>NC_091986.1:171920068-172562745 GCF_044704955.1 Pristiophorus japonicus | reverse complement strand
CTCCCCCCCACCCCCCCCACCTCTCCTCCTCCTTTCCCCCCCGTCTACTCCCTCCCCACCTCCTCCTCCTCCCCCCCACCCCACCTCCTTCTCCTCCCCCTCTCCTACCCCCCTCCGCCGTCTCCCCCCTCCTCCTCCTCCTCCCCGTCTCCCCCCCCCTCCTCCTCCTCCTCCTCCTCCTCCATCTCCCCCCTCCTCCTCCTCCCCCCTCCCCCTCTTCCTCCCCCCTCTGCCGTCTCCCCCTCCTCCCCCCCTCTGCCGTCTCCCCTCCCCCCCGTCTCCCTCCTCCACCCGCCCCCCTCCTCCTCCTGTTCCCCCCGCCTCCGTTCCCCCCTCCCCCCTCCTTCTCCCCCCTCCCGCTCCCTCCTCCCCCCTCCTTCTCTCCCGCTCCCTCCTCCCCCCTCCTTCTCTCCCCCTCCCTCCTCCCCCCTCCTTCTCTCCCCCTCCCTCCTCCTTCTCTCCCCCTCCTCCCCCCCTCCCTCCTCCTTCTCCCACCTCCCTCTCCTCCACCCTCCTCCTTCTCCCCCCTCCTCCTTCTCCCCCCCCTCCTCCTACTCCCCTCCACCTTCTCCCCCCCTCCTCCTACTCCCCTCCACCCCCTCCTTCTCCCCCTCACCCCCCTCCTCCTTCTCTGCCTCCCCACCCCCCTCCTCCCCCTCCCCACCCCCCTCCTCCTCCTCTTCCTCCCCCTCCCCACCCCCCTCCTCCTCCTCCTCCCCCTCCTCATCCTCATCCCCCTCCTCCTCCTCCCCCCTCCCCACCCCCCTCCTCCTCCTCCCCACCCCCCTCCCCACCCTCCTCCTCCTCCCCACCCTCCTCCTCCTCCCCCTGTCTCCTCCCCACCCCCCTCCTCCTCCCCACCCTCCTCCCCACCCCCCTCCTCCTCCCCACCCTCCTCCTCCTCCCCCTGTCTCCTCCTCCCCACCCTCCTCCTCCTCCCCCTGTCTCCTCCCCACCCCCCTCCTCCTCCCCCTGTCTCCCCACCCCCTCCTCCTCCTCCCCCTGTCTCCCCACCCCCCTCCTCCTCCTCCCCCTGTCTCCCCACCCCCCTCCTCCTCCTCCCCCTGTCTCCCCACCCCCCTCCTCCCCCTCCCCCTGTCTCCCCACCCCCCTCCTCCCCCTCCCCCTGTCTCCCCCACCCCCCTCCTCCCCGTCTCCCCACCCCCCTCCTCCCCCTGTCTCCCCACCCCCCTCCTCCCCCTGTCTCCCCACCCCCCTCCTCCCCCTGTCTCCCCACCCCCCTCCTCCCCCTGTCTCCCCACCCCCCTCCTCCCCCTGTCTCCCCACCCCCCTCTTCCTCCTGTCTCCCCACCCCCCTCTTCCTCCTGTCTCCCCACCCCTCTCCTCCTCGTCTCCCGTCTCCCCACCCCACTCCTCTGTCTCCCCACCCCCCCCACCCCCTCCTCCTCCTCCTCCCTCCTCACCCCACCCCCTCCTCCCTCAACACCACAGCGAAGGGCACGCGGAGCGTCTGCCACTGCAAAATTGTTACGTCAGCAGCAGCTCATAATTGAACGCTTTGCTTGAATGTGGAGTTCTGCGTTTTGGGACCTTGATGACAGTTACCCCAAAAGTTTGTCACTGTACAAGAGTGCTTAAATTCAATTGAAACGGTTATGTAAAAATTATACAACAATTGTAAAACTTATGACTATAACTTTGAACAACTTGAAATAAACTCTTAAAAATTAAACTTCAACTATTTTAAATTAACAATGAACACATGACTACAACAAAGCACCCTTTACTGTTCTTGACCTCATGCTCCCCCACCCTTCGGACACACCGCCCCCCTTTCTTACTCCCGCCCTTCCCTTTCCCACTGCCCCTGAGCCCGGACCTCCCCCTGGTTGTGCAAGCTGGCATGCAGCAGTGCATCCAGAGTCCTGTTGCGGTCATTGGGGCGAGACATTGCAGGCGCAATGAATGGGGCCTCAGGAGAAGTCCGTGATCTGGAAGGCACGGCTTCAGGGCTGGAAGCTGCTGGCAGCTCCCCACCCTCAGGTGCTGTCAACCCGACTACTATGGCATCGGGGGATTCTGCACCATGTCCCGATCTCATTGATTGTCGCATAGCAGGGAGTCGGCGCTTCGCTCCATCGCGGTGATCAGAAGCGACATATCCTCAGACTATCGTTCGGATAGCGCCGCGATGTTTCCGGCTATCGTAGCCATGGCCTTGAGCAGCTGTCGACCTATGTCGACGCTGGCCTGTGACAGACGCACTATGTCCTGGTACACACTTATGCAGAATGGACCTTTTTTGCAACAACCTCTCTCGCTGCGGCAAAGGCGCTGCAGTGCTGGGGGTGCGTTGCTGCGCACTGCTTGGTCGCGCAGAATCAGAGAAGGCATGGGGGAATCCCATGAATATAGGGTCGGTGGTGGAGGATGTTCCAGCTGGCCCACATGGAACTGTTATATCCTCCTCTGGCTCCACCCCCACTGGCTCCAGGATGAGCTGCTCTTCCTCTTCCTCATCTCTGGCAGGGGTGAAGTCGGGAGAGGGCTGGGTGATGTCAGAGATGGAGGCAGTGGGTCTGTCGTCTGGTCCCTCTGTGGAGGTCTGGTCTGAATCCTCCAAGTCTGGAAGTACAAAACAATATTTAAAAGTGCTTAGCACCAGGGGAGGGATCAGGGCTACATAAGTACATGAGTATAGTGACGTTGTGCAGTCTTACTTAAATGTCCATCACTGCTGCATTACATATCGCAGGCAGATAATACATATATGCATTGCGTTACATGCCCCCAACATTGCAGTACATCACATGAGCAATAAACTTACATTACGAGGCCAACATTACAGTTACAGTTACATTACACGACCACAACACAGACCGGGGATTGTATTGAACTGACCATTCTGTGTGGGTGGGTCAGCTCCAACGCTGGTGGTGGCATGGTTGCTATCCCCGACCAGCGACAGGACACGGATCTCAATTTCTGTCAAGGGTTCTTGCGTTGGGGGTCCTCCCCCAGTACGTCGCTGTTGCAGATGTCCTCTTCTGCAGACAGCGAAGTAAATGAAAGTAAAAATCTTCAATCCATTTAACATCGCAGACACACAGGTTCACAGACACACACACACACACATCAAAATACTGGGTTGATCCTCTTGTCGTTGCCTGAAAGCACAAATGCATCGCCTTAACCTTGGGATAAATATCATCCGTGTGACACTGAACCTACATTTACATGGTACATGGCACATGGAGGGAGCATAAATAAAATAATTACTTACTCTTGCTACCTTCACCAGGTTGTTCCACCTCTTACGACACCTTCTACCATTGTACTTGTGGAGGAGACAGCCTCCCCGATTTCATCCCATATTCTGTCGTACTCCTTTGGGGGGAGGGGGGACATTCCACGACCACCCTTCGTTAAGTCGGAGTATCTCTCCGTGATATTCTGCAGCAGGGCAGGTAGCTCAGTTTTGTCGAAGGCGGGTGCCCTCAACCTCCCGTCCTTCTCGATGTTCCTGCGCTTCAACTTCTATTTCAGCATTTCCATTATATTTATTATATGATTTTTTATTTATAAAATATTATTATTATTGATATTGTATAATTATTATTTGTTATTAATATTATTTGACTCTGGAATCTCTGATGAAAACAACTGACCCTCAAATACTTTGTTGCTCCTTCTCACTCTCTCGCCCTCGACTTTAACCTTTGGCATTGTTGCCAAATTAAGTTAATTTAAGGGTTAAGTCATGGCAGGTGAGCCCAGACCTATGTCATGCTCCTCCTGTGCTTTGTGGGAAGTCAGAGACGCTCCCAGTGTCCCTGACTGCTATGTGTGCAAGTGTGTCCAGCTGCAGCTCCTGACAGACCGCATTGCGGCACTGGAGCTGTGCATGGATTCAATCTGGAGCATCCGCGATGCTGAGGATGTCGTGAATAGCACGTGTAGCGAGTTGGTCACACCGCAGGTAAAGACTACACAGGCAGATAGGGAATGGGTGACCAGCAGTGGAAGGAAGGTAGTGCAGGGGTCCCCTGCGGTCATCTCCCTCCAAAACAGATATACCGTTTTGGGTACTGTTGGGGGAGATGGCTCATCAGGGGAAGGCAGCAGCAGCCAAGTTCATGGCACCAAGGGTGGCTCTGCTGCACAGGAGGGAGAGCTATAGTGGTAGGGGATTCTATTGTAAAGGGCACAGATAGGTGTTTCTGCGCCGCAATCGAGACTCCAGGATGGTATGTTGCGTCCCTGGTGCAAGGGTCAAGGATGTCTCAAGAGCGGCTGCAGGGCATTCTGGAGGGGGAAGGTGAACAGCCAGTTGTCGTGGTGCATATAGGTACTAACGATATAGGTAAAAAACGGGATGAGGTCCGACAAGCTGAATTTAGGGAGCTAGGAGTTAAATTAAAAAGTAGGACCTCAAAAGGTAGTAATCTCAGGATTGCTACCAGTGCCACATGCTAGTCAGAGTAGAAATAACAGGATAGTTAAGATGAATATGTGGCTTGAGGAATGGTGCAAGAGGGAGGGATTCAAATTCCTGGGGGAGATGGGACCAGTACAAATCGGACGGTCTGCACCTGGGCAGGACTGGAATCGATGTCCTAGGGGGAGTGTTTGCTAGTGCTTTTGGGGAGGGTTTAAACTAATATGGCAGGGAGATGAGAATCTATGCAGGGAGACAGAGGGAAGTAAAATGGGGGCAGAAGCAAAAGATAGAAAGGAGATAAGGAAAAGTGGTGGGCAGAGAAATCAAAGGCAAAAATTAAAAAGGGCCACATTACAACATAATTATAAAAGGACAAAGTGTGTTTAAAAAAACAAGCCTTAAGGCTCTGTGTCTCAATTCGAGGAACATTCGCAATAAGGTGGATGAATTAACTGCGCAGATAGCTGTTAATGGATATGATGTAATAGGGATTACGGAGACATGGCTCCAGGGTGACCAAGGCTGGGAATTCAACATCCATGGGTATTCAATATTCAGGAAGGATAGACAGAAAGGAAAAGGAGGTGGGGTAGCGTTGCTGATTAAAGAGGAGATTAACACAATAGTAAGGAAGGACATTAGCTTGGATGATGTGGAATCTGTATGGATAGAGCTGCGGAACACCAAAGGGCAGAAAACGCTAGTGGGAGTTGTGTACAGACCACCAAACAGTAGTAGTGAGGTTGGGGATAGCATCAAGCAGGAAATTAGGGATGCGTGCAATAAAAGGTACAGCAGTTATCATGGGTGACTTTAATCTACATATAGATTCGGCTAACCAAACTGGTAGCAATGCGGTGGAGGAGGATTTCCTGGAGTGTAAGAGATGGTTTTCTAGACCAATATGTCGAGGAACCAACTAGCGAGCTGGCCATCCTAGACTGGGTGTTGTGTAATGAGGGAGGATTAATTAGCAATCTTGTTGTGCGAGGCCCCCTGGGGAAGAGTGACCATAATATGGTCGAATTCTTCATTAAGATGGAGAGTGACACAGTTAATTCAGAGACTGGGGTACTGAACTCAAAAATGGTAACTTCGATGGTATAAGACGTGAATTGGCTAGGATAGACTGGCGAATTATACTTAAAGGGTTGACGGTGGATAGGCAATGGCAGACATTTATAGATCACATGGATGAACTTCAACAATTGTACATCCCTGTCTGGAGTAAAAATAAAACGAGGAAGGTGGCTCTACTGTGGCTAACAAGGGAAATTAGGGAGTGTTAAATCCAAGGATGAGGCATTTAAATTGGCGAAAAAAACCTGAGGACTGGGAGAAATTTAGAATTCAACAGAGGAGAGGGAAAATAGAGTATGAGAGTAAGCTTGCAGGGAACATAAAATCTATAGAAGCTTTTGCAGTCAGTTTTGTGAAGAGAAAAAGATTAGTGATGACAAATGTAGGTCCCTTGCAGTCAGAATCAGGTGAATTTATAATGGGGAACAAAGAAATGGCAGACCAACTGAACAAATACTTTGATTCTGTCTTCACCAAGGAAGACACAAATAACCTTCTGGAAATACTAGGGGACTGAGGGTCTAGCGAGTAGGAGGAACTGAAGGAAATCCTTATTAATCAGGAAATTGTGTTAAGGAAATTGTGTTAGGGAAATTGATGGGATTGAGGACGGATAAGTCCCCAGGGCCTGATAGTCTGCATTGGTAGTGGGTAAAATGATGGAATCAATTATTAAGGATGTCATAGCAGAGCATTTGGAAAGAGGTGACATGATAAGTCCAAGTCAACATGGATTTGTGAAAGGGAAATCACGCTTGACAAATCTTCTGGAATTTTTTGAGGATGTTTCCAGTAGAGTGGACAAAGGAGAACCAGTTGATGTGATGTATTTGGACTTTCAGAAGGCTTTCGACAAGGTCCCACACAAGAGATTAATGTGCAAAGTTAAAGCACATGGGATTGGGGGTAGTGTGCTGACGTAGATTGTGAACTGGTTGGCAGACAGGAAGCAAAGAGTAGGAGTAAATGGCTACTTTTCAGAATGGCAGGCAGTGACTAGTGGGGTACCGCAAGATTCTGTGCTGGGGCCCCAACTGTTTACATTACATAAGAACATAAGAATTAGGAACAGGAGTAGGCCATCTAGCCCCTCGAGCCTGCTCCGCCATTCAATAAGATCATGGCTGATCTGGCCGTGGACTCAGCTCCACTTACCCGCCCTCTCCCCGTAACCCTTAATTCCCTTATTGGTTAAAAATCTATCTATCTGTGATTTGAATACATTCAATGAGCTAGCCTCAACTGCTTCCTTGGGCAGAGAATTCCACAGATTCACAACCCTCTGGGAGAAGAAATTCCTTCTCAACTCGGTTTTAAATTGGCTCCCCCGTATTTTGAGGCTGTGCCCCCTAGTTCTAGCCTCCCCTACCAGTGGAAACAACCTCTCTGCCTCTATCTTGTCTATCCCTTTCATGATTTTAAATGTTTCTATAAGATCACCCCTCATCCTTCTGAACTCCAACGAGTAAAGACCCAGTCTACTCAATCTATCATCATAAGGTAACCCCCTCATCTCCGGAATCAGCCTAGTGAATCGTCTCTGTACCCCCTCCAAAGCCAGTGTATCCTTCCTTAAGTAAGGTGACCAAAACTGCACGCAGTACTCCAGGTGCAGCCTTACCAATACCCTATACAGTTGCAGCAGGACATCCCTGCTTTTGTACTCCATCCCTCTCGCAATAAAGGCCAACATTCCATTCGCCTTCCTGATTACCTGCTGCACCTGCAAACTAACTTTTTGGGATTCATGCGGACCCCCAGGTCCCTCTGCATCTCAGCATGTTGTAATTTCTCCCCATTCAAATAATATTCCCTTTTACTGGTTTTTTCCCCCAAGGTGGATGACCTCACACTTTCCGACATTGTATTCCATCTGCCAAACCTTCGCCCATTCGCTTAACCTATCCAAATCTCTTTGCAGCCTCTCTGTGTCCTCTACGCTACCCGCTTTCCCACTAATCTTTGTGTCATCTGCAAATTTTGTTACACTACACTCTGTCCCCTCTTCCAGGTCATCTATGTATATTGTAAACAGTTGTAGTCCCAGCACCGATCCCTGTGGCACACCACTAACCACTATTGAAAATGTCTGGGTATTGAAGCTAAAACAAATTGTCTGGGAGAACTGTGTATACTCGAAAAACCCTTATCCACAGAAGATATTAACATAGCAACAATGAACCCAGAGATAGCTAATCATCAATCTGAATCTGGAAGGCCATTTCAGCATATGAATAACAAAAGGCCCATCCAGCCCGCATGGGGAAAAAAAGCACAGACAGGCATTGCAAATACCAAGCTAATATTTTCATCAAGAAACAGATTTAGAAGATCGGCACACCCGAAACAGGTAACATTTGAATGAGCCTGCCAAAATATGACAAAGAATTAGCAGGCCCGCCAAAATTAAACAAAGAATTTGGACTGATTTGGCACGAAGATTAGAACAGCTGAAAACGTATAATTGGGCCCTGCTTTAACAAAGGGTATGCTATGCAGTTGCTACTGCCTCAGAAGACACTACTAGGGACGCTTAGCATCAAGAAGGGAGAGAGACCACCGCAGCAGTTGTAACTAACTTCTCCAGCCTCAACGTCCTGAAATCGGAAAAGGAAGCAAGAACATCACCATCGCGGCAGCAACCGACCACAGCCAACGGTGGTACCACCAAAACCACCGCGATCGACCAACTTCAAAACAAAACTCCACAAGGAAGCAACTGAAGAATCGAAAGTTCCACTCTACAATCTAAGTCCTGACTATCAACAGCTGAAAACATTACCTCAGGAGACTTTAAACCTTTTTCTAACAAAAGAAAACGGGTACTTACCCCATAAGTCCAAAACGCGCCCTACCGTATCAGCGGACACCACCCAACTGAAGATTGCGCAGTAAGATGTCTTCTCCGACGTTCGGGGTATGGCAAGCAGAACCTACAGAATCCAGCGAACTCCGAAATCGCGAACTATCATCAAGTGACCATAAAAGATTGGTAAGCATAGTCCCTGTTTGCCTTGGAGTCTAATCTAGTCAGTGTTAGGTATTGGGAGGTGGGAGATGTATTATTCACTGTAACCCCTTTGAATGTGTGATGTACTGTTCTTTATTAGAGTAATTATAAGTTTGACATTGCATTTTCTTGTCTTTTAATAAAATGCAAAGTTCTTTTGCACCAAACCAGTTGTCTCTTGCACTTTATCACATCCCCCAAATAAATCCAGAGTCGAGAACCCAAGTGAATGGGAGCAATTCGAACCGCTCAGAAGGTCAGAGGCGAACCTGACCCCCGAGGCCACCTCTTACAGTTATCCACTTTGGTGGCAAAAACAGGAAGGCAGAATATCATCTGAATGGTGACAGATTAGGAAAAGGGGAGGTGCAATGAGACCTGGGCATCATGGTACATCAGTCATTGAAAGTTGGCATGCAGGTACAGCAGGCGGTGAAGGCGGCAAATGGCATGTTGGCCTTCATAGCGAGAGAATTTGAGTATAGGAACAGGGAGGTCTAGTTACAGTTGTACAGGGCCTTGGTGAGGCCACACCTCGAGTATTGTGTACAGTTTTGGTCTCCTAATCTGAGGAAGGACACTCTTGCTATTGAGGGCGTGCAGCGAAGGTCACCAGACTGATTCCAGGGATGGCAGGACTGACATATGAAGAAAGACTGGATCGACTAGGCTTATATTCACTGGAATTTAGATGAATGAGAGGCGATCTTATAGAAACATATAAAATTCTGACGGGATTGGACAAGTTAGATGCAGGAATAATGTTCCCGATGTTGGGGAAGTCCAGAACCAGGGGTCACAGTCTAAGGATAAATGGTAAGCTATTTAGGACAGAGATGAGGAGAAGCTGTGGAATTCTCTATCACAGAAAGTTGTTGAGGCCAGTTTGTTAAATATATTCAAAATGGAGTTAGATGTGGCCCTTATAGCTAAAGGGATCAAGGGGTATGGAAAGAAAGCAGGAATGTGGTAGTAAAGTTGCATGATGAGCCATGATCATATTGAACGGTGGTGCAGACTCGAAGGGCTGAATGGCCTACTCCTGCACCTATTTTCTATGTTTCTAATTCTCTGCGCATGCGCAGGTGACCCCTGAAATCGCGGGGGAAAAGCATCTGTGAAAAAAAAGCAAAAAAATGTGCGCATATGCCGTGCCACACCGTTCATCGACCAGAAAGTCGATCTCGATTGACTATAATACTGCATACCGCCCACTACACACCGCTCGCATACCGCCAAAAAAATGTCACCAAACTAGCACTTTTTGGTCTTGGTGGTATTCCAGAGGTTTTAAACGACACACCGCCAGAAATACAGTCGAGAAATGGGCGGACCTTACGTCCTGATGAATTTCGGGCCCCAAAATGTTATGGTGTGAAGAGCATTTAAACTGTGACAACACTCAATATTTACTTAACAGCAATCAGACTTTGTGTCCTTAAAACAAGCAGAGGAGATTCTCTTTATAGCAGAATAATACATTATGCATCACATGGTATAACACTCCTGTTCTTATAAAACACATCATCTGACTTCTTGTGAGCAATACCACTAGAAATTTGCATTAATTACATTATACAGGTTGAACCTCCCTCACCCAGAACTCCCTTATCTGGAATCACCCCTCATCCAGAACCATTCCCAGCCACCAGGTGGGGCACGCGCAGAACTCTGACATGAACAAATTGAAGTCCTTCCTCGCTGCCGACTCCCACAATCGCTGGCCTGACCACACGATTCACGGCCCGCCCCCCCACACACCAACCATGATCTCTCTGCCGCACTCCCAAGCCAGCCAGCCCCAATTTCCCCCTGTACCATCAAATTTTATGCGACCTTGTCTGGAAAAATCCTGTATCCGGAACAGGCCAAGTCCCGAGGGTTCCGGATAAGGCAGGTTCAATCTGTATATGATAGATTTTTACAAAGCGAAACCAATAATTGGGAGACAGTTATAAGTATTATTAAGCAATGGTCGTCCCTTTTGTTTGTAAAAGTTGAATATTGATTTTTACAATGTCTACAAACCATTAGCCGTTGTTTTGAAACATACAACACATACTTTAAGAGCTCTTTTTCAAATTTGAGCTTGAAGTCGTTAGCTAGACTTGCATTGATGCTAGTGCAGGAGCTGTTGTAATGCAAGTTCTTATCACATTGAGCCAAGCGCTACAATATCACATTTAATTCAAATAACCCAATAGTTGATTCAATAATTTCCTTACTGTAAATTAGTTAAGCATTAACATTTGTACCCAATACTCACCTGCATCACTGTCCTGACCTTTGTAGTCCACAACACATAGTTTCCACACAGGGGTAACATCCCTTTTTGTGTAGCTATTTTCACTCTGAGCACCTTCTAATGCTTTTCTGAAAGCAGCCTCTATTTGTATCTGTTTTTGTTCCTTCAACGACTGTCTGTAGTTATTCAGAGCTCTCAACTGTTGTTCATTCAAATAATCCTGTAAGGTAACACAATATATGATATTCATTATTCTAAGGAATAACAAATAAATGGTCAGCTAGGAGAACTTGCGTGCCAAGACAGAAAACTAGGCATGTTGACAAATGCCCTCAATACAATACACATGGAAATCTATGAGCTCCATCCTGCAAACACCGAAGCAGAGCACTACTTGGATATAATGGATGCCAGCCTAGGTGCAGGGCATAAAAACCTCATTGTTCTATTATTAGGACTTGAGTTCTGATTTCAAAGAGTTGGATACAAAAATAGATGACTTTGACAACAGGGATCATCACAACAACATCCGCATCTTTGACATTCCCATCTCCAGAGAAAACGGGAAAAAAGCCAGGCTATCCCTTTCATCTAAGACATCCTACAATCCATACTGAACCTCAACAGGCTGGATCTAACCCTGGACAGTCCACCCTCACCTCCACACCGTTAGATACAAAATGTTATAGGGGTGTTGGAGTCAACACCCTCAAACATATAATCTAAGCACATGCAAGTCAGGACAAGTAATTTATGGGCTGCGCATGGAGCTGGAGAAACATCAGGAGTTACAGTACCTCTGGTTGTTTGCGCATTAATTGTATTTGATGTCTTCCTTTGCTTTGTGGCCTCTGGCTCTAGCCTATTCTTTTACCCTGTTTTGAAAACTTTATAAAAATTTGCCACATGATCACCAGCTGTTTCCATTTTAATTTTTTTCATCCTGTGGTCTCCAGATCTAGTACTATAGGTTGTACCTCTCCAGTTCAGAACTCTTTCGTCTGGAAACATCCCATGTCCGGCATCAGTCCTGGTTTGGGGGGGCGTTGTACACTGTTCGTTGAGGTAAGCAGGCCGGGCAAGGAAAGGGAAGAGCAGGCGGCTGACTGAGGTATCGAAGCTGGGCCTGGCTCCAGGTTCTCTCTCTCTCTCTCTCTTCTCCCACCTCCGCTCTCTCTCTTTCTCGCTCTCTCTCTCCCCATGCCGCCCACTGCTGCCGCTCAGCGGGAGGCTTGGGACCCGGTCGGAGGCTCTGAGCTTGCGGATGAGCTCCCTCTCTCCCCGCCTTGCCCCTTCTCTCCCCGCCCCGCCACTTCTCTCGACTTCTGGATGACCAAAGGCTGTGCAGTAAGCTTCTGCGCAGAACACGTCCGGGTTGTTGTCAGCAGCGTTGTCACCAGTTGACCTACCGTGGTTCGGAAAATTCTCCGGTACCGGACTGGAGAGGTACAACCTATAATACACTTTCTAACAAGAAAGAAACCATTTCCTTCAAATCAACAGTTAACCAGTTAAATATTATGAGAAACCTTGTGGAAATATGTAACAGAAACACAGCTAAAATGTACAACAAACATATCTACGTGTACCTAATGCTCAGTTATAACAAACTCTGCATCCCCACAACACCATCAAATTTCTCTGAAGTCAATAAAGCAGACGCCCCTTATTCTGTGAGCAATGCTATGAGCAATTTGTTAAATATTATATATACAGATGACAATTACATTTCATATGCCACACTTCATGTAAAACACCAAAACACATCTGTAAAATCATAAAAACAAGTTCACAAAAGGAGAAGTAAAGCCTGACCACTCATGTCCTTTTATTTTTTTCTGACTTTAACATGATCTGGCCTTTGCCCCAAGGAGATGAGCCATGTAGCTGCCAACCTAGACAAACTTCCAATAATAAACATTTATTTTTTTATACGTTTATGGGATGTGGGCATCACCGGGAAGGCCAGCATTTATTGCCCGTCCCTAATTGTCCTTGGGAAGGTGGTGGTGAGCTGACTTCTTGAACTGCTCCTGTCTGTGTGGTGAAGGTACTCCCGTAGTTCCAAGATTTTGAACCAGTGACCACGAAGGAACAGCAATATAATTCCAAGACAGGATGGTGCGTGACTTGGAGGGTAACTTGTCGAAGAGCGTTGCCGAGTTGCTGCAGTGCATCTTGTACATCGTACACACTGCAGCCACAGTGAGCTGGCGGTGGAGGGAGTGAAAGTGGTGGATGGGGTGCCGATCAAGCAGGCTGCTTTGTCCTGGATGGTGTCGAGCTTCTTGAGTGTTGTTGGAGCTGCACTCATCCAGGCAAGTGGAGAGTATTCCATCACACTTCTGACTTGTACCTTGTAGATGGTGGAAAGGTTCTGGGGAATCAGGAGGCAAGCCACTTGCCACAGAATAGAAACATAGAAAATAGGTGTAGGAGTAGGCCATTCGGCCCTTCGAGTCTGCACCACCATTCAATAAGATCATAGCTGATCATTCATCTCAGTACCCCTTTCCGGCTTTCTCTCCATACCCCTTGATGCCTTTAGCCGTAAGGACCATATCTAACCCCCTCTTGAATATATATAACGAACTGGCAGCAACAACTCTCTGCGGTAGAGAATTCCACAGGTTCACAATTCTCTGAGTGAAGTAGTTTCTCCTCATCTCGGTCCTAAATGGCTTACCCCTTATCCTCAAGACTGTGGCCCCTGGTTCTGGACTTCCCCAGCATCAGGAACATTCTTCCTACATCTAATCTATCCAGTCCTGTCAGAATTTTATATGTTTCTATGAGATCCCCTCTCATTCTTCTAAACTCCAGTGAATACAGGCTCAGACGATCCAGTCTCTCCTCATATGTCAGTCCTGCCATCCCGGGAATCAGTCTGGTAAACCTTCGCTGCACTCCCTCAATAGCAAGAACGTCCTTCCTCAGATTAGGAGACCAAAACTGAACACAATATTCCAGGTTGAGGCCTCACCAAGGCCCTGTACAACTGCAGTAAGACCTCCCTGCTCCTATACTCAAATCCCCTAGCTATGAAGGCCAACATGCCATTTGCCTTCTTCACTGCCTGCTCTACCTGCATGCCAACTTTCAATGACTGATGTACCATGACACCCAGATCTCGTTGCACCTCCCCTTTTCCTAATCTGCTGCCATTCAGATAATATTCTGCCTTCATGTTTTTGCCACCAAAGTGGATAACCTCACATTTATCCACATTATACTGCATCTGCCATGCATTTGCCCACTCACCTAACCTGTCCAAGTCACCCTGCAGCCTCTTAGCATCCTCCTCACAGCTCACACCGCCATCCAGCTTAGTGTCATCTGCAAACTTGGAGATATTACACTCAATTCCTTCATTTAAATTATTGATGTATTTTGTAAATAGTGCAGCACCCCACTAGTCACTGCCTGCCATTCTGAAAAGGACCCGTTTATCCTAACTCTCTGCTTCCTGTCTGCCAACCAGTTCTTTATCCACGTCAATACATTATCCCCCAATACCCAGCCAATGGCCTGCTCTTGTAGCCACAGTATTTATGTGACTTGTCCAGTTAAGTTTCTGGTCCTCAAAAAGACAACCCTTGACCCCTCCGCCTTTGCAAACCACCGCCCCATCTCCAATCTCCCTTTCCTCTCCAAAGTCCTTGAATGTCTTGTCGCCTCCCAAATCCATGCCCATCGTTCCCGCAACTCCATGCTTGAATTTCTCCAATCTGGTTTCCGTGCCCGACACAGTACCGAAACAGCTCCCTCGTCAAAGTCACAAATGACATCCTTTGTGGCTGTGACAAAGGTAAACTATCCCTCCTCGTCCTTCTTGACTTGTCTGCATGATTGACCACTCTATCCTTCTCCAACGCCTCTCCACCATCATCCAGCTGGGTGAGAGTGCAGTCGCCTAGTTTCATTCTCATCTATCTAATCGTAGCCAGAGAATCACCTGCAACAACTTCTCTTCCTGCTCTCCCTGGTGTCCACCAAGCATCTATCCTTGGCCCCCTCCTATAACTCATCTACATGTTACCCCTTGGCGACATCATCCAAAAACACAGCATTAGTCTCCACATGTACGCTGATGACACCCAGCTCTACCTCTCCACCACTTCTCGCGAACCCTTCTCGGTCTCTAAATTGCTTGCCGACATCCAGTTCTGGATGAACAGAAATTTTCTCCAATTAAATATTGGGAAGACTGAAGCCATTGTTTTCGGTCCCCGCCAGAAAGTTTGTTCCCCAGTCACCGAGTCCATCACTCTTCCCAAACTTCTGTCTGCGGCTGAACCATACCGTTCGCAACCTTGATCCTGAAATGAGCTTCCGACCACATATCCACAGCAGAGCTAAGACCACCTATTTCCAGCTCCGTAACTTTTCCCATCTCCGCCCTTGCCTCAGCTCATCCGCTGCTGAAATCTTCATCCATGCCTTTGTTACCTCTAGACTTGACTATTCCAATGCACACCTGGTTGGCCTCCCATATTCTACCCTACGTAGAATGGTCGGAAGTGGTGTGGGTGTGGAGCGGAGGTCGGAAGCAACGAGGAGCGGAGGTCGGGACCGACGAGGTCCGGAGGTCAGAAGCGGTAAGGAGAGGACGGACGAGGCACGGAGAGGTTGGAGCCCAGAGGTGGAGCAGCGTGGACAAGATCAAGGGAAGGCGCAGCACGGGCCAATAGCGAGGTTGTGAGGTCGTGAGGCTCACATTGCTTACTATGAATTCCATGTAGAGAGAGGTCCTGTGGGAAGGAGGACAGTAGGAGTATGTTTGAGTTTGTATGCATGTTCTAGGCACATGCGGCGGAGTGTGGTCTCCAGTCGTCTTGGATCCCCTTGGCACTGGACTAAGACCTTGCTCAGTCAAGCCAATGTGGTGGCTGATGTGCAACGGCCACTCTACAATAAAAGAATTCACGCACAGGCATCTTCCACCATTTAAAATGAGTTCATCAGTCACCCGAGTACTCATTTTTAGTATGGAAGCAAGTCATCCTCAACCCCGAGGGACTGCCTACGTAAACTAGAGGTTATGCACCCCGCACCCCGCCGCCCCCCCCCACTGAGATATCTGCGCTCCTCTAATTCTGCCCTCTTGAGCATCCCCGATTAAAATCGCTCAACCATTGGTGGCCGTGCCTTCTTTGCATAGGCCCTAAGCTCTGGAATTCCCTGCCTAAACCTCCCCGCTTCTCTTTCCTCCTTCAACACAGACCTTAAAATCTACCTCTTTGGCCAAGCTTTTGGTCACCTGCCCTAATTTCTCCTTATGTGGCTCGGTGTCAAATTTCTTTTGTCTCATAATATGCCTGTGAAGCACCCTGGGACGTTTCACTACATTAAAGGTGCTAAATACATACTAGTTGTTGTCCCCCCGCCCCGCATTGGGGGGTGGGAGGTTTGACGATGGTAATGCTGTTGAATGTCAAGGGGAGGTGGTTAGCCTTTCTTGTTGGAAATGGTCATTGTCTGCCACTTGTGTGGCACTAAGTTACTTGCCACTTAGCAGCCAAAGGCTGGATGTTGTCCATGTCTTGCTGCATGCAGGCACAGAATGCTTCAGTAACTGGAGTTATGAATGGCACTGAACACTCTGCAATCATCAGTGAACATCCCCACTTCTGACCTTATGCCTTATGATAGATGGAAGATCATTGATGAAACATCTGAAGATGGTTGGGCCTAGGACACTTCCCTGAGGAATTCCTGCAATGATATCCTGGAGCTGAGATGATTGGCCTCCAACAACCAAAACCATCTTCCTCTGTGCTAGGTATGACTCCAGCCTGTGGAGAGTTTCCCCCCAGTTTCCCATTGACTTCAATTTTACCAGGGCTCCTTGATGCTACACTCAGTCAAATGCTGCCTTGACGTCAAGGGCAGTCACTCTCACCTCACCTCTGGAATTCAGTTCTTTTGTCCGTGTTTGGACCAAGACTGTAATGAGGTGTGCAGCCAAATGGTCTTTGCGGAACCCAAACTGAATATTGGTTGAGCAGGTTATTGATGAGTAAATGCAGCTTGATAGCACTGTCAATAACACCTTCCATCACTTTGCTGATAGTTTGAGATTAGACTGATAGGGCGGTAATTGGCCAGTAATTGGTTGGATTGGATTTATCCTGCTTTTTGTGAACAGGGCATACATGGGCAATTTTCCAAATTGTCGAATAGATGCCAGTGTTGTAGCTGTACTAGAACAGCTTGGCTAGAGGCACAGATAGTTCTGGAGCAAGTCATCAGCATGACTGTCGGGGCCATAGCCTTTGCTGTATCCAGTTCACTCAGCCGTTTCTTGATATCACGTGGAGTAAATTGAATTGGCTGAAGACTGGCTTCTGTGATGGTGGGGACCACAGATGGAGGCAGAGATGGAGTCTCCTCCTTCCGTTAGTTGTTTAATTGTTCAGCACCATTCACAACTGGATTTGACAGGCCTGCAGTGCTTTGATTTGATCCATTGATTGTGGGGTCGCTTAGCTCTGTCCATAGCATGCTGTTTCCGCTGTTTTGCATGTACGTAGTTCTTCACCAGGTTGGCACTTTATCTTTAAGTATGCCTGGTGCTGCTCCTGGCATGCTCTTAGAAACATGGAAACATAAGAAATCTACAGCGCAGGAGGCGGCCATTTCAGCCCATCGTGTCCGTGCCGGCCGACAGAGAGCCGCACGGCTCTCGGTCAGCAGCCCTGAAGGTTACACATAAACCTATGAACAATGGCGGAAAGGTAAAGAGCACCCAGCCCAACCAGTCCGCCCCACACAACTGCGACACCCCCTACACCGAAACATTCTACACATTCCACCCCAAAAACCTGATTTAAAAGCCCAGGTCAATTGGGGGAAAAAAAAAAAAAAAAAAATCGGGAAAATTCCTCTCCAACCCATCCAGGCAATCAAAACTAGTCCAGATTACCTTGGCCGTATTCGATTCCCTGCAGTACATACCATCGTATCCCCACCTACACCTCATTGAACCAGGGTTGGTCCTCTGGCTTTATGGTAATGATAGAGTGAGGGATATGCTGGGCCATTAGGTTACAGATTGTGGTCGTATACAATTCTTCTGCTGCTAATGGCCCACAGCGCCTCATGGATGCCCAGTTTTGCTACGAGATCCTGCAGTACATACCATCGTATCCCCACCTACACTTCTCTGAATCTATCCCATTTAGCACGGTGGTAGTGCCACACAACACGATAGAGCGTAGTCAGTGTGGAGACGGGACTTCGTCTCCACGAGGACGGTTCAGTGATTCTTCCTGCCACTACAGTCACGGACAGATGCAAGTAGGTTTTTCCCTTATGTTGGTTCTCTCACCATCTGCCACAGGCCCAGTCTGGCAGCTATGTCCTTCAGTACTCTGCCAGCTCGCTCAGTAGTCGTGCTACTGAGCACTCTTGGTGATGGACACTGAAGTCCCCCACACAGAGTATATTCTGTGCCCTTGCTACTCTCAGTGCTTCTTCCAAGTGGTGTTCAACATGGAGGAGTACTGATTCATCAGCTGAGGGAGGGTGGTAGGTGGTAATCAGCAAGAGGTTTCCATGCCCATGTTTGACCGGATGCAATGAGACTTCATGGGGTCCGGAGTCAATGTTGAGGACTTGCAGGGCCACTCCTTCCCAACTGTCTACCACTGTGCCGCCAGCTATGGTGGGGATGGCAATGGAGGAGTCTGGGACATATGAAAGGTATGATTCGGTGAGTATGACTATGTTAGGCTGTTGCTTAACTAGTCTGTGGGACACCTCTCCCAATTTTGACACAAGTCCCCAGATGTCACTGATGAGGACTTTGTAGGGTCGACTGAGCTGGGTGTGCCTTTGTCGTGTCCGGTGCCTAGGTCAATGCCAGATGGTCCATCCAGTACTATTTTTAGTATATTTCTATGTAGCAGTTTGGTACAATTGAGTGGCTTGCTCCATTTTAAAAGGCAGTTAAGAGTCAACCACATTGTAGTTGGTCTGGAGTTACATTTGGTCAGACCAGGTTAAGGACAGCAGATTTCCTTCCCTAAAGGACGTTAGTGAACCAGATGGGTTTTTTTTTAATGACAATCTGGTAATTTCATGGTCACCATTACTGATAGCTTTTTATTCCAGGTTTATTTAGTTAACTGTATTTAAATTCGGTGATGAACTCACGTCTCAGATCATTTGTCCAGGCTTCTGGATTACTGGTCCAGTAACATAACCACTATTCTACCATATGCCTAAATTGACCTAAGGTTGCAACTATTTAGTGCATTTTCCCCTCAGCAAGTACCTGAGCAGTGTTCTAAAAGACAAGACCAGATTAGATTCTAAACATCAGAACAATGTTCCAGAAAACCAATTATGACAGAGCAGCTAGTATATATACAAAAAATACACACATTTAGCAGTAAAGTGCACATTTTGTTACCTCAATAAATAATGGATCTGAAGAATTCTGGATTGCTTCATACAACTCGACACCATCCTGAAGAATCATGATCTGCTGCTCATTTAACTTCTGCATTTTGTGCTCTCTCTTTTTCTTTTTGTCAACTTAAAACAAAACATTGAACTCATTTAATACAATGAACTTTAATGTGTTACTTGTTTTTATACTTTGAAATTATGGAAACCATCACATCTTAGATGTTACACAGCAAAGAAATAAAATTGAACTTTGTTACAAAAGTCAGGTTAGAAAGAGACACGTTTGTATAGGGTTAGTATTCCTCTTTGCTTCTGTTCTCAATACTCCCATTTGCAAAGCCTAGTATCCCATATGATTGCTTGCTTACACTCAACATCTTTATTAATTTGTCATCCCACTTTTAAAAGATCTGCGTATTTGAACCTCTAAGTTTCTCTGCTCCTCTACTTGTTTTAAAGTAGCTATATTTATCTAGATTTGCCTATTTAAGAGTATTTTCCCACAGGGAGTACTTGAGCAATGGCCGTTAGAAGGACACAGCTCCAGCTAAACATCACAACGGTTCTCCAGACCCCAGATTAATGCCATGCTGAAAGTCTAAAAATGACATGTGTTAGTGTAGAATGTTAATTGTCGATTATTTCAATATATAACAAGAGACTATAACTACAAAAATGTTATCTTAATCCAGAAAATGTTATTTTTTGTAAATAAAAAAAGGTTTCTGATCTCATTTCTTTGGCACCAATTACAATAATTTGAAAGATCAAAGCAAGAGTGCAACAAAACTTAGCAATCATTGCATTGCTTAGCGTTACTTTCAAGGATATCCATTTAGAGGTGGTGTTGCGATTACCTCTGTACTGTTCCTGCAGATCAGCTTCAATTTTGGCGTACAAAACTTCCAGCTTCCTCTGTTGATTTTCATAGTGTATCTGAGCTTCTCGCTCTTCTGCCCGTTCATTCCGGAATACATACATTCCATTCGATTTCTTTTCCATCCACTGAGGAAAAAACATCACTTAGCAGAAATACAAATCATACAATACAATGAATGTCTCATATGGAAATAAACGAACCATATATTCAGTATACAGTTATGACATTATAACATTGAAGTATACATCAATTTTGAAGATTGTAAATAAATTCAAGAGTATGCTCGCAAAAATATCTGAACGCATCATTTAGATGAGGAAAATCTACGTAGTGTGGCTTCAGTACAAAGTACATTCCTGTGTACATTTTTCAATACAAGAAGCAATGTATATTTTTAATCCCAAAGAGGCCCCATCATTTTACATCTCCACGTACCCCAAACCAAGTCTGCTGATGCTATGGAGGCAACATACATAGAACTTACATCATCAGCAGCAGAAATGTATTCACCACAATATGTAATCTCAAGGCCCGGCATATCGCTCACTCTACCATTACCATCAAGCCAGGTGACCAACCCTGGTTCAATGAGGAGTATAGAAGAGCATGCCAGGAGCAGCACCAGGCGTACATGAAAATGAGGTGCAAACCTGGTGAACATAAGAATTAGGAACAGGAGTAGGCCATCTAGCCCCTCGAGTCTGCTCCGCCATTCAACAAGATCTTGGCTGATCTGGCCGTGGACTCAGCTCCACTTACCCGCCCTCTCCCGTAACCCTTAATTCCCTTATTGGTTAAAAATCTATCTATCTGTGACTTGAATACATTCAATGAGCTAGCCTCAACTACTTCCTTGGGCAGAGAATTCCACAGATTCACAACCCTCTGGGAGAAGAAATTCCTTCTCAACTCGGTTTTAAATTGGCTCCCCCGTATTTTGAGGCTGTGCCCTCTAGTTCTAGTCTCCCCTACCAGTGGAAAAAACCTCTCTGCCTCTATCTTGTCTATCCCTTTCATTATACTACGACATAGGACTCATCATCATCATAGGCAGTCCCTTGGAATCGAGTAAGACTTGCTTCCACTCTTAATAGAAGTTCTTAGGTGGCTATACAGTCCAATCAGAGAACCACAGTCTCTGTCACAGATGGGACAAATAGTCGTTGAGGGAAGGGATGGGTGGGACTGGTTTGCCGCACGCTCTTTCCGCTGCCTGCGCTTGATTTCTGCATGCTCTTGACGACAAGACTCGAGGTGCTCAGCGCCCTCCCGGATGCACTTCCTCCACTTAGGGCGGTCTTTGGCCAGGGACTCCCAGGTATCAGTGGGGATGTTGCACTTTATCAGGGAGGCTTTGAGGGTGTCCTTGTAAAGTTTCTGCTGCTCACCTTTGGCTCGTTTGCCGTGAAGGAGTTCCGAGTAGAGCGTTTGCTTTGGGAGTCTCGTATCTGGCATGTGAACGATGTGGTCTGCCCAGCGGAGCTGATCAAGTGTGGTCAGTGCTTCAATGCTGGGGATGTTGGCCTGGTCGAGGATGCTAACGTTGGTACATCTGTCCTCCCAGGGGATTTGTAGGATCTTGTGGAGACATCGTTGGTGGTATTTCTCCAGCGACTTGAGGTGTCTGCTGTACATGGTCCATGTTTCTGAGCCATACAGAAGGACTGGTATTACTACAGCCCTGTAGACCATGAGCTTGGTGACAGTTTTGGAGGGCCTGGTCTTCAAACATTCTTTTCCTCAGGCGGCCGAAGGCTGCACTGGCGCACTGGAGGCGATGTTGGATCTGGTCATCAATGCCTGCTCTTATTGATAGGCGCCATAGGACTACATGCATGCTAAACAGCGGAAGCAGCGTGCTATAAATAGGTCCCACAACCAACTGATCAAAGCACTGCAGTCCTGCCACATCCATTCGTAAATGGTGGTAGACAATTAAACAACTAACGGGAGGAGGCGGCTCCATGAACATCTTCATCCTCAATAATAGCGGAGTATTTGAGTGCAAAAGACAAGGCTGAAGTGTTTGCAACCATCTTCAGCCAAATGTACCGAGTAGATGATCCCCCTGAGGACTCCATCATCAAAGATGCTAGTCGTCAGCCAATTCGATTCCCTGCATGTGGTATCAAGAAACAGCTGAGTGCACTATATACAGCAAATTCTTTGGGCCGCCGACAACATCATGGCTGTCATGCTGAAGACTTGTGCTCAAGAACAAGCAGCGCCTCTAGTCAAGTTGTTCCAGTACAGCTACAACACTGGCATCTACCCGACAATGTGGGAAATTGCCCAGGTATATCCTGTCCATAAAAAGCAGGACAAATCCAATCCAGCCAATTACCGACCCATCAGTCTACTCTCAATCCACCAGCAAAGTGATGGAAGGTGCCATCGACAGTGCTATCATGCAGCATCTTCTCACCGATGCCAAGTTTGTATTCTGCCAGGACCACTCGGCTCCAGACCTCATTACACTCTTGGTCCAAACATGGACAAAAGAGCTGAATTCCAGAGATGAGGTGAGAGTGACTGCTCATGACATCAAGGCAGCATTTGACCCAAGTGTGGCATCAAGGAGCCAAGGTAAAATTAAAGTCAAAGGGAATCAGGGCAAAAACTCCACTGGCTAAAGTCATACCTAGCACAAAGAAAGATGGTTGTGGTGTTAGAGGCCACTCATCTCAGTGCCAGGACATCACTGCAGGAGTTCCTCAGGGCAGTGTCTTAGGCCCAGCCATCTTCAACTGCTTCATCAATGACCTTCCATCCATCACAGGTTAGAAGTGGGGATGCGCACTGATAATTACAGTTTTCAGTTCCATTTGCATGCAGCAGTGGAAAGTAACATTCACGCCACACAAGTGCCAGGCAATGAGCATCTCCAGCAAGAGAGTCTAACCACCTTCCCTTGATATTCAGTGGTATTACCATCAACATCTTGGAGAGTCACCATTGACAGAAATTTAAAGGGATCAGCCACATAAATACTGTGGCTACAAGAGTAGGTCAGTGCTGGGTATTCTGTGGCGTGTGACTCACGTTCTGACTCCACAAAGCCTTTCCACCATCTACAAGGCATAAGTCAGGAGTGTGATGGAATACTCTCCACTTACTGGATGAGTCCAGCTCCAACAATACTCAAGAAGATGGACACAATCTAGGACAAAGCAGTCCACTTGATTGTTACCCCATACACCACCGTAAAAATCTACTCCCTCGACCACTAGCGCAGCATGACTGCAGTGTGCACCATCTATAAGAAGCACTGCCGCAAGTCGCCAAGGCGACTTCAACAGGACCTCCCAAACCCACAACCTCTAGCACCTAGAAGGACAAGGGCAGCAGGCGCATGTTAGTTAACATCACCACTCCCAAGTTCCCTTCCAAGTCACAAATCATCCTGACATAAATATATCACCACTCCTTCATCGATGCTGGGTCAAAGTCCTGGAACTCCCTTTCTATCAGCACTGTGGGAGTACCTTTACTACGTGAACTTCAGCGGTTCAAGGCAGCGACTCATCACCACCTTCTCAACAGCAATTCAGGATGGGCAATAAAGACGGGCCTTGCCAGCGACGCCCACAACCCGTGAATGAATAAAACAGACAAAAGGACATAAGAATTAGGGCAGGAGTAGGTCATACGGCCCTTTCAGCCTGCTCTGCCATTCAATAAGATCATGGCTGATCTTCGACCTCAACTCCATGTTCCTGCTTGATCCCATATCCCTGTAGAGTCCAAAAATCTACTTATCTCAGTCCTCAACGACTCAGCATCCATAGCCCTTTCAAGTAGTCTCTGAATGAAGAAATTCCTCCTCATCTCATTCCTAAATAGCCGACCCCTTGTCCGGAATCTATACCCCCTAGTTCTAAACTCTCCAGCTGGGGGGGGTAAACAACCTCTCATTATCTATCCTGGCAATCCCCCTCAGAATCTTATAAGCTTCAATGTGATCATCTCTCATTCTTCTAAACTCCAGAGTATAGGCTCAATCTCTCCTCTTAGGACAACCCTCCCATCCAGGGATCAATCTATTGAACTTCATTGCGCCTCTAAAGCATGTCTGTCCTTTCTCAGATAAGGAGACCAAAATTGTGCACAGTACTGCAGGTGTGGTCTCACCAAAGCCCTGTACAATTGTATTAAGGCCTCTTTACTCTTGTACTCCAACCTCCTTGCAATAAAGACCAACATGCCATTTGGATCTCAAATACATATGATGAAGAATCACAAGAAAGTCCTTGCATTTTGCCCTTTAACCGTATATACGGTTAGCTATGTACAGAGTAAATATTCACTTATTTAAGGGTATGTATAATTTATACAAAGACAAAATATCACATTTCAACAATTTTTATTGCATGATTTCCCATACCTGTATAGGGTAAACTCTTACAACGATTACATCAACACATCCAACCATTCCACCTTCACCAAACAGGGCAGATACTGGCAATGGGAAAGGTCGAGGGTCACAATGAAATCCTAGTTTAGCATACCATCGAGCTGGTCTGGTACTATTGGCTGAAATCTAAATTGGAAAGCATAGATTATTGTATTGAAATATTATCGAAATAGTTTTCTGGCAATTTTATTATAAAATTCTAAAAGGCAATATATCATTTAGAAAAATTCGACACTATTTATCATTTATTTGCTTTCCCAACTTCTGGTCTGGAATGTGATTAATGTACCTTGTGCATAGAAAGTCAACACTATGACTTTCTTATAACATATTTTACCACTTTTTCCAGCTTCATTGTAGCTTAGATGGGATTTTCAAGCAAAGGAGCAGAATGCTAGTACTTGGCAGTATTATAGAAAAGTGAACGTGGAACATCACAGTCAAGCTTTGAACAGAATTAATAATCTTCAAAACTGCAGAAATAGAAAACAGGCTGCTCCGGATTCAATGTAAAAGTTGATAGATTGAAGATTTATGAACTGTGTAATAGTGTACCTTCTTGGCTCGAGTGGAGCATAAACGACATCATGGACTAGTTGGGCTGAATGGCCTGTTTCTGTGCCGTATATTTTATGTAATTCTATGTAATACCTTCCAGCAAATCATCGACATTTACGGCACAGAAGGAAGCCATTCAACCCATCGTATCTGTGCCGCGAGCATCACAACCTCATTTAATGAAATTCCCTAACAGTATGCATTAGATGAGTTTCGTTGTTCTTGGGATTTGGAGGACACCGACAAAGCAGTATTTATTGCCAATCCTAGTTGGAACCGGGGCATTCAGAGTCAACCACGCACGTGTATATGCCACACTGAGTAGGGATGGCATGTTCCCTTCCTTGAAGGGCATTAGTGAACCAGCTGGGTCTTTACGCCAATCGAGTAGCTAGCCTTTATTAGGTACCACAGCCATTGAGTGGCTAATACAGACACTATAAATATGCACAACATTACCACTGGCACAAATGTAAAAACCAAAATGGTTAATTCAGTATTGTAACTGTGAAATGAGTCAGAAACCAAATATAAGAAATGTTATGAGCTGCACAAATTGTCATGAGTGTTGTGTATGCAATAACTCAATAGGCTGAATACTGTAAACTCCGAACAGGTACAAACCTGGCTCGACTTTATTAGGGCCCAAAGTGATTACATTACAAGATGGTTGACCTTTTATACCTGGGCCACATACACGTGCGCACTGCCCAATGACCTCCGACAGTGGCGCCACCTGGTGGCTAGTAAATCCAAGCATACATACATGACAATGAGCTAGGCGATTTAGAAGTGAAATCAGGAAACACTTTTACACACAACGGACAATGGAAATCTAGAATTCTCTTTCCCTAAAGGTCGCAGATTCTGGGTCAATTGAAATGTTCAAGACCAAGATCAACAGATTTTTGTTAGGTAAGGGTATCAAGCGTCATGGAGCAAATGTGGTTAAATGAAGCTGAGGTATAGATCAGCCATATTCCAATTGAATGGTGGAACATACTCAAGGGGCTGAATGGCCTACTCCAGTTCCTATGAATTACATAGAATGTTCCACACAGAAACAGGTCATTCAGCCTAACTGGTCTATGCCGGTGTTTATGTTCCACATGAGCCTCCTCCCATCCTACTTCATTAACCAATCAACCTATTGTTCTATTCCTTTCTCCCCAGTGTTTATCTAGTTTCCCCTTAAATGCATCTATGCTTTGTTTCTGGATGATCACATAAACACATACTTCCGTGATCCAAAACATCTTGTTCAGCTTGGAAAGCGGCAAATCTATCATGCCATTTCAGTAAAATATTGAAATTCCACATTGAGCATACCAAAAAATAATTCCGGCATCTTTGTAACAAAAGATTGCAACCCAGTGAGATCCATAATTAATAGAGATAAGATTGATAAACAAAACAGAATTGGCACAATGGAGACACAGAGCCAGGAATCCTGCTCTTCTTTGTTCCTGATGTGAACTGTGCTGAACAGAGGCCGTAGTGACCTGAGACAAGATAAGAGAGGAGGCACATAACTAGTGGCTAGATGCATCTAGGCTCCCCCTCGTGGCTCGATGCCAGGGCAATATGACAGACAGTTACAGAGGTATCGGGCTAGCTGGATGAATAGTATAAAATTGTAGAAAAAGAGTGACACTACCGTCCTCCCACAAAAAGAAAAACCACTGAGAAATGTGCCACATAAAACAACATCAAATAAATTAATTATTGTAACAATTTGTTCAGTCATCGTTGTTTACTCATTCTTTTATCCTTACCTTTATCATGAGTGATTCCGGAGCTTCTAGGGGTGTACACGCATCCTGTGACCCTATCAGTTCTGCCCCATGCACAATGATCTTTTGACCAACTACAAGTCTTCTTTTCAGTAACAGTGTTGTGAGTGGAAGATCCAGAAGGGCCTTAATGCCATACCATCCATCAGTGACTTCAATAACTCCTAAGGTCATATCCTTCTTTGTTTCTATGACAGTCTTTTCAGTTACAGTTTTGGACTGTTTAACTGGATCATCAGGATTATGGTTATTTTGGAATGATTTTGTACCCATTGATATTATTTTAGATACACAAACCACAAGTGTTTTTGCTGCTACGTCATCCCTCTCCATAATTTTTTTGAAGGCAGATCGATGACACTGATCAATCTCCACATCATACCTATAATGCCAACATTTTAAGTTTTAATTAGAAAGTTATATTTGCACAATTTTAACATTTTCAACTTGCATTTACTCAGAAAATTCATCCTTCAAAATAAAAACACTTATTCAAAATGCATCCCTTCAAATTAAAACTTAGAGGGCATCAACTTCAAAGATATTTTATTAAAGAAGGGAATATAAATTTAGGAGTAAAGAAGAGGAGTCTAAAAGAACAAACTTGCATTATATACTGCCTCTTCACATGCTGGAAGAACAAAGAGGGAGTTTAGCAAAAATGTTTTCAAGCAAAGGAATACTAGAAACATGGAATGCATGGCCACAAGTTGCTATTGTAGCCGAGTCAATCACATACTGAAGTGATGTATGGATGGGAACACAAGCTGGAGATACTCTGCCTGCATTCGGATAGGTAGGAGTGGAATCATGCAAGAGCAATCCCATGAGGCTGGATAATGGAGGAAAGGCAATGGAGGAGGATGTGGGAGAGATTGAGAACAAGGAAGAGGGATGAAGCATCATGACCATTGTGACAGCGGATGTTGCTTGTGATTTTAGTTAGGTTTACACTTCACTTGCGCAAACCTTCCCCACCCATCCGATTCCCACTCTCGGTTACAAGTAGGGGTAAAGTGAAACATGTATTCAGATTCATTTTGATCATTACTTCTGGCCCTCTTAAGGTACCATGGGGTACAGACGAATACCAATTCTAAAGGACCATATAAAGAGTAAAGTTTCCTAATGGAATGCGATTTATTAAACTAATACCATCCACCTATCTATAGCTATTTTAGTAGTCGATTAGACCCTGCTTTAGACCACTTAAACTTACACTCAGGGATGGTTATTTATTTGTTTCACCATTATTGCACATACCATAAACAGTTCAAACGGCACACCTTCAAACTATAGTGAATTTCTCTTGCTTCTACATAACAATGACTCCTCTTCAAGAGTAAGTAATTGGATAGAAACATAGAAAACAGGTGCAGGAGTAGGCCATTCGGCCCTTCGAGCCTGCACCACCATTCAATAAGATCACGGCTGATCATTCACCTCAGTACCCCTTTCCTGCTTTCTCTCCATACCCCTTGATCCCTTTAGCCGTAAGGGCCATATCTAACTCCCTCTTGAATATATCCAATGACCTGGCATCAACAACTCTTTGCGGTAAATAATTCCACAGGTTAACAACTCTCAGTGAAGAAGTTTCTCCTCACCTCAGTCCTAAATGGTTTACCCATTATCCTTGGACTGTGTCCTCTGGTTCTGGACTTCCCCAACATCAGGAACATTCTTCCTGCATCTAACCAGTCCAGTCCCGTCAGAATTTTATATGGTTCTATGAGATCCCCTCTCATCCTTCTAAACTCCAGTGAATACAGGCCCAGTCGATCCATTCTCTCCTCATATGTCAGTCCTGCCATCCTGGGAGTCAGTCTGGTGAACCTTCGCTGCACTCTCTCAATAGCAAGAACGTCCTTCCTCAGATTAGGAGACCAAAACTAATATTCTGGGTGAGGCCTTACCAAGGCCCTGTACAACTGCAGTAAGACCTCCCTGCTCCTATACTCAAATCCCCTAGCTATGAAGGCCAACATACCATTTGCCATCTTCACCGCCTGCTGTACCTGCATGCCAACTTTCAATGGCTGATGTACCATGACACCCAGGTCTCGTTGCACCTCCCCTTTTCCTAATCTGCCGCCATTCAGATAACATTCTGCCTTCGTGTTTTTGCCATCAAAGTGGATAACTCACATTTAGCCACATTATACTGCATCTGCCATGCATTTGCCCACTCACCTAACCTGTCCAAGTCACCCTGCAGCCTCTTAGCATCCTCCTCACAGCTCACACCGCCACCCAGCTAAGTGTCATCTGCAAACTTGGAGATATTACACTCAATTCCTTCATCTAAATTATTGATGTATTTTGTAAATAGTGCAGCACCCCACTAGTCACTGCCTGCCATTCTGATAAGGACCCGTTTATCCCGACTCTCTGCTTCCTCTCTGCCAACCAGTTCTCTATCCACGTCAGTACATTACCCCCAATACCATGTGCTTTAATTTTGCACACTAATCTCTTGTGTGGGACCTTGTCAAAAGCCTTTTGAAAGTCCAAATACACCACATCGACTGGTTCTCCCTTGTCCACTCCACTAGTTACATCCTCAAAAAATTCTAGAAGATTTGTCAAGCATGATTTCCCTTTCATAAATCCATGCCGACTTGGACTGATCCTGTCACTGCTTTCCAAATGCGTTGCTATTTCATCTTTAATAATTGATTCCAATATTTTCCCCATTACTGATGTCAGGCTAACCAGTCTGTAATTACCAGTTTTCTCTCTCCCTCCTTTTTTAAAAAGTGGCGATACATTAGCTACCCTCCTGTCCATAAAAACTGATCCAGAGTCGATAGACTGTTGGAAAATGATCACCAATGCATCCGCTATTTCTAGGGTCAAGTTCTCTGGGATGCAGACAATCAGGCCCTGGGGAATTATCGGCCTTCAATCCCATCAATTTCCCTAACACAATTTCCTGACTAATAAGGATTTTCCTTCAGTTCTTCCTTCTCACTAGACCCTAGGTCCCCTAGTATTTCTGGAAGGTTATTTGTGTCCATCTTCGTGAAGACAGAACCAAAGTATTTGTTCAACTGGTCAGCCATTTCTTTGTTCCCCATTATAAATTCACCTGATTCTGACTGCAAGGGACCTACGTTTGTCTTCACTAATCTTTTTCTCTTCACATATCTATAGAAACTTTTGCAGTCAATTTTTATGTTCCCAGCAAGCTTCCTCTCACGCTCTATTTTCCCCATCCTAATTAAACCCTTTGTCCTCCTCTGCTGAATTCTAAATTTCTCCCAGTCCTCAGGTTTGCTGCTTTTTCTGGCCAATTTATATGCCTCTTCCTTGGATTTAACACTATTCTTAATTTCCTTTGTTAGCCACGGTTGAGCCACCTTCCCCATTTTAATTTTACTCCAGACAGGGATGTACAATTGTTAAAGTTCATCCATGTAATCTTTAAATGTTTGCCATTGCCTAGCCACCGTCAGCCCGTTAAGTATCATTCGCCAGTCTATTCTAGCCAATTCACGTCTCATACCATCGAAGTTATCTTTTCTTAAGTTAAGTCCTTAGTCACTGAATTAACTGTGTCACTCTCCATCTTAATAAAGAATTCTACCATATTATGGTCACTCTTCCCCAAGGGGCCTCGCAGAACAAGATTGCTGATTAGTTCTTTCTCATTACACATCACCCAGTCTAGGATGGCCTGCTCTTTGGTTGGTTCCTCGACATATTGGTCTAGAAAACCATCCCGAATACACTCCAGGAAATCCTCCTCCACCGTATTGCTACCAGTTTGATTAGCCCAATCTATATGTAGATTACAGTCACCCATGATAACTGCTGTACCTTTATTGCACGCATCCCTAATTTCTTGTTTGATGCTGTCCCCAACGTCACTACTACTGTTTGGTGGTCTGTACACAATTCCCACTAGCGTTTTCTGCCCTTTGGTATTCCGCAGCTCCACCTATACAGATTTCACATCCTCCAAGCGAATGTCCTTCCTTACTATTGCGTTAATTTCCTCTTTAACCAGCACGCTACCCCACCTCTTTTTCCTTTCTGTCTATCCTTCCTGAATGTTGAATACCCCTGGATGTTGAGTTCCCAGCCTTGGTCACCCTGGAGCCATGTCTCCGTGATGCCAATTATATCATATTCGTTAATTGCTGCCTACGCAGTTCATTCATCCATCTTATTACGAATACTCCTCGCATTGAGGCACAGAGCCTTCAGGCTTGTCTTTTTAACACTTTGCCCCTTTCGAATTTTGCTGTAATGTGGCCCTTTTTGATTTACGCCTTGCGTTTCTCTGCCCTCCACTTTTACTTTTCTTCTTTCTATCTTTTACTTCTGCCCCCATTCTACTTCCCTCTGTCTCCCTGCATAGGTCCCCATTCCCCTGCCATATTAGTTTAACACCTCCCCAACAGCACTAGAAAACACTCCCCCTCGGACAGTGCAGACCCGCCCGGCTTGTACTGGTAGCACCTCCCCCAGAACCACTTTCAATGTCCCAGGAATTTGAATTCCTCTCTTCTACACCACTCCTCAAGCCACATATTCATCTTAGCTATCCTGCAATTCCTACTCGGACTAGCACGTGGCACTGCTAGCAATGCTGAGATTTCTACCTTTGAGGAAGTGCTTTGGAACATCCCGAGGGCACAATAAGGTGCTACATAAATGCAAGTTCTTTCTTCAAAGTCTATAACTGATTTTCCCCTTTTTAGACAGAGGTATTCAGGAAAAATTACAAAAGTTATCTGATAGAATATGGAATGGCATGACAAGATTCAGCTTACAACAACTTACATTTATATAGTGCCTTTATAAATAAGTAAAGCATCCCCAGGAGCATTATCAAACCAAATTTGACGCTGAGCCACATAAGGACAGATGACCAAAAGCTTGGTCAAAGAGGTAGGTTTTAAGGAGCATCTTAATGGAGGAGGGAGGTAGAGAGGCGGCGAGGTTTAGGGAGGGAATTCCAGAGCTTTGGGCCTAAGCAGCTGAAGGCACAGCCGCCACTGGTGGGGCGATTAAAATCGTGGGTGCACAAGAGGTCGGAATTAGAGGAGCGCAGAGATGTCGAAGTGTTGTAGGGCTGGAAGAGGTTACAGAGATAGGGAGGGGAGAGGCCATGGAGGGATTTGAAGGTAATGATGAGAATTTTAAAATTGAGACAGTGCGGACCAGGAGCCAACGTCGGTGAATGGGGCTTGGTGCAAGTTAGAATACAGGCAGCAGAATTTCAAAACAGCCTAAGGAGAAAAAAATCAAACCAACTATAAATAAAGAGAATTACATGTTAAGAAATAAGACAGTGAAGTAGACTATACCTGTATTTAAGTTGCAAAAGTATTGTTTCTGGTGTTAGGCATCTGCTGCCAAACTCTTTGGGGAAAGCTATCTCCATAGCTGCAAGTTTCCACACTAACCACTTGTAATGGTTGCAGGTCCAAGCTTCACTGATTAGCTTTGGATCTACACCAGGAGTATCTAGAAGAGCTCTGGGGAAAAACATGAATATTGCTGATCAAATTACAGCACATCTAATGTGAGTTTTCTCTACAAGAACCATAGAAAAGTGTACAGCAACAAAAGGCATTTTTATCCCTCTTGTAACTCTTCCATTAGTATCCTGCTGCATTTCGAGCCCACCTAATGTTTCAGCCTCTATTACTCTCTAAGCATGATTATTCCTTGCATTTGCTCTTTGACTAAAGAAGTTTCCTTAATATCAGTTTCAATAGTGACAGCAAAGTTTGCAACAGAAAATGGGAGAGAAAACAAGAGCACACGCTAGAAGGCTAATGAATAAGCACAGCAGAATTTTCTTGTAACCTGTACAAAAGTGAAAAAGAGGTCTTAGAAGAGTTGCCCTAAAAATGGAAATACTCAGATTTTGGACAGACTTGGGCTTTGTGAAGAAAGTGAATTGCTTAGAAACAGCTTTAGTAATGGAGGAAATGTGTAAGTTCCATTTGCGATTATTGGAGATGTAAGAACATAAGAACATAAGAATTAGGAACAGGAGTAGGCCATCTAGCCCCTCGAGCCTGCTCCGCAACTCAACAAGATCATGGCTGATCTGGCCGTGGACTCAGCTCCACTTACCCACCCGCTCCCCATAACCCTTAATTCCCTTATTGGTTAAAAATCGGTCGATCTGTGATTTGAATACATTCAATGAGCTAGCCTCAACTGCTTCCCTGGGCATAGAATTCCACAGATTCCCAAACCTCTGGGAGAAGAAATTCCTTCGCAACTTGGTTTTAAATTGGCTCCCCTGTATTTTGAGGCTGTGCCCCCTAGTTCTAGTCTCCCCGACCAGTGGAAACAACCTCTCTGCCTCTATTTTGTCTATCCCTTTCATTATTTTAAATGTTTCTATAAGATCACCCCTCATCCTTCTGAACTCCAACGAGTAAAGACCCAGTCTACTCAATCTATCATCATAAGGTAACCCCCTCATCTCCAGAATCAGCCTAGTGAATCGTCTCTGTACCCCCTCCAAAGCCAGTATATCCTTCCTTAAGTAAGGTGACCAAAACTGCACGAAGTACTCCAGGTGCGGCCTCACCAATACCCTGTACAGTTGCAGCAGGACCTCCCTGCTTTTGTACTCCATCCCTCTCGCAATGAAGGCCAACATTCCATTCGCCTTCCTGATTACCTGCTGCACCTGCAAACTAACTTTTTGGGATTCATGCACAAGGGTCTTCAGACCCTGCAGAGATACCTTTACGTCGAGCCCCCTCCTAGGTGGTGTGCTCTGGCGAGGTATTTCTTCCGCCAGCAGCGCGACCTCAATTATGACACGCAGCTCCTGTTTGTGAACTTGGGGGGTGCCAGGACCGCCCTCCGGGAGCTGCCTGTCTTTTATAGGGAACTCATCAGGGTCTGGAACAAAGTCTCCACCAAGCGCAGCTCTCCGCCGGCTGGAGTGGCGGCCGTCCTGCAGGAACCGCTGCTCGGGAATCCGTACCTCCACGGCCGAGGTTTTATGTGGCGGTCGGAAGAGAGGGCTGTGGCTGGTGAGGTGACCAGGGTCAGGGACCTGCTCGATGGCGGAGGAGCGGGCTGGATGGCGCCAGACACGCTGGCGCGGCGCCTAAATTCTGCCAACGTCCGCCACGCGGCCGATGCCATCGAGTCGCTAAAAACAGCTCTGGGCCCTGACTCCGTTAGGTGCATCGAGGAGGCTCAAGCACGTGGGGAGATCCCGTCCGAACTGACCCCCGTCCGGACGGAATTCCTCATTGGCGCCAAACCCCGGAACCTCCCTCGGGGGCCGGCGCCTCACAGCAGACGTGGTTCAACTCATGGCAATGAGTGGGGCGAGCATTGATCTTACCCAATCACTCCTGGACACCATGGGTGGGGTGGGTCATGAGATAGCGGGATTGTCGTCAGAAGTAACAACACTCTCAGGAGTGTTGGGGCAGATTAGGCAGGGAAAGTCAGAGGTAGCTGATACGCTGTCGGGGCAAATTAGGGAGGGAATGTCGGAGGTAGCTGCTGCAATAAGGGAACACAGCCAGTCTCTCATTGCCCAGTGGCGAATGACTGAATCACCTGCTGCCACTCACACTCCAATCCCCAGACCAACCTCAGGTAGTGTCCGCCAGTTCATCCACAGGCTGAAGAAGAGGCTAAAGAGGCCCAAGCCGGGCCTGCCACAATGCTGTCTCTTAGGTCTGCCCACACCCGCCAACAAGAAATACGCTGTCCTGGAGATGCTCGAAAAAAGCAACTTGGTTCCAGCGGGAGAAGACCTGCGCCACCGGCCAAGGGTAAAGGCAACAAGGGCAGGCGCGGCTGGTGGTCTTAGAATAAGGGGGAGGAAAGCTAGCTGCAGCAAAAGTTTGTTTGCTGGTGTTGTTGTTCTTGTTATTATTTAACTGATCTTAATTGAAAAGTTTAAAGTTTGTCAGTAATGTAACTTGAAAAGCTTAAAGTTTGAAAGTGATCTTCATGGAAAAGTTTAAAGTATGTAGCAAAAATATTTTGATTAAAGTTGATTACAAGTGTAAAAATGTTTAATAAACATAATTCTTTTTTCAATTAAACCAGAATCATGAACATTATTCTTTAAATTAACGCAACAGTCAATATGGTGAATGATCAAACATGTCGCTTAGCCTTCATGCAGCAAAGCGTTCAAGGATTAGCCGCTGATGCAAGGCTCTTGCAATGGGCTATCGGCGCACGAGGGGCCCCCCACCTCCGCCGTCGTCGTCCTGTGGGTTGAGGTGGTGGCATGGCTTCCTCCTGCTGCTGCTCCTTCTCCTCCTGATGCTCGTCATCCTCCTCCTCATCCTGCTCGGCGTCATCCTCCTCATCTCCCCCTCTCGCCTGAGGCTGTTGCCTCATGATGTTAATCTAAGGGTTACGTCATGGCAGGAGAGCTTGGACACGCGTTATGCTCCTCCTGTAATATGTGGAAAGTCAGGGACGCTTCCGGTGTCCCTGACAACTATATGTGCGGGAAGTGTATCCGCCTGCAGATCCTGACAGACCGCATTGCGGCACTGGAGCTGTGGGTGGATTCACTCTGGAGCATCCACGATGCTGAGAATGATGTGAATAACACATTTATGAGTTGGTCTTACCGCAGGAAAAGGGTACACAGCCAGATAGGGAATGGAAGACCAACAGGAAGAGCAGTGCAAAGAAGGTAGTGCAGGGGTCCCCTGCGGTCATCCCCCTGCAAAACAGATACACCGCTTTGGGTACTGTTGAGGGGGATGACTCATCAAGGGAGGGCAGCAGCAACCAAGTTCAAGGCACCGTGACTGGCTCTGCTGCACAGGAGGGCAGGAAAAAGAGTGGGAGCGCGATAGTGATAGGGGATTCAATTGTAAGGGGAATAGATAGGCGTTTCTGCGGCCGCAACCGAGACTCCAGGATGGTATGTTGCCTCCCTGGTGCAAGGGTCAAGGATGTCTTGGAGCGGGTGCAGGACATTCTGAAAAGGGAGGGTGAACAGCCAGTTGTCGTGGTGCATATAGGTACCAACGATATAGGTAAAAAACGGGATGAGGTCCTACGAGATTAATTTAGGGAGCTAGGAGTTAAATTAAAAAGTAGGACCTCAAAAGTAGTAATCTCAGGATTGCGACCAGTGCCACGTGCTAGTCAGAGTTGGAATCGCAGGATAGCTCAGATGAATACGTGGCTTGAGCAGTGGTGCAGAAGAGAGGGATTCAAATTCCTCAGGCATTGGAACCGGTTCTGGGGGAGGTGGAACCAGTACAAACCGGACAATCTGGACCTGGGCAGGACCGGAACCAATGTCCTAGGGGGAGTGATTGCTAGTGCTGTTGGGGAGGAGTTAAACTAATCTGGCAGGGGAACGGGAACCTATGCAGGGAGACAGAGGGAAATAAAATGGAGTCAGAAGCAAAAGATAGAAAGGAGAATAGTAAAAGTGGAGGGCAGAGAAACCCCAAGGCAAAAGACAAAAAAGGCCACATTACAGCATAATTCTAAACGGGCAAAGTGTGTTAAGAAGACAAGCCTGAAGGCTCTGTGCCTCAATGCGAGGTGTATTCGGAAGAAGGTGGACGAATTAACTGCGCAGATAGCAGTTAACGGGTATGATGTAATTGGCATCACGGAGACATGGCTCCAGGGTGACCAAGGCTGGGAACACAACATCCAAGGGTATTCAGCATTTAGGAAGGATAGACAGAAAGGAAAAGGAAGCGGGGTGGCGTCGCTGGTTAGAGAGGAAATTAATGCAATAGTAAGGAGGGACATTAGCCTGGATGATGTGGAATCGATATGGGTGGAGCTGCGGAATTCCAAAGGGCAGAAAACGCTAGTGGGAGTTGTGTACAGACCACCAAATAGTAGTATTGAGGTTGGGGACAGCATCAAACAAGAAATAAGGGGTGTGTGCAATAAAGGTTCGGAAGTTATCACGGGCGACTTTAATCTTCATATTGATTGGGCTAACCAAACTGGTAGCATTGCAGTGGAGGAGGATTTCCTGGAGCGTTTTAGGGATGGTTTTCTAGACCAATATGTTGAGGAACCAACTAGAGAGCTGCCCATCCTAGGCTGGGTGATGTGTAATGAGAAGGGACTAATTAGCAATCTTGTTGTGCGAGGCCTCTTGGGGAAGAATGACCACAATATGGTAGAATTCTTTATTAAGATGGAGAGTGACACAGTTAATTCGGAAACTAGGGTCCTGAACTTAAGGAAAGGTAACTTCGATGGTTTGAGGCGTGAATTGGCTAGAATAGACTGGCAAAGGATACTTAAAGGGTTGACGGTGGATAAGCAATGGCAAACATTTAAAGATCACATGGATGAACTTCAGCAATTGTACATCCCTGTCTGGAGTAAAAATAAAACGGGGAAGGTGGCTTAACCATGGCTAACAAAGGAAATTAAGGATAGTGTTAAAGCCAAGGAAGAGGCATATAATTTGGCTAGAAAAAGCAACAAACCCGAGGACTGGGAGAAATTTAGAATTCAACAGAGGGAGACTAAGGGTTTAATTAAGAGGGGGAAAATAGAGTACAAGAGGAAGCTTGCAGGGAATATAAAAACTGACTGCAAAAGCTTCTATAAATATGTGAAGAGAAAAAGAGTAGTGAAGACAAACGTAGGACCCTTGCAGTCGGATTCAGGTGAATGTATAATGGGGAACAAAGAAATGGCAGACCAATTGAACAAATACTTTGGTTCTGTCTTTACGAAGAAAGACACAAATAACCTTCCGATTGTACTAGGGGACCGAGGGTCTAGTTAGAAGGAGGAACTGAAGGATATCCTTATTAGGCGAGAAATTGTGTTAGAGAAATTGATGGGATTGAAGGCCGATAATTCCCCGGGGCCTGATAGTCTGCATCCCAGAGTACTTAAGGAAGTGGTCCTAGAAATAGTGGATGCATTGGTGATCATTTTCCAACAATCTATCGACTCTGGATCAGTCCCTATGGACTGGAGGGCAGCTAATGTAACACCACTTTTTAAAAAAGGAGGGAGAGAAAAAACGGGTAATTATAGACCGGTTAGCCTGACATCAGTAGTGGGGAAAATGTTGGAATCAATCATGAAGGATGAAATAGCAGCACATTTGGAAAGGATCGGACCAAGTCAGCATGGATTTATGAAAGGGAAATCATGTTTGACAAATCTTCTGGAATTTTTTGAGGATGTAACGAGCAGATTGAACAAGGGAGAACCAGTAGATGTGGTGTATTTGGACTTTCAAAAGGCTTTTGACAAGATCCCGCACAAGAGATTGGTGTGCAAAATCAAAGCACATGGTATTGGGGGTAATGTACTGACATGGACGGAGAACTGGTTAGCAGACAGGAAGCAGAAAGTCGGGATAAATGGGTCCTTTTCAGAATGACAGGCAGTGACTAGTGGAGTGCCGCAGGGCTCAGTGCTGGGACCCCAGCTCTTTACAATATGCATTAACGATTTAGATGAAGGAATTGAGTGTAATATCTCCAAGTTTGCAGATGACACTAAACTGTGTGGCGGTGTGAGCTGTGAGGAGGACGCTAAGCGGCTGCAGGGTGACTTGGACAGGTTAGGTGAGTGGGCAAATGCATGGCAGATGCAGTCTAATGTGGATAAATGTGAGGTTATCCATTTTGGGGGCAAAAACACGAAGGCAGATTATTATCTGGATGGCGGCAGATTAAGAAAAGGGGAGCGGCAACGAGACCTAGGTTTCATGGTTCACCAGTCACTGAAAGTGGGCATGCAGGTACATCAGGCGGTGAAGGCGGCAAATGGTATGTTTGCCTTCATAGCTAAGGGATTTGACAATAGGAGCAGGGAGGTCTTACTGCAGTTGTACAGGGCCTTGGTGAGGCCCCACCTGGAATATTGTGTACAGTTTTGGTCTCCTAATCTGAGGAAGGACATTCTTGCTATTGAGGGAGTGCAGCGAAGGTTCACCAGACTGATTCCAGGGGTGGCTGGACTGTCATATGAGGAGAGACTGAATCAATTGTGCCTTTATTCACTGGAATTTAGAAGGATGAGAGAAGATCTCATAGAAACATATAAGATTCTGACGGGACTGGACAGGTTAGATGCGGGAAGAATGTTCCCGATGTTGGGGAAGTCCAGAACCAGGGGACGTAGTTTTAGGATAAGGGGTAGACCATTTAGGACTGAGATGAGGAGAAACGTCTTCACTCAGAGAGTTGTTAACCTGTGGAATTCCCTGCGCAGAAAGTTGTTGATGCCAGTTCATTGGATATATTCAAGATGGAGTTAGATATGGCCCTTACGGCTAAGGGGATCAAGGGGTATGGAGAGAAAGCAGGAAAGGGGTACTGAGGAATGATCAGCCATGATCTTATTGAATGGCTGTGCAGGCTCAAAGGGCCGAATGGCCTACTCCTGCAACTATTTTCTATGTTTCTATGGCTAAGTTGTGCAGCATGCAGCACACGACAGTGAACTGACCGATCATCTCAGGGGCGTATTGCAGGTAGCCTCCAGAGTGGTCCAAGCATCGTAAACGCTGCTTTAGTATTCCAATTATCCTCTCAATGATACTGTGCGTGGTTATGTGGAACATGTTGTACTGACGCTCTTCTGTCCGGGTATTGCGTAGGGGGGGTCTTGAACCAGGTGGCGAGTTCATAACCTTTGTCCCCCAGCAGCCAGCTCTGCCCTTCTGGCTGCTGCTGAAAAATGGCAGATATAGCACTCTTGCATAAGATGAAAGCAGCATGGGTGCTCCCTGGGTATCTGGCATCAACTGCCATGATCAGCTGGACATTTACTGAGTGGAGCCCTTTCCTGTTCCTGTAAACCGCAATCTTTCAAAGGTGCTCGCAAGATGATGTGGGTACAGTCAATCACACCCTGTACCTTGGGGAAGCCAGCAATCCTCGAGAAGCTCACAGCCCTGTCATGCATTGCCTGGGTGATCATGGCGAACTTGCTGAAGTTGTCCCTGCGGGCATACAGTACAGCAGTCACCTGTCGAATGCAGCTATGTGTCGCATGCTGCGAGAAGCAGCATATGTCCTCAGTGATGCCTGTTAACCTCTCGGTAGTGCAGTCCTCCTCCCGCTTCTAGGCTGCCCTGATAAGTTGGCAGATCTTGGTGATCACTTCCTTCCGAAAGCGCAGACCGCGAATGCAGTCTGCCTCACTCAGGTGCAGGTATGAGCGCCTCTCCCTGTACATCTGATGCATCTGATCCCTGCCATCATTCTCCAAGCTCTCTGATTCCTTAGATATTGTTGACATTAATCTTCTCCTTTGCATAGCCATGATGCAAAATGCTCTTACTAAAGGCGGCATTGTTAGGATCGCCCCCATTGTTTTTCCTTAGTTGCAAACAAAATAAAACTACTCACAGAAAGCTCTCACACCTTCCCTCTCCCTGGAAAAGGTTGATGTCCTAGTCCATGGACCACACCCTGGTCTGCGCATGACCCCGGTGCCGCTGCTATCCCGGGCCGAATGCCCCCCCCCCCTCCCCGGTGCCGCTGAATTTATCCTGTCGTGACATTGCTGATTTTTTTCTTCCCAAGAATTTTTATTTTCCTAACAGGTGTAAGCATTTCAAGAGGCTAATTCTTAAAAATTGATTCATGTCTTTATAAACTCAACTATGACCCTGTGGACGAAGTAATGGGCCAGAAAGATATGGCAGAAAGACTGGTTGAGACATTTCAAAAGCATCCCAGAGGTTCTCTTAATTACATTTGTAGTGCACCAATGTACCTAATAATTTTCTTCAGTGGCTTATATGAATTTACAGTCAGAACCATCGGTGCTGCTACTATCCTGGGCCGAATGGCCCCCCGAGCCGCTGATATCCCGGACCCAATGCCCCCCCACTCCCCCTGGTGCCGCTGCTATCCCGGGCCGAATGCCCCCCCCCCCCCCCCCCGGCTGCTGATATCCCAGACCTAATGCTCCCCCGCCCCTATCCCCGGCCGAATTGGACACATGTACTTTAGGATGGCACAGAAACTTGGGTGAAACTTGCAGATTTTCATCTGCTCCAAAAAAAACAGCGTATGCCAAAAAAACGGTGCAGAATGGTGGCAAAAATTCAGCCCACAAACTTTGCAGTATAGTAGGAATGGAGTTATGTGCATTGATGACATGCAATCTGAACGTGTGTGTGTGTGCATATGCATCTCAATTATAGACCAGAAATGAACAGCAAAAGGCTTATGCAGGAGGGTAAAATAGGAATCAGAATTTCAAATGAAATACAATAGGTGGAGAAAGGTACACATCTGACACTTTTCCAAATGTACTGTTCTATACTTTCTTCCAAAATACAAATTTGCACACTAAATTATATTTTTGTCCCCTTTCACAGTTTCTCTCACTATTCGCTGACCAACAGGGTGGACAAACAACTTACTTCCCTGCCTTGGCCAATACATTCTTGAGATGTTGGGGCAGCACACGTTGTCTCACCATCAGATTTTCTCTCTTTCGAATTTTCCCCCCCCAATTTTGCTTTGAAGGTTCCCCACAGCACGTCAGATAGAGTGCAAATTTGCAGAGCAGATAACCACAGAAGTGTATTTGCATTCTATCAAACCGTGTCACAGTGCATTTAAAATACATTGTAATTTATAGTACAGCAACAAATGGTTGAACAATACATATATTCTAACCTGTAGAATTCAGATTTCCCTGCCATCCCATTGTCATCAGGTATAAGCCAACCCCCATCTGCAAGCTGCGTGCCATTGCCAGCTTTAAATAGTTCCTCACTAAAAAATTCTCGAGTGTTGATCTGGAATGATTCTGCATTTTCTGCTCGTACCCACAGAGTACTTTTGCTGACTCCGTAAATATATAACTGGAGGAAATAAAGAAACATTTTTAAACTATTGAACCATTTGATATTTTCTAATTTCTTAATTATTTCCAGGCAAAAGAAATGGGAGCAAGAAAACTGGAAGAAAATGTCTGATTAAGATTTGGACCAAGCATTTCCCCATACTTCTTAAACATTATCCATTAGCTTAGGTCCCTCTGATCCAAGTGTAATACTGGCCTTAGTATAAATTATACAACTCTTTCCTACTATCCTATCACTGCACTGTTCTCTTTGTAACCTCATATAAAACGCTTTTAATCAGGTGTGTCCAAACTACAACCACGGGCTACGTGGCAATCTGGTCCATGAAGCACACGCAACTCAGTTCTTTTTCTACTGAGAACAGCACTAGATATATGTCATTTCTGAACTCAAATGTGCAATTAAATAAATAATTGGAAAAAAATATGTTCATAAAGTCCCTCCCCAAGTTTAATTTTAACTAGTTTTCCCCTTTCCTTTAAGTTTCCTCAGTCTAAGCACCACACACGAGAAGTCTATAAGGAGTCTCTACAAAGCTTCTCAGCCATGACAATCACTAGATGGCCTATAAGAGTGGCTTTGAGTGAATTATCCTCAGATTACCCCTCTCTATCTTAACACTCTGGTCTGTGCGCTAGTAATGACTGAGATCAGCAACTCATACTTGATTGGGCTTTTCAGCTCCTCCTCCTCCTCCTTCAGTTCCCCACATTTCTGCGCCCATTTACTTTTTTTTTGTCAGTTCGGCAACACCAGACTGGAGGAAGTTGCCGAATCGATTTTTTGCAAGGATCAGTGATTAGATACCTTTTCTTATTTATATTAATGATTTGGATACAGAAACCAATTGTAGTAATCCTATTATATTTGTAGATAACACTAAAATAGGGAGCACAGTAGGGATGGGGGTTGCAGTTAAATGTTCTACAGAAATATTTAGTTGACACAATCAAATGGAAAATTAAACTCAAGGGTAAATTCACCAACCCTACACACCCAATGGGGAGCCATGTTCAAAGGAAGTGTGGTTTGCAGAATTGACACTATGGTATTATAGCCCCATCTCCAAGCCACACTCCCTTTGAGTACTGCAAACATGAGACCTGTGAATTTATCCTTTAATAATCAAGTATTGTGTAATGGGATATAGAATAAGCAGCAAAATACATTGAAGGGAAAAGAAATGAGGGAGTCAAAAAAATCTATCTAAGCAAAATCTGATCACTTTCAATGTCAAGATAATGGAGGGGCAATGGAAAGGTGGAATGTGGGGATATATGTTCAACACAGTGAAGCACATGTCTGCATATATTATGCTTGGACTTCATAATACACTGGTCAGAGTACAGTTCAAATTCTGTGTACAGTTTTGGTTATTTTGGTTAACATACTTCAAAAAGAATATATATGCATTCGATCCAGATACAAAGAATTGCAAATAAGAATAATCCCTAGTGTAAAGGTTAAGGACAAAAAATTAGAGAACCTCAAGACCTACGATTTAGTCAGAGGCGGAGAGGATCACTGTATTGTATAGTACAGATAATGTGAATCCAGAATATTACTTCAAGTTAAGTCAGGCCAATAGCACCAGAGAATTATAGATATATGAAACAAAAATCTTTATCCAAAGGTTGATCATTTGGAATAATCTGACAAACAAGGTAGTAAAGTCAAATAATTCAAATTCAACTGAGTGTTGCTTGGCTGGGTGAGTTACAATACCAGAAGAACAAGTTTAAATTAAACAAGTGCTCCGTGGCCTAGCGCTAACATTCCTTAGTGTGATAAGCACAAACATTTATTTGGTGTTCAGGAGTATTGTGAATTGTTGTCCATAATACATGAATTTATATTAGAATTTAAACAAAATCAAATAATTTCAATGCAGTTTGTACCTGTTCTTTTGTAAAAGAAGTTCTGACATTCCCTTCAGCTACTGCTTGCAGAGACATTCTTGATGCTCCAGAAGTTTTAGTCCTGTACAAGCTTCCTGGCTGTGGACGAATAGTTTGCCTTCGTTTCTTTATTAATCTAATTTCTTGTAGATCCCTTGCACAACACCAATTCTGAACTCTTCTTGCGAAACCTGTAATACATTAAAGTGAAGTACTATGGTCCTTTTAGGGAGACCAAAAAAGACTCATTACCAAGTGAGCATGTCTATGTAGCATCTTACCCCAAGACTGCTGACAGGTCCTGGGACATTCCCATCTCACAAGGCCAACAGGTTTTGTTCATTCTAAGCTCATGCATTGTGACACTGAAAAAAGCTTTTTATATAATCATTTTGAACACTTCACAAATTTAATTAAATGTTAAAAAAAAATTAAATCGCTTGAAATTCTGTATGGCTCATCTTTACTTTCTTCCTTTCCCATTTTTGATTCTAATTTTAATTCTTTAATTTTATTATTTATACTCCAGTTCAAACCCTATTTTGCTTCTTCTTTCTCTTGATTCCCATAGAGATGGGGCATGTTTAGAAAACCTTGGTTTTCACTGAGCAAAAACCAGCTTTAAGGGCAACTTATTGAATTCCAACTGTGGTGAAATGAAGACTTACTTCACATGGTCTTTACTTGGATTAATTTTTTTCCAGGACTTCAAAACTGGGAAACTTCTTTCTTCCCTCGTCCTACAATCTTCAGGTTTTTAAATCCAAGCTTGGTATTAACTAATCATTACTTCCCATTTACCTTGTCCCTTTATGAGGCCTGTGCTGTAAATCGTGACCATTCACCGTGGGTTTCTCAATTTAATGAAAAGCAGGTGATGGAAAAATACTATCCTAGTTTAAATAATTAAAACAAAATGCAGGACAAATACTATGGGGCTGAAATGCCCCACTTCCCCCCCGGCCCGAAATGGGGCGCATGCATCCCGTTTCTATTGCCACGGTGGTTGAGGTAGCCTCTTGAGCGATATTCCGCTCTTTGGCTTTTTTTTTCAGGTGGATCGGAAGTCGCTCATAATGGGGGCGGACATGGGGCGGTAAGTATAAGAGGGGCGGAAGTTGGGGTGGAGCGGAGGACTCTGTCACTCATCAGCATAGTGCTGATGATGTCATCATGGCGCCGCATCACCACGGCTCTCCCCTTCACTTAAAGGGGAGAGCCTACGCGATTTCTAAAGTTCGGTCCACTGGGTCACCAGGGAGGGTTTTGGCCGGGCCAGTGGCCTGGCACCCAAGAGGCAAGAGGGGTGCCAGATTGCCCGTTGGTGGCCCGGCCAAACCCAGGGCATAATTGTCAGCCGGACATGGCAATCGGCCCACAAAAAAAACATGGCGGCAGCGGCAATTGTCCTTCCCTTTAATGGGAGCCGCACCGCCATTGCAGAAGGCCACAGCGTGCACCATCGGGAAAAAGCCGGTTTTGGCACCGTCCGGCGGGAGGAAGATTTTCACGGCAGAATTTCCCCATCGGGGGGGGGACGGGACATTGGCAGTGCGTACTGTGATGACGCACTTAGCACGGTTCGGCAGCAGCGGAGCAATGGGGGGGGGGGGGGGAAGCGCAGGTCACCACCGGAATACCGTAAGAGCGGATTTTGATAATGGCGGCCATTACACAAAAAGTCGGCAGCCATTACACAAAAAGTCGGCGGCCAATGCACTCCGCAGCGTGGCTGCCGATTTCCGGTGTTAAAAGGCCTTAAGGAAAAGGGAAATTTCGGCCCCATAATCTACAAGTACAATAGGAATACCTTCAGCATCAGCTTCAAATTCTTCTGAAGTATCAGGTATTGATTGGAGTTTGTCTTCAAGACATCTGACTATCATTGGATCATCTTTTAATGTGCCATCAGCTTGTGAATGTCTATTGCAGTTACTGGCCTTTGTAGAAATCCCAATTTTACTTTGCATTGGAGAATTAACAATCTTCACATTCTCTTGCTTTCCCATTTGAGTAGAATTTGGAACAATTTTGAATGGTGGGACAAAAGCTTTTGCTGGCTTTGATGTACTCTGTCTGCTGCTGTTCTGTTGCATGTAATCACCTGAGTGCCTTTGGAATGGAGGTATGAATACTGCAGCTTGTCCTTTTAGCAGCTTGACTTCATGATGACATAAATTATGTTGAATTGAGTTTTCTTGGACAGGGAATGTGACATTAGGAGAAATCAATTGTTGATGAATGCAGGTTGAAATGCTGTCAAAAATATTTCAATAGATATTTTAAAAAGTTAGAAACAGAACGATTATAATGCAAGTTTTTTTTTTAAACAGAATATTGTTCCTGCTAAGATGACTACCTCTTTTATATATATTTTTTTTTTAAACTCGAATTTACCAGGAAAGGTGCACTGACATTGTACCTTTGAACACCCAAATTGACCCCAAGTTTAAATTTCAGCCTCAACTAGGATTTTCACTGCCAAATGCCAAAGAAAGTCATTTTTGCTTCTGTTGGTTAGAGATGTAGCATGATGAACTAGAGATTACTGTCTACAACCTCTTGTTCAAATCTGTCTTCTAGAAGATTAACTAAGGAATAGTAATAAGGAGCTCTGCGGAAAAAGTCCACAGGCTGAACCATCCCAAGTTCCCCAAAAAAGAAAGCACAAATTCTGAAAAAAAGGGAAAATCAATGTAAAAGTATAACTGCTGACACTGAAGACTCTATAACAAATCTGACTCCACAATACTAATCAAATTAGTAAATTTCATGACTAGGTACCACCAACAAAACTGCACGGCACTGTCTACTGCAGGTACTGCTTTGTGGACTGGAAGTAACTGGTGTCAAATTCTCAAAAAGGACATTCATACTAAATATGATATATTCAGAATCATCTTGCGCATTCATAAAACTTCTATGCCTGCATAATGAGTTCTAAACTCAGCAGATTTTAACATGCATTTTAAAAGATTCCAGTTTCATCACTAGGAAGTTATTTTGCCTTTTACAGTGCTAATGATGCCATTAACAAATAAGAACCAAAATTGAAAACTAGAGACAAAAGAGCCCCAAAATGATGGAACAACAATGAATTATTGAGCTCAATCATGCCGTTGTATGGAAGTGCTAAATAGAGTCTAAGGTACACTTCCACGGGAAAGAAAAGAAAAATCTATGGGCCAATCAACTACCAACACTCCTGCATGCTTCCCCATTGGATGCATAGAGATTAGCAACGGCCAATGCCTGGCAGGAGGTCTTCAACCACTCTCTCAACTGGAGAAGGTAAAAGGGGGCAAAAGATGAAAGTTGGACAAAAAAGGAAGCTAGACAAAAAGAGAACACAGGGGTACAAAATAAAGAAAGAATTCAAACAGCAACATACACACATTTGATTATTTTTACAGAAGAGCAAAGAGGGTACAGTAATGGTTACAATAGAGTAGTGGCTATGTTACTAGACCTGTAACCCAGAAGCCTGGACTAATAATCCAGAGAATGCAAGTTCAAATCCCACCATGGCAGTTTGAGAATTCAAATTCAGTTTTTAAAAAATCTGGAAATAAAAAGCTGGTATCCGTATAAGTGACCATGAAACTATCGGATTGGCATAAAAACCCATATGGTTCATTAATGTCCTTTAGGGAAGGAAACCTACCTTTCTCATCTGGTCTGGCCTGTGACTCCAGTCCCACACCAATGTGGTTGACTCTTAACTGCCCTCTAAAGTGGCCTAGCAAGCTGCGTCAAACCTCTACCAACGGTTCAAGACAGGCCCACCACTACCTTCTCAGGACAACAGGGGATGGTCAATAAATGTCAACTTTGCCAACGACGCCCATATCCCGAGAATTATTTTAAAAAAAAGGAAATGCTAAATCTGCACAAATCTTTGGTTAAGCCACAGATACAATACTCTGTCTGTTTTTGGCACCCTACTTTAGAAAAGCCTTAGATAATATACAGAAGAAATTTATTAAGACAACACTGGAGCTTGACAAGTTATGAGAAAAGACTAGAGAAACTGAAGCTCTTTTCATTCGAGCAAAGAAGGGGAAGAGAAAATCTGATAAGAGGTGCTGAAAATTATGAAGGATTTTGATAAGATAAACCAGGAAATATTACTTCCACTGGCTGGTAAGTTGGCAACTAGAGGGAATAAATTTAGGATTGTCACCCCCCCAAAAAAGGAAGATGTTAGGTGAATTATTTTTAAATGCAAAGTGTTACTGGGACACAGAATCCCCATCATAAGCAGTGGGTGAAGCAGAATCCATAGTAGCTTTTAAAAGGGAAGTGGATAAATATTGGGCAAGCAAAAGTTGAGAGTCTGAGGGAAAAAAAAGTAAAAGAAATGCAAATTACATTTTGGGTACTAATACAAAAAATCAGTATGGGGCATAGAAATTAATACACAAATGTTTTTATGGATCACATATTAAATAATAACAATCTATAAGTTTTGCTTTTGCAATAAAGTAACAAAATTAATATTCAAATCAAAATTCTACTTTTTAAAATCAGAGGTTAAACTTCATTTCTGAAACATACTTCTGAAATTACCTTTTGTCTTTAGATGGACCACAGACAACAGGCTTAAGTGGGATACTGTACATGAACTTCCTTCGGTCACAAAGTGCCCCTGAAAAAAACAACACTTTCATTTTTTGGCCCCATTGGTTAAAAAATTACATTGTTGTCTAAATAAAGCTATTCAGTTCATTAAAGCGTCTGATAAATTTGAACACCTGTATCAGATCTCCTCTTAACTTTTTCTGTTCTACTGAAAAGAGCTTTCTCCAGTCTCTATTCATAATTGTATTGCCATCTTTGGTTAATGGAATGTTAAAAATTAAATTCATCAAAATTATTAAAACTAGTTATGTAGAATTTAACTGTATTAGTGCATAAGCTCTTAATGGCAATGGTTACCATTATATTAGTTCTGCTCTCTGTTAGAAATAACCTCTTTACAGCTATCTCTGATCACTCTAAACAATCAGGTTTGGGTGCAAACCAATATGGTGGGTATATAGGGCTAGAATTTCTTAACAGCCCGCCAGCGCCCGATTGCCACCCAAAAGACCGCTAAGATTCCCAAAATTATCGCCGGCGAACCCCCACCCAAGAAATCCACTGAGCGAAAATCATGGGCACTGCACCCCCAATCTGGGCAAGAAAGTGGAATTTAGGGTCGACTGGGCGATTCCTAAAGAAAATGGCCGATAAACAAACCAAAAATAAAATCACTAAAAATTTACCCCAAGGCTGCGGGTTGGGCCGAGCAGCAGGAAAAACACAAAATAATTTTTGTAAAAAAAAAATCCAAAACACATTCTCAAGACTATTTTAAACTAAATCACCACACCAGAATTTTAAAATAATGGAGTAAAAAACCAATTACTAACCTTTTTCTTGAAGAGCTACTCACCTACCGCCCAGCTCCGCTGATCCTTGTGGGCATTTTTTTTCATACTTACCTACGGGTCACCGCTGAGCCAAATATCGCGCCAGGGCGATCTGATTACGGTACACGCCGGCGGTCCGCTTCCTAGCGGTACCTCAAAACCGCTGGCGCAACTCAGGTAGGGAATTTTTCACTCACCTGATTATCGTCCACAATGGCCAATACCGCCCAGAAACCGGTAAGCCATTGAAAATTCCAACCCACTGTGTTTAATTAGAGTTTAAGACGGAATATAACTTTAGGTATACAGCAAAAACATACAACCGTGACAAGTAGCTGATACCGATCCGATCGGACAGACGGTTAGCACACATGAGCTGTTCTCTGAGCATCTTCTCTTCATTTTGTCTCGAGCCTATTGCTCTCTCCTCCTCCGTCTGTGAGGACAATTCCCCAGGAGGTTACGTTTATTCTATTTTTAGGGGTGGGCCTGAAATGAGATATTGATAAGATCTTTTGGCCTATAGAGGTTCCCCTAAAAACTCAATGGGGCTTTGAGTTCTTTGTCTCGATTCTTAAAACAAAGCCCTTCCTTAAGATGTCTCATGATCTTGTCCAAATGTCTTTCCTGTTTATATTTTCTCAGGGTTCTTTTCATTGGAATTCGTGTCTTATCTCCCTGGCCCCTATCCTCTCGGGTACCATTAATACAAGGCCAAGCCCAGTACTCTTTCAACCATTGGTCGTTACCCATCTTTATGATCGAGCAAATTACTCCATTCTGAGATATTGTTTACGTTAACTTCCCCAACTTCCTTCCATTCTAAGTCCCCCGATATTGGTGACCTTACTGCCCACTGCCGCTGAGTTTTGCCGCTGGTCTTCCCTCTGTACCAGTTTCCACTCGGGCAGCAGCAGGCGGGGAATACCGCCGGGGACCGCCCGCTGACGGCCAAGTAGCGCAAGTGTCCTCCCGCCTGCCGAGCTGCCAGATTGGTGTCAACAGGGGGAAGGACCGCTGCATGGAGGCAGGTCTAACCCCAACGGTAAGTATGAAGACCTGCAAAAAAAGGTTAGTGAACATGTTCAAAAAAATTGTTTTTTTTTTTAAAAACGGCATGGAGTTCCCTGAAGGTGTTCCAGTATTTATTTATTTTTTTGGTAATGGTTTTAATTTTCAGCTCCTCCACCCTCCCTGGGCCTAACTCCATCCTCGGCGGCACTTGGGCGGCAAGCGCATTTGCCGGCGAGATTGAGAGCTCCCGCCTGCTGCCGCCCAGATTGACGGCGTAAGCCATTATTTTGCCGCCGGGTGGTACTGCCATCTTTTTTAGAGGGATTTTCCTGGCAAAGTACCGCCCGGTCTCTCGGCGGTCCTTTGGGTGGCATTTGGGCGGGCCTTGACTTCGACGAAGTTCAGGCCCTAAGTCTTTCTAGAACACATTAACATTTACTTATTTTCGCAAGCAGTTCTGTTAAGTTAACTTCAATTCCTACCATAGCATTATAATTTGATTGTTAGTAATAATAGAGCTTAGTTGATTAAATTAAAGATACATAAACAAAGTTGAAGTCTTAACTTGAAAACAACAGATAATTGTATATGACTGTCATCGTACAGAACGCTGTATCAGCAGGGAACCAAAGCATTAGCACTTCTAAGCATCTATCTAGTCTGAGGAGACTTGTTGTCTCCAGCTCCAACACCATCATGTAAACACAGCATTCTTCGCGTCACAGTTTTAGTCCCGTAACCATGTTTTTTTTTTAGGTATCCCTAGTTTCTAACACCTCCTCAGGTGATATTAACATTTTTGGGGATGGTAACAGTGACTCTTAGGGAGATTAATTTTTATATTTCAATGCCAATATTGGAACAATAAAGATTTTGTACTCTATTTAAAATGCACCAAAATATACCGAGTCTGAAACCAGAAGAAACAAACAAACAAACTATTTCAAGTCTAATGTGATCACCTGTTTCTGTAGTGCTTACCAACACAAAATACCATTTGTTAGTGCGATATAAGCCAGGAACGGCAACACATTCTATAAGATTTGCCATGGATGTTGCACTTTTCTTATTTGGCCATCACCATTCTGTCATTACTCGAGATCCGTGTTGTCCAATATGTTAGCCACCAGTCACATGTGGTTAATTGCATTTCTGGGGCCCAAGTTTCCACACGCGCCTAGAACGGCGCAGTCCGCGCCTGGACGCCCGTTTTTCGCGCCACAAAGTGCGCCTAAAAAAATCCTCCGTATTCTCCACCTACCTGCAGCTCCTCTGGCCCTCGGCGCAGCCAGCACGAGCTGTGGGGGGGCGGAGCCAGGTCCCTGCGCTGAAAACAGTGCCGGGACCTCTGCACATGCGCGCTACAGTGGGCACGCAAGTGCAGTAGCTCCAGGCGCCGAACTGTGTGGGAGGGGCCCGAAGCACGCAGCCTCTAGCCCTGGCCGAATGGCCTCACTGGGGCTGCGTGAATAAGGCTCCTCCCATGGCCAGCTCCTGCTTCCCCCCACCCCCGCCCCCCGACCAGACCTGACACCCGCTCCCCGCCGCCTCCGGACCAGACCCGACACCTGCTCCCCGCCCCCCCCCCTGCCTCCGGACCAGACCCGACACCTGCTCCCCGCCCCCCCCCCTGCCTCCGGACCAGACCCGACACCAGCTCCCGCCCCCGCCTCCGGACCAGACCCGACACCCGCTCCCCACCCCTGCCTCCGGACCAGACCCGACACCCGCTCCCCCCCTGCTGCCTCCGGACCAGACCCGACACCCGCTCCCACCCCCCCCCCGACTGACCCGACCCGCGCTCCTGTTCCCGCTCCCCAACTGGACCCGACCCGACCCGCGCTCCTGTTCCCGCTCCCCGCCTCCCCGACTGGACCCGACCCGCGCTGCCCCCCACGCCCCCTACTGGACCCGACCCGCGCTCCTGTTCCCAGTCCCCGCCTCCCCGATTGGACCCGACCTGCGCTCCTGTTCCCGCTCCCCGCCCCCCCGACTGGACCCGACCCGCGCTCCCGCCCCCCGACCCGACCCGACCCCCCTCCACTGGACCCGACCCGATCCCCCTCCACTGGACCCGACCCGACTCCCGCTCCCGGACTGGATCCGACCTGACCTCCCCCTTCTCCCCCTTCCCCCCCCTCCCTCTCTCCACCCCCTCCCTCTCTCTCCCTGCCCCCCTACCCCACCCGAACCGAACCTCCCCGACCTGACCCGACCCAACCCAACGCCACCTATCTGTAAATCTGGTGCTGGGGACGGGCCCTGCCCGAAGTCTCGGGCCGGCCCGTTCAGCCTTCGGTCCCGAAAGGCCTGCCTGAAACACTTTCACACAGGTAGGAAGATGGTTTATTTAATCTTTTCTTTGCTTATAAATGTTTATTCAGGTTGGATTTATTTGTATAATATTTGTATAAGTATAAATAAGGATTTATTATAGAATTTAATGACTTCCCTTCCACCCCCACCTCGTTCTGGACGCCTAATTTGTAACCTGCGCCTGATTTTTTAATGTGTAGAACAGGTTTTTTCAGTTCTACAAAAATCTTCACTTGCTCCATTCTACTTTAGTTTGGAGTACGTTTTCACTGTGGAAACTTTGAAATCTGGCGTCAGTGGCCGGACACGCCCCCTTTTGAAGAAAAAATTCTGTTCCAAAGTAGAACTGTTCTACCTGACTAGAACTGCAGCAAAAAAAATGTGGAGAATTGCGATTTCTAAGATAGTCCGTTCTCCACCAGTTGCTCCTAAAAATCAGGCGCAAATCATGTGGAAACTTGGGCCCCTGATTAGCAAATAAAAATGAGTAATAGACATTGTCGTTGAGCATGTGATCTCAATACTCACGTGTACGCACATGTATTTTAACCTTTTTGTATGTTGGTTAGTAAAATGGTAAAATGAAAAGCAGTGTGCGAGTGCTTTACTTCCTAGGTTACCAAATAGTGGTAGGTGTTTACGTAAATATATACATTAAGTACATTTACCTGTATTGTGTGAAAGGTGTTTTCTACTCATATGGATGCACGTAGCTAAAACAGTGTTGCTGTAGCCATACCTGTGGCAAAGCAGCAACTTCTATTGAACACTGTTCTAGGTGATATCACAATGGGATCTTCCCGTTATAAAGCTATTCATCATGCAGTCAATCATGCAGCTGAACACTTCTGCAACTAGGTAGAGCTTCAAAAGCTCCAGATCCCCATATACCTAGTCATTAATGCACTCCGAGAATAGTTGGCTTTGTCCTGACTGTGAACACCACCACCAGAGGCCCTGAATTTGCGGTCGCAGGCATACCACCAGAGTACCTCTCTGACCTGTAAAATACTTCCGTACTTACCCCCTGGCTCTACAGCTACGGAGAGTTCCCTTCTCGGGCCTGCAGTCTTAAAGGCCCACGGATCCCGGAGCGCACGTGTTTTGCAAGTGTCCCTGGGATCATGAGAGCCCGGTCAACCAATCAAAAAGGGGGATTCCTATGATGCTGATGGGGATTCCATTTACATAAGGAATTCCCGTAAGCATATTATAAATCCCCAAATAAATAAATTACACAACTTAAATAAAAATAAATGTTCCCATGTTCAAAATTAATTAAAAGAGCCTTTAATTCAGCATTTAGAATAAAAATTTTAATTTTTTGAAAAACAAATATAAACCTTTTCAAATGGGCCAAAATTTACCTAAACTAATTTTAAATGTATGTGTAATTTTTAATCATTTAAAATGTTTTATTTTAACTTTTAGTTTAAACCGTACGCTTGTAAAAGGCCTTATGCCAATATTATGTTAACCATTTTTAGCAAAGCACGATGATCCAATATTTTTAAGTGCCGAAACAGCTTGTGGGAGATAGGCTCTCAAGGCCAGAATATTAATTAGACACAAAATAAAACAACGGTCTATAGTGCATTTATCGCTAAGCTACAGACCAAAACTAAATAATACGAGATTGTGTAGAAGTTCTCAGAGAAAAACATTCCGTCTGCAAAATACCAGATAAGGTGCTGAAGGTCGAAAAGCTAGTAAGAGTTGAAACCTAAGCAGCTGCGAGGTATCATGTACGTATGTGTGAGGAAAAAAAATATAAGAGAAACAGCTATTGAACCCTTAAGGCAGTGCAAACACAGAGGAAGACTGGAGAAGAACTACAGTCAACAGAACACAGCAAGAGACAGCGCCACAGTCACTCAGTAGGCTTCCGTTGAGGTTTCAAGGAACAGACTATCTATTGCCTTAAGTATTATTTCTTTATACTGGAAATAAACTACTTAATAAAATCTGTTGAGCTTATTTACAATACACCTATACCCAGCGTGGTTTGTTGGGGTCACGGACAGGTCGATTCTGACAGATCTTATAAAACTACATACTATTTACGTAGGATACCAACTGCCTTAGGCTTTCTGTTGCAGTCTTTGTACGGAAGCCTTCAATGAAGTCCTGCATGAGAGAGTCGTGGTGAATGGTTGTTTTCCGGATTGGAGGAAGATATGCAGTGCTGTTTTTCAGGGGTCAGGACTAGGACTTGATATATATTGTCTTGGACTTGGCGCCGACCCGACCTGACCTGGGTGGGAAGAAAGGAGCACCAGGAGCAGCAACAGCGGGGTTAAGAAGCTCAGCGCCCCAGGACACAGAGTGGTGCTGACCCGACCCGACCTACGTGGAAACAGAGGAGCACCAACACCAGGATAAAAATCTCAGCACCCCAGGACACACAGCGGTGCCGACCCGACCTGAATGGGAACAGAGGAGCAGCAGGACCCAGCCACCGCAGGGAGCAGCGCGAGCCAGCCTGAGTGTGCGACGAAGGCAAAGTGGACGACAAATCAGACGTCAGGGCATCCCAGGTAGCTGATTGGTTGGCGTCTCTTGGTATTAGGTCGAACCCAGTGATGGGGTTGGGGCCCAAAAGAGGTCGGAGAGCAGCTGGAGGCCCGAAGGTCGGAGGCCAGAAGGTCAGCGAGGCCCAGAAGTCGGAAGTGGCGAGAAATGGAGGTCGAGGCCCAAGAGTGGTGCAGCGTGAACCAACAGCGGGGTTGTGGCCCAGCAGCAGTGCAGCATAGACCAGCAGCAGAACCGTGGCCCAGGAGCGGCGCAGCACAGGTTAACAGTGAGTTCGTGAGGCTGCCAGTGTGCCCTATGAAACCCAGGGAGAGAGGCTCTGTGTGAAAGAGAAAGGAGAACAGTACGAGTGTGTGTCTTTGTATGTACTAGGCCCATATAGCGGAGTCTGGTCTTCAGTCATCTTGAACCTGCTTGCCACTGGACCAAGACCTTGCTCTGTCAAGCCCATGTGGTAGCTGGTGTGCAATGGCCACCCCACGTTAAAAGAATTCACGCAAAGGCATCCTTCAAAATAAAGTTCAGGAGCTGGAACGGATGTAACGGAACCAACCAGGGGCAGGCTATCTTGGACCTGGTCCTGTGTAATGAGACAGGATTAATAAACAATCTCCTAGTAAAGGATCCCCTTGGAATGAGTGATCATAGCATGGTGGAATTTCAAATTCAGATGAAGGGTGAGAAAGTTGGATCTCAAACCAGCGTACTAAGCTTAAATAAAGGAGACTATGAAGGTATGAGGGCAATGTTGGCTAAAGTGAACTGGGAAAATAAATTAAAATGTAGGACGGTTGATGAACAGTGGCGTACACTTAAGGAGATATTTCACAACTCTCAAGAAAAATATATTCCAGTGAGGAGAAAAGGGTGTAAAAGAAAAGATAGCCATTCTTGGCTAACTAAAGAAATAAAGGACGGTATCCAATTAAAACCAAGGGCATACAAAGTGGCCAAAACTAGTGGGAGGACAGAAGACTGGGAAGCTTTTAAAAGCCAGCAAAGAACGACTAAAAACATGATTAAGAAAGGAAAGATAGACTATGAAAGTAAACTAGCACAAAATATAAAAACAGATAGCAAGAGTTTCTACAGGAAGTAAATGTACAGGATATATAAATGTACAGGGTATTCTACAGGATATAAAAAAGGAAGAGTGGCTGAAGTAAATGTTGGTCCCTTAGAGGACGAGACCGGGGAATTAGTGATGGGGAACATGGAGACGGCAGAAACTCTGAATAAATATTTTGTATCAGTCTTTACGGTAGAGGACACTAAAAATATCCCAACAGTGGATAGTCAAGGGGCTATAGGGCAGGGGGGTGGGTGGAGGGGGGGGAAAGAGAGGAACGTAACACAATCAGAATCACGAAGGAGGTGGTACTCAGTAAGATAATGGGACTATAGGCAGATAAATCCTCTGGACCTGATGGCTTGTATCCTAGGGTCTTAAGAGAAGTAGCGGCAGGGATTGTGGATGCATTGGTTGTAATTTACCAAAATTTCCTGGATTCTGGGGAGGTCCCAGCAGATTGGAAAACTGCAAATGTAATGCCCCTATTTAAAAAAGGAGGCAGAAAAAAAGCAGGCAACTATAGACCTAACATCTGTGGTTGGGAAAATGTTGGGAGTCCATTATTAAAGAAGCAGTAGCAGGACATTTGGAAAAGCACAATTCGGTCAGGCAAAGTCAGCATGGATTTATGAAGGGGAAGTCATGTTTGACAAATTTGCTGGAATTCTTTGAGGATGTAACGAACAGGGTGGATAAAGGGGAACCAGTGGATGTGGTGTATTTGGACTTCCAGAAGGCATTTGACAAGGTGCTGCATAAAAGGTTACTGCACAAAGTAAAAGTTCACAGGGTTGGGAGTAATATATTAGCATGGATAGAGAATTGGCTAACTAACAGAAAACAGAGTCGGGATAAATGGTTCATCCTCGGGTTGGCAATCAGTAACTAGTGGGGTGCCGCAGGCATCAGTGCTGGAACCCCAACTAATTACAATCTATATTAATTACGTGGAAGAAAGGACAGAGAGTAATGTAGCCAAGTTTGCTGACAGTACAAAGATGGGAGGAAAAGCAATGTGTGAGGAGGACACAAAAAATCTGCAAAAGGACATAGTCAGGCTAAGTGAGTGGGCAAAAATTTGGCAGATGGAGTATAATGTTGGAAAGTGTGAGGTCATGCACTTTGGCAGAAAAAAAGTCAAAGAGCAAGTTATTATTTCAATGGAGAAAAATTGCTAAGTGCTGCAGTACAGTGGGACCTGGGGGTACTTGTGCATGAAACACAAAAGGTTAGTATGCAGGTACAGCAAGTGATCAGGAAGGCCAATCGAATCTTGGGTCTTTATTGCAAAGGGGATGGAGTATAAAAGCAGGGAAGTCTTGCTACAGTTATACAGGATATTGGAGAGGCCGCACCTGGAATACCGCGTACAGTTTTGGTCTCCTTATTTAAGGAGGGATATACTTGCATTGGAGGCAGTTCAGAGAAGGTTCACTAGGTTGATTCCGGAGAGGAGGGGGTTGACTTATAGAGGAAAGGTTGAGTAGGTTGGGCCACTACTCATTGGAATTCAGAAGAATGAGATGTGATCTTATCGAAACATATAACATTATGAGGGGGCTTGACAAGGTGGATGCAGAGAGGATGTTTCCACTGATAGGGGAGACTAGAACTAGAGGGCATAATCTTAGAATAAGAGGCCGCCCATTTAAAACTGAGATGGGGAGGAATTTCTTCTCTCAAGAGGGTTGTAAATCTGTGGAATTCACTGCCTCAGCGAGCTGTGGAAGCTGGGACATTGAATAAATTTAAGACAGAGGTAGACAGTTTCTTAACCGATAAGAGATTAAGGGGTAATGGGGAGCGGGCAGGGAAGTGGACCCGAGTCCATGATCGGATCAACCGTGATTGTATTAAATGGTGGAGCAGGCTCAAGGGGCCGTATGGCCTACTCCTGCTCCTATTTCTTTTGTTCTTATGACCCTCGTGGACAACCCCAACAGCGACAGACCGGAACGGCGTACTGCTATCGTTGCCCGGGAGCTCAGACGTTTCGACATCGCCACCCTAAGCGAGACGCGGTGGGCAGAGGAAGGCCAGCTCAAGGAACAAGGTGTTGGTTACACCTTCTTCTGGAAATGTAAACCAGAAGAAGATCGGCGCCTTCATGGGGTTGGCTTTGCCATAAAAAATGAACTTGTTGGCCGTCTCACAGACTCCCCTTGCGGGATAAACGAACGCCTCACGACTCTTTGGAACACCCTAGCCCAGAACCAGTGCGCTACAGTCTTCAGCACGTAAGCCCCAACACTGTAAGCTACAGACGAGACCAAAGAGGAGTTCTACTCCAAACTCGAACAATACCTATACCGAGTACCAACGGATGACAAGCTGATCCCCCGGGTGACTTTAACGCCAGCATTGGAAAGGACACAGACCTCTGGGGAGATGTGATTGGCAGAGAAGGGGTCGGGAAAACCAACTCCAACGGTGCCATCCTCCTGATGAAAGGCTTAGAACATGCCCTTGTCATAACCAACACCGTGTTAAGTCAGAAAGGCAAGTATAAGGCTTCATGGCATCACCCTCGCACCAAGCACGAGCATCTGCTCGACGTCATTGTCCGAGCGAGGGACCGCAAGGACGTGCGCATCACCCGTGCCATGACAGGAGCTGATGACTGCTGGACGGATCACCGACTAATCTGTTCTAACATTATCACAGCCCGAAAACTAGCAACATTAACAGAAACAATGCCGCAGGAAAATCAATGCTGGACACTCCACGACCCGGCTAAGAAAGCACTATTCAACCAGCGCCTCACTGCCAACGTGCGACTTCCAGTGACCCAGAATGCCCACAGCGCCTGGTCTGCCCTCAAGACCGCCATAATTAGCACCTGCGAAGAGACGCTCGGTCTGCCAACCTGGAAACACCCAGACTGGTTCGACGAGAACAATCAAGAGATCCAGGAGCTAATGAGCCGCATGCGCAAGGCATTCTTGGACTGGAAACAGCAACACAACTCGAGAGCACAAAAGCAGCTCTACAAACGTCTGAAGGTCAAGGTCCAACTAAAAACACGCAACCGAAAGAACAGATGGTAGGTGGAGAAAACACAGGAGATCCAGCAACAAGCCGACAACCATGACATGCTTGGATTTCTCAGCCTAGTCAAGATCACCTACGGCCCAAGCACCCAAGGCCTTACCCCACTGCTGGCCAAGAACTGAGAGGTACTCATCAAGGACAGAGAGACAATCAGTGCTCGCTGAAAGGAGCACTTTGAAGATCTCCTCAACCGAGACTCTGTTTTCGACGGGAGTGTCCTCGACTCTATCCCACAGCATGCTGCATGCCATCATCGCAGCACAACCCCAGCCCGGCATGAGGTAGAAAAGGCCATCCGTCAACTGAAAAATAAGGCCTCAGGAATAGATGGAATCCCTGCCGAAGCACTAAAACATGGCGGAGAAGCACTTTTGGCACGAATACCCAATCTCATTTCTCTCATCTGGAAGGCGGAGAGCATGCCAGGGGATCTCAGAGACACGGTAATCGTGACCATCTTCAAGAAAGGCAACAAGTCTGATTGCGGTAACTACAGAGGAATTTCCCTGCTGTCTGCAGGGAAAGTCATCACAAGAATCCTCCTCAATTGCCTTCTCCCTGTGGCTGAAGAACTCCTCCCAGAGTCGCAATGCCGATTCCACCCAGTAAGGGGCACAATGGACATGATCTTCACCACGCGGCAAATCCAAAAGAAATGCAAGGAACAGCACCAACCCCGGTACATGGCCTTCTTTGACCTCACAAACACCTTCGACACAGTCAACCGTGAGGGATTATGGTGCGTCCTGCTCAAATTCGGCTGCCCCCAAAAGTTTGTCACCATCCTTCGCCTGCTTCACAACAACATACAAGCCGTGATCCTGACCAACGGATCCTCCACAGACCCAATTTACGTTTGGACCGGGGTCAAGCAAGGCTGTGTCATTGTACCAATACTCTTCTCGATCCTCCTTGCTGCAATGCTCCATCTCACCCTCAGTTAGCTCCCAGCTGGAGTGGAGCTAATCTACAGAACAAATGGGAAATTGTTCAACCTCCGCCGCCTCCAGACCAGATCCAAGGTTGTCCCATCCTCTGTCATTGAATTACAGTACGCAGACAACACCTGTGTCTGCGCACACTCGGAGGCTGAACTCCAAGCCATCATCAACACCTTCACTGAAGCGTAGAGAGCATGCGCCTTACACTGAAAATCCGCAAGACAAAGGTCCTCTACCAACCTGCCCCCGCCACGCAGCACTGCTCCGATTATCAAAATCCACAACGAGGCCTTGGACAACGTGGACCATTTTCCATACCTTGGTAACCTATTGTCAACAAGGGCAGACGTCGATGACAAAGTCCAACACCGCCTTCAGTGTGCCAGTGCAGCCTTCAGTCGCCTGAGGAAAAGAGTGTTTCAAGACCAGGAACTCAGCACCAAGCTCACGATCTACAGAGCAGTAGTGATACCCGCCATCCTATATGCCTCAGAGATATGGATTATGTATAGCAGGCACCTCAAAGCACTGGAGAAGTACCACCAATGCTGCCTCCGCAAGATCCTGTAAATTCATTGGCAGGATAGGCGCACCAACGTCAGCCTTTTTGCTCAGGCCAACATCCCCAGCATCGAAGCACTGACCACGCTCGATCAACTCCGTTGGGCGGGCCACGTCGCCTGCATACCCGATACAATACTCCCATAACAAGTACTTTACTCGGAGCTCCTACACGGCAAGCGAGCCCCAGGTGGGCAGAGTAAACGCTTTAAGGACACCCGCAAAGCCTCCTTGAAAAAGTGCAACTTCCCCACCGACACCTGGGAATCCCATAGGACTCATCAGCCACATGAGAACTCATTTTTAGTGTGGAATCAAATCATCCTCGACTCAGAGGGACTGCCTAAGAAGGAGGACGACTTGGGTATACAGGGCACAATTTCAAAATTTGCAGATGACACCAAACTTGTAAGTATAGTGAACAGTGAGGAGGATAGTGAAAGACTTAAAAACACAGACAGGTTAGTGAAATGGGTGGACACAACTTAATGAAATTTATCACAGAAAAGTGCAAAGTGATATATTTTGGTAGGAAGAACGAGGAGGCAATATAAACTAAAGGGAACAATCCTAAAGCGGGTGCATGAACAGAGGCACCTGTAGGTATATGTGCACAAATCGTCAAGGTGGCAGGCCAGGTTGAGAAAGCGGTTAAAAAAGCACAAGTATCCCAGGCTTCATAAATAGAGGCATAGAGTACAAAAGCAAGGAAGTTATGATGAACTTTTATAAAACACTAGTTCGGCCTCAACTGGAGTAGTGTGTCCAATTCTGGGCACCGCACTTTAGAAAGGATGTGAAGGCCTTAGAAAGGTTGCAGAAAAGATTTAAGAGAATGACTGCAGGGATGAGGGACTTCAGTTAAGTGGATAGACTAGAGAAGCTGAGTTTGTTCGTAGAGCAGAGAAGGTTGAGAGGCGATTTAGTAAGAGTTGTTCAAAATCATGACGGGTCTAGACAGAGTAGGTAGAAACTGTTCCCATTGGCGGAAGGGTCGAGAACCAGAGGACATAGGTTTAAAGTGACTGGCAAAAGAACCAAAGGCGACATGAGGAAAAACATTTTTATGCATTGATTGGCTATGATCTACAATGCACTGCCTGAAAATGTGGTGGAGGCAAATTCAATTGTGGCTTTCAAGAGGGAATTGGATAAGGACCTTAAGGAAAGAAAATTACACGGTTACGGAGAAAGGGCTGGGGTCTGGGACTAGCTGAAGTGTTCCTGCAGAGGGGCAGCACAGGCTTAATGGGCCGAATGGCTTCCTTCTGTGCTGTAACCATTCTATGATTCTATACAGGTACACTACATGATGCCACTTCCCAATACTTTGGTCAGACAGGATCTTCCCCTTCTAAAATTATATTGACTATCATTTATTAGGTTATTTTTATATAGGTAATCTGTAAGTTTGTTCCTAACAATGAAAATTATTTTATTTTTCCCAGCTTGTGTCACATAACCAATGGGTTTGTAGTTTATTTTGCCACCTTTGTTAAAAATAAAATTCTCAATGTCAGATCAGTGGAACCTGCTCTGAATTCACTGAGTGGCTTGTGATTACTGTCAACTACATGTGTTGGATACCATTGAGCTGTAATTCTCAAATATTATTCAGGCTGTCATGAAGAGAAACCATTAAGTTTGCCCATACTGAAAAAAATAGCAATGGCGTGAGAGCAGCATTGCGCAATTCCGTACATTCAAGTACAATCACCTGAGCTAGGAAATAATGCATACTCGTAGAGGAAGGAAACTTAAAAGGTAACAAAATAAAGTTCCAAGATAAAATGTGAAGTCAAACACAACCATGTGAAATTATCAGTATATACTTTCAGAACTCAATTGTACAGATAAGCAGCTTACCTTCAGGGTTACATATTAAAGGTTTGAATGTAGCTTTGTGATCACTCTGTATAGTTCTGTCAAATTCAGATAACAGCTGTCTTTTTGGTAGAGGTTCCTCTGAAACAAAAATCATCCAGTTTCATTAATAACAACCATGCATTATGTAAAAAGATGGAATACCAATCCTCATTTTTTTTTAAAACAATGCGGACACAATGAACTGTTGTAAAGTAGATTTCTAGATACTGTCCTTATTCTGCCAACACTACCACCTTGCATTTAGATGGCATAAAAAAAATGTCTACTGGCATTTTACAGAAAGAAAAATAAAGAGTAACAGACAGTGGGCAATAGTGAAGTTAGGGCTAAAAGATGAGTTTTAAGAAAGCTTTTAAAGTTCAAGAAAAGAGAGGCAGAGAGCGTTCCAGAGTAGGATGATGCACAAAAGGCCACAGTCAGAAAACCAAAGGTGGCTCAAGGTTGGAAGAAGTTGGAAAGTTCAGATGGGGCAAGGCTGTTGAAGGATTTGAAGAGGAAAATGATCATATTAAATTGGGACATGAAACCGACCCGACCTGGGTGGGAACAGAGGAGCACCAGGACCCAGCCACCGCAGGGAGCAGCACGAGCCAGCCTGAGAGTGCGACAAAGGCAAAGCGGACGACAAATCGGACGTCATGGCATCCCAGGTAACTGATTGGTTGGTGCCTCTTGGTGCAAGGTCGAACTCAGCGGCGGGGTTGGGGCCCAGAAGAGGTCGGAGGGCAGAGGGAGGCCCGGAGGTCGGAGGGAGGTCTGGCGGTCGGCGAGGTCCAGAGGTCAGAAGCGGTGAGGAACGGAGGTCGAGGCCCAGGAGCGACGCAGCATGAACCAGCAGCGTGGTTTTAAGAAAGCTTTTAAAGTTCGAGAAAGGAGAGGCAGAGAGCGTTTTAAGGAGAATGTTCCAGAGTAGGACGATGCACAGAAGGCCACAGTCAGAAAACCAAAAGGTACACGAGGGAACTCAAGGTTGGAAGAAGTTGGAAAATTCAGGTGGGGCAAGGCTGTTGAAGGTTTTGAAGAGGAAAATGATCATTTTAAATTGGGACATGAAGCCAGTGTAAATAAGTGACAGCAAGGCTGATGGGTAAAAGTAGGACAACTTTGAATTATTTTGAACTTAGAGAGAGAGGAAGTTGGGAGGCTGGCAAGGAGAACATCTAGAGGAACGAAGAGTGTTAAGATTTTCTGCAGTGGTAGGCAGAGATGGCCAATGTTGAGGAAGTGAAAGTAAGCAGTCTTGGTGGCATACAAGATGTCGGGTTTGAAATTCAACTCTGAGTTGAATAGCATGTCAAGATTTTGCAAAGCCTGATTCAGCCATGAATGAGTGTCTAGAGAAGAGGATGAAATCAATAGCAAGGGAAAGGAATCAACTGTTCTGGTCTCCATATTACACAATGGATGTGGAAGCACTGGAGAGGGTATCGGGGGGGGGGGGGGATTTACAAGAATGATGACCAGAACCGAGAGATTATAACAACAAGGATAGACTGAACAGGCTGGTGCTCTTTTCTCTAGATAAAAGGCTGAGTGGTGCCATAACAGTCTTTAAAATGATGAAGGGGTCTGATAGGTTAGACATGGAGAAGATGCTTTCAATTATGGGAGAGTCCAAAACTAGAGGTTATAAATATAAGATACTCACTAATAAATGCATTAAGGAATTCAGGAGAAACTTCTTTACCCAGAGCGTAGTTAGAATATGGAAATTGCTACCACAAGGATTAGTTGAGGCAAATAGCATTGATGCATTTAGGGGGAGACTAGATAAGTACTTGAGGGAGAAAGGAATAGGAGGATTATGCAGGTAGGGTTAGACAATGAAGGGTGGGAAGAGGCTTGTGTGGAGCATAAACACCAAAATAGATCAGTTGGGCCAAATGACCTGTTTCTGTGCTGCAAATTCTTTGTAATTCTATGTAAGAGCAAGGGAAAGGAGTTCATGGTGGGAGTCAAAAAAATATAGCGTCAGTCTTCTCATGGTTCAGTTGGAGGACATTTTGACATCCATGGGAAGTTGTTGGAGGTAGAATTGGGTGTCGTCCCAGTAAATATGAAACCCGACCCCCATGCCTGCAGAGGATATAGTTGATGAAGAAAAGGTTAAGGATGCATCTTTGGGGAGCTACCTAGGTAACTGTGGGGGCAGGAAGAACCACACAAGAGCAGTTCCATTGAGCTGACAGCAGAGAAGGCAATGAAAGAGGATGGTTTGTTTAAATATGTCAAATTTCATGGCGTGTCAAGGAGGCATAATGTTCTGCGATAGAGAATAAAATCTGTGACTGTGGCCAGAGTAGTCTCAATGCTGAGTAGTTTCGAAGCCAGATTGAATAGGTTCATACAGGGAGGTTTGAAAGACATAGGCAAAGAGTTGGATGGCAATGACATGTTCAAAATTTTAGTGAGGTAAAAGTTAGAGATGGGCCGCAAGGACAGATGGATCAAGGATGGGCTTTTTGAGGAGAAAGTGCTATTAGTTTTGGAAAGGAGATGTACAGTACCTGAGCAAAGGGAAACATTAATGTCAGTAAGCATGCCACGTGGGTGTGGAAGAGAAGAGGGGAGGCGACGGCCCAAGCAGCTGTATGGTCTCAATCTTGAGACACAAATGTGCTCTTTGTATTTGATGTTGTACATGTGTGGGCTTGGGAAAGGTGTTTGAGGAGTTGGTTTGTTATGAAGAAAAGGAGTTGTGGGTTGCCCTTGCCCTTCAGGATGATCCTGTAGTAATAAGAGGATGATTTTCCAGGAGACCAAGGTAAAGTAGCACTTTCTGTGGTGAGGCTCAATCTGGTGATAAATTAAGGGAGTGAAGATAGGATGATACCTCGGGGAATGGTAACAGTGTTAAATGGCAAGTGATTTGGTGTAAACAAGGATGTCAAAGGCTGGAGTAAGGAAGCAGTTGAGTAGGGCAACAGTAGCTGATATGCTGTGAGAAATAGAGGGCCAGAGGAGAGGGAGTTGGGAGTTTATGGATGGATTTGTAAGGGAGATAGTCGAGATTTTTTGTTATGCAGAAGAGGGCAAGGGTAGTGGGCTTGAAGAAAAGTAAGGGAATTTGGTTGGTAAGGGAGATGAAGAAGTGGTTAGCGATGATCTTAATCAGTGAAGTGGAAAAATTGCTCGAGATGGTAAGATCGAGGGGATGGCCATGGGTATGATGAGAGTTTTACATGAAAGGGGAGACTGAACAAGGACAGAAACTAAAAATTTAAAAATGGGGAGATCTCTATGAGGATGTTGGCATCGGGGTTGGGATGGCAGTAGACAATGAGGATTACATGAAAGGGATAAAGAAAGTGAGGTGTTTGAAGGAGGAGGAATTGTCAGAAGAGTAGGGGAAAGAGGCAGAGGTGGAACATGCCGATAATAATCCGAGTACGAGGTGCAGTTTTGGGTTCCACACCAAAGGAAGAATGCTAAGACAATAGAGAGATGGTACAGCGTATGATCACTAGGATACAGCCTGGAATGACAAAATACAAATATGGAGAAAGAAGTGAAGGGGTTATTTTAGTTGAACCAGAGACTTGGGAGTGATTTGATAGAGGTATTTAAAATTATAAAAGGGATGGGACAGAGCAAATAGAAACAGACTGTTTTCAGTATTTGAGAGGTCTCATCATCATCGGCAGTCCCTCGAAATCGAGGAAGACTTGCTTCCACTCGAAAAGTGAGTTCTCAGGGGACTGTACAGTCCAATACGGGAATTACAGTCTCTGTCACAGGTGGGACAGACAGTGGCTGAAGGAAAGGGTGGGTGAGGAGTCTGGTTTGCCGCACGCTCCTTCCGCTGTCTGCGCTTGATTTCTGCATGCTCTCGGCAACGAGACTCGAGGTGCTCAACGCCCTACCGGATGCTCTTCCTCCACTTAGGGCGGTCTTGGGCCAGGGATTCCCAGGTGCCGGTGGGAATGTTGCACTTTATCAAGGAGGCTTTGAGGGTGTCCTAGAAGCGTTTCCTCTGCCCACCTGGGGCTCGCTTGCCGTGTAGGAGTTCCGAGTAGAGCGCCTGCTTTGGGAGTCTCGTGTCGGGCATGCGGACGATGTGGCCCGCCCAACGAACAAGGAGACGTACATACATACATACATACATACATACATACATACAAGATTAAACAGATAAGATTGAGAAGAGCAGGAGAAACCTTTTTTTTTAATGGGGCAAACGATGGAACGTGTCTCCAGGTGGGAAGGCTTCGATGAGGGGGAAAGGAGTCACCATCCGTAAGCAAGTTTTCTGTTATAATCATTACGTCAATAGATTTAGCTATAATGCGGTTGTAGAAAGCAAATTTGAGAGTTTGTGAACACTCTGGAGGGCAATGCAGAACAGGATAGTGATTGATAATCCATTGGCAGGGCCAGGCAGCACAGACGAGATGAAAGATGCATGGAGAGATTTTGAGAGAAGTTAACACCCAAGGAATAAGATGGGCAGGATGGTCAACAGCTGGGGTTGCATCTTGAGAGACTGTAATGAGTACGGTGCAAGATACTAAGGAGCAGAGTGAGGCCATGGGCTGGTTCAAGCCTGAGATGATAGCATGAGAAAAGACAGGCTGGAGAAGATGAAGAGCTGATGAGAAGAGAGCAGGGCCAGAAGTGGTAAGCAAAGTGGGAGTGGGGCAGGATGGAAAAAGAAATTGGGTCCAGACCTGGGTAAAATATTCACACATGGGTTAAACAGAAACAGAGTTACCTTACATTACATGGATCAAACGCAAACACTTTTGTAAAAACTAGATCACTTTCTGAAAACAACCTGCTTTTATCACACGTTTTTGATGTCAAAAACATCCCAAGGCATTTCTCAAATAGATGTAATAAAAACAGCACCAAGCCAATATGCTTGATTTGAGGTAGAATGAGCAGGTTACCCTGCCTACAAAAATAATAGTGGTTTAAACTGGAACATCCAGGGCTCAACTGACGCATAATCCTGATGGAATGACTTTATGGAAATTAAACAGATTATCCTACATAATTTAATCAATATTTTATACAATTTACCTGTTGCGGTTTTTCCCTCTGATCTCAGTCTCTTTCCTGTTCTCAAGTCTGGTCTAATGGAATGATTTGTGCTGTTGTAGGTTGATCTAAACGCCTTGCATGATGGAAAATCAAAATGTTCATCATCTTCCGTCAGAGCCTTTGAACCTTCCACAGCCTCTTTTTCCATGTCATTTTCCAGCATTTTGGGATATATGCCATGATTACTCTTCAATGCGTGTACTGTAGATGTAGAAACACTGCTTACATTGCACATTGGTCTAATTGTACTTCCAGTGTGCATATTAACACTCTCAGCTGTGTGGTCCAATTTATCATTTTCGTTTGAAGCCAGATGCAGTCTTGCTGCAGTTAAACTACTTTCTTCTACCATTACTTCTTTCCCCTTAGCCGTTTGAAATCCAGACATGGGAATGCTAGCATTTAAACAAGATGATGCCCAATTTCTTGTAGATCTATTAATCTCAGGATGATTCATTTTCCTTTCACTTGACTCTACTTGGACAGGATTTTGCATAATTGAAATGTTCACTGCGCAGTTATTTGATATTTTGTGAATCAACTCTGAACTTTCTTCTTCACAAGCTTGTTCACTGCTCATAGCAGTATTACAGATAAGAGAAGAACAACAAGTAGATGTTAATGGTAACTGTTGAGCTTTTTCACAAAATGTATTTTGAGGGCATTTTGGGCTACTTAAAGAACCATCGTTCATGTCAAATTCTTTTAACGTATACTTAACTTTCTGAAGTGCATCATCAGAAACAAAAACTGCTTTTCCACTTGCTGTGTTGAATCCAAGTGATGCCTTTGTGCTGGAGGTATCTGAATACCATATTTCTTCTGAAAGTCTGTTTTCCTTAGATTTCAAATCTTTGTCTATGGTCCTCTCGAATTCTTGCTTATTAACTTCTGCTTCAGCAAAGAAATGCTTGCATTTCTTTAAAGATTCTTCTGAAACCTGTACAGACTTTCCACTTGCTGTGCTGAAGGCAAACGGTCCAGTTGTAAGAAACTGTTGAGGAGGCTCAGATACAATGACATCACCTTGATTATTAACTTTTGGCGTATTGGAAACTGAAACTTTGCTTCCCCCAGGTTCTTTATCTGAAAATTTCTCTTTTACATATTTCAAGTTTGTTTCACTAACTGAAACAATGTTACCATTTGCAGTACAGAACCCTAAAGGTTGCTTAGCTGGAAGACTGTTCATCTGGTTTCTCATTTCTAACCTCTGTGGAAGTTTAGTTTCCTCCAAGTCTCCATCATTTAAAACATTGCCCTCAGGAGGCACATTATTAATTTTTGCAGATGAGATTAAACTTTCTAAATTTCTAAATTTATTATAATCCTCTTCAACAAACAAAGCCCTTCCTTTATCTAAAGCCACCTTTGACACACTGACTCTTCTACCACTAGCAGTCTGGAAACCTTTCATTTCTGTACCAATGCCCAAGTCCGAATGCTCAAATATATGTTCTCTTTGAACAGAAGAATCATGCACCTTGCTGTGACTTTTAGAATTCAAAAGGTGAAGCATTTCAGGGCTGTGATTATTCTCCAATTGTTTCTTCACTGCACTTTTTGTTGCACTCTGAACGATTGGCGAGCCAGTATGTGGACAAGGAGATACAGTGGAAAATGTTTTGATAGGATGTTTTATAGTTTTACTCAATAGGTCCTCCTCAGCAAATAAAGCTTTTGCTTTGTCAAGAGAAGTTTTGCAGACAGGAACCATCTTGCCACTAGCGGTTTGGAATCCGTTCATTCCATTGCCTGTAGCAGCAAAGAGTAAATTATTTTGAATTGAATTACTATCCTCAGAGATGTTTTTCTCGCTGGGAACTATAAATGCAGCATCAATTGAAACATTTGATTCTGCCTGACTATTCCCTTTTTGACTATAGATTTGCATATTTGGATCTTTTTTCAGATCGCTTTGAAAAGTATTCATGCTCTTATCAAGTTGTTGAGATACATTTTTTGTTGTTCCTGTAGATAGCTTGGGATTTTGCCAGTTTTCACTGTAGCAGTCTTTGATCTCAAGCAAACTTTTTGCTTTATCCAGGTTTCCTTTGGAGATTGTGACTTTCTTACCACTTGCAGTCTGGAAACACTTAATTTCATTACTGTCATTATCTGTTGCTTCAAACGAGGGTTTGATTTGGCTAGTAAAAGCTTTGGGCAATAAGTAATCATCTGTGGGCTCCATTTTACTGTCAAATAATTCCTTGTCCCCAGTATCTTTTGTGCCACTGTAGCCAGATTTCCAGGTGTTCTTTTGCCAAATTGTATTTTTCATTGTACTAGGTTTCCTGTTGTTCTTGCGGTCAGATTTTTTCAAGTTTTGCTCAGTAGTCAAATATATTGCTTTATCCAGAGCTGCTTTTTCAGATACAGTGCTCCCTACTGTCTGAAAACCACTTACTTTTCTATCACAATTCAGAATTTTGCTCCCACTTTTCAAAATGTTATTTTGACTATTTTTGTTCACAGTTAAAAGATTGTTAAGAGCTGCATGCAGCTGGTAGGACACACTACTTTTTACTGTTTTTGTATCATTTAATTTATCTTCATTTATCTTTTTCGACCTATCTAGTAAATAACCTGAATCATTAGTTGCATGTAGCGGATCAGTAGTTTGACCATGGTCATTGTCAATGTCCCTGAAAACATTTGCTGCTTTTTTCAGACTCTCAACAGAGAGCTTTATTTTATTCCCACTTGCTGCACAAAAACCTCCATATGCTCCTTTAAAACTCACTTCATCTTTCAGAGGTGGAAATGGTTTATTAAGTGTTGTAAGTGATTGTATTTTAACAGGGTTTGAGGTAAGTTCCATAGAATTTGCACAACAATTTGGCACTGTAAATGCTGCAATTCTTTTCATTTTATTGCTCAATCCAACAAAGGAATTAATAAGTTTATTTGGAATGGTTTGGTCTATTTTGTCTGCATTCTGCTGATAGATTTCAGATTTAATCTCTGTTTTTGAGGACTCTGCTCGCTGTTGTGAATTACATGGCTTACTGTTCAACAGCATTGAAGGTTCAACGTCAAGATCTTCACTAAAATCAATATCCTTACAACTATCCAAAATAGGAGCTGGTGGAGTGTGACCTAAATGCTCAATAACGAGCAGATTGGCATCCTTGTTCATTACATCACCAACTGCAGATTGTTTTCTAACCTGCGTATATTCAAACTGGCTACCTGTGTCCTCTAATATGCTGAACAACTCTGTTAGTTCTGCTGATTGACTAGCTGTCAAACAAGCGCATTTTCCAAGCAATTTTGGCTGAGATAAAAATGCAGAGGAATCAAAAGTTTCTGTTTTTATAAAGGCAACTGGCGGCTGTTTAACGTTTCCCAAGGCAATTTTGGGTTCAGGAGATTCGGTTTTAATCTCTGCTTTAGTTGAAGAGATTGAACTATTACCTTCTTGACTCTCAAATCTATTTTTTGAAGTGATATATTCGTCGATAACTGCCTGTGCAGAGTTTACTTCTAAGCTCTCATTTTCAAATGTTTTGAACAATTTCTCTTTTGAAAGGTTTTCTGCAGATAAATCTGTGTGCAGTTCAGCAGTTTGAAGGTCATTAAAGTTGGGCACACATTTACAAGATTCAGAATGTTCAGATATCGGTAGGGTTTTTGTGCTTTCTAAAATTGTACAAGTTTCTTTTATTATTGTCACAGAACTGATATCATCTTCCGCACTCGGAGATTTCAATTCCATTCGACTTGTGTTCCTTTCTTGTATTGGTACAATGCACTGTGAAGGTTGAGTCATTTCAGTAAGCTCATGCAATTTTGGTTCGGTGATAGATTCAGAAAGAGCTGTCCTTGTTTTCTTATGTGAATTTATGCATGCCTCTGTTAAGTTGGAGGATTTGTTGCAAGTCATTCCAAGACTGGATATGATGTAACATGGTATGTTGCATGACATTTTCTTGGCTCCTGTAAAAGCACTTTCCATACATTCTATTTCACATTCTGGCAAAGGCTGTACCAATGCACGATCTGAAGAAGCCAAGAATGCATCATTGCCGACTTCAGTAATCAATTTTCTGGTCTTCAAAGTGGATGCCAACACTGCAATTTTTCGATTATTTATATGAAAATCTGTATTAACAGAACATTCTCTCTTTTCAGCTTCTACATAAGTATGCAAGCCAAGCTTCTGATCTTTATTTGACAATTCCTTATCAGCAGCAAAACTTTCCTCAAAATGTTTCTCTTTACTCAAACAAGTTGATAATATCTCCATATTTTCATTTGGCTTTATTTGCTGGGGTTCGGACAGATCAGTCTCGTTTTTCAAAGTTTTCTTACATTTTTCAAGATCAGAAAAAAGTTGCTTTGTTTTGTGCAAAACATTAGAGATACAGAAGGAGTGAGATGGTACCCTACGAGATATAATCGAAGTGCAGGCTAGTTGCTTGGTTGATAATTGTGCAGAAATTGGTACACATGTGTAATTATTGTCAAAGTCGTCATGGATAACTGTGTTTCCTTGAAATTTTGTTTTACTGCAATCATGATACACAGGAATTTGATTTACATCAGATAAAGGTGACAATCTAAACTCAAAACAGGATCTCTCCTTATTCTGCAGAACAGTGTCTTCAATTACACTTGCGTTCTCTGGTTGAACAGAGTTAACAACTGAACATACACAACTGTCCTCACCATCTTCAGCCTGGACACCAAAACTATTAGTCAACATCACTTTATGTTCCATAGTTAGCCTTTTAGCCACTGTGCGACAAGCTGTGGCAAAAATGTTACGCTCCCGACTGTTACGGGAAGCAGGTCTGCTATTCAGTGGAGTCACAAACTTATGCCAATTCTTATCATTATTAGGAGTGTGTGATAAATTATCAACAGTTTCATCTTTAAGATGCTGAGGCACTACTCCATCTTCTACATGGCCAAATTCCTTAGAAAGCTGATGATTGTGTTGCAGGTTTTCATTTGTTTCAGTGTTACGTGTCTTACTGGCTTTATCAGAGGGATCAATGCATGGAACACATTCAGCACTGGTAACTTCCTTATTTTCTCTGTAAGTAGCTGAAGTAGTGAAACCTAAAAACAGAAAAGCATACTGAAGTTAAAACCCCACAAAAAGTCACAGAATACGACGACCTGGCCTTAGAGGTGTATTATTTTATTTGTTCGTGGGATGTGGGCATCGTTGGCACTGCCAGCATTTATTGCCCATCCCCAATTGCTTTTGCGATGATGGTGGTGGGCCACCATCTTGAACCTCTGCAGTCCTTGTGGTGAAGGTACTCCCAACAGTGCTGTTCGGAAGGGAGTTCCAGGATTTAGACCCAACGATGATGAAGTAACGCGATATACTTCCAAGTCGACAGGGTGGATGCAGAGAGGATATTTCCACTCATAGGGGAAGCTAAAACTAGGGGACATAGTCTTAGGAGCTGATTTTCAGCAAGGCCTCCGGCCACCCAAGTGCCGCCGAGGTACCAAACGGTACTTTGGGCGGGATATTCATGAAGAAGGTCCCTCGAAGGATGGCAAATGGAAAGTGTACGCCGCCAATCTGGGTGGCAGGTGGCATTATCAGCAGCAGAGGCGCTTGCCGCCCAAGTGCCGCCGAGGATGGAGTTGGGCCCGCGGAGGGTCAAAGAGCTGAAGAAAAAAAATCACCAAAAAAAATACAAAACCTATTCGAAGACCTTGCAGGTAAGTCGCTGTTGAAAAAAAGATTTAAAAATGTTCACTTACCTTTTTTTTTAGGTTCTTCAGACTTACTGTCGGGGACAGACCAGCCTGTAGTCCATTCCCGTTCTGCCGCCGAGTCCCGCAGATTCCCGCCCATAGGAATCTGGGAGCTCAGCGGGCGGGAGGTCAGTTGCGCCGCTCGGCTGTCTGCTGACGTCAGCGGGCGGTTACCAGCGGCTCTCCCCTCCCGCCCGCTCCAGGCCACCTCGAAAGTGGCACTGGGCAGATCTTCACGAGGAATGTCAGCGCGAGTGGGCGGCAAGCTGCTGAAAATCGCTCCCTTAGAATAACGGGCCACCCATTTAAAACTGAGATGAGGAGAAATTTCTTCTCTGAGGGTTGTAAATCTATGGAATTCTCTGCCCCAGAGAGCTGTGGAGGCTGGGTCATTGAATATATTTAAGGAGGAGATAGACAGATTTTTGAACGATTTTGGTGTTGAGCTGCTTGAATGTTGTTGGAGCTGCACTCATCCAGGCAAGTGGAGAGAATTCTACTGACTTGTGCCTTGCAGATGGTGGAAAGGCTTTGGGGAGTCAGGAGGTGAGACACTCGATGCAGAATACCTAGCCCCTCTGACCTGCTCTTGTTGCCACGGTATTTATGTGGCTGGTCCAGCTAAGTTTCTGGTCAATGATGACCACCCCGCCCCCTCCCCCGCAGGATATTGATGGTGGGGGATTCGGCGATGGTAATGCTGGTGAATGTCATGGGGCAGTGGTTAAAGATTCTCGCTTGTTGGAGATAGTCATTGCCTGGCACTTGTGTGGCGCGAATGTTACTTGCCACTTATCAGCCCAAGCCTGAATGTCGTCCAAGTCTTGCTACATGCGGGCATGGACTGCTCCATTATCTGAGGAGTTGCGACTGGCATTTAACACTGTGCAGTCATCAGCGAACATTCCCATTTCTGACCTTATGATTTGAGGGAAGATCATTGATGAAGCAGCTAAAGAGGGTTGGGCCTAAGTGGTGCAACAAAGGTTCACTAGTTTAATTCCTGGGATGAGAGATCGAGTTTAGAAGAATGAGTGATCTCATTGATACAAGATTCTGAGAGTGCTTGACAGGGTAGATGCTGAAAGGGGTTTCCCCTGGCTGGAGAATCTAGAACTAGGGGGGCATAGCCTCAGGATAAGGGGTTGGCCATTTAAGACTGAGATGAGGAGGAATTCCTTCACTCAGAGTTGTGAATCTTTGGAATTCTCAACCCCAGCAAGCTGTGGATGCTCAGTTGTTGAATATATTCAAGGCTGAGATAGCTAGATTTTTGGACTCTAAAGGGAATCAAGGAAGAGAGAGACCGGGCAGGAAAGTGGAGTTGAGGTCAAAGATCAGCTATGTTCTTAATGAATGGTAGATCAGTCACGAGGGCCGTAAAACAAAAACTGTTATAGGCCACTCCTACCCTAGCATGCTGCACTATGGACCGACGCATGCATAATTTCTTGGCATTTGTTCGGTTATTGACTTGAGATGTCATGATTAAAAAATCTCAATGCTGACAATAGGATGCAGTCTGCAACAACTAAATAATGGTGTACTCCTGTGATTAATTACCTCATGCACCACAATTTGGGCTTGATTTTCCCCGACTTTGCGACCGGGTATTCGCTGCAATTTGACCCTCCGCGGCAAAATGAGAGGAGCGCTGACGTGCCCCCCCACCGCCTTCAGTACCCCTTTCCTGCTTTCTCTCCATACCCCTTGATCCCTTTAGCCGTAAGGGCCACATCTAACTCCCTTTTGAATATATCCAACGAACTGGCCTCAACAACTTTCTGTGGTAGAAAATTCCACATGCTCACAACTCTGAGTGAAGAAGTTTCTCCTCATCTCGGTCCTAAATGGCTTACCCCTTATCCTTAAGACTGTGACCCCTGGTTCTGGACTTCCCCAATGTTGGGGACATTCTTCCTGCATCTAACCTGTCTAAACTCATCAGAATTTTAAACGTTTCTATGGATCCCCTCTCATTCTTCTAAATGCCACTGAATATAAGCCCAGTCGATCCAGTCTTTCTTCATATATCAGTCCTGTCATCCCGGGAATCAGTCTGGTGAACCTTCGCTGCACTCCCTCAATAGCAAGAATGTCCTTCCTCAGATTAGGAGACCAAAACTGTACACAATATTCAAGGTGTGGCCTCACCAAGGCCCTGTACAACTGTAGTAAGACCTCCCTGCTCCTATACTCAAATCCTCTCGCTATGAACATGCCATTTGCCTTCTTCACCATCTGCTGTACCTGCATGCCAACTTTCAATGACTGATGTACCATGACACCCAGGTCTCGTTGCACCTCCCCTTTTCCGAATCTGTCACCATTCAGATAATAATCTGCCTTCCTGTTGTTACCATCAAAGTGGATAACCTCGCATTTATCTACATTATACCGCATCTGCCATGTATTTGCCCACTCACCTAACCTGTCCAAGTCACCCTGCAGCCTCCTAGCACCCTCCCCACAGCTCACACTGCCACCCAGCTTAGTGTCATCTGCAAACTTGGAAATATTACATTCAATTCCTTCGTCTAAATCATTAATGTATATTGTAAATAGCTAGGGCCGCAGCACTGAACCTTGCGGTACCCCACTAGTCACTGCCTGCCATTCTGAAAAGGACTCATTTATTCCTACTCTTTGCTTCCTGTCTGCCAACCAGTTCTCTATCCACGTCAGTACATTACCCCCGATACCATGTGCTTTAATTTTGCACACTAATCTCATGTGGGACCTTGTCAAAAGCCTTTTGAAAGTCTAAATACACCACATCCACTGGCTCCCCCTTGTCCACTCTACTAGTTGCATTTTCAAAAAATTCTAGAAGATTTGTCAAGCATAAATCCATGCTGACTTGGACCGATCCTGTCACTGCTTTCCAAATGCGCTGCTATTACATCTTTAATAATTGATTCCAACATTTTCCCCACCACCGACGTCAGGCTGACCGGTCTATAATTCAGTGTTTTCTCTCTCCCTCCTTTTTTAAAAAGTGGGGTTACATTAGCTACCCTCCAGTCCATAGGAACTGATCCAGAGTCTATAGAATGTTGGAAACATATTCAGATTTTAAGAACAATTAAAATCTGGTGACGATTCTGCTTTCAATACATCTAAAAGTAAATTATCAGCCTAATGGAAGGAAGGACTATTGTCAGTCTATGCATATTACAACAATTAGTATAAAGTGACTTCAGTTATTTGTAAAAGGCATCTAAAACGAAAAACATTTAGGATATTAGCAAAAAAAAAGTAAAATTTAGCACAAGATGAGTTATACCTGAAACAGACTGGTGTTCCTTTCCAGATTTTGGTTTGCAGAAAGGCTTCAGTACCAAAGGAAGAATAGGTGTTCTATTTTGTAAATCAGTTTTGTCCAAAGAGATGTTCTCTTGCTTTTGATGATTTGAAGGATCTTGTACAGAGTAAAGGAATTTTCGTGGACGTCCCTTCAGGGTGGAAAGCAAGAAACTATGGTCTTCTTCATCCACTCGACATTTCACTGAATCCAGAACCAGTGAAGTACTTTCAGCGGTGCCTGGATCTGTCACACAGTAAACACCATTACTAAGTATTCTAGAATCTGCAGCAGGTTGATTGGGCATGTTGTCATTATTGACAGAGTCTGTAAAACTGGCTGTGTGATCTTTCAAAGTAGTCATTGGCTTTATTCGGTTCGTTTTACTTGCAAGATCAGTGCTCTTTTTTATCTGTGCCCTTTCATTATTGCAAAAGGGAAAAAGTCTGCTGTGTACAGTTTCTGAACCTGAATCCATCCATCCCTCGACAAATGGTTGAATTTGCGTTGAATCACCGCTTTTAAAACAATCAATGTAGGGAATTTCAGGAGTGGGTAGTTTGGATAATTGGGTTCTACCACAAGTATGATTTGGAGTACTGGATTTCACTTCTGCTTCAGAATTCTTTGTGTTTTCATCAACTGTTTTGAAATCATTAGCAACTGCAGAGGGATTACAATGAATCTTTCTAACGTCACCTGTGAAAGAATGAGAGGCTAAACCCTGTACTATTGGATCCATCTCTTCCAAGGATACAGAACTGGATCTTTTACCAATGTCTTCTTCTGAAGTGTTATCTTGTTGCTGATTACTAGTATTTTTATTTGAAGCGAATGTTAGATCCCCCACATTTCTCAAACATGATGTATTTGTTGAAGAGTCCACTATGCCAAGGCATCCGTTAATCATCTGGCTTTCATCAAGTTCCGAGAGATTTAGCTGTGACCAGTCAGATGATGAAGATATATTATGACCTGATAACTCCTTCTCTGAACTTTCGTCATGTGAGTGAATATCAGCTCTCTGGTTTTGATTGGCAGAGTTCTTTTCATTCAAGAAAATTTGTTTCATATCGCAGTCTTTAACTGGAGTAAAAGTCACGCTATTAGAAACCACATTGTAGTTTGATTCAGCCACGATGCTCTTCGAAAAGGCCTTTTCATCAGAGGAGTGAGATGGTAAAGTTTTAATGCTGTTTGCCTGAAAATTGTCAACTGTAGAATTTATCTTTCTCTTTCTAGTATAGGATTTCACTCTTCTCAGTCCTGAATGTGTAGACTCAGTGAAAGACATTGCTTCATCAGGCACAGTCTGTTTCCAAATTTTCTTGGGAATGTACAGCTTTCCATCTTCACAGCTTTTGCCATCATTAACCAAACTGTCTGGTCCATCTTCAGGCTCTAAAAAGCACACAACAGTTAACTTTAAAAAAAAAGTATTATTAAGAATGCTTAATTATCAGAGCATATGATTTGGAAGAGCTGCAGGTATGTCGTCCCTGAAGATTCTGCATAATAACTTTGGCTTAAAACTCAACCCAAGAGGAGAGGGATATGAATTAACATATGATGGCAGTGCATCAATATGTAAAACAAATATCAAGAACTGGACTGCTCTTCCGGATTTCAATTGGCAAGAGTTCCTGTTCATGATCATTGTGCAATGAATACTGTTGGAAGTACACATTTGTGGACATCAGACAAGGCCAGAATCAGGCTCAGTTGTAATTGTTGCCCCTCCCCCTGACCATACACTACACACAAGTGAATAGCTGATTGGCACTCACTGTTTAGACACATGCATGAAGGAGAGCCAGCTATGTATATGCTTCTGGAACCAGAGCTTGCAGGAGAAAAGGGATGAGGAGATATTTGAGGGGTAAATATAATACACATCTATCTTCACCAAGGTTTTCAGTGACGCACTCCTGAACATTGGATTTAATTGGATTTTTGAAAGGGTACCAAATGGTTTCTCATGCTCCTTCTTTAGGTGCTTTAGAAATAGCAAGGCAAATACGACTCAGTAGGACAGAACTACGAGTGATTACCAAAGTGAATTTGTATAGGTTTCTGACAAATTGGTTACGTTGATTTTTGAATGTGCAATTCCATTTTAAGTTTCAAGATTTTTCTTGCACATTTCTTTAAAAGGAAGTATGTTCATGGTCATGGGCAGCAGCAAAGTAAGCACTGCCATGGAGCCATTCTATTTCCATTTCAGCTATAAATAACTTTAAAAGCACATACAGTAAAGTAATTTCAAATAGGATGCCATGGTTGTGAACGGACAGTGGCCAGGGAAGGGGATGGAGTTGGTGGTTGAGCAATGGAGATTGTGGTGGGGAAGATAATGGCTTTGATCTTCCTAATATTTAATGGAGGAAATTTCTGCTTATCTAATACTGGATGTCAGACAAGCAGTGTGACAGATCAGAGGCAGTGGAGGGGTCGAGAGAGATGGTGGTGAGGTAAAGCCGCGTATCGTCAACATACATACAGGCGTTGTGTTTTCGGATAGTGTTGCCAAGGAGCTGCATGTAGATGAGATATACCGCCAATATCCCCTTTTGCCTCACTAATGTTCTCTCTGACCTATGCAGCTCCTACTCAGAAGCCTTCACCACAGAGACTTTTGAGCTTCTACAAAGCAGCCCAGTGACTTCATTCGGTAATTTCCCTTACCTCTGTAGCGAAGCAACTCCAGTCAAGACTATCTCACAAGCCTCCCCATCTGGCTATACCTTCCACCCTGCCCAAACCGCTGCAGTGGTCTGTTACCTACTTCTCTGGCACCTTCTCCTCCTTTGAGCACCTCACCTTGTTCCACCCCTCTCGCATCTCCTTTAAAATCCTCATTCTTTACCGCACACCCAAGCCCCATGCAATGTTTCTCACGGAGATATCCTCACTTCTTGCCTCCTTCAGCATATGCACTGAGCGACTACTCATCCTCAGTAATTTCAATCTCCATTTATCTTGCCCTCTCTTCTCTGATTTCATTGCCGTCTTGACTTCCCTTAACCTCTCTCTCCATATAAACTTTCCAACCCATATTCACGGCCACCGCCTGGACCATGCCATCCAATGTGGCCTCTATTCCCAACGTCACAATCACAGACAAGACTATCTCAGATCAATTCTTCATATCAAGTGAAAACACAAGAAATTAATTTTAAAAAGAAGCAATTATACTTACTAGAACTCTGATCACCAGCTTCCATTTCTTCATCCTCTTCCTCCCCAATCACAGGCAGTGCACATGCACTGTTTAAACCAACAGCAAATGCATTGCATTGTGTATTTAAATTACTGTGTAAAAGCTGCAAGCAAATGAATAGTTGATTAACAGTAGAGATAATGAGATAACGTTTTTAAAGCTTCCTTTTTTTCTTAAACCTGCAAAACTGGATAATTATTTTTCTATTCCAGTTGCAAGAACAAGCAAGTGATCTGTACTCCTGTGTGACTGCCAACATGGCTCTATAATATACACAGTGTGCCACTTGTCCAGCTTTTTGGTGAAAGCAGCTTGCTTCTCCCCCAACAATTTCCTGGTTTTCCAACTCAGCAATTTGACAGGTCAGTATATTGATACACTGGCCCACAAGCCTACTTCCAGAAATGTTGCATTCACTTAGTCAATGAAAATACAAGACTACACCTGATAATTCAAAATCATATTTGTGCTACATTTCAATGAAACAAGTAAATAGGAATTTAACACTAAAAATTTGAATGACCATAATTTCAATTAAGTACTTTTAAATTCAGTAGACTGTAAACAGATACTCTACCTTTTTAGTCCTTTAACAGTCTATTTTAAATCCTGGGCACACTTAATTAGGTTCTATCCAAAAAAATCAGTTTCCAACAACAATCTATTTTTCTAAATTGAGAAACCAAACAAGTACAGTGGAATATTTAAGGAAAACATAGAATATCTACAAATTCTCTGGAAAACAGCAAACTGAAGAACCAGTTCAAAATGGGCAGCAACACACAGGGATTTTGCACATAAAGTAATTCAATACAAGCTTAATCCGAATAATTTCTACAATGGTAGTTGACATACTTTACTTCATTAAGTCAATTTAAATATTTGTCAATCTATTGTACTTTTAACTAGTCCAATTATGATGATTTTGAGGTTGAAAATCCTCAGAGCTTCTACTGCGTAACTGCTTATCTCTGGTAGAATGGCCAGAAAAAAAGCCACGACCCAAATGTGTGAAGTCCCAGCCTGCATTGGGAGTTTTTGTGGGGCCTTGTAAAAGACAGAGGTGCTGCCTTCCCCTTACAAGTGCCAGTCACGCAGAGGGAAGAGAAGTTATGTGACCTCGATCTCAGAGAAAGTTGAAATATCTTCAGAGGAGAGCATGCCCACTGGGAAGAAACATTATGGCCTCAACACAGGTTGAGAGGACAACCTTGAGGGTTCAGACTGGGGTTATGTCCTGGACACCCAATGATTTAAAGCCAGCTTTGATTAATGCAATCCCCTTACAAAAGGGGTGGTCTCACTGTTCCCCGAAGGGGGAAGCACAATACCCGCTCCTCCTAGACCAGGGCAGTTTGTAGCATCCTGGGACAGGCATGCACTAGGAACACCATAGGGGAATCCACATTAAGTGAGGTGACTTCTCACTGATCCGGCGTACTCCAACAGGGTCAGTGGCAGAGCTCACCGATGGGCTCAATCCCAGCATAATTATGGAGACCTCTGCCTGAGAAATTTCTGGCCCTAATCGTTAAATTTACACAAGTACTTTTACTCGTTTTTACGAAATAAAATCCTCACCATCATAAAGATTTTGGTGTGTGACAATGTGCAGCTTGAAATTATGATTTATAAAAGATAAAAGCTCCCATATTCTTGCCAAATAGACTCTAAGATACATAAGCTTACCAAAGGCACTTGTACTTCCTTAGGCCTGTCTTGCAGCAAGTCATTTTCTTTGGCTGAAAAATTTAACAAATTACTTAATTAACCAGTGGATTACACAGAATTATCAAGACTGAAATGGAAGTCTGGAGGAAGAAAGAAAGACTTGAATTACATACAGCGTCTTTCACGACCACCAGATGTCTCAAAGCGCTTTACAGCCAATGATGTACTTTTAGAGTGTCGTCACTGTTGTAATGTGGGAAACGCAGCAGCCAATTTGCACACAAGCAACTCCCACAAACAGCAATGTGATAATGACCAGATAAACTGTTTTTGTTATGTTGTTTGAGGGATAACTATCGGCCAGGACACCGGGGATAACTCCCCTGCTCTTCTTCGAAATAGTGGCATGGGATCTTTTACATCCACCTGAGAGGGCAGATGGGGCCTCGGCTTAATGTCTCATCCGAAAGACAGCACCTCCAACAGTGAACAACTCCCTCAGCATTCCACATCTGAGACAATGGCCCCAAGTTTCATCCCGCGGCGAAAACGGCGCACCTCCGAGCTGGGCGCCTGTTTTTCGTGCCGAAAACTGCGCCTAAAAAAAAAGTCCGATATTCTCGAACTCCTTGGAGCTCGACGTCTGCTTGGCGCGGCGCGCTCTTCGCAGCAGGGGGCGGAGCCTAACACTCGCGCCGATTTTCCAAGTAGCAGGGGGCGGGTACAATTTAAATTAGCCTTCGTGGTGCCGGCAACCCTGCGCCTGCGCGTTGGAGCGTGCGTGCATGCGCAGTCTCACACAAACATTGGCACTCGGCCATTTTTAAAATACTGCAGAAAAAGTGAAGATTTGTTTCTTGGACCCCTGCAAAGGCTTGTAATTTAATTTTTTTTGATATTTCTGTGTGTGAGGGAGTGCTTTTAGCAGCACTGCTGAATAAATCACCTGCTGAAATCAGTGAGTTCAGCTTTTCACTGCTAAACTTGCAGAACCGGTGCTGCATTGGTACATGCAAATTAAGGACTGTGTTTGGAGAAATAAGAGTGCCAATTCAACTTTGCAATGGATCAACGTCCACCAAGAACAAAGAATTTCTTGCATGAGGAAGTGGAGATATTAGTCAACGTAATTGAGCAGAGATGGCAGGAGCTAGATACCAGCAGCAGAGGTCGCATAAAAGTGCCACCAAAAGAAATGAAGAAACGCTGGAACCAAGTTGCAGAAGATTACTGCGCAGTGGTGCATACCAGGAGATCTGGAAGTCAGTGTAAAAAGAAATGGCACGACCTTGGTCAAGTAGTTAGTGTAAGTAATATTTCCCATTTTTAATTTAATCGTAATTGTAACCTGGCTATCTGTATGTCCCACCTTGCAGACTGACACACTCTGTAAAAAGTTATATTTTATTCTTTGCAGAAGAAATTGGCCCACAACAAAAGGGAGGCAACTCGGACAGGAGGAGGCGTGCCCAATCTGCATCCACTGACACCCTTGGAACAAAGGGTAGCTGCTATGATGAGTTGTACATGGAGAAAAGCAATTGGTACAGCACAAGCTGGGCCCGCACGCGAGGAAAAGGGTAAGTCCTGAAAATGCATCATGGCCCTTTAAATCAACCTGCTGCCTGGCCTGCTATGTGTGAGAGTACTCATGCCACCCATCCGGCCCCCTCCCTTGCTGTTAAACATTTGACTGTTCTGATGTATTTTGCAGAACATGATGATGATGATGATGACGATGCTGCTGCTGCCAACCCTGACGATCCTGAGGGTACAGAACAAGAACCAGTACAACCAGCTGCGGACGATCCAGACTGGATGATGGCAGCGATGACTGAAATGTCTGCAGGGGAGAGCTTCCAATTTAATGTTTATGAGCCCCCATCAAGGGGCATCAGAGTTTCAACCCCTAGCATAGGTCTTGGTTCCACCTTCCATGGTTTCGCTTCCGATATTGCGGGTCCCAGTGGTGCTGCTGGTATAATGCAACATTCTACAGTCAGTGCACTACCGTCCCAGCCTGTGCCTCCCTCTCGCATAGGTTCTGGTTCCACCTACTATGGTTTTGATTCCGACGCTTCGGGTCCCAGTGTTGCTGCTGATATCATGGAGCAGTTTACACCCATTCGTCCAACATCCCAGCCCACGGCTCGCACTCGAGTGCTGTCGTCTGGAACACCGAGCGTCCTACCGTTCCAGCCCGTGTCTCTCCCTCTAGTTCTGCCGTCTGGAACACAGAGCGTCCCACAGTCCCAGCCTGCGCCTCCCTGTGTAGTGGTGCCGCGTGCAACACCGAGCATCCCACCGTCCGTGCCCGCGCCTCCCAGTGTAGTGGTGCTACGAGGCAAACCCAGGCAGAGGAGGAGAAGGAGATTGGAGACACACTCTCCTGAGATGCAGCGTGCAACAGATGTGACTCAGGTTGTGGCATTGGGTATGGAGACCAATGAGCTTACCCGATCACTCATCGCTGGCGTCAATGCAGTAGGTGAAGAGTTGACGGTCCTGACGGGAGAAATAGCAGTAATGACACGGGAACTTAGGGACGGAATGTCCGACGGAATGCAATCAACGGCACAGGCCGTCAGGGAGGGCATGCAAGTGTCGGCACAGGCCGTCAGGATGGGCTTGGTTGAGGTAGCTGCTGCAATAAGGGCACATAGCCCAGCCAATCAAATGACACCCCCATGAGGAAGTGAACATTCACTGAGATATGGATGAGACATGGTTGCAGCCTTTCTTTGATGCTTTGGTTCTTGTTCTTGATGTAGCTGTAGTAGCGTTTTTCAAATTGAAATTGTTTTGTAAACTTTACAACTTATAAGGGATCTTATGGTTTTTAAGTGATCTTATAGTGTAAATGCTCTCACATTTTTTTATCTTATTTAATTTTGCACCTAAAAAGTGATCCTGAAGTTTAAGTGTTCTTCAGAGTGCAAGATTTTTCACAATGAAACTGTTTTGTAAGTTTTGTAACTTTACAACATATAAGTGATCTCAGGGTTTTCAAGTGATCTTATAGTGTAAATGCTCTCACATTCTGTAAACTATTTAATTTTGCATCTAAAAAGTGATCTTGAAGTGTAAGTGATCTTAGAGTGTAAATTTTTTCACATAGAAAGTGTTTTGTAACTTTACAAGTTTATAAGTGATCTTAAAGTTTTTAAGTGATCTTCAAGAGTCATATTAAAAAGTATAGTTTGATACAACAAATATTTTATTAGAATGACGATAACTTTTCAATAAAATATTTTTTCATTAAATCTGTTTCATGTTCCATTAACACAACACAACGTAGGAACAACTGCAAAGAATAAACATGTCCATATGCAAAAGTGGTCGCAGAGCCCTCAGACATCAGTAGTTGAAGCGTTCACGGATGAGCTGCTGGCGCAAGTCTCGAGCAATCGTTAAAGGGGCACGATGGACGGCCCTCCTCCGACCTCGTGCTTCGGCATCAGGCACTTGCATGCTTTCCTGATTGTCGTTATCATCCACATCCTGGTCTTCCGTAATACTATCATCATGCACTGGACCCTCACGTCAGTCTTCGGGTTCCACTACCAGCTCCTGCTGCCTCATGATGGCTAAGTTATGTAGCATGCAGCACACAACAGTGAAGTGACCGACAATCTGAGGAGAGTATAGCAACTGTCCTCCGGAATGGTCCAGGCATCGGAATCGCTGTTTCAATATGCCAATGGTCCTCTCAATGATGCTGCGCGTCGCAATGTGCGCCATGTTGTATTGACGGTCAGCTTCTGTCCGTGTCACGCGTATGGGCGTCATGAGCCAGGTGGTCAGGCCGTACCCCTTGTCTCCCAGTAGCCAGCTCTGCTCTTCTGGCTGCTGCTCAAACATGTCAGATAGAACGCTGTCGCGTAGGATGAACGCATCATGAGTGCTGCCAGGATATCTCGCATCGACTGACATGATGCGATGCTTGTCGTCACACACGAGCTGTACATTGATAGAGTGGAAACCTTTCCTATTTCGGTACTGCTCAGATTCCTCCACAGGTGCTCGCAAGGCTATGTGGGTACAGTCAATGCAGCCCTGTACCTTTGGGAAGCCGCAATCCTGAAGAAGCACACAGCCCTCTCATGGATCGCTTGTGCGGTCATTGGGAAATTGATGAAATCATTCCTTCGCGCATAAAGTTCAGCTGTGACCTGGTAAACGCAGGCATGTATTGCACGTTGAGAGATGGCACACACATCTCCAGTTGTAGCCTGAAACGATCCCGAGGCATAGAAAGAAAGTGCAGCTGTTACCTTCACTTCAACAGACAAGGCAGTTGTCCTTCTGCTTCTGGGCTGCAAATCTGCTCTCACCATATCACAGATCTCAGTGACAACTTCTCTGCAAAAACGCAGCCTTTTCACACAATCAGCCTCACTCATGTCCAGGTACGAGCGCCTGGTTCGATATTGTCGACGTGGGTAAGGTCTCCTGCCCATCAACCTACGGGCTACGATGTTCCTGGTGCGGTGAGCTCGAATCAATTCTCTCCTTTGCAGTGAATTGATGGCAAACCATTGCATAATACGTGGTGTTGACAATGCAGCACCCATTCTGCAAATTTAAATATAAAACTGTCGATGTGGCTGCCTCTCCCTGTCCAAATGGCCTCAGTCCCCCTCACAGCTCGAAGGCTGCCGTCGAGCCACTGACACCGCCCCTAAAGCGTGGCCGAATGGCCTCAAGCACCATAAAGAGCTGCGTGCGTCAGGTGTTGATTCTTCGGCTGCCGGCCAGCCACTGACGCCGCTGATATCTCATGGCCGGATGGCCTTGGGTCCGTCCGGTGTTGCTTCTTCGCGGCCAGCCACGAAGAGAATGAAGGCCTGCCTCAAGCACTGCAGCTTAGCTCGAAGCTTGCTGCCGCTGCCGTCGAGACACTGACGCCACACCCGTGCCTGTCTCCAACATGAAAGGCCTGCCTGAAGCACAGCAGCTCGAAAGCTGATGCTATTTCACACAGGTAGGAACATGGTTTATTTAATCTTTTCTTTGCTTATAAATTTTTATTCAGGTTGGATTTATTTGTATAATATTTGTATAAGTATAACTAAGGATTGATTGTAGAATTTAATGACTTCCCTTCCCCCCCTCCCCCCCCACCTCGTTCCCTACGCCTAATTTGTAACCTACGCCTGATTTTCTAAAGTGTAGACAAGGTATTTTCGAGCGTACAAAAATCTTCACTTACTCCATTCTAAGTTAGTTTGGAGTAAGTTTTCACTCACGAAACTTTGAAATCAGGCGTAAGTGGCCGGACACGCTCCCTTTTGAAAAAAAAATTCTGTTCCAAAGTGAAACTGTTCTAACTGACTAGTACTGGAGCAAACTAAATGTCGAGAATTCCGATTTCTAAGATACTCCGTTCTACACCAATTGCTCCTAAAAATCAGGAGCAAATCATGTGGAAACTTGGGGCCAACGAAACAGAAAAATCTAAACAAAGGAGTAGAGCCAGTACAGTTGAAATAGCCAAATCCAGCTAAAGCAGTGCACAAGAAAGAACTATTGCTTCACAAAAGGTGCAAGATGAAATTTCAATGGTTGCATGTCAGCGGAACCTAAACAAAATCAGATACTGAGCCAAGAAATGAAAAGTAGAACTGATCTATACTGAAGCATGTGACAGGAGGAGGATAAATATACTTTATGGAATAGAGCAGTTATGAAGATGCAACAAAACTAGACAGCAATCAATTCATTTGCATAGATCAATTACCAAAAAGCCAACTCTGGAGCATAATTAGACTAGAAGACAAATGGTATGCAAAAACTATGAAACAAACTAGATATTGCAATTTAGAAGGTCTGCAAAAGAACTATGAAGATTAGTGTGGATTGTGTGTGGCTCAGTATTAATGACTATTATCAGCAAACTCCAAGGGCTAGAATTTCCCCAGCCTAACGCACGTTTTATCGCAATTTTTTTGCATTAAAAGTGCTTTTTTGTTCTTAAAATAAAGTGCACAAAATTCCCCAAACATTACGAATGGTGTTTTGAAAATATCAACAAAAAGCGGACCGCCCTGGTGCAACGCGAAAAAAAAAATGCACCGCCTAAGTTTGGCCATTCGGCGACCACGTTTTGGGATGAAAAAAACACACGAGAAACGCAGGCGTGCAGTCTCAGAAACATCGATAAGTAGGAAGACCTGCAAAAAAGGTAAGTTAAAGTTTTTATTTTTTAATTCTTTTGCAGAAATTACTTAGTTAAGGGTCTTGTAAATGTTGTGAGACTTTTGATTTTTTTTGGTTTTTACCATTTTTGTTTGTGTGTACTTTTGGCATTGATAGGCCTCAGGCTGAAGTTGGTGAGATCGCCATTTTTAATGCCAATCGTCGTGCAATGCCTTTTTTTTTTTTAAAAAGACAGGCATATTTTGTGGCCAAATTTACCCCCTTAAAAAAAAATGGCAACATTTTTGTTCTTATTTATTCATTAAAATTATGTTATTTATCAAATAACGACAGGCTGAGGAATTTCTAGCCCCAAGAGTCAAGTTACTTTTACATGTACAGTCATGAGCTCAACTATTTCAGATCAATGATTGTATGTGACGAGGGAATGTAATAGATTATAGTATATTTGTTGTATCAATTTACAAAAATAAAATGCTGGAAATAAACATTTGTCGAATAAAGTTCATTTAATGTTAAAGTTTAACCTGAAATTTCTCTCCTACAATATTGATAATGTAATGTATTCAACTGTGATTTAGATTATACCCACATAGTATTTCAAAAGTTCATTGCTAATACAATAAAACATTATTGATAACATTTTTAATTAACCAAATTAACCAACCATCTACAGGAATTAACTGAATATTTTTGAAATATTAAATAAAAACAGAAAATGCTGGAAATATTCAGGTCAGGCAGCATGTGTGGAGAGCGAAACAGAGTTAACGTTTCAGGTCCATGACTGTAAGGGGGTAGAGTATTGTAAGGGGATAAAGATGTCACCAAAGTGGAAGTAGACAGACAGATGGTCACTAAAGTGGATACTAAAGGTAGTGAATTGATCTGACACATAAAATGGTCCAGGTTAAAGGGCTTATCAGTATTGGGAGGTTATGAGGAGTCAGGAGTTCCTCCACCTCAGGGTGGGGAGTGTAGTATATCGGCTATTGACAGATTGTATGGGTTTTAGAGTGGAGAAAGGCTAAGACGCAAAGCTTGATGTGTTGAACTTTAGTACAGAATGATAGAAAATGGCATGGAATCCAGTTAAAGGGAATAGCTTTGCTTGTGTGTTTATCTTTAAAAACTGCAGACCAAGCTGGAAACGCCAGAGCAAGGTTAAGACTGTGGAACAACACATTCCAACTAAGGCTGAGATGGAGAGGTTGCGAAATCACTCAGCAGCCAGTCTGATAAGGGTTAACGAATCAATATAGCTTCGCAAATCAGCTGTAAACCAACTAGTGATCATAGAAGGTTTTGCAGGAGGGTCGTAGACCTTGGAAACTGTTTAACTGTGGGTTCTTTGAAGGATTCATCGGAACTCTTCCTCTGCATATGCATATGCTTGAATAAAGATCGGTTGAACCAAGGTTTCTTCTAAGTGATTCCGTGGTCGCTCTGCGGGCGGGTGTCGATCCCTTATTTCAGGGGATCCTTGAAGAAGGGAAGTCTTCTTTTTACCCCAACAATGACTTTTTGTCAGAACTGGAAAAGTTAGATAGAACAGGTTTTAAGCTAGTGCAGAGCAGGGAAAGGGGGAGGGGGAGGGGAAGAAAAAACAAAAGGGAAGGTCTGTGATAGGATGGAAGGCAGGAGACATTAAATGACAAAAGACAAGATGGTGCAAGGCAAAGGAGATGGTAATGGGACGAATGAAGAAACAGAAGATGGGTCTAGAATTAAACTTAGTACAAAATCTGGCTGTCTTTTCATAACTGATGATGTAGCAGTTGGAAAAAAATATCAAACATAAAAACTGACAGCACTAAAATGCTGAATTACATGACTTTGTCCCCATTTCTAAGGCCGAAATTGATTTCATAGCTCACCTTTACATATAATGACTGTTGGAGTTAATGATGGAGGAGTTGCTAATGAACTAGTCCAAGACATGTCTGGATCCACCTCAGCTCCAAGGCTTTCTGAAATCTGCTTTGACATGACCTATTTAAGAAATAAGGTTTGCAATATTTTTCTTTAAAACAAAACAAAAAAATCTAATTGAATGAATCCTTACCTCAGATAATACTGGGGGGCTGAAAAATGAACATCCATCATCTGGAAGAAAATAAATTTTTTAATTATGAACAGTTTTCTACCTTAGTATAAATTTAATTTATATTTTGTGGAAAATTGTGATAAAGTGTGACTCCGTTTATCAGTTGTTAATTTGCCTGTATGAAGAGATACATGTTGTAATCCCAGTTGTCAAATTTTTCTAATTAATCTAATTTTATTTTGACAGTTGTATGGCTGAACAAATTAGACAATTTTTTAGTCAACATTTTGAAGTTCCATGAGCATCTGGACAAGTTATTGCTGGATTACTATAAGAAATCACATAGAAGTTACACCCACCTTGGATAGAATAAGTACGCTGTGGAGTCCTGAATGTATTGTGCAAGAGAGCAGGGCTAGAATGATTAAAAAAAAGAATTAGCCTCTGGATTTTTTTTTTGCTGAATTTGTATGCCATATTCCTCGCGTTATTGTGAAAACTGATTTATGGACCATTCTTTTCCACCTCCATGCAGATATGATCACTCATACCTACATCATCTCCTTTTGTCAAGATGAATGGATGTTATGTGTGTGTGACTAACTCTCAAAAAACTTGATACACATTTTTTTATGTGCAATACATATCTCAGAATTTGTTGGGATCAAGTGTAAGCATGAAAGCTGTCAGTTTTAGATTAGATCCCAGAACTGAAATAAACCTCGTGACCTGCATTTTTGACGTACAAACTTTTATTGCCAACATTATGTATGTAAAACTGAGGCAAGAACACAACAGTTCTTTAGTTTAATGCAGAAATGAAAGGCATAGTATCCTTTCACTAATATTATTCTCCTGTCACAACTGAAATAACTATTACTATTTTCTATTAAACCTCAAAGGGTGCTAAAGTAGTATTCTCACTCACTTTGGAAAACAAGCATTTCAGTTATTTAGGCGATGGTGATCCTCTGTGCATAAAATAAAATACTGCACTTTATGAGTGAAGCTTTTCTTCCTAAAACCTAGTACTGATAAACATGCCTCAAATTACTTTAGAGGTTGAACTCCACCTCACATACAGTGAATCACTTTGTGCATTCAGTTATTGAACTAAGAACTCCTATTTCATGCACCCAGGTCAGGCAGAGTGCCACCAGATGCAGAGTAAGGTTCCCTCTATTCTGCCCAAACATGCCTGAGCCCCAACCTCAGAACACCACCTTCTAGTGTGACATTCTTTCCTTTTTCCACACCATTCATCTTGTAGCCTTAGTGAGATTGCCAATTAATGCTAAAATAAGGACAGCTTTTTGTTGTATACCCATGCTAACTAGGAATTAAATTCAGCCTCCCGAGATTTATTTTACATAGGACCCTTACAGCCATCAAACAGTGGAAACTTTCATTCCATCAGTTTGAGTTGGATTTGATTCCACGTTGCAAAAGTGAATGTACCAAGTAATTCCCTTCCCTTTTAGTTTTTCTAATCTTTTTTGTAGTTATTCTAAACATTCATTATATTTGTCTGGTTTGTGTTTCTATTATCTCTCCTGTAGATACTTTCCCCCCAACCCCCCCGAAAGTTTCAAATGATTTAATCACCTTATCCATCTGTAGAGCTCACCCCCCCCCCACCCCACCCTTTGATACAATGGCCCTGAAATTCTGGTCGGAGGCTTCTTGCGGATGAACGCCTCCGACCAGAGGATTTTTACGAATTTACTTGGTTGTCCCGGAGGAGCGTGGGATTCCATTGGGGAGGCCTTCTCTTTACGCGCTGCGAAGTGCGCTTTCATCCTCCAGGTTCCCAATCAGGTACAGTATTCCACAGGATTCTCATTAATAGCAATGAGAACTCTGTATCTACGAGTTCTCATTGCTATTAATGAGAGAAAAAAACAAACACACTAAACACCACAATAAAAAATAAAAAACACATCTCACAATTAAAATTAATTGAAATTAAAGTTAATAAATGTCTTATTTTTTTAAAAGTTTTTTTAAATTATGGTTATGGGCAGGTTTTTAAACAATAAAATGTTTTTTTAATTTAATTTAATTTTTTTGTATATTTTAGAACTCTTACACCTGTAAAAGTAGGCTTTTAACAGGCGCAAGAGTTTTGAGAACATTTGCTGGGTAAGGTATGGGTAAATACCACAATCTTGCCGATGCAAATGTCCTCGCTCCCAAGATGAGGAAGACCTGTCAAGCTGGAGCTTGACAGATCGGAAAAACACACTCCGTACAGACCTGGGGAGGCCGCGATTTCTGGGCCAGCATCTTTTTTTCCTTACTGGAATGCACTTTATTTGTAACCTTTTTGTCTTCAGTTTAAATCGTTTTGAATAGTAATCTATGGTTTTATTTGCCAAATTATCTTTCCATTTAATCTAGGAAAGGTCCCTTTGTAGTGCTACAATTTAGCTCAGAATTTGCTGTCCTGATGACAGTGAACTGGCAGAGTTTGCTGTCATTTCACCTTTGAATCGGACCGCAACTTCAGGATTTGTTGACATCACAGTAGAATTTCCACTATACTACATTGATTTGAATTACACGTCGGAAAACCCGAACTACTCGACACAGATCGCGAGATCTACAAGCATCGGTTCCCCAAGGATTGTTGGGCATTATCTGGACATTGCGTTTTAATATTTCTCACTGCAAAAAAGAGCTGGCAGCCCCTGTTGTGGGAGGGGCCCAGGTATTTATTCCATGTTATACACGAAAAATCCACATCTGATGGGCAGGGGTTTGGGAAGTTACAATAGCTAGGATAAGGCAACTCATCACAGGTAATGGGCAAAGATGGAGGGTCCATTGTTAAGCAATGTGAACTTGTCAGAGAGCCATTACCTGGATGATATAACCCCAAGAGGCAGGAAACCAGAACAAAAGAAAGCCATTAAGCCTAGACCGGTTGGAAGCAAAAACCCATCCCCAGCCATCACTGGAATATACATGGGCCTCAAGTGTGGTCAGTGCATTGAAACACTAACCACACTTGATCAGCTCCGCTGGGCAGGCCACATTGTTCGCATGCCTGACACAAGACTCCCAAAGCAAGCGCTCTACTCGGAATTCCTTCACGACAAACGAGCCAAAGGTGGGCAGAGGAAACGTTACAAGGAAACACTCTCAAAGCCTCCCTGATAAAAGTGCAACATCCCCACTGACACCTGGGAGTCCCTGGCCAAAGATCGCCCTAAATGGAGGAAGTGCATCCGAGAGGGCGCTGAGCATCTCGTCGCCGAGAGCATGCAGAGATCAAGCGCAGGCAGCAGAAAGAGCGTGCGGCAAACCAGTCCCACCCTCCCTTACCCTCAGCGACTGTCTGTCCCACCTGTGACAGAGAATGTGGTTCTCGTATTGGACTGTTCAGCCACCTAAGAACTCATTTTAAGAGTGGAAGCAAGTCTTCCTTGATTCAGAGGGACTGCCTATGATGATGATGACACATGGGCCACTCAGACAGAAGCCTCAAACAAGGAAAACTTTATTCGGCCAGAAGAAGCAAACAGACTTGGGATATAAAAGGTGGCCGTGTGGCCATCTCTCTCTCCCTTTGCTCTCGTTTGCTTCACCTCTACAAGAACCGAGCACTACATCTAGGACGGAGAGAAGAAACTATAGACAATACGGAACCAGAAGAGACACGTTTTCACCAGGAGAAGCAGCGAGTAAGCCAACGAATCGGTGAGTATCATCTCTGCCTACGCATCTTTAAGATCACAGCCTCTGTGTGAGGAGGTGTCGTGTGATCTCCCAACCAAGCCTTAGAAGGGTTTTAGTTGGGAGGTTTTGCTGCGAGGACCATAGGGGTACGCCCAGCCAGTCGATACAGATTCGGGGGGTACACTGTGGATCCGAGCAGAGGTTTTAGACATTGGGTACTTTGCGGTAGGGGTGGTTTAGACACGCCACGGTATTGGATTGCACTACATCATCACTGTGTTAGGTTTGCTGTGTTGAGGTAGCTTTAATAAAGCATTGACGGTTGAGACTGAGGTATTTGTCCGTGACTCATTCATCTGTTCAGTAATCACGTGCATCAAAAACACCTAAGGGAAACCACTTATAGATCTTTGTGCGAAGCTTACTTTGGGGCCAGCGGCAAATGCTTTTGCTTTACCGCTGACCGCAAATTCAGGCCCTTTGGTTTTTGTAAGTAACTCTGTCCTCGACTATTTTTTAAATGCAAGACGCCAGTAGAGAATAGCTACTGGCTTGAAACAGAAGCGTGGGAACAGGTTGTCTAACCAGGAGATTAAAACACTATCTACTTAAAACCGAACAATGCTACCATTTTAACCAAACCAATGGTAACCCACCTCCAATTAAGGAATGAAAAAAGAAAATGGGAAGACCTTCCACAAAAATCCTTCAAAAAGGTGCTACTCACATGGCACTACCACTATGCTATACAAAATAATTCCAGAGTGGGTACCACAGCTCTTCCTCCAGAACATACAAATGACAGAACTACACAATTTTCAGAAAAGGAATGTAAAATAATCACTTAGAGGTGCATAATACTTGGAGGATATCCCTGTTGTTTATCTCATTGTTGTTTGTGGAACCCTGCTATGTGCAAACTGGCTGCCGCATTTTCGTACAATACAGCAGTAATTACATTTAAAAAGTACTTCATTTTAAAGTCACTATATAAATGCAAGTTCTTTCCTTAAATTAATTTTAAATTTCTCATCTTTATTTTGAAATCCGTCCTCGCTGTCGCTGTAATCTCCTCCAGCTCTATTATCCTCCAAAATATCTCCAATCCTGATTGTCATTGCTCCACCATTGGCAGCCATGCCTTCAGCTGCCTATCCCCTAAGGTCTGAAATTCTCTCCCAAAACTCTCCAATTCTCTCTGCTCCTTTAAGACGCTCCTTAAAACCTACCTCTTGTCCTATCTCCTGATGTGGCTTAGTGTCAAATTTTGTTTGATAATGCTTCCATGAGGTGCCTTGGGACATTTTGCTACGTTAAGGCACAATATAAAAGCAAGTTGCTTCTGAGGAAGAGAGCAAATATAGATGTGTAAATATTGAACATTGCATTGGTTCAAGTTCTGACTGCCTCCTCTTATCTTGCCTATTCTGGTGAAGTCATTGAACATCTTCCAATATTGAGTAGCTGTGTTGGGGTTACTGGAGGTGGTACTCAGAGCCAAAGTCACCTCCTTCCACTGGGCCTGTATGATTTCCATTGTAGGCCTCTTTCCCTCAGTCCAAAAAGACTAGTTCCTCCTTTCCTGAATTTCAGCTGGTAACACCTCAACTAGAGAGCATTAAAAATTTGGGATCTGGATTTCACAGCATTCCCCCGCCCTCAGAATCAAGCTCCCAACAGATGAGGAAAATAGCACTAGGAGCCCCCCACAATCATATCAAAATAAAGCTGCCCCTTGAAAATAAGATGGGGTCACACCACCAGGTGCAACTCCAGTCCCAATACAATTCTGGCAGTAACCTTACCCAGGAAGAAAATCTAGCCCAGAGTGCCTTGCACTAAAATAAAGAGAAAGAGAAGAATTGAGCATACCTTTTCATTAAAGAAATATCAAAGGTTGGACTTGAGGTTTCATGTTGGCTTGCCTTGTACTGAGGTATAGTTCCATGTACCATAGTAGAATAACTACTGTTTTCTGCTAAATGCAAATTCACACCAATTGTCTTGTTACATAGCTGTAAAATTATCATTTCATTCATACATTAAAATTGAGATCAATGTTATTCTTAGTCTTGTAGTATATGTTAGCACTAAGTTAACATTAGAATGATATGATTGTTGTATATTGATGTACAAAAGTGATTGGATTCAGGCTCAATTCTACATTTTCCCAGTGAGTTCTTGCATTCCATCAGATATTAGGCAGAAATGCCAAACAGAAGGCTGGTATTTCCCGAAAGGGAGGGACAGGAAACTGGATTGTAAGCTATGCCAGCTAGCTCTCGCACATTTCCTACAAGACCATGACAGTACAATGTTGGCAAACTTCTAACTCTGGGAGGAGTTCATCTGTCTGCCTGCTTGGCTCTTGACATGAATATGGCAAAGTTAGATGTACAGTAATACTATTCATTTTTTTTTTTAAAAGGGGTAAGAAAAGACCAAGATAACTGGCCACAACTTACATTTCAAAAGAGAAAAATATTTGTGTTACTTAATGAAGTAGATATGTGGGAAATTTTTTTATTTTTAGAATCTATTAGTTTTACTGTGTCATGGAATGGTGGGGAACAGGATCTTCAATGGGAAAAGATGATCAAGGTGACCTGGTGAAATCCTATCAGATGTATTCAAATAAGGCATTTGGTTCTGATGGCATCCATCTCATCATCCTCACGATGTACTTACTATGTCTTATGCAGTCTCCTAAGATCGATCTTTAAGAAAGGTGATCCTCGTTACCTTTCAAACTACTGCCGTTTGCCTTTATATTAGTATGTTTTAAGATTATGGAATTGGCTATTTGCTTTCAAATTATTACCTTGTAAGTTCTGGTCGAATTTGTGATTGACAGTATGATTTTTCACATTGCTGTTAACATTATTGCTTGTCAGACCATCCAAATCATCAAAGCACCTCTGGAGCTCTGTTCTTGAACACTTTGGTGAATCATTTGTAATTGCCTTAGACGCCCTCAAAATCTCCGCTAGGACCTGAGACTGCACTTATAAATAAATGACGTTTAAGGTCTCCCACCAGACCCATATTTATGGTTATTTTTATCCCCAGTAGCCTGGCCAATATCTATCCCTCAATCAACGTAACAAAAACAGATTATCTGGTCATTATAACATTGCAGTTTGTGGGAGTTTGCTGTGCGAAAGTTGACTGCCGCATTTCCCACATTATAACAGTGACTACACTTCAAGAAGTATTTCATTGGCTGTAAAGCGCTTTGAGACGTCTGGTGGTCATGAAAGGCGCAATATAAATACAAGTTTTTCTTTCTTTTCTTTCTCTCAAGTTGCTCTACCTCTGCTGCAGTTGGCAGCCAGTCCCTTACCTCTTAATTTCCTGTAGCTCTTAATGAAGTCGAAGTTTGTTCACAACTTGAATACTGCTCCTCTCGCTCTTTCATCTCTTGTTCCTTCTAAATTTTAAATATCTACATGCTCTTCCACTTCTCCAAATTTTCACTGTGCAATGAGTCTAAATTTCAACAGTCTCCTGCTTTACCTCATTCTTGTCCAGAATTTTAAAATGATGGAACTCAGTCTTTCCTTCCTCGTATAATCCCCAGGCTTTCAAAACCCAAGTTTGGCATCATCTAACCACTACTTCCTGATTTACCTCATCCTTTCATCTCTTTCAACCTTAGTTGTGCATTAGAGAGTTTGGCTCTTAACTTTAGTTTCTCAGTAAGAAAAAATACACCAACACTGCCAGAGGTGTTGGGTCAAACTGTATTTCTGCCTTTTAAGCTATACAATAATATGGAGCAAAATATAGCTGTTTGGCACCACATTCAAGTTAACTTCTGCTGAATCACTAAATGCCACACTTAACATGCAGGTTTTGAAAGCCCTAAAATCATAAATCTCAGGATATCAAACATGTTATATAGACTGGATTTTTGAAATGATTTGATGACTTACCTCTTTTCAACCTAGTTTGGTCATTCCTTTTTTCTGGTGTGGATACGGAGGGGACTATGAAAGTCAGACCACTGAAGATTGATGGAGTACAATCGAGCTGGCTATACAAAGTCTGCTTCTGCCATGGTGTTTTGAAATAATCATTATTGTAACTAGATGTAAAGCAACGGGCATCATCTCTAGGTTGTTTCAGCTGGGTAGAAGATGCTGACAAAGTAAGTTCTTCAAACCAATTTGGACATAACGGTCCCAAATCTGTAACAAGGGGGAAAAAGTGTTTTCTTTTAAAACAAGGAAAGATACAAATAGCAATGTACCCTGATATTACCTTATTTAAATCAAAGTGGTTAAGGCACAAAAGTAGAAGTACTGAAAAAACAGTAATCTTGAGAAATGCATGCAACAGATTTTCCCCGTGTAATACAGTTCCACAAAGTGTCAATATCACGAGAGCAACTTTAAGGTACAGGGTATCAGTTAGTAAAGTTGAATTTTTTACCTTCTGTACAGAGGGCTATAAAATCAAACATGGTCATCCTTGAATTCTGTTCTTTCATCTCATTCAACAATGCAACCTCAACAGAACATTATTCCTGGCAGATCAGGCCATTAAAAGTGGTACACATTTTAATTCAGCTATCCCTGTGAAAATGGAAAATAGTATTTACATTTCCAGAATGATTTTTGTGTCATAAAAGCAAAAAGCATACTAATGATGGATATAACTACTTGCTAACACAGCATGAAGATGGTGAATACCAAATATAGCATAATTTTCTCCAATTTACAGTCTACTAGAAAGATTTTAACTAGATTTACTTAGGTAAATTTTTACTTGGCTGTCAAAAACTAATGTATAGCATTATGATTGAAACCAAAAGAACACAGACAACAGATAGACCATAAAGGAAACTGGCCAGGCAAAAGTATGTAAGGAAGACAATGAGGAACAGTGAGCCACGGTCATAGTCACACAGGTTGTTTGGTGACAGATCGAAGTGCCCTTGGTGCTGTGAGTGAAATGGAAGCTGAATTGGAAGGAAACAGTAGTGGGAGAGGTAAGGGCATATTTGGGTTAGAACATATCCAAGAACTTTTAGGAGAAAGGGTAAATTGGCAATGAGACAGTAGCTAGAAAAAAAGCAGAGGAGTTGATGGTAGATTTTTGTCTGAAGGCAGCAGCTTTGAAAGGGTGGGGGCAAAATTAGCAACATGATGATTGCCAAACAGGGAGCCAAGATGGAAAAGTTGAGTAATGAGTAGCTGATGTGCAGGGATTGAGGGAACAGGTACTGGATTTCATGGAGATGAGTAGGACGTAGGCTGCTGGGTCAGACAGAGGTAAAACTGCAGATTGTAGTGACCTGAATTAGGAGCAGAACTGGCAATACGAGGGAGCAAGCCTTTGCATGATTATGGATTGGAGAAGGTGGCCTATGTGTGTGTTGGGAGTGTATGTGGAGCACGAGGTTCAGGGAGGAGAGTGGGGAAATTAAAGCAGAGGCAGGGTGAGTTCAAGTGGAGAAATTAAGTCACCACAAATGAGGAGCTACTCAGTGTAAAGACTGCGAAGACATAAGGGAGGAGGTTTCAGTTATGTCTGATAAACAATGTGGCTACAAGAGCAGGTCAAAGGCTGGGTATTCGGCAATGAGTGACTGCTCCAACGACACTCAAGAAGCTCAACACCATCCTGGACAAAGCACCCCATCCACCACTTAAAAAATTCACTCCCTCTACCAACGGCGCAACGTGGCTGCAGTATGTACCATTTACAAGATGCACTGCAGCAATTTTCCAAGGCTTCTTTGACAACACCTCCCAAACCCACAATCTCTACCACCAAGAATGACAAGGGCAGCAAGTGCATGGGAACACCATCACCTTCAGCTTCCCCTCCAAGTCACAAACCATCCTGACTTGGAAATGTATCGCCGTTCTTTCATTGCGCTGGGTCAAAGACCTGGAACACCTTACTCAACAGCACTGTGGCAGTACCTTCCCCACATGGACTGCAGTGGTTCAAGGCGGCGGCTCACCACCACCCTCTCAAGGGCAATTAGGATGAGCAATAAATGCTGGCCTCAACAATGACACCCATACCCCATGAATGAATAAAAAATGATTTTGAAGAGGTGGGAAAGGTGATAGTGAGCGGTTTTAACTTGAAGATTGTGCCAGGGTAATATGAGTAAATGAGCCAAGCGATACACAAGTGATGAGTGACACACTAGCGTGGGAAGGAAATGTAGTGGAATGTGTAATTGGACTTGGACAGCCTCAGTGAAAGAGAAGCTACCACGTTTTGATCAAGCACAAGATGGCAATTGCCTTAACCAGGATAGATGAGGATAATCTTGTTTGCAAAAGACCAAGCCCAGGGGATAGAGGGTTGGAGGATGCACGGGAAGAAGCGCTGTAGAGAAATCAGAGGTGGTGTGGAGAAAAAGCTGAGAGAGTTAACCTCCACGGAAGATAGCATAGAAACATAGAAAATCGGTGCAGGAGTAGGCCATTCGGCCCTTCGAGCCTGCACCACCATTCAATGAGTTCATGGCTGAACATGCAACTTCAGTACCCCATTCCTGCTTTCTTGCCATACCCCTTGATCCCCCTAGTAGTAAGGACTACATCTAACTCCTTCTTGAATATATTTAGTGAATTGGCCTCAACAACTTTCTGTGGTAAAGAATTCCACAGGTTCACCACTCTCTGGGTGAAGAAGTTTCTCTTCATCTCGGTCTTAAATGGCTTACCCCTTATCCTTAGAGTGTGACCCCTGGTTCTGGACTTCCCCAATGTTGGGAACATTCTTCCTGCATCTAACCTGTCTAAACCCGTCAGAATTTTAAACGTTTCTATGAGATCCCCTCTCATTCTTCTGAACTCCAGTGAATACAAGCCCAGTCGATCCAGTCTTTCTTGATATGTCAGTCCCGCCATCCCGGGAATCAGTCTGGTGAACCTTCGCTGCACTCCCTCAATAGCAAGAATGTCGTTCCTCAAGTTAGGAGACCAAAACTGTACACAATACTCCAGGTGTGGCCTCACCAAGGTCCTGTATAACTGTAGTAACACCTCCCTGCCCCGTACTCAAATCCCCTCGCTATGAAGGCCAACATGCCATTTGTTTTCTTAACCGCCTGCTGTACCTGCATGCCAACCTTCAATGACTGATGTACCATGACACCCATATCTCATTGCACCTCCCCTTTTCCTAATCTGTCCCAATTCAGATAATAGTCTGTCTCTCTGTTTTTACCACCAAAGTGGATAACCTCACATTTATCCACTTTATACTTCATCTGCCATGCATTTGCCCACTCACCTAACCTATCCAAGTCACTCTGCAGCCTCATAGCATCCTTCTAGCAGCTCACACTGCCACGCAACTTAGTGTCATCTGCAAATTTGGAGATACTACATTTAATCCCCTCGTCTAAATCATTAATGTACAATGTAAACAGCTGGGGCCCCAGCACAGAACCTTGTGGTACTCCACTAGTCACTGCCTGCCATTCTGAAAAGTACCCATTTACTCCTACACTTTGCTTCCTATCTGCCAACCAGTTCTCAATCCACGTCAGCACACTATCCCCAATCCCATGTGCTTTAACTTTGCACATTAATCTCTTGTGTGGGACCTTGTCGAAAGCCTTCTGAAAGTCCAAATACACCACAATCAACTGGTTCTCCCTTGTCCACTCTACTGGAAACATCCTCAAAAAATTCCAGATTTGTCAAACATGATTTCCCTTTCACAAATCCATGCTGACTTGGACTTATCATGTCACCTCTTTCCAAATGTGCTGCTATGACATCCTTAATAATTGATTCCATCATTTTACCCACTACCGATGTCAGGCTGTCCGGTCAATAATTCCCTGTTTTCTCTCTTCCTCCTTTTTTTAAAAAGTGGGGTTACATTGACTACCTTCCACTCCATAGGAAGTGATCCAGTCTATGGAATGTTGGAAAATGACTGTCAATGCATCCGCTATTTCCAAGGCCACCTCCTTAAGTACTCTGGGATGCAGACCATCAGGCCCTGGGGATTTATCGGCCTTCAATCCCATCAATTTCCCCAACACAATTTCCCGACTAATAAGGATTTCTCTCAGTTCCTCCTTCTTACTAGACCCTCTGATCTCTTTTATATCCAGAAGGTTGTTTGTGTCCTCCTTAGTGAATACCGAACCAAAGTACTTGTTCAATTGGTCTGCCATTTCTTTGTTCCCCGTTATGACTTCCCCTGATTCTGACTGCAGGGGAAGGGACCTACGTTTGTCTTTACTAACCTTTTTCTCTTTACATATCTATAGCAGCTTTTGCAGTCCGTTTTAATGTTCCCTACAAGCTTCCTCTTGTACTCTATTTTCCCTGCCCTAATCAAACCTTTGTCCTCCTCTGCTGAGTTCTAAATTTCTCCCAGTCCCCGGGTTCGTTGCTATTTCTGGCCAATTTGTATGCCACTTCCTTGGCTTTAATACTATCCCTGATTTCCCTTGATAGCCACGGTTGAGCCACCCTTTTTTATTTTTACGCCAGACAGGGATGTACAATTGTTGTAGTTCATCCATGGGGTCTCTAAATAGCTGACAGGGCAAGCACAGAAAGCAGAATAAAACAGTGGAAGATACTCAAGTTAAATCAAAATGTGTGTATGGGTCTGCTCTGGCAAGATAACACAGCAGGATAGGAGGCGGATATGGCACGTGCATCAGAAAATGATCAGCAAATTGCACAGCACAGAAACAGGCCGTTCGGCCCAACTGGTGTATGCCAGAGTTCATTCTCCATATGAGCCTCCTCCACTCCTCTTCACCTAACATGATCAGCAGATCATTATATTCCTTTCTCCCTCATGTGCTTATCCAGCTTTCCATTAACTGCATTGGTACCGTGACCCTGAACAGTGACCTGTTGTAGCGCAGCTTCTTGAGGACAAACTTAACTATTCCAACGCACTCTTGGCCTGCCTCCCATCTTCCACCCTCCATAAACTTAAGTTCATCCAAAATTCCGCTACCCTAACTCTGTGTCCTAACTCACACCAAGCCCGTTCAACTATCACCCCTGTTCTTGCTGCCCTACATTGGCTCCCAGTTAAGCAACACCTTGATTTTAAAATTCTCATCCTTGTTTCTAAATCCCCCCCTAAGCCTTGCCCCTCCCAATCTCTGTAATCTCCTTCAGCTCCCCCACTATATAAATGCAAGTTGTTGTTGTTGAGCAGGGCAACCCAAACAGCAATCTCCGGATTTCTGCACTTAACTGCACACGTGCGTTTGCCGGAAGTTGCTGTCCGATTTACACTTTTAACGATAGTGAGTCCACCGTTACTTTTACCGCAAAATCTGGGTCAATGTATTTGTACTGACGAGCTCTTTTAAAGAAAATAAAGACTTGCATTAATAGAGCACCTTTCATGGCCACTGGATGCCCCAAATGCTTTACTGCCAATGATGTGCTTTTTGAAGTGAAATCAGTGTTGTAATGTAGGAAACGCAGCAGGCAATTTGCACACAGCAAGCTCCCACAAACAGCAATGTGATAATGACCAGATAATCTATTTTAGTGATGTTGACTGAGGAATAAATATTGGCACCAAGGATAACTCCCCTGCTCTTCTTCAAAATAGTACCACGGGATCTTTTACATCCACCTGCGAGGGCAGACAGGGCCTCGGAAAGATGGAACCTCCGACAGTGCAGCACTCCCTCAGTACTGCCCTGGAGTGTCAACCTAGATTTTTGTGCTTATGTCTCTGGAATGAACTTGAGCCCTCAACCTTCTGACTCAGAGGCGAGGGTGATAAGAGCGGTTAAAGATCACAATGCAACGGCTGTTAATCATGCTTGGCCTCAATCTGCAGGCCCTGCAGTGACAGGACAGAGTCCCGCCCACTTACTGTCCTCGGGTCCATGAGTGACAGGACAGAGCCACGCCCATCTACCGTCCTCGGGTCCATGAGTGACAGGACAGAGTCCCGCCCACTTACTGTCCTCGGGTCCATGAGTGACAGGACAGAGTCCCGCCCACTTACTGTCCTCGGGTCCATGAGTGACAGGACAGAGCTACGCCCATCTACCGTCCTCGGGTCCGAGTTACAGTACAGAACCCCGCCCACCGACAGTCCTCGGGTCCATGAGTGATAGGACAGCGCCCCGCCCATCGGTTGGTCCTCGGGTCCATGAGTAACAGGAGAGCCCGCCCACTTACTGTCCTCGGCTACCATGAGTGACAGGACAGAGCCCCGCCCATCTACCGTCCTCGGGTCCATGAGTGACAGGAGAGAGCCCGCCAACTTACTGTCCTCGGGTACCATGAGTGACAGGACAGAGCCCCGCCCATCTACCGTCCTCGGGTTCGAGTGACAGTTCAGAACCCCGCCCACCTACAATCCTCGGGTCCATGAGTGACAGGAGAGAGCCCGCCCACTTACTGTCCTCGGGTCCATATGTGACAGGTCACAGCCCTGCCCACCTATCTTCTTCGGGTCCATGAGTGACAGGACAGAGCCCCGCCCACCTATCTTCTTCGGGTCCATGAGTGACAGGACAGAGCCCCGCCCACCTACTGTCTTCGGGTCCATGAGTGACAGGACAGAGCCCCGCCCATCGGCTGTCCTCCGGTTCCTCCGCCGACACTTTGAGGCGGCGACACCGACATTCCGGCCCACTGAAAAACCCAGAAAAACAGGCCGAACAATGTGTCGCGAATTGGAGCATCGGCCCCTCAGCGTTTTGCCTGGTTTAAATCGCGATAACGAAATAAGTCATCTCCAAACTGTGAAGAAACTAGTCCCGCGGAACAGGGCCTCCGTACCGTATAATATACAGTAAAACTTTCGCATCTCATGTGATTTCAGCTCACCGTCCAGCCGGAATTTTCTGGAGACTTGTTCCCGCGATCTAATCTTCGGCTTCGCGCGCTGGGCACTCGGGCACGCACCGCAACAAGTCATTGGTCATCTTCCCGACACTCCCGGCCAATCGCAACAGCTATTTTTTCTGTTTCCGCCAATCCAACGGGGGATATTGTGACGCAAGCAGTCACTCTGCAGAAAGGAGTCGAGTAACAAGTGACGCACCAGGGCCCCAAACACCGGGGCTATTCAAAACACCATATGGCAATAGGGACTCGCTTTGATTTTCACAAAGTTTTTCACTTCAGAGTTTATACCCGAAAGAAAGTGGCTCCATTCTTATACACATCTGAGCCAGATAGTCCGCCCCTTCACAAACGTGGCCTGCATGACATTAACTCAAAATATATGAAACGAAAACAAACATTTGCAACACTCAGTAATGCAAGTAAGGGTTTATACCCGAAACATGGACTTTTGCTCTTTCCATATTGCTACCTGGCCTGTTGTTTCCAGCGTTTTCTGTTTTCTTAGTTCAGATTTCCAGCGTCAGCGGTAAAGAAAGACTTGGATTTATATAGCGCCTTTCACGACTACCAGACAGAACAAAGACCTCGGTTTAACGTCTCATCCGAAAAAACATTTCAAAATGTAGGAACATGACTCACCAAAAAAAACAACAAACAAAAGGGCACATGAAAAGTGTTTGGAATGTCCCCCAGATCGGTGGGCACTTGATTTAATGTTTAATTTTGTTTACCCAAAAGAGTTGTAGGAACATGACAAAGGCGGGTACTTCAACCTTTTCATCACACAATTTGTCCCTCTACCTCTGAGTTTTGGCGATCTCACTCTGTCATAGCTAATAGTAAATGGTATGGAAATGGTAAATCTGGAAAATGAGTTCAAACAAAGCCTTAATAGGACAAGAGGGCACAGGTTTAAACCAACAAAAGGCACATTTAGAACTGATGTCAGGAAGTTCTTCACGCATGGAATGGTGGAGTGCTGTCAGCAAAAACCTTGTAATTTAAGAATAAATTGAATTCCACGTTTGTAGAGTCTTTCTGGATGATTAAGACATCTTGTAATTTATGGAAAAAAAATATTACTCGATGACAATAGATTCACTCTTTTCCAGTTAGAAGAATTTTGGACCATAAGATCACGTTAAATTTCTTCTCTCATCTGTCGCAATTTTTCATCTTCTCCTGAAAGTTTTTTGGTACCTTGAAACTAGATAATGATCAACAAAAAGTAGATTTTTTTTTTTTCCTTGCCCCTAGGATACTGATACCAATTGTAGCACTTCATTGTTTCACTGGCTGACATCAGCAAACTCCATCTAAACTGGGGCAGTGTTTGATTTCAGCAGGGCATCCTTTACAGTTTTTTTGTGGGGCGAGGGTGTAAGGAAGGAGAGTTCAGGTTAATTAATTCAAGCAAACTGACATTTTAAGTTGATGATGTTATTTTATATATAGGGCTGATTTAGACTGAATTAAAATATAGAACAATAATTTAAATAAAATGGGGTTTATATGTTTAAAAAAACACGGGTCCAAATTGGGTATCATTGACTTTTGTGCAGGGTGTTTAACTTACTGACAAAGTTAACAGTATCTGTTTTATTGTGGTGTGCTCTGATCTGAATTTGGGGAGTTATCCTGTCTTTTTATTAAATGATTCACTTTCTTACATTAAAAAGAAAATAATTGATTTTGATACAGGTTTCTTTTGATTCTTCCAGACAATGGAAGATTTATGATGGTGCCTGGTGTTTCTCAAAGTATTTCTTATTTATAGAAACATAGAAAATAGGTGCAGGAGTAGACCATTTGGCCCTTTGAACCTGCACCGCCATTCAATATGATCATGGCTGATCATTTACCTCAGTACCCCACTCCAGCCTTCTCTCCATAACCCCTGATCCCTTTAGCCATAAAGGCCACATCTAATACCTTTTGAATATGTGCAGCGAACTGGACTCAACAACTTTCTGTGGCAGAGAATTCCACAGGTTCACAACTCTCTGGGTGAAAAAGTTTCTCCTCATCTCGGTCCTATATGGCTTACCCCTTATCCTTAGACTATATCCCCTGGTTCTGGACTTCTCCAACATCGGGAACATTCTTCCTGCATCTAACCTGTCCAGTCCTGTCAGAACTTTATACGTTTCTATGAGATCCCCTCTCATTCTTCCAAATTCCAGTGAGTATAAGTCTAGCCGATCCAGTCTTTCCTCAAATGTCAGTTCTGCCATCCCGAGAATCTGTCTGGTGAACCTTCGCTGCACTCCCTCAATAGCAAGCACATCCTTCCTCAGATTTGGAGACCAAATCTGCACACAACACTCAAGGTGTGGTACAACTGCAGTAAGACCTCCCTGCTCCTATACTCAAATCCCCTCGCTATGAAGGCCAGCATATCACCTGCTTTCTTTACTGCCCGCTATACCTACATGCCTACCCTCAATGACTGATGCACCATGACACCCAGGTCTCGTTGCACCTCCCCCCCTATTAATCTGTCACCATTCAGATAATAATCTGCCTTCCTGTCTTTGCCACCAAACTGGACAACCTCACATTTATCCATATTATACTGCATCTGCCATGCATTAGCCCATTCACCTAACCAGTCCAAGTCCCCCTGCAGCCTCCCAGCATCCCCCCCCCCGCAGCTCGTACTGCCACCCAGCCCAGCGCCATCTGAAACCTGGAGACACCACACTCAATTCCTTCGTCTAAATCCCCAATGCACATTGTAAATAGCTGGGGTCCCAACACTTAACCCTGCGGCACCCCACCAGTCACTGCCCGCTATTCTGAAAAGGACCCGCCCATTCCCACTCTCTGCTTCCTGTCTGCCAACCATCCCTCCATCCACGCCAATACACCACCCCCAATACCATGTGCCCTAATTTTGTGCACCAATCTCTTGTGTGGGACCCCGTCAAAAGCCCCCTGAAAGTCCAAATACACCACACCCACTGGCTCTCCCCTATCCACTCCACTAGCCACATCCTCAAAAAATTCCAGAAGACCTGTCAAGCATGACTTCCCTTTCATAAATCCATGCTGACTTGGACTTGCTGCTTAAAGAGAAAATGTATCAAGCTCATACATTTAAATCTGTGATTCTTCTGATATGAAACTGAGTTGGTATGAGCATCTCTAGCTTCTTGTATCCCAGAAAAATGGATAAAATGTTTGTTACCAACATTTCACTCAAACAGGCTCAGATTGGAGTCAATTAAGTCGACATACATGACACATAAAATTTTGATTTATCTTGGAGTTTCATGAGAAGCAATGGCATCTAATAAGGCAACGTTAATTGCAAATAGTTCTTTCCCTCAACTCACATTTTCTGGACTGCTTCAATGTTACAGATATAATCATTTTAAAGAGCAAATGGTCTACCCAGCATCTTTGCATAACTCACTGACTGTTCTCTATGTGGCACAAATCAATGTATGTTGTATATATCCATCTCAAAAACAAAAATAAATTGTTTCATGTTTACAACTATTTGTTTCCATTAAAAAAATGTGCTGTTAGAAATCAGGGGTTCAAAATGTATAAAACTGATAAAACGAATGAAGAATACTATGTTTAAATCGTTGATAGCAGTACGACGTTCTGGTCTGTCACTGTTGGGGTTGTCCATGAGGGTCCTGATGTTCCAGGACCCGAACTTAATTTTAAAGGGTAGAAGATGCCTGTGCGTGAATTGTTTTAACGTGGGATGTTCATTGCACACCAGCTACCACACAAACTTGACAGAAGACGGTCTTGGTCCAATGGCAAGGGGTTCCAAGATGATTGGCGACCAGGTTCTGCTGCATGGGCCTAGTACACACACACACACACACACACACACACACAGTGTTCCTACTGACCCCCTCCCTCCCTCAGGTCCTCTTTCCCTGGATTTCAGAGATCGCAGTATAGGTGAGCGTATTAATCTTGGAGCAGCTTGCGAATTTGTCCATAAAATACTGACACTGTACCCCGGGCCGCCCAGCTCCAGTGCGCTGCTCTCCTGTGCTTTTCCACTATCTCCCCAGCCGATGACGCTTTGGTCATTGGTTCTTTACTAGTGACCACCCGTATTCTGGCCTCGTATCCCGACCACCCCTGGGATGGACCTTCCCTGGGTCCCGACATCGCTGCTGGCCCACGCTGAACCTTTCCTGGGTTCCAACCTTCCTGCTGGTCTGTGCTGAACCTTTCCTGGGTCATCGCCGCCTGCCGATCCTCGCTGTCCACCAATTCCCGCCAGTCCTCCAATCCTCCGATTCTCGCCGCCCGCCGATTCCCGCCAGTCCTCCGATTCCCGTCGATCTTTCGACTCTCACCGCCTGCCGATTCCCGCCAGTCCTCCGATTCCCGCCGATCCTTTGACTCTCACCGCCCGCCGATTCCCGCCGGTCCTCCGCTCCTTCGATTCTCACCGCCCACTGATTCCCGCCAATCCTCCGCTCCTTCGATTCTCACCGCCCACTGATTCCCGCCAGTCCTCCGATCCTTCGATTCTGACCGCCCGCTGATTCCCGCCGATCCTTCGATTCTCACCGCCCGCTGATTCCCGCCGGTCCTCCGCTCCTTCGATTCTCACCGCCCACTGATTCCCGCCAGTCCTCCGATCCTTCGATTCTGACCGCCCGCTGATTCCCGCCGATCCTTCGACTCTCACCGCCCGCTGATTCCCGCCGGTCCTCCGATCCTAGCAGCCCCGCCCGCAGTGCCTCATTCTTTACTGGCTTCCTCGACCCTCGCCGCCCGATGTCGCCGGATTGGGGACGTCCGGTGGTTTGGTCGCCGCCATCTCAACATCGCTGCCCTGAGCTAGACACGGTAGGCAGGAGAAGGTCAGCTCAAGGAACAAGGTGGTGGATACACCTTCTTCTGGAAAGGCAAACCAGAAGAAGAACACCGTCTCTATGGGGTTGGCTTCGCCATCAAAAATGAGCTAGGTTCGCGCCTTAGAGACTCTCCCTACGGGATAAATGAACGCCTCATGACCCTTCGGCTCACACTAACCTGGAACCAGTATGTTACGGTCATCAGTGCATACACCCCAACCCTGGAAGCTTTGTATTATGTCTGTAATGTACTTAGGAATGACTCCACGAGGCAATGTGTTGTACGAAAACTGTAGTGACCTTGGTCCTTTATTCCAAAGTCCAGAGTGAGGTACAAGCATTGTGTGCAGCCTTTTACACTGGGCCCTGCCACCAGGGCAGGAAACCCCCGGTCTCCACCAGTTGCACCCTCTAGTGATGCCAACATGTATATACACAGTGTAAACCTTATTGATAGTACATGAGGTAAACAAGTCTCCATCTTATGCAACCACACAGTGACTACACAAAGAGTACATCCATAGTCTGCAAATACAATACTTCGGACGAGGCCAAATAGGAATTCTACTCCAGCCTTGAACAATCCCTGTCCCGAGTCCTAATGGGCGACAAACTGATTCTCCTTGGTGACTTTAATGCCAGAGTTGGAAAGGACACAAACCTATGGAGAGGGGTGATTGGCATGGGGTAGGGAAAACCAACTCCAATGGTATCTTTCTCCTGACGAAATGCTTGGAACATGGTCCTGGCATAACCAACACCTTGTTTCATCAGAAAGACAAGTACAAGGCCTTCTGGCAACACCCTCGCTCTAGGTACTGGCATCTGCTAGACTACGTCATTGTCCAAGCGAGGGACCGCAAGAACGACCGCATCACTCGCGCCATGACAGGAGCTGACGACTGGTAAACTGACTACCGCTTAATCCACTCTGCTATCTCCCATCAATATAGCCTCAAAATGGCGGCGGCAACAGAAATGCTGCTGCAAAAAAATCAATGGTGAAGCACTCAAAGACCCTGCAAAAAAAGCCCTATTCAGCCAACGCCTCACAGCCAACATGACTGTCATTTATGTAACCAGCATACTACTGTAACCCTTATACGATTGTAACCCTCAGGTTACCACTACATACTGTACATACTTACTAGAAATGCACACCTTGACCACAGGGGGTGTACTTGTGGGAGACACTCCTTACCTGGAAATTCAGGTATATAAGGGGAGGTCCCTCGCAGGGCCAGCTCTCCTTGGCCCAGGTAATAAAGGTGAAGGTCACAGAATAACTGTGTCTGCAGTACGTGCCTCGTGCGATTATGTTTAAGAGTTAAAGACTCAACACCTGGCGACGGGAAACGGGAATCACTGAACCCAGAGGATGGCCACCGGTAGCTCAGAGGAACGTTATTGTGTGGGTGAAGACTGGGATGATTTCGTGGAGAGACTCCAGCAGACCTTTGTCACGAAGGACTGGCTGAGAGAGGATGCATCGGACAAGCGGAGGGCGCATCTACTAACAAGCTGCGGGACAAAAACGTATGTGCTGATGAAGGACCTGCTCGCACCCCACAAACTGGGGGACAAGTCTTTTGAAGAGCTCAGCCAGCTGATCAGCGAACACTTAAAACCGGCGAGCAGCATACACATGGCCCGGTACCGGTTCGACACACACCGACGTCGGGAAGGGCAAAACATCTCGGACTTCGTGGCAGACTTGTGGCACTTGGCCAGCCTCTGTAAGTTCTCAGACGTCTGCAGGGGGGAGATGTTAAGCGATTTTTTCATTGAGGGCATTAGCCATGCTGGGATCTTCAGGAAGCTCATAGAGACCAAGGATTTATCTCTAGAAGGGGCAGCATTGATAGCTCAAACTTTCATAGCGGGTGAAGAAGAGACCAAGCTAATTAACGCAAGTAGTCCTGGGTCCAACATGGCGACGGACCAAGGAATTAACGTGATAAACGCGGCTCAAGATCTCGCAGTCAGGCAAAGTCATTTTGAAACTGCCCAAGCTGAAACCGACTCTAAGGTGGGCCCCCGACAGGGACAATGGAGAGGGGACCGGCAATTCACGCCATCAAGGGGACCATTAACATCCACCATCAGAGTGTTCAGAAACAACCAAGGGAACAATCAGAAAGGAATGCTTGCTAACAGTCCTTTTGTGAACAACGATCTCAGCCAATGCTGGAGATGCGGGGGCAGACATTATGCGAAAAGCTGCAAATTTCAGCAGTTCGTCTGTAGGAATTGTAATGCCAGCGGACATTTGGCTAGGGTTTGCAAACAGCCGGTAGCGAGTCTAATCTATGAAACAGAGGAATCAGGCGAGGGGCTTGCAGTGCAGGACAATGTCTGGGGTGAAGCCATGGATGCTGAAGTTCAGAGGGTTCATGTGGCTGACGTCCACAGCTCATACACCAAAATGCCACCCATGATGATGAAAGTTTTATTGAATGGCATCCCAGTGTGCATGGAGCTGGACACGGGAGCTAGCCAGTCCCTCATGAGTGCACAACAATTTGAGAAACTATGGCCACACAGAGCTAGCAGGCCCAAACTGGAATGAATTAATACGCAGCTACGGACGTACACCCAAGAGATCATTCCAGTGCTAGGCAGTGCAAACTTGGTGGTAACACACAATGGGTCACAGAACCGTCTGCCACTCTGGATTGTTCCGGGAAATGGCCCCGTGCTTTTAGGAAGGAGCTGGCTAGCTGAGATGAACTGGAAATGGGGGGATGTGCACGCCATTTCATCTGTGGAGCGAAGCTCATGCTCACAGGTACTACAAAAATTCGGGTTACTGTTTCAACCCGGTGTCGGAACGTTCAACTACAAAAGTAGTGATACGCATCACCCCGGACGCCAAACCAGTGCACCACAAAGCCAGAGCGGTGCCGTACATGATGCGTGAGAAAATTGAAAGTGAACGGGACAGGCTGCTCAGAGAGGGCATAATTTCGCCCGTTGAATTCAGTGACTGGGCAAGTCCCATTGTTCCTGTCCTTAAAGCAGATGGCTCGGTTAGGATCTGCAGTGACTACAAAGCTACCATCAACCGAGTGTCCCTGCAGGACCAATACCCACTCCCGAGGGCGGCGGACCTTTTTGCCACGTTGGCAGGTGGCAAGCTGTTCACTAAATTGGACCTCACTTCAGCCTACATGATTCAGGAACTGGCTGAAGAATCCAAGCTTCTGACCACCATCACGACGCACAAGGGTTTATTCATCTACAACAGGTGTCCTTTTGGCATCCGTTCGGCGGCTGCCATCTTTCAGAGAAACATGGAAAGCTTGCTGAAATCCATTCCCGGCACAATCATATTCCAGGATGACATCCTAATAACGGGTCGAGACACCGAGGAACACCTCCACAACCTGGAGGAGGTGCTACATCGACTGGACCGGGTAGGTCTGCAGCTGAAGGTGGCCAAGTTTGTGTTTTTGGCCCCAGTGATTGAGTTTTTGGGCAGGAGGGTTGCCGCAAACGGGATCCGGCCTACCGAATCCAAAACGGAGGCGATCCGTCCTGTGCCCCGGCCCGGCAACACATCAGAGTTGCGATCGTTCCTGGGACTTTTGAACTATTTCGGGAACTTTCTGCCGAACTTAAGCACATTGTTGGAGTTGCTACACGTGCTCCTGCGTAAGGGTTACGAATGGTTTTGGGAGGACTGTCAAAATCGGGCTTTCAACAGAGTGCGGAACCTGCTTTGTTCCAACAAACTGTTAACGTTGTATGACCCCTGTAAAAAACTAGTTTTAACATGCGATGCATCATCATATGCGGTTGGGTGTGTGTTGCAGCAGGGTAATGGAGACGGACAACTCCAACCGGTGGCTTATGCCTCCAGGTCGCTCTCCCAGGCAGAGCGTGGGTACGGCAATATCGAAAAGGAAGCACTCGCTTGCAATTATGGTGTGAAAAAAATGCACCAATACCTTTTCGGCAAACCGTTCGAGTTAGAAATGGACCACAAGCCGTTAACTTCTCTGTTGTCCGATAGCAAGGCGGTCAATGCAAATGCATCAGCTCGCATACAGCGATGGGCTCTCACGCTGGCTGCGTATGACTACACCATATGGCACCGGCCAGGCACCGAAAACTGCGCTGACGCGCTCAGCAGGCTTCCCCTTGCCACCACCAAGGGGACAGCGGAGCAAAGCGCTGAGATGGTCATGACCATTGAGGCTTTTGACACCACAGGCTCCCCCATCACAGCCCGCCAGATCAAACTCTGGACCAACAGGGACCCCCTCCTATCCATGATAAAGAAATGTATCCTGACGGGGGATTGGGCGCCCATGCACGGGGCGTGCCCCGAGGAGGTCAGACCGTTTCAGAGGCGGATGGATGAGCTCTCCATCCAAGCTGACTGCCTGCTATGGGGCAGCTGAGTGGTCATGCCCCAGAAGGGGAGGGAAGCATTCATCAGGGAACTCCACAGCGAGCACCCTGACATCTTGTTAATGAAGGCCATTGCCCGGTCACATGAATAGTGGCCGGGATTGACTCAGACCTGGAACACTGGGTTCGCAGGTGCACGACGTGAGCCCAGCTGGGCAATGCCCCCAGGGAGGCCCCGCTCAGCCCGTGGCCCTGGCCCATCAAGCCTTGGTCACGCATTCACGTGGACTATGCGGGCCCGTTCATGGGAAAAATGTTCTTGATAATTGTCGATGCATACTCGAAATGGATCGAGTGCATCATATTAAAATCATGCATGACATCCATCACCGTGGAGAGCCTGCGCATGGTTTTCGCGACCCACGGCTTACCGGACATTCTGATCAGCGACAATGGCCCGTGTTTCACCAGCCATGAATTCCAGGAGTTTATGTCGGGTAATGGCATCAAACATGTCCGGACGGCGCTGTTCAAGCCGGCTTCCAATGGCCAGGTGGAACGTGCGGTCCAAGTCATAAAGCAAGGCATGCTCCGCATTCAAGGACCCTCTCTGCAGTACCGCCTATCGCGCATCTTGCTGGCCCATAGGTCCCGGCCACACTCGCTCACGGGAGTTCCACCAGAGGAACTCCTCATGAAACGTACGCTCAAAACGCGGCTGTCCCTCATCCACCCAACCCTGGCAGACATTGTTGAGGGCAAGCGCCAGTCCCAAACCAAATGCCACGATCGTAACTCAAGGGAGAGGTGTATAGAAATGGATGATCCAGTATTTGTACTTAACCATGCATTGGGATCCAAATGGCTGGAGGGCACCATAATTGGTAAAGAGGGAAACAGGGTCATAGTGGTCAGACTCAATAATGGGCAGATATGCCACAAACACTTGGACCAAGTAAAGAAAAGGTTCAGCATAGACACCGATGAACATGAAGAAGAGCATGAGATGTCAACCACACCACTGCCAGTGGACGAGCAACAAGGACAATCATCAGCATGCACAGTCCCTGCGGCCAGCCCGGACAGGCCGGAATCACCTCAGGTGACAGAAACGCATGCCAAGGCTCAGCCACCAGAGCCTCAACTGCGGTGCTCCACGAGAGAACGTCGACCACCTGATAGACTTAACCTTTGAGTCAAAAAGACGTGAGGGGGGAGGTGATGTCATGTATGTAACCAGCATACTACTGTAACCCTTATACAATTGTAACCCTCAGGTAACCACTACATACTGTACATACTTACTAGAAATGCACACCTTGACCACAGGGGGTGTACTTGTGGGAGACACTCCTTACCTGGAGATTCAGGTATATAAGGGGAGGTCCCTCGCAGGGACAGCACTCCTTAGTCCAGGTAATAAAGGTGAAGGTCACAGAGTGACTGTGTCTGCAGTATGTGCCTCGTGTGATTATGTTTAAGAGTTAAGGACTCAACAATGATGACTTCCAATGAATCAGAGCCGCAAAGTGTCCATAATGCCTGGTCTGCCCTCAAGTCCATCATAAATAGCACCTGCGAAGAGATTCTTGGTTACTCTATCAGAAAACATCAAGACTGTTTCGATGAGAATGACCAGGAGATCCAGAAGCTAATAAACCGCAAATGCAAGGCCTTTTTGAATTGGAAACAACACTACAACTTGAGTGAAAAAAAGCAGATCTATCGACAACTGAAGATCGAGGTCCAACAAAAAACTTGTGACCTAAAGAACAGATAGTGGGTGGAAAAAGCGCAGGAGATCCAGCAACTAGCTGACAATCCCGACGTCCGTGGATATTTTAGCGCAGTCAAGACCACCTACGGCCCAAGCACTCAATGTCCTATTCCACTGAGAGCCAAGAATGGAGAGGTGCTCATCAAGGACAGAGAGGCAGTCAGTGCCCGCTGGAAGGAGCACTTCGAGGAACTCCTCAACCAAGACTCTGTCTTTGACGTGAGTGTCCTTGACTCCATCCCACAGCATGCCACCCCACCACCTCGGCACAATCCCAGCCCGACATGAGGTTGAAAGGACCATCCGACAGCTGAAAAACAAGGCCTCAGGAGCAGATGGAATCCCCGCAGAAGTACTAAAGCATGGCAGAGAAGTATTGTTGGCATGAATCGATGACCTCATCTCTCTTATCTGGAAAGAGGGGAGCATGCCAGAGGATCTCATAGACGCCATAATCGTGACCACCTTCAAGAAAGGTGACAATTCCGACTGCGGTAATTGCAGAAGAGTTTCCCTGCTGTCAGCTGCATGGAAAACCATTCCAAGAATCCTCCTCAACTGTCTACTCCCAGTGGCTGAAGAGCTCCTCCCAGAGTCGCAAAGCGGATTCCGCCCACTAAGGGGCACAACGGATGTGATCTTCACCGTGCGACAAATATAAGACAAATATAGGGAGCAGCATCAACATGGTTTTCTTTGACCTCACAAAGGCCTTCGACTCTGGCAACCGTCAGAGATTATGGAATGTCCTTCTCAAATTTGGCTGTCCTCAAAAATTTGTCACCATCCTCCGTCTGCTTCACAATGAAATGCAAGCCGTGATTCTTACCAATAGATTCACCACGAACCCAATACAAGTGTAGACCAGGGTCAATCACTCTGTGTCATCGCACCAACGCTCTTCTCAATCTTCCTTGCTGCAGTGCTTCATCTCACCTCTAACTAGCTTCCTGCTGGAGTGGAGTTAATCTACTGGACAAGTGGGAAATTGTTTAACCTCTGACACCTCCAGTCCAGATCCAAGGTTGTTCCAACCTCTGTCATTGAATTACAATATACAGATGACTCTTGCGTCTGTGCACACTTGGAGTCCGAATTCTAAACCATCATTGACACCTTCACTGAAGCGACCGAGAATCTGGGCCTTACATTAAACATCAGTATGACAAAGGTTCTTTACCAATCTGCTCCCGCCATGCAGTACTGCTCCCCAGTTATCAAGATCCATGACGAGACCTTAGACAACATGGACCACTTCCCATACCTTGGGAGCCGACTATTAGCAAGGACGGACAGCGATGACGAAGTCCAACATCGCCTTCAGTGTGCCAGTGCAGCCTTCGGCCGCCTGAGGAAAAGAGTGTTCGAAGACCAGGATCTCAAACCCAGCACCAAGCTCATGGTCTACAGAGCAGTAGTGATACCCGCCCTCCTATATGCTTCAGAGACATGGACTATGTAAAGTATGCACCTCAAAGCACTGGAGAAATACCACCAACACTGCCTCCGCAAAATCCTGCAAATTCATTGGCAGGATAGGCGCACCAGCGTCGGAGTTCTGCAGGTTGTGTTGCCTGCTCGGTGCCAGGGTTAAGGATATCTCATCGCGGCTGGAGAAGAACTTGGGAGTGGGAGGGGGAGGATCCAGTTGTCGTGGTCCACATAGGAACCAATAACATAGGTAGAACCAGGAATGAGGTTCTGCTGTGGGAGTTTGAGGAGCTAGGATTAATTAAAAAGCAGAACCTCAAAGGTAATAATCTCTGGATTGTTACCTGGGCCATGTGCAAATAGGGACAAACAGATCAGAGGTTTAAATGCGTGGCTCAAAGAGTGGTGTGGGAGGAAAGGGTTTCAGTTCATGGGGAACTGGCACCAATACTGGGGAAAGAGGGTGCTGTTCCGTTGGGACAGTCTCCACTTAAACTCGGCTGGGATCAGTGTCCTGGCGAACCATATAACTAGGGTAGTAGACAGGACTTTAAACTAATGAAGGGGTGTGGGGGGTGGGAGGATTCAGGAAAGAGTAAATTTAAAAGCAGCAAGAGAAATGTCAAGGCTCTGGAGCAGAGTAGAGTTTTGGATAAAAATAAGCAGAGTGGGTCAGTAAGGGACAAAAAGAGCAACAAAGGTAATAGGGCATCGATGACTAAGGTGACATCTGAAAAGAAAAGAAATAAGTCAAAGCTAAAGGCATCAAGGGCTAGATTTTGTGCAGATCACCCAAAAATGTGCGTTATTTCCGGCGTGGGTGGTAAAAATGGGTTTTCAGATCGCTGGCTTGTTGCCCATTCTCAAAGCCCCTAATCTCTATTTTTGTAACTGGGCGTTACCACGAACGAAATGAAATGGTTGGTAGCGTTAAATCTCTCTGACATTCTGCTGTAAAGTGTGACCGTCCTTAGCAATGGCATGGCAACGCTCGATTCCCGCGATTCAGGAGGTCAAGGGTCATCATGACATGCGCAGAAGAGGAGACACAGAGAGACAGAACTGAGAGGGACTGAAAGCGTATGTGGCTGTGGTGTGCATTTGTTGGCTGTTGTGGGGGACACGAGGGAGATTCACCAGCAGCAAAAAGCCTACTAAGCACCAAGAACATAGTTGGCACTGAGTTTTTGTCCAACAAATAATATATAACGTGGAAGGGATGGAGGAGGCCCTGGATCTGATAGCTAGGAACTCTGGTGGCAGAGGGCTTCCAGTGGTCCCGGAGCACGGCATTGCACCCCAAGGTGCCGCACGCCCATTACCAACGACACGAGAGCCAGGAGCAACATCTTGCTTCTGGCTCGAAGCACGTTCCCACCTCGGGACCGTCCTCTCCCATATCTGTCCAAGCAGCTGTTTGGCCGTCATCCCCTCCGCCCCAATGAAGCATTGCCTGAGGAGTTCCTCGGCCAGGCGGCTTGAAGTCAGGAGGGGAAGGGGAAAGGGTAGAGGTGGGGAGGAGAAGCGGGGGGGTCGGGGGGGGGGGTCGGGTTAGTTTTTACAGAAATACTTATGATTTCAGACAAATGTTCGGTTTAAATGTTTTTTATTTAACAAAACCTTGTTGCGTATTGGCTCAGATCATTGCACCATTACACGCTGGAGATTCCTTAACATCAAAGGATATTATTGCACAACTTCAATCAACTTAAACTTTAACTGTCACCAAGGTGATGCCCACCATTGATGTATAACCTACACACCCAGCAGTGTGTCAGCTTTGTAACTACCATTAACGTTCTTTCAGGCAAAGCGCTCATTGATGAGCACCTGACGTAAGAGTCTTGCAGCGATCATGCCACCATGGGCCCTTTCATGCGATCTACAGGGGGGGCAGGGGCATGGCTTCAGCATCAGCCTGATTGTCTGGGCCGATGTCAGCATCCGCCTTCTCATCCTCCTCTTCCTCTCTCTGGTGAGGTGGACTGTCAGACTCTTCAGGCAATTCTTGTCCCCTCCTGATAGCCAAGCTGTGCAGCATGGAGCACACCACCATGAATTGAGCTACCGGCTCAGGGTGGTATTGAAGCTCGCCTCCTGAGTGGTCCAGGCATCTAAAAGCGCTGATTAAGCACTCCAATGGTTTTCTCCACGATATTGCGAGTGGCTCTGTGGCTTTCATTGTATCGCTTCTCGGCTTCAGTGTGGGTGTCACGCAGAGGGATCATCAGCCAGGTGACGAGGCCATATCGTTTGTCACCAAGCAGCCAGCATTGACCTTGTGGCTGATTGTTAAACAAGTCAGATACAATGCTCTCACGCAGGATGTGAGCATCATGGATGCTGCCCGGAAATTTAGCATTCATTGCCATAATAATTTGCTGGTGGTCGACAACAAGTTGCATATTCAGGGAGTGGAATCCCTTGCGGTTCCTGAAAACTTCTGCATCCTGAAAATGTGCCCGCATCGCGATGTGCGTACAGTCTATTGCTCCCTGCACTTTGGGGGAAGTTAGCAATTCGGTAGAATCCTAAAGCCCTCTCAGTCTGAGCCTCCCTGGTCATAGGGAAGCGGATCAAGTCCATCCTGCGTGCGTACAGGGCTTCAGTGACCTGTCTAATGCAGCAATGCGTGGTATGCTGAGACAGACCGCAAATGTCGCCAGCTGAGGCCTGAAAAGAACCCAACGTGTAGAACGACAGTGCCACTGTGACTTTGACCTCGACGGACAGTGATGGTGCTGGCAAGCTGCAGATCTCCCCTTAGGAGCTGGCATACCTCAGTGATAACCTCTTTGTGGAAGTGCAGTCTCCGAAGGCAGGTGGTGTCGGACAAGTTGAGGTAAGACTGCTTCTCCCTGTACTTGCGGGGGGTGTAACGTCTGGTCCTCCTCATCAATCTGGCATGTCTTACATTGGGCACATTATGCTGTGGAGCGTACCTTAGGCCATCTCGAGTGCAGTATGTAATTGGTCATCAAGAGAGGGTGAGAAAGGACAGGCTCCATTGTAATAGCTATCTGTTTTCCACCGATTGGTCACAAAGAATGAATGTCCCGATGAAGACACCTATTAAATTCCAATCGTTCACAGTATGATAAAGATGTTTGTTCAGATGTTCACATCACCTCCAAAGACCTCCAGAGTACACCCGAGCTCCCCCGAGGTTGAAGCAGAGCTGCCTTTTCAATGATGCGACATGTGATTTAGAACATGGTGTCCATACCGCTGTGAGTAGTTCCAGTTAGTTCCACTTTATCCGGGCGTTTTTTTGGGTGAGCGATATTGTGGCCAAGATGTGTGTGAGGTGGTGAAAGTGACGCTGGGTGATCTCCTGGGCATTAGTTTTGGCAAATGTGATCTTTACGACAAAATAAAGTGGGCGGTCGGTATTATTGCATCTCGGTGTTAAGTACGTGCGTAAATTAACGCTGGGTGATATTATGGCCGTTGATTTCACCCATTCTGATGAGTCCACCCAAAAAAAGTGGGCAGGCGGTATTATTTTTTCCCGCATTACGCACATGGGGAAAGTAACGCTTGGCGATGTGTCCGAAAAATGCGCGTCAGTTTCCATTTTGTGGCTAAATGGGTGATATCTGGGTGTAACATGTCATTTCAGCGGTAAAATGGACGTTAAGTGGGCGTTAAGCAAAAAATCTAGCCCTATATCTGGAAGCATTTGCAACAAAATAGATGAATTCATAGCGCAGATAGAAATTAATAGGTTTTATCGAATAGCCATTACGGAGACATGGTTACAAAGTGGCCAAGGTTAGGAACTAAGTATTTCAGGATACTTAACTTTTTGAAGAGGTAGGCAAAATGGAAAAGGAGGAGGGGTAGTGTTGATAATAAAGGATAGGATAAAGACAGTAGAGAGAAAGGATCTTAGCTCCGAAAATCAAGTAGTAGAATCAGTTTGGGTGGAGCTAAGAAACAGCAAGGGGCAAAAAAACATTGCTGGGAGTTGTTTATAGGCCCCCAAACAATAGTTCGAATGTAAGGCAGAGTATAAATCAGGAAATTAGAAACGCATGTAATAAGGGTCATCATCATCATAGGCAGTCTCTCGAAGCGAGGATAATTTGCTTCCACACCAAAAAGGGATGAGTTCACAGGTGTTTCAATGAAGGACCTAATATTCCAGATCCAGAACTACATCTTGAAAGGTGGAAGATGCCTGTGCTTGGATTTTTTTAATGTGTGGTGGCCGTTGCACACCAGCCACCACAGGGCTTGACAGAGCTAGGTCTTGGTCCAGTGGCAAGGATTACCCAAGACGACTGGAGACCAGCTCTGCTGCACAGACATAGCGCGCACACATATCGCAGTGTGGGCTGGCCCGTGCTGCCCCTGGGCCTTTGCCTCTTCTGGGCCCTCTCCAACAATGCAGCATTCTCTCAGTACTGCACTAAAATAAGGATAATACAGTAATCATGAGAGACTTTAATCTACAAATAGACTGGTCAAACCAAATTTGCATTAATAGTGTTAAGGATGAATTTATGGAATATATACAAGATGTTTTTCCAGATTAGTATGTTGAGAAACCAACTAGGGAACAGGCTATTTTAGATCTAGTATTGTGCAGTAAGAAAAGGTTAATTAATAAGCTTGTAATAAAGGGGCCTTTAGGGAAGAGTGACCATAATATGATAGAATTTTATATTGAGTTTGAAAATGATTTAGTTGAATCTGAAACTAGGGTCTTATATCTAAACAAAGCAAACTACGTAGGTATGATGGGCAAGTTGGCAAAGGTAGATTGGGAAACTGCATTAAAAGGTTTGACGGTAGACAAGCAATGGATAGCATTTAAAGAATTAACACATAATTTACAACAAATATACATTCTTTTATGGCACAAAAACCCCACAGGAAAAGTGGTCCAACCGTGGCTACCAAGAGAAGTTAAAAATAGTAATATATGAAAGGAAGAGGCTTATAATATTGCCAAAAAAAGAGTAGTAAGCCTGAGGATTGGGAGGATTTTAGAATTTAGCAAAGGAGGATTAAAAAATTGGGGGGAAAAAAGGAAAATAGAATACGAGAGTAAACTAGCAAGAAACATAGGGCTAGACTTTCCACTTTGTGGCTAAGGCCGGAAAAAATGGGCCTTGTTCCAGCGATGCGGGACCTATCGCTCGTGCTGATCGCCGGCTCAAGGCCCATTTTTTTTTGTTGTGATTTTCCACTCGCCCTTAGCCCAGCGATGTCAAATGGGCAATGTGATTTCTCGGCGATCTCACGATCGCCCAAAGAAAACGGAAGTAAATGAAAAAAAAAGCTTCCTGAGCAACGCATGTGCAGGTTGATTTTTTTTTCAGGTTGATGCTCCTTCCTACGTTTTGAGAGGTGGGGGGTCTTCACACATGCTCAGAAGCTCTGTGTGGGTCTGGGAGAGAGAGAGAGAGAGAGAGGAGAAAGGAAGCAGGTTATTTAGTGCTATTGAAAATACAGATACATTTAAAGAATGGAGGGAGGTGCAGGAAAGAGAAGGGCCAACCCTTCAGTGAGGAGGCAAATGAGGTCCTGGTGAATTGTGTCAGCGCAAGGTGGGAGGATCTGACACGGGGTGGGCATGGGAAACCTCCACCCCATGCATATCGGAGGATTTGGGCAGAGATTGCTGACGTGGTCATGTCGGCATAAAATGAAGCCCGGACCAGTGCCGGAAAAGATGGAACAGTCTACTGGCGGCTGCAAAAGTAAGTTGAAATTTAAATTAGAAATCATACATATTTATTATTTAATGTTGTATGGAAAATCTAATTAGAATCTGCAATGTTATATTGTAATCTTTAAGCATGACTAAGTAACTAAATTAGGATTAAATTATGATTACATTCATGCACCGCAACATAAATCTTAATGTTACAGTATGAAATATCTTCCTATGCAATGTATTGCAAACTTGAAATTGAACTTATAAATCTGTCAGTCCTAAATGTTTATTGCCAAATCCATCTGCTTATGCCGTGCAATGTTACCTTATCTATTACAGAAGAAGATTTCCCTCAACCAGCGGGAGCAATGCAGGACGGGCCGGGGCTGTGCCATGCTGCAGTCGCTCAATGCGTACGAGGAGCTTGCAGTGGCCTTGGTGGGGCCAGAAAGCCGTTTGGTCACAACCCGTGGTGTGGCCGAACCCACCCTAGAGTCACGTGAGTAATGAGAACTGTGCATTGTGCAATGTGTGAATCAATAGTAAATATTTGTTACGCGGGTAATCCTATGCAATGATACTTTAATTTGATATATAATTGAGTTATACTACTGAGATGTACTATTGATCTTCAAATGAGGTCATGTTAGGCCTGGTGACCGCTTGTACATATGGGCTAATGGTAATGTTTTGAGTTCTTAATTGAGATGAATTGATTTGCATTGTTAAACGTTGTTTATAACTTCCATTTGTCTTTCAAAGGTCAACAAGTACTGAAGGAGTTAACGGACACGTCCACTGACCAATCGGGACACTCCCAGGAGGACGAGCCAGAGGAGGAGCCAGTGCAGACTCCAGTTGCAGCTGTGGGAGAGCAGGAGGAGGAGGAGCAGGAGGGGGAGGAAGAAGAACAGGAGATTTATTTTGTGGTGGGGGAACAACCTGCAGCCATCGCTTTTGAGACAGATGAGGCACCGGGACCAAGCGGTGTGCAGGTGGTGACGCCAAGGTGCGTGACATTGCAGACGCTGACCCCACGGCGGTCCGGTCAGCGTGATATGCACTCGCCTGCCACGGAGGACCAGACGGAGAGCCTACTTTCCCTGTGCAGGGAGACGGTCGCGATCGGTTGTGACTTATCCAGGGGTTCGCGGGTTTCTCAAACAATTGGAGCCAGTTCTCCACATCCTGGAGCGAGTTCTGCTCGCGCTTCTCCAGCTGGTCTTCTGAGCAGTCACAGACTGCTCGGAAGTCGGTGGAGGTGATCAGGGAGCAGACAGCCGCAACAAATGCCCGACGGCATGCATTGCTGGCTGGACACGGCGCTGCACCCCAAGCTGTCATGTCCGCTCGCAGCGAGACCCCAAGCACAGAAGCGAGTATGGAGGATACAGTTCCTCTTGACTCGGAAGTAGAGCCTGAGGCTTCTGCTTCTGCTCCGTTATCTTCACCATGGCAGGAAGTCTTGTCGTCCCACTCGGCACGATGTCTTGGTGTCGGTCTGCGGAGACCAAAATGGGCGGGTGGAGTGCGAACAAGGGGTGGGACAGGATCTGGAGGGAAACGTGGCCGCAGGTAGGGAGGGGGGAGTGTTTCTCAATAGTTCACTTGTTTTAAAATATTCACTTGTTATTATCACTTTATCACTTTATTATTCTCTTGTTATTGTTATTGTTACTAAATTGGCCACTTGTATTCAATAGTTCAATGTTCACTTGTTATCATTACTTAACTGTTCACTTTCCATTCTTTCTGAAATGGTCACTTGTTATCGTTACTGAAATGGTCACTTGTTAGCATGACTGAGATGGTCATTTGTCATCATGACTGAAATGGTCATTTGTCATCATGACTGAGATGGTCATTTGTTATCATGACTTAAATGGTCACTTGTTATCCTGACTAAAATGGTCACTTGTTATCATGACTGAAATGGTCACTTGTTGTCATGACTAAAACGGTCACTTATTACTTAAATGGCCACTTGTTCTTTCAAATGTTTAATTTCTTCTTCTTCTAACGTTTTGGGGATTTTGAGGGAAGGGTGGGTTGGTGCGGGGGGTGGGGAGTTGGAGGGAGGGTGTTGTTCATTAGTTCTTAAAAAAATTCATGTTTCTCAATTAAAAAAAAAATTTTTCTACAACTTTTGTACCTTCTCTCTTACTTACATAAGTTTTACAACGTACAGTTTTTCACGCATATTTGTTTGTTTATTCTGTTTCCCCATGGAAATGAAACTATTGTTTAAACGTAACTGTAATTGAACGTTTGAATATCAACAATAATAGTTCATGCGAAACGTTCATTAATGAGCTGCTGACGCAAAAGCTTAGCGGCCGTGTAACTGCCACTGGCTACTGGTCTTCGGGAAGGGTGTGGTGGTACCCGTGCTGGATCGCCATGCTGATTAAGCTCCCCAATGTTCTCAATAAACTCTCGGTCTGTGCCTCCCTGGTCATTGGGAAGCTTTCCATCCTGCGAGCGTAAAGGGCTTCAGTCACCTGTCGAATGCAGCAGTGTGTAGCGTGCTGAGAGATATGGCAGATGTCGCCAGCTGAAGCCTGAAAAGATCCCGATGCGTAAAAGGCTAGAGCAGCAGTAACCTTCACCTCAACAGACAGTGCGGTTCTGATGGTGCTGGAAGGCTGCAGATCATCCTTGACGGGTTGACATATCTCATCCATGACCTCCTTCCGGAATCGCAGCCTCCTAAGACAAGCATTTTCAGACAAGTTCAGGTAAGATTGCTTCTCCAAGTACCTTCGTTGGCTGTATGGTCTCTCCTCTATCTTCGTCTCCATCTACGCATTACTGTGCCACCTCTTCGATTGATTCTTTCAGTAACCAGTGTGTGAGCAGTTGCAATTAAAGGCAGGGAAAGCGTAGGCCCCATAATCACTATCAATATCAATAATTACTTTCACTGATTTTAATAATCTCTGCACTCTATACTCTCTAATCACTGTAGTCTGCCCTTTCTGTAGTCTCTAAGCTGCATACCAGTCAGTTTGATAGGCACCAACAATATCATTAAATAACTTCACTATGTAAAAGCTATTTACTAAATAATTCCAATATATGAGATCTATTTAGCATAAATAAGTTGATAATACCTATTTATATTTCCTGTTCCAAATTTGTGAGTACAATTTGCTTCAATTTTACTCTCTAAATAACTCAGAATTAATTCTCCACTCTTGCTCAGAAGCTAAAAATGGCGTCCGTAGTGCCCATTTCCCTCTCTAAGACCCTGAAAAAGCAACTATTTTTGAGCACCCTTTTGGGCCTTGCATCGGCCCAGCGAAGTGCATGCTAGGTGCCGAAACTTGGGATGGGCCTTGTGTGGGCGATCATTTGAGCGATCATCTCGGCGATCAAAGTGGAAACTTGGGGGCCTATTTTTCCGGCAATGTTTTGGGCCTAGTTTCCACTTTTTGTTCAAAATGGGTGATAGAGGTCCGTTTTGGGCGATAGATGGGCCTTAAATGGACGATGTGAAGTGGAAAGTCTAGCCCATAAAAACAGACTGTCAAAGCTTCTATAGGTATGTAAAAAGGAAAAATTAGCAAAAGTAAATGTGGGTCTCTTACAGGCTGAGACAGGAGAAATTCTAATGGGGAATAAGGAAATGGCAGAGAAATTAAACAAATACGTTGTGTCTGTCTTCACGGAAGAAAAAGTAAAAAATTTGCCGGAAATAGTGGAGACCCAAGGGTGTAGCGAGAATGAGGAACTGAAATAAATTAGTATTAGTAAAAAGATGGTACGAAAAAAATTAATGGGATTGAAAGCTGATAAATCCCCATGACTTGATGGCCTACATCCTAGGCTTTTGAAAGAGTTGGCTATAGAAATAGTGGATGCATTATGTCATCTTCCAAAATTCCGTAGATTCTAGAAATGGTTCCCGCAGATTTGAATGTAGTAAATGTAACCCCACTATTTAAGAAAGGAGGGAGAGAGAAAACGGGAAACTACAGACCAGTTAGCCTGACATCAGTAGTAGGGAAAATGCTAGAATCTATTATTAAGGATGTGGTAACAGGGCACTTTGAAAAGAATAATAAGATTGGGCAGAGTCAACACAGATTTATGAAAAGGAAATCATGTTTGACAAATCTGTTAAGAGTTTTTTGAGGTTGTAACTAGCAGAATAGATAAGGGGGAATCAGTGGTTGTGGTGTATATGGATTTTCAGAAGGCATTTGATAAGGCGCCACACAAGAGGTTATTAAACAAAATTAGGGCTCATGGGATTGGGCGTAATACACTAGCATGGATTGAGGATTGGTTTAATGGACAGAAAACAGAGTAGGAATAAACGGGTCATTTTCGGCTTGGCAGGCTGTAACTAGTGGAGTACCTCAAGGATCAGTGCCTGGGCCTCAGCTATTCACAACACATATTAATGATTTGCATAAGGGGACCAAATGTAATATATCCAAGTTTGCTGATGATACAAAGCTCGCTGGAAATGTAAGTTGTGAGGAGGATGCAAAGAAGCTTCAAGGGGATATAGACAGGTTAAGTAAGTGGGCAAGAACATGGCAAATGGAATATAATATGGAGAAATGTGAAGTTATTCGCTTTTGTAGGAGAAATAGTATTTTTTAAATAGTGAGCCTGGGCGTCATGGTACATCAGTCATTGAAAGTTGGCATCAGGCGGTGAAGAAGACAAATGGCATGTTGGCATTCATAGCATGAGGTTTTGAGTATCGGAGCAGAGAGGTCTTATTACAGTTGTACAGGGACTTGGTGAGGCCACACCTTGAATATTGTGTACAGTTTTGGTCTCCTAATCTGAGGAAGGACATTCTTGCTATTGAGGGAGTGCAGCGAAGGTTCACCAAACTGATTCCCAGGATGACAGGACTGACATATGAAGAAAGACTGGATCGACTAAGCTTATATTCAATGGAATTTAGAAGAATGAGAGGGGATCGAATAGAAACAAATAAAATTCTGATGGGATTGGACATGTTAGATGCGGGAAGAATATTCCCAATGTTGGGGAAGTCCAGAACCAGGGGTCACAGTCTAAGGATAAGGGGTAAGCCATTTAGGACCTAGATGAGGAGAAACTTCTTCACTCAGAGAGTTGTGAGTATGTGGAATTCTTTACCACAGAAGGTTGTTGAGGGCAGTTCGTTAGATATATTCAAAAGATGTGGCCCTTACGGATAAAGGGATCAAGGGGTATGGAGAGAAAGTAGGAATGGGGTACTAAAGTGCATGATCAGCCATGATCATATTGAATGGTGGTGCAGGCTCGAAGGGCTGAATGGCCTACTCCTGCACCTATTTTCTATGTTTCTATGTGAGAGATTGGGAAATGATGGTGTTCAGAGGGACCTGGGTGCCCTTGTAAACCAATCACTGAAAGTTAACATGCAGGTACAGCAAGCAATTAAGAAAGCAAATGATATGTTGGTCTTTATTACAAGAGGATTTGTGTAGAAGAGTAAAGATGTCTTATTGCAATTATACAGGGCCCTAGTGATTCCGCATCTGGAGTGTTGTGTACAGTTTTGGTCCCCTTACCTAAGGAAGAATATACTTGCCATAGAGGGAGTGCAACGAGGATTCACCAGACTGATTCCTGGGATGGGGAGATTGTTCTATGAGGAGAGATTGAGTAGACTAGGCCTATATTAGCTAGAGTTTAGAAGAATGAGAGGTGATCTCATTGAAACATATAAAATTCTTACAGGGCTTGACAAGGTAGATGCAGGGAGGATGTTTCCCCTGACTGGGGCGTCTAGAACCAGGGGCCACAGTCTCAGAATAAGGGGTCAGCTGGCACACTCGAGGCCTTCCGCGATCAGTGGGCACTGGAGGAACTGGAGTGCATCATCACCTCTGGGAATGGAATTTTAATTTCATTTCTTATGTGTCCTTTAAATTTTTCTTGTTAAGTTACAGTCTTTATTGGTTGTGCCCCTTTAAAAAGGGCGCATGTACCTAACTTTAAATAGCTGGAGAGAAAGAAAAACTGACCTGAAATGGGGCCGTCCGTTTAGCCTCTCAACCAAAAGACAGAACAGAACAGCACTCCCTCAGCACAACACTGAATGGAATCAGCTCGAGTCTCTGGAGTGTTGCTACATGCTACCCAGCGTCATCCTTTTTGGTCTTAACCAAAACAGATTATCTGGTCATTATCACATTGTTGTTTGTGGGAGCTTGCTGTGCGCAAATTGGCTGCCGTGCTTCCCACATTACAACAGTAACTACACTTCAAAAGAACTTCATTGGCTTTAAAGTGCTTTGAGACGTCTGGTGGCTGTGAAAGGCGCTATATAAATGCAAGTCTTTCTTTTTCTATCAAATATAAACAATTACATAATTAGTTCATCAATTAAAAAATCAACTTTGAACCTGTTTGCAGTAATTGACACCTATTGACAGGGGACTAAATGGCTCCTGTATAAAAGGATATCTTGGCTTCTTTTGGTCGACCTGTGTATACTGATTCTCAGGATGGAGGGGTTTGTTTATTCACCCCTGAACACATACAGTTACAACAATCCCAAACCGAGGCAGCAGAACTGGAGGCAGAAAAGTTACCCTCAAGGTAATGTTGAAACTGTCGAGTACTTGGACAGCTACAAGCGGGCGCAGCTGAAAGCTATTCTCTCCCAAGTGAACCCCAACCTGACTCCACGCCTGAGGAAAGCAAATACTAAAGAGATCGGGATCCAGGTTAACCCGAAAGTAGATGCTTCTGTACAATGCTCGCTGGGCCCCAGGACCCTGCCCCGTCAGAGGCGACGGGTTGGGGCTGAAGGAGCAGCCCCAAGAGCCCGATCGCCATCGCCCAACAGTGCCGTGGAAGGCAGCAGTGACCCCGAGGCTGTGGGAGCGACATCGCGTCCGGCAACTGTCGTGCGGTTCTCTCGCCCCATCGCTATCTCCATCTACTCGTCTGCCTTTGACCGGCGCATGGTGAAGAGCCCAGAACAAGACAAGCCCGAGGAGCAGATTCCCCCAGACAACTGTGAGGAAGATTCCGCTCCAGCGCAAGAACAGAAAGTGGAAGCTCCTCTTTCTGAGCTAGAGGATCCGGATACCGCAGAAGTGAAGGAAGAAGACCAAGGAAAGACCGAGCAGAAGGATAATCCAGAAACTAAGGCAGGCGAAGCCAACCAAAAGTTCCGATTTCAGGTAAAAATACATTTTTGTCCTTTTTTGATAGAGGTGCTCAAAATCATGAGGTTTCTAGACAGAAACATAAGTTTATAGCACAGAAGGAAGCCCTTTTGTCTGCGCTGGCTGACAAAGAGCTGCATGGCCCTTTGTCAGCAGCCCTAAAGGTTACATACAAACCCAAGGCAAAGAGCAACCAGTCTGCCCCACACAACTGCAACACCTTGTGCTAAAAACATCTACACTCCTCCCCAACTGGAGCCATGTGATCGCCTGGGAGAGGCAAAACCCAGGCCAATTTCGGGACAAAAAAATCTGGGACAATTCCTCTCTGACCCATCCAAGTGATTGAAACTAGTCCAGGAGAACACCTTGGCCGTATTCTATTCCCTGCAGTACTTACCATTATATCTGCCAACCAGCAAAAGGTCATCCAGTCTAATCCCAATTACCAGCTCTAGGTCTGTAATCCTGCAGGTTACTGCACTTCAAGTGCCCATCCACCACTCTTCCAGGCAGTGAGTTCCTGATCCCCACAACCCTCTGTGTAAAAAAAAAAAGCCCCCCCCAATATCTCCTTTTAAACCTTCCACCGACCACCTTTAAAACTATGCCCCCTCCACCAATGGAAATAGTGGATAGTAAGGGTCTATGTCCAGGCCCCTCAATATTTTGTGCATCTCGATGAGGTCTTCTCTCCACCTCCTCTGTTCCAATGAGAACAAACCCAGCCTATCCAATCTGTCCTCATAACTAAGATTCTCCATTCCAGGCAGCATCCTTGTAAATCTCCTCTGCACCCTCTAGTGCAATCACATCCTTCCTCTAATATGGTGACCAGAACTGCATACAGTACTCCAGCTGTGGCCTAACCAAAGTATTATACAATTTGAGCATAACCTCCTTGCTCTTATATTCTATGCCTTGGCCAATAAAGGCAAGCATTCTGTATGCTGCCTTAACCACCTTATCAACCTGGCCTGCTACTTTCAGGGATCTGTGGACAAGCACGCCAAGGTTCCTTTGTTCATCTACACTATTAAATGGCTGCCTGCTTAATGTGTATACCCTTTCCTTATTAGCCCTCAGTGCATCACCTCACACTTTTCTGAAATTAAATTCCATTTGCCACTGCTGCCCACCTGACCAGTAGATTGATATCCTCCTGCAGCCCATGACTTTCCTCTTTATCAACCACACAGCCAATTTTAGTGTTGCCTGCAAACATCTTAATCATATTTCCTATATTAAATCTAAATTGTTGATGTATACCACAAAAAGCAAGGGACCCAGTACTGAGCCCTGCAGAACCCCACTGGAAACATCCTTCCAGTCTCAAACATCCATCAATCATTACCCTTTGCTTCTTACCTCCAAGCCAATTTTGGATTCAACTTGCCACTTTGCCCTGGATCCCATGGGCTTTAACCTTCATGACCAGTCTACCATGCGGGACCTTATCAAAAGCCTTTCTAAAGTTCATATATACTACATCGTACGCACTACCCTCATCGACCCTCTTGGTTACCTCCTCTCAATTCAATCGGGTTAGTCCCTTAACAAATCTGTGCTGACTGTTGCTAATTAATCCTTGTCTATTCAAATACAGATTTATCCTGTCTTTCAGGATTTTTTCCAATAATTTTCCCACCACTGACATTAGGCTGACAGGCCTGTAATTACTCAGCTTATCCCTTGTTCCCCTCCTTAAATGAGGGTACTACATTAGCAGTCCTCCAATCCTCTGGCATCATGCCCATATTCAGAGGACTGGAAAATGATGGTCAAGGCCTCTGCTATTTTCCCTCTTACTTTGCTCAACAACCTGGGGATGCATTTCATCTGGGCCTGGGGACTGATCTACTTTCAAAGCTGCTAAACCCTTTAATACTTCCCCCTCTATTTATTTCATCCAGAATATCTCACACTTCTTCTATAGCGGTATCTGCATTACCTCTTTCCTTTGTGAAAACAGATGTGAAGTATTCATTAAGAACCCTACCAACATCTTCTGCCTCCTCACAAAGATTACCCTCATGGTCTCTAATAGGCCCTGCTCTTAGTTACCCTCTTATTCTTAATATATTTATAGAACATCTTGGGGTTTTCCTTTAATTTTACTGGCCAAGAATTTATTGTGCTCTCTTAGCATTCCTAATATCCTTTTTTAATTTTACCTCTTCTTTCTATATTCCCCTCGATTCTAAAGTATTTAGCTGTTGAGTGGCATAAGTGTCCCTTTTTTTTCTTAATTCTCCCCTGTAAGTCACTAGACATCCAGGGGGCTCTAATTATTTTTCCCAGCTTTTTTTTCTTTAAAGACACATGTTTGGCCTGAACCTTTTGGATCTCTTCCTTTTGAATGCCTCCCACTGTTCTGATACTGATTTACCCACAAGTAACTGTTTCCAGTCCACCATGGCCAAATCACGCCTTAACTTAGCAAAATTAGTTTTTCCACCATTTCTCTGAACTTTTATTCCAGGCCTATTCTTGTCCTTATCCATAACCAACTTGAATCTGACTGAATTATGGTCACTGGCACCCAAATGTTCTCCCACTAATACCCCTTCAACCTTCATTCCCCAAAACTAAATCCGAGACAGCCCCCTCTCGTGTTGCGCTTGCTACATACTGACTCAAAGTTCTCTTGAATGCATTTCAAGAATTCCGCACCCTCTATACCCTTCACACTAAATTTGTCCCAATCAATATTTGGCCAGTTAAAATCCCCTACTATTACTACCCTATGGATTTTAGACTCTACAGCAATTTGCCTACATATTTGCTCCTATCTCCTTCCCACTTTTGGGGGGTCTATAATACACTACCAGCAGTATGATTGCCCCTTTTTTAACATTTTCAATTTGACCCATATGGCCTCAGTTAATAATCCCTCTAACATATCATCCCTCCTCACTGCTGTAATAGTTTCTTTAATTAGTACCACAACTCCCTTTTTTTAAACCCCCTTCTCTATCTTGTCTCAATCCTGTAGCCAGGAATATTATTCTGCCAAACCTGCCCCTCTTTCTTCCATGTTTCTGTAATGGCTATACTGTCATACTCCCAAGTGTCTCTCTGCTCTTAACTCATGTGCCTTATTTGTTATACTCTGCATTAAAGTATATAACATTCAGCACTGGAAAACCTCCTGGCTTACTATATACTAAGCCCTGTCTTAGATTTGCTTTCTACATTCTTGCTATTCAACTTCTGCTTTACTTCCCTTTTTGAAGTCGTTCTCTGGTTCCCATCCCCCTCCCAAGCTAGTTTAAACTCTCCCCAACAGCACTAGCAAAACTCTGGATATTGGTCCCAGTGCTGTTGCAGTGCAACTCATCTGATTTGTACAGGTCTCATCTCCCCCAGAAATGGTCCCAGTGCCTCAAGAATTTAAAGCCCTCCCACCTACACTAATTTTCCAGCCATGTGTTCATCCCCTCTATCCTTCTATTCTTGTACTCATTAGTACGTGGCACTGGTAGTAACCCAGAGATTGCTACCTTTTTGAGGTCCTACCCTTTAAATTTTCTTCCTAGCTCCCTAAATTCTTCCTGTAGGACCTCATCCCTCATTTTACCTATGTCGTTGGTTCCGATATGGACCATGACCTCGAGCCCCACCCCTCCCCCAGATGCCCTGTGTCTGCTCTGTGACATCCTTGACCCTGGCACCAGGGAGGCACAATCATTCGGGAGTCATGTCTATGGCTGCAGAAACGCCTGTCTGTTCCCCTAACTATAGAATCCCCTATTAATCGATTAGATAGAGAAACTGTTACCATTGGCAGAAGGATTGAGAACCAGAGGACACAGATTTAAGGTGATTGGCAGAAGGACCAAAGGCAACATGAAGAATTACTTTTTTTAAACAGTGAGTGGTTAAGATCTGGATGCACTGCCTGAAAGGGTGGTGGAGGCAGATTCAATGGTGGCTTTCAAAAGGGAATTTGGTTGGACTAGTTCAAGTGCTCTTGCAGAGGGCTGGCATAGGCTTGACTGGCCAAATAGCCTTGTTCTGTGATGTAACCATTCTATGATTCTACCCAAACAAAAGTATGGGTAAATAATGGAATACAACTAATGGGGATCATGAAGCAAACCGATGTATGTGGGTTGGTTTTGTACAGGAGCTGTCCACACCTGGAGTGAACCTACTCAAACCTAGGTAGAAGTTACTTTTCAGTGAGGTGAATGAAAATGTTAAAACCAAAATGAAACTTGACTAGGTTGCTAAAACCTTCCTGTAATCAATGCGAAAGAACACAAAGCTGAAAATATGGTTTTGGTGTTGAACTTTCTTTACACATTAATATTTCTTTATGCATTCTCCTCCCCTTTAGTTCCTGCATACTTGTTTGAGGCTGAGATGGGGTTCTACACTTGCCTCATCCAGGTGTTGAATTGATGATGTTGGCATTTTGCCTGCTCTATCCAGAAGTGCTAAACCCAATTGTGCCCTAATGCCAAATTAAGAATTCCAACCTCTAGACAAATGGCCATTGAATTTGTGCCCTTGGTTTGCATAGGTCAGCTGCATGTTTAATTGATCAATCCACTGTTTGAGTTTTGTAAGACTAATTAATCCATCTTTCAGTTTCTGGAACAGAAATATGGATATTATCACTGCAAAGACTGCAATATCAGATGGGAAAGTGCTTATGTCTGGTGTATTTCAGGAACAAACAAGGTAAGCATCCACTAATAGTTTTGAGTGTGGTTGGAGACTTGAATGTTTTTAAAGCACACCTGCACTTCAAAAAGGGGTGGGGTAAATGAAAGCTGTTGGCTAAATATTTGAAATCAAAGATTTGGAGCACTGGGACTTGTTTTGGATTGCTCTCGCAGAGATGGTGGGCAAAATGGCATTGTAAACATCTATGGCTCCATTTCTTCATTTTAAATTAGTAGATCTTGAGATGCAAATGCAGCTGTTTAACATGGGAACAAGTGTAAGCCATTCAGCCCCTTGAATCTGTACTGTTGTGCAATTAGATTATGCTGATTCTGTACTTCAACTCCTTGGCTCATAATCCCTTTAATACCCTTGCCTAACAAAAATCTGTTGGTGACAGTCTTGAATATTTCAATTGACTTGGCATCGACAGCCTTTTGGGGGAGCAAATTCCAGATTTCAATTACCCTTTGTGTGCAGGGGGAAAGGTGCTGCCTGACTTCACTCCTAAATGGCTTAGTGCCAATTTTTAAGATTATGGCCTCTTGTTCTGGATTCTTCCATGAGAAGAAATACTTTCACTATCTAACCTACTGAATCCTTTGATCATTTTTAAAAGCTCAATTGGATCACTCTTCCACTTTCTAAATTCAAGGGAATACAAGCCAAGATTATGTAACCCTCAGTCTTTGTATAATTCTGCTAAATATGTACTATATCCCTTCCAAAGCCAATATATTTCCAGAGTTTGTGCCCAACACTGAATGCTGTCCTCCAGATTGGGCCTGATTAAGGCTCTACAACTGAAGTATCACTTCCTTGCTTGAATTCTAATTCCTTTTTTTTGAGGTCAAAATTCCATTAGCCTTTTTTGATTTACTTTTTTGTATCTGTATTAACTGATTTGTGTACATGGACACCTAATTCCCTTTGCTCCTCCACAGCTCCTAATATATCAAATATTCCATTGTTTGCCTTTCTCTGATCCAAAGTGGATGATGTTACACTTTCCCACATTGAATGCTATCTGCTATAATTTTGCCCACTCCATTTAGTCTCTGTCCCTTTGTAGCTTCTTAAATAAGAACATAAGAATTAGGAACAGGAGTAGGCCATCTAGCCCCTCGCGCCTGCTCCGCCATTCAACAAGATCATGGCTGATCTGGCCGTGGACTCAGCTCCACTTACCTGCCTGCTCCCCATAACCCTTAATTCCCTTATTGGTTAAAAATCTATCTATCTGTGATTTGACTACATTCAATGAGCTAGCCTCAGCTGCTTCCTTGGGCAGAGAATTCCACAGATTCACAACCCTCTGGGAGAAGAAATTCCTTCACAACTCGGTTTTAAATTGGTTCCCCTGTATTTTGAGGCTGTGCCCCCTAGTTCTTGTCTCCCCGACCAGTGGAAACAACCTCTCTGCCTCTATCTTGTCTATCCCTTTCATTATTTTAAATGTTTCTATAAGATCACCCCTCATCCTTCTGAACTCCGAGTAAAGACCCAGTCTACTCAATCTATCATCATAAGGTAACCCCCTCATCTCTGGAATCAGCCTAGTGAATCGTTTCTGTACCCCCTCCAAAGCTAGTATATCCTTAAGTAAGGTGACCAAAATTGCATGCAGTACTCCAGGTGCGACCTCACCAATACCCTGTACAGTTGCAGCAGGACCTCCCTGCTTTTGTACTCCATCCCTCTCGCAATGAAGGCCAACATTCCATTTGCCTTCCTGATTACCTGCAAACTAACTTTTTGGGATTCATGCACAAGGACCCCCAGGTCCCTCTGCACTGCAGCATGTTGTAATTTCTCCCCATTCAAATAATAATCCCTTTTTTACTTTTTTTCTTCCCAAGGTGGATGACCTCACACTTTCCGACATTGTATTCCATCTGCCAAACCTTAGCCCATTCGCTTAACCTATCTAAATCTCTTTGCAGCCCCTCTGTCCTCTACACAACCCACTTTCCCACTAATCTTTGTCATCTGCAAATTTTGTTACACTACACTCTGTCCCCTCTTCCAAGTCATCTATGTATATTGTAAACAGTTGTGGTCCCAGCACCGATCCCTGTGGCACACCACTAACCACTGATTTCCAACCCGAAAAGGACCCATTTACCCCGACTCTGCTTTCTGTTAGCATGGATTGAGAATTAGCTGGCTAATACATTTCCTCTGACTCCACGTACCTTTATCTTCTGCAGTAACCTTTTGTGGCACCTTATCGAATGCTTTTTGGAAATCCAAATACACATCCATCGGTACACCTCTATCCACCATGCTCGTTATATCCTCAAAGAATTCCAGTAAATTAGTTAAACATGATTTCCCCTTCATGAATCCATGTTGCGTCTGCTTGATTGCACTATTCCTATCGAGATGTCTCTCGATTTCTTCCTTAATGATAGTTTCAAGCATTTTCCCCACTACAGATGTTAAACTAACCGGCCTATAGTTATCTGCCCCCTTTTTTAAACAGAGGCGTTACATTAGCTGCTTTCCAATCTGCTGGTACCTCCCCAGAGTCCAGAGAATTTTGGTAGATTATAACGAATGCATCTGCTATAACTTCCGCCATCTCTTTTTTTTTTAATACCCTGGGATGCATTTCATCAAGACCAGGGGACTTGTCTACCTTGAGTCCCATTAGCCTGTCTAGCACTACACCCCCCTAGTGATAGTGATTGTCTCAAGGTCCTCCCTTCCCACATTCCTGTAACCAGCAATTTTTGGCATGGTTTTTGTGTCTTCCACTGAAGACCGAAGCAAAATAATTGTTTAAGGTCTCGGCCATTTCCACATTTCCCATTATTAAATCCTCCTTATCTTCTAAGGGACCAACATTTACTTTAGTCACACTTTTCTGTTTTATATATCTGTAAGCTTTTACAATCTGTTTTTGTTTTGCGCAAGTTTACTTTTGTAATCTATCTTTCCTTTCTTTATTGCTTTCTTATTGCATTCTTTGCTGTCGTTTAAAATTTTCCCAATCTGCTAGTTTCCCACTAACCTTGGCCACCTTATACGCATTGGTTTTTAATTTGATACACTCCTTTATTTCCTTCGTTATCCATGGCTGGTTATCCTGTCTCTTACCGCCCTTTTTCACTGGAATATACTTTTGTTGAGCACTATGAAAGAGCTCCTTAAAAATCCTCCACTGTTCCTCAATTGTGCCACTGTTTAATCTGTTTCCAGTCTACTTTAGCCAACTCTGCCCTCATCCCACTGTAGTCCCCTTTGTTTAAGCATAGTATGCTCGTTTGAGACACTACTTCCTCACCCTCAATCTGTATTACAAATTCAACCATACTGTGATCACTCATTCCAAGAGGATCTTTTACTAGAGATCATTTATTATTCCTGTCTCATTACACAGGACCAGATCTAAGATAGCTTGCTCCCTTGTAGGTTCTATAACATACTGGTCTAAGACAATCCCGTATGCATTCTATGAATTTCTCCTCGAGGCTATCCCGTGCGATTTGATTTGACCAATCGATATGTAGGTTAAAATCCCCTGTGATTACTGCCGTTCCTTTTTCACATGCCTCCATTATTCCCTTGATTATTGCCTGCCCCACCATGAAGTTGTTATTTGGGGGCCTATAAACTATGCTCACCAGTGACTTTTTTCCCCTTGCTATCTAATCTCCACCCAGAATGATTCAACATTTTGTTCATTAGAGCCAAAATTGTTTCTCAACTGCCCTGATATCATCATTTATTAACAGAGCTACCCCACCTCCTTTCCCTTCTTGCCTATTTTTCTGAATTGTCAGATACCCCTGTATGTTTAATTCCCAGTCTTGGCCACCCTGCAACCATGTTTCTGTAATGGCCACCAAATCATACCCATTTGTAATGATTTGTACCGTCAACTCATTTACTTTATTTCAAATGCTGCGTGTGTTTAGGTAGTGTTTTAATACTAGTTTTTAATCCATGCTTTTTAGTTTTGACACCCTCCTGCAGCCCCTTTATATTCAGTGGCCCTCTGTTTTTTGCCTTGGGTTTCTCTGCCCTCCACTTTTACTCATCTCCTTTCTGTCTTTTGCTTTTGTCTCCTTTTTGTTTCCCTCTGTCTCCTGCATTGGTTCCCATCCCCCTGCCATATTAGTTTAACTCTTCCCCCAACAGCACTAGCAAACACACCCCCTAGGACATTGGTTCTGGTCCTGCCTAGGTGCAGACTGTCCGGTTTGTACTAGTCCCACCTCCCCCAGAACTGGTTCCAATGCCCCAGGAATTTGAATCCCTCCCTGCTGCACCACTGCTCAAGCCACGTATTTATCTGAGCTCTCCTGTGATTCCTACTCTGACTAGCATGTGGCACTGGTAGCAATCCTGAGATTACTACTTTTGAGGTCCTACATTTTAATTTAGCTCCTTAAATTTGTCTCATAGGTAAAAAAGGGATGAGGTCCTATATCGTTGGTACCAATGTGCACCACGACAACTGGCTGTTCACCCTCCCTTTTCAGAATGTCTTGCACCTGCTCCGAGACATCCTTTACCCTTGCACCAGGGAGGCAACATACCATCCTGGAGTCTTGGTTGCGGCTACAGAAACGCCTATCTATTCCCCTTACAATCGAATCCCCTATCACTATCGCGCGCTCTTTTTCCTGCCCTCCTGTGCAGCAGAGCCAGCCACGGTGCTATGAACTTGGCGGCTGCTGCTGCCCTCCCCTGATGAGTCATCCCCCTCAACAGTATTCAAAACGGTGTATCTGTTTTGCACCCATCCACAGTTTGCTGTACCTCCTAACTTGGATATATGATTCTCTCTCCCTTCATTCAAATCCATAATATATTGTGAAAAGTTGATGCTCTGGTACATTTGCCTGGGAACTATCACTTGTCACATCTGTTATATATGAAGAGTCTGACTGGATACTGTGAGCTCAGTGAAGTGTGACTTTAGTCTTTTATTGCAGGTCAGAGTGCCTCTCCAGTCTGAAGCCTTGTTAAATACCTGTGCTCCCAAGGGATTGTGGGATTCCTTGGGTGGCTGTACAAGATCTATACAAGTTCACATGCATAACAACATCCATTATCCTTGCTGTCTCCTTCTCAACTAGTTTATGACCCTTGTGCCTAACCAACTGGAAGTCCATATACACACACTTATCCACCATGGTAGTGACATCATTTTTATTAAAAAAAAAATCAACCATGTTAGTCAGACATGACCTCCCTTCACCATTCCATGATGACTCTTGATCAGCTGATTGTCCAAGCCTATAGTCATTGTTTGAGATTCCAGTAACTTCCCCCATATTGATAAACTGACAAGTCTGTAGTTTCTAATACCACCCTTAAATTGCAAATGTCACTATTTATTTTTCAAATTGACAGGCATGATTCCTGAATCAAGAGCACTTTGAAAAGTTGACTAAGCATCTGCAATTTCCTCCCTGTTAATATTCAAGTAATCAAGTCTTGGAGATTTGTTTCTTGAGCATTTACATTTCTCAACACTAATTCTAATGGAATACTTCCAACTAATTTTGGTTGGGGTGGTGAGGTGGATCATTTATTCACAGTACATTTGAAAAGATCTACCATAACTTGAAATACTTCCTACAATTAAGATGCTAATTAAATGCATCTACTTCTGATGAACTTTTTCTTGTCCCAAAAAGTCAGATCCAGTAAGTAATTGCATTTAAAATGGCACTGAATGTTTTGGTAATTTTAAATATACAGGTAGTGACTTAATGGAGTAGACTCTGCTTTTCCTATAGCTGCCCCTTTTGTAGAGTTCTGGAAGTATAATGCCTGTACTATCATCACAACTGCTGGACATATGTATATGTCCATCAAAACTGTCAATGCACATTACATGATGGATCTGACTTGCAAGTTTTTCCACAATCCTGGACTTTTTTTTTTTTTCTTGAGTAGGGCTCCATTTTGTTCTGCCCAAAATGGATCTGATGGGCAAAGAGCTACTGGACACTGTTGTACAATTTTTGTTGGGGCTTAATTTGATGCTGCAACGTCTGCATAAAAGGAATAATTAAATCCTTACAATGGGGAAAGAATGGAAACAAGACATGCTTCTAGTAAATAAAATATTGCCAAAACCATTACTAAAGTTGCTGTGACTTGGTGACAGATGTAGAAACCTTGACTCTGGTCCATTTTGTGATTGTGGTAGGTCATCACTTTTGACTGATCAGCAACTGCTGTAAAATGGCTTTGACCTAATCCTAGCATTCAGTAGGGGCAGGGAAAAGAAGCTGGCTTAGTTGATAAAGCACTTTCTAACTTTTCAGGTTTACTTCAAGCAATTTTGTCGCAAGTGTGATAAGGGGTACAATCCTTACAGGGTGGAAGCTATTCTGTGCCAGGTAAGCTAACTGTATAACTGTGTTCTAGACTTTCAAACTGGTTATAACTAAGCTATAAACGTTCCAAAAAGTTGGAGGTGGTAGCAAATGGCTTGTCTGAAATTAGGACAAGGGTTCTGCAAAGTGCCTTCATCCTCCAATGCCACTGGCATGCATCAACAAGACACTAAGCAAACTGATGTCATGTACCCTTCCACTACTTGAAACTTGGAATTGTATTGATCACAATTGAAATAAGCATGGCTGGGAACAAGCCATGTTTTAATGCATTAATGTGCAGCACACTATTATGGTGTTAACCACTAATTCAGTGGCTAGATTATTTAATACATTGTTTAGGAACAATAGTTGGTTTAAGTGTAATGCATGCAGTTTGAATAGACTGCCTGAAACTATCTCTCTTCCTTTTGATGGAATGGTTACCAACCTTTTTGAGCCCAGCTGCACCTGCGGGGTACTTGTGCACATAATGTAAACTATCAATGGATTTGTGGAGGTCCTGACATCAGTCGGATCACAGGAAATAATTTCTTCAGCCAGATGGGAAATGTTCTTGCTTAGATGTTAATAGTACTATCTATTTTCAGACTTGCTTCAAAACCCGCTGCATTTGTACTCAGAAGAAGCGACACATTGACCCAAAGAGACCACACCGCCAGGAATTATGTGGCCGTTGCCGGGGAAAGAGGTTATCCTGTGACAATACATATAGCTTCAAGTATATTGTCTGAAATATTTAACATTCTTGGTTTGTGCAGTTTCATCCAAAATATTGATCTTGTATGGTACTAAGGCTACTGACCTGGCATGGATAATGGATTTTTTTGTATTACTACATAGCCTAATTGTATACAGTGTAAATGTGCAATATGAATTAAATTATTAAAGCACTTATTCAAACTTTGTGGTATCTGAGCATTGAATGAGTTGAGGAGAAACTGCTGCCTTTAAAGTAACTCATCTAGTTTCTTAGCCTTGGCCCAATCACAAGTATTTCCTTTTTTCATAGTGGGTTCTGTGATTTCATCCTCTATTTTGGTTTGACCATTTAGTATTTGGAGTAGGTAGGAGCAGATCCAACATTGGGTCATGCTGTGCACTTTTGTGTGCTTACTCTTGCTGAAAAGGAAGTTTCATCCAATGAATGTAAAATAGGGATTGGAGAGGGACAAGGCCCATGTAATATTGAACTACACCATTTTCCAACCCAAATTCAAATGTTATTTTCCCATTCAACAGTCATTGGTTACTGCTTGGCTAATTTGTTGTAATATCTAAACTATGCCCATCGCCTTTTAAATCAAGGTTTTTGAGAAGGAGCAGATGGGCCTCCCTTCCAGGCTACTGCATTCAATGGATAGGTAGTGTCCCATCTGTCAACTTCAGATATGTTGCACTTGTATTCCCTAAATCTCTCGACCAATAAATAGTGCATCTAATGTACTAACTGGATATAGGTGATTAGATGTCCAAGCACTGTACAGAATTTAACACATTGAATAAAATGGGTCCTCTGGGTTGTATTTGTGATTCAATGAAAGCTATCTTTTTTAAACTAGCCAGCATGAAAAGTTGTAGGTCACCTAGACTTTTTGATTTGGTTAAACTGCTGTTGCTGAATATTTTTTGTTCATGGAAAGTGGGCATCCTTCAAGGCCAGCATTTATTGCCCTTAGAAGGTGGTGAGCTGCCTCCATGTACTGCTACAGTCCATGGCAAAGATACACCCACAGTGCTGTTGGGTAGGGCATTTCAGGATTTTGACCTGACAACAATGGAGGAATGACTATTTCCAAGTCCCGATGGTGTGTGAGACTTGGAGGGGAACTTTGAGGTGATGGTGTTCCCATGTGTCTGCAGCCCTTATCTTTCTAATAGTACAGGTCATGGATTTGAGAGGCGCTGCCAAAGAAGCCTTGGGAGTTGCTGTAATGTATCTTGTGGATACAGCCACGATGCACCGATGGAGGGAGTGAATGTCTAAAGTAATGGATGGGGTGCCAATAAAGTGGGCTGATTTGTCCTAGATAGTGTTGAGCTTCTGAGTGTTGGTGCTGCACTTATCCAGGCAAGTGGAGAGCATTCCATCACACAGCTGATTTGTGCCTTGTAGGTGGTGGAAAGGCTTTGTCACTCGCCGCAGAATACCCAACCTCTGACCTGCTCTTGTAGCTGCGGTATTTGTGGCTGGTCCAGTTAAGTCTCTCTCGTCAATGATGACCCCAGGATGTTGATGGTGGGGGATTTGGCTATGGAAATGCCATTGAAGGTCAAGGGGCAGTGGTTAGACTTGTTGATGGTCAATGCCTGGCACTTGTGCCGCAAATGTTACTTGTCACTTATCAGCCCATGCCTGAATGTCATCCCAGTCTTTCTGCATGTGGGCATGGACTGCTTCATTATCTGGAGTTGCAAATGGAACTGAACACTACTCATCAGCAAACATTCCCCACTCCTGACCTTGATAGAGGAAAGTTCATTGAAGCAGCTGAAGATGGTTGGACCTAGGGCATTGCCCTGAGGAACACTTGCAGTGATGTCCTGGGGCTGAGATGATTGGCTTCCACCAACCACAACCATCATCTTTTGAGCTAGGTGTGACTCCAGCCCAGTGGAGAGTGTACCCCCACCCCCCCCTCCATTCCCATTGACTTCAATTTTACTCCTTGATGCCAAGGGCAGTCACCCTTGCCTCACCACCTGGAATCTAGCTACTTTGTCCATGTTTGAACTAAGGCTGCATAATATGGTCTGGCACCAGTGGTCTTGGCAGAACCCAACCTTGCTTTGGCAGCCCAACCTATCTAATGGGTTCAACTTTGCTCTTGTGCTGTGTCAAAGACTATATTCTGCATCTCTTGAGGATTCAACTTTGTCTTGTGGATGACGTGGCACCAAGGGCTTCTTTATATGCAGACCAAAGTAATCTTGTCTCAATCTCAACCAATAGCAATGCTTAAGGAGGTTAAGACTAGCTTGGGAGTTATGCCATTTGCTTGCCCTAGACCTGGAGTCTCTTTCTACCAAGCTACACCATACTACCAGTACTAAAGTTGCTTCCTTTTCTGATTGTATGAGCCAATTGGTCATGAAGGAAGTCACTGCTGTCACCATTTATAGGCAGTCCCTTGAAGACTTGCTTCCACTTTTAAAGTGAGTTCTTTAGGTGATTGAACAGTCCAATACGGGAATTAGTCTGTCACAAGTGGGACAGACAGTCGTTGAAGGAAAGGGTAGGTGGGGAGTTGGGTTTGCCGCACACACCTGCTGTCTGCGCTTGCTTTCTGCATGCTCTCGGCAACACGAAACTTGGTGCTCAGCGCTCCTGGATGCATTTCCTCCACTTAGGGTGGTCGTTGGCCAGGGATTCCCAGGTGTATGTGGGGATGTTGCATTTTATCAAGGAGGCTTTGAAGGTGTCCTTGAAATGTTTCCTCTGCCCACCTGGGGCTCGCTTGAAGTGTAGGAGTTCCGAGTAGAGCACTTGCTTTGGGAGTTGTCAGGCATGCCTGACACATGTGGCCCACACAACAGCTAGTTGAGTGTGGTCAGTGCTTAGATGCTGGGGATGTTGGCCTGATCGAGGACACTAATGTTGGTGCATCTGTCCTCTCGGGATTTGCAGGCTCTTGCAGAGACATCATTGGTCTTTCTCCAGCGATTGGAGGTATCTACTGCATGGTCCATGTCTGAGCCATACAGGAGGGCGGGTATCACTGCAGCCCTGTCGACCATGAGCTTGGTGCCACATTTAAGGGCCTGATCTTTGAAAACACACTTAGGTGGCCAAAGGCTGCACTGGAGGCGGTGCTGAATCTCGTCACTGCTGCATTGTTTGCTTGTGCTGCCTGGTTCATAACACTTGTGGATGAAGTGCATAAACATGAGCAGCTCCTGCATTTTGTTTGACTGGCATTACTTTAACAAATGCAAGGTGCTATTAATTGCCATGTTACTCACTACCCAGGAAATTGCCATGTTTCTTTAAATAGTTTACAAGTGATGGATGGCTGATCCGGGTACCCTCTGCAGCAGTGGCAGACTCTGCATTGGATCCCTAGGACTGATTACTGATCGAATTAGGCTTATGCTGGCAACATCTTTTGACTGCCACCATAAATAGTTCCATCTTCAGTCCTAAACACATTTCATTCTGCACATTTATACTTCCACTGGTCAAAGATTCTCTTAAAGCAATTCTTCTCCACCCTCCCCTTTAATGTCAATGCTAATGAAAGCTTGTTCTGACAGTTGCCTACCACGCTGGGTCCACATGGTATCTCCAATTGTGTTCTGCTTTAACCATAGCCTAATTTCCCCAATTAGGTTTTGAAGTGGTTGGCTAATCTTTCCTAGCAGGAGACTTGATTATAGCCAAATGAGCTTCAGCAGCCAGTGTCTTTGCTGCTGCGAGGGCAGCGTAACCTTGGCCACACTTGCAGGCATCTGAGAGTATCAAATCTACCAAGCCATTCTTGGGCACTGATCAAGACAAAAGCTGACTGGACAGTATCATATCAGATGTTTGAAGCTCTGAGATACCTGTTATGTATTCCAGATTCAATTGCATTGATTCAATGTACGACTGCCCCTGCTTACCTTGGTTAATCTGGGGAGATTGTTCAATTTTTTCCAGCATTGAGTGGCCAGCCAGGGGTTGCTGCAGGTGTCACTGACCTTCCATTGCACCTGCACCATTCTCTGGGCTCTTTCCCTCTACCAAATAACTGCAGCCTTGTAATTGCTGACAATACCACCTACTGAAGAGCCAGAAAATCTGGGATTTGTGATCAATTATCATTACTGCAACTTGTTTCTGGCATAAAATGGCTAGCCTGGTCCTCTAAATTGGTTATAACTACTTAAATGCCATAGCTGTGCCAGATTTTCCTCACTTTAGAGGTGAGCTTCCAATAGAGTGCACAACTCGTGCTCAGGGCCCACAGACAATATTAACATGAAACTTGATATGTCCTTGCTATACAGTATAAATGCACATGAGGCCTATACGAGAGAAGGTCACTGAATAGTTACCTTTATTGCCAAGACCTCAAGTGATGAAGGTGGGTGGAGCTTCCCCTTTTATATCTGAAAGTCCAGGTTAGGAGTGTCTCCCACAAGTTCACCCCCTTGTGGTCAATGTTCTCAAGGTGTACAACTTAGGTCAGCTTATACATGAGTTACAATGATAGTTGAATACATGACATCACCTCCCCACCCCCCCCAAAGTCTTATGGGATCACAGGTTAAGTCCCTCTGGTGGTTTACGCTCCCTTGTAGAGTGCCTGAGTTGGGGCTTCGGTTGTTGGGCAGTGGCCTGAGTGTCTGCTGTTTGCGGTGCCTCAGGCCTGTCCGGACTGCCCACAGTGATTGGGCTCTCCTCCACTTGGTTCCGGTGTTCGGTCACCGGTGGTGGAGTAAACTCTACGTCGTGTTCTTCCTCTGCTTCTTCTGTGGGGTTGCTGAACCTCCTTTTAGTTTGATCCCTGTGTTTGTGGCAGATTTGTCTATTGGTAAGTTTAACTACCAAAACCCTATTTCCCTCTTTGGCAATCACAGTGCCTGCAAGCCATTTGGGCCCTGCAGCATAATTAAGGACAATAACAGGATCATTGACATCAATACATCGTGCCCTTGCATTCCTGTCATGGTAGTCACATTGTTACTGACGCCTGCTCTCAACAATTTCTTTCATAGTAGAGTGTATAAGGGATAACCTGGTTTTGAGCGGGTGGAACCCCTGTGAGCGAGTATGGTCGGGATCTATTGCCCAACAGCGGCTTTGTAGGGAACCCCCTTGGATTCTGAGCATCCCCTGTTTGATTATTTGCACTGCTCATTCCGCCTGGCCGTTTGAACGGTGCTGTTCTGACATGGTTGCTTCCATTGCCTGCCATGAAGTCCTGGAATTCAGTGCTTGTGAAGCACGGGTCATTGTCGCTGACCAAGACGTCCGGTAGACCATGGGCAGCGAACATTACCCGTAGACTTTCTACGGTGGCAGAGGATGTGCTTGAATTTAAAATGGCACACTCAATCCATTTGGAGTAGGCATCTACTACAATCAAAAACATTTTTCCCATGAAAGGACCTGCGTAGTCCACGTGGATGCGTGACCATGGCTTGGCGGGCCAGGACCAGAGGCTAAGGGAGGCTTCTCTGGGTACGTTGCCCAGCTGAGCACACGTGTTACACCTGCGAACACAAAGTTCCAGGTCTGCATCTATCCCTGGCCACCAGACGTGTGACCTGGAAATTGCTTCATCATGACAATGCCCGGGTGCTCATTGTGGAGTTCTCTGATAAACACCTCTCTGCCCATCTGGGGCATGACTACTCGGTTTCCCCACAGTAGGCAATCGGCCTCAATCGAGAGTTCATCCTTGCGCCTATGAAATGGTTTAAATTCCTCAGGGCATGCCCTGTACGTGGTTGCCCAGTCCCCATTCAGGACACATTTCTTAACTAAAGACTGTAGTGGGTCTTTATTTGTCCAGACTTTAATCTGACGGGTTGTCACAGGTGAGCCTTCGCTTTCGAAAGCTTCAACAGCCATGACCATCTCAGCATCATGCTCAGTTGCCCCCTCAGTGGTGGCTAGTGGGAGCCTGCTGAGTGCACCGGTGCAGTTTTCAGTGCCCGGTCTGTGCCGAATTGTATGGTCATAGGCGGCTAACGCGAGTGCCCACCTCTGTATGCGGGCCGATGCATTCGCATTTCTGGCCTTGTCGGCCAAAAGGGACGTTAGGGGTTTGTGATCTGTCTCCAGCTCAAATTTCCTGCCAAACAGGTACTTGTGCATTTTTTTTACTGCATATACACATGCTAGTGCTTCCTTTTCTACCATCCCGTAGACCCTTTCTGCCTGGGACTGACTTCTGGAGGCATAAGCTACCGGCTGTAACTGACCATTGGCATTCACATGCTGCAACACACACCCGACCCCATAGGACGACGCATCGCACGTTAAAACAAGTTTCTTACATGGGTCATATAATGTTAACAGTTTGTTGGAGCATAATAAATTGCGTGCTCCATCAAAAGCCCTTTCCTGGCTGTCCCCCCAGACCCAATCGTGACCTTTGCGCAGGAGCACGTGCTCAATTTGGGAAGAAAGTTAACAAAATAGTTCAGGAGCCCCAGGAACAAATGCAGCTCCATCGTGTTATGGGGTCTGGGTGCTCTCGGGATCGCTTCCATTTTGGACGCAGTAGGTCTGATCCCATCTGCTGCTACCTTCCTCCCCAGGAATTCTACCTCTGGAGCTAAGAAGACGCACTTCGCCTTTTTCGCCCTACCCGGTCCAGTCTGCATAGCACTTCCTCCAGGTTGTGGACGTGTTCTTCAGTATCGCGACCCGTGATGAGGATGTCATCTTGAAAAACCACCGTCCTTGGAATCGGCTTGAGGAGACTTTCCATATTTCGCTGAAAGATCGCGGAAGCGAACGAATCCCGAACTGACATCTGTTATACTCAAACAACTCCTTGTGTGTCGTGATGGTGGTCAACTTCTTTGACTCACTCGCCAGCTCCTGGGTCATGTAAGCTGAGGTCAGGTCCAATTTTGAAAAAAGTTTGCCACCGGATAGCGTCGCAAAGAGGTCCTCCGCTCTTGCTAGCAGGTACTGGTCTTGGAGTGACACCTGATTGATGGTGGCCTTGTAATCGCCATATATCCTGACCGACCCATCCGCCTTGAGCACCGGCACGATCGGGCTCACCCAGTCACTGAATTCAACTGGCGAGATGATGCCTTCCCTCAGAATGCGAATTGGACCGCCTACTATCTTTTCCCGTATCACGTACGACACCGCTCTGGCCTTGTGGTGTACTGGTCTGGCGTCCGGGTTTATGTGAATCACTACCTTGGCCCCCATGGAAGTGCTGATGCCGGGTTGAAATAACAAGTCAAATTTGTCCAGGACCTGTGAGCATGATACTCGCTCCACAGAAGAAATTGCATTGACATCGCCCCATTTCCAGTTGACAGCAAGCCAACTCCTTCCCAGTAGTGTGGGACCTTCCCCCGGGACAATCCAGAGTGGCAACCTGTTCCCCGAATCTTTGTAGGTCACGACTACCGTGGCACTGCCTAGCACCGGAATTATCTCCTTTGTATATGTCCGTAGCTGTGCGTCAATCGGCAATAATTTTGGCCTCCTGGCCTTGGACACCCACAACCTTTAGAACTGTTTGATACTCATCAGGGACTGGCTGGCCCCCGTGTCTAGCTTCATTAACACTGGGATGCCATTGAGGAGCACTTTCATAATTATCGGTGGCGTCCTGGTATATGTGCTCCACATGAACTCGCTGAACTTCAGCTTCCAGCGATTTCCCCCAGTAATCATTTGGCCTCTTACATCGGGCCCGTCCTCCTCGTACATCAACCTGCACATACGCGGCAAGTGACCGCTGACGTTGCAGTTTCTGCAGGTATATTGCTGATACCTGCAAGCTCTGGATGGGTGTTTGCTTCCACACCTCCAGCATGAAACAAAAGTTCCATTACCAGTCGATTGTCTCTGACTGTCTCTGTAACTGTCCTTAAGCGCACCATTAACAGGTGTTGATGGCCCCATTACTGGCCGCATTGTCCATTGCGATGGCATGAATCGCCGTTCAGCTAGCCATTGTCTCTGTTGAATTGCCCCTTTGGGTTCGACTACATGTTGGGGCATGTCCGATTGCCCTTGTCTGTCTAGAGAACTGTGTGCCGCATTAACAATGTTGACTTCCTGGTCGTTTGCCGCATTTGAGCCAAGATTTTTGTCATACATCATTCTGGTCTCTTCCTCCCCTGAGATAAATGTCTGGGCTATCAGAGCCGCTGCTTCCAAGGTCAAGTCTTTGGTTTCAGTTTCCTGAAAACCCCAGCGTGCCCGATGCTCTCAATAAAAAAGTCTCGCAGCATCTCCGCTCTGCATGCATCTGGGAACTTACATAGGCTCGCCAGTCGCCGGAGGTCTGCCACGAAGTCTGTAACGCTTTGCCTTTCTCACCGCCGGTGCATGTAAAACCCGTGTCTCGCCATGTGCATGCTGCTCGCCGGTTTAAGGTGTTCCCTGAACAACTTGCTGAGCTCTTCGAACGTCTTTTCCGCCGGCTTTTCTGGTGCTAGAAGGTCCTTCATCAGGGAGTACGTTCTGGATCCACAAACCGTCAGGAGATGAGCCCTGCGTTTGTCGGTCGAATCCTGTCCCAACTATTCCTTAGTGATAAAACTTTGCTGTAGTCTCTCAATAAAATCGCCCCAATCATCACCAACACAGTACCTCTCTTCTGTGCTGCTAGTGGCCATGCTCACGTGGTTTAAATCCCAATTTCTCGTCGCCAATGATATGTCCTTGCTATACAGTATAAATGCACACGAGGCCCATACTTGAGAGAAGGTCACTCTGTGACCAGTTACCTTTATTCCAAGACCTCAAGTGATGAAGGTGGGTGGAGCTTCCCCTTTTATACCTGAAAGTCCAGGTTAGGAGTGTCTCCCACAAGTTCACCCCTTGTGGTCAATGTTCTCAAAGTGTACAACTTAGGTCAGCTTATACATGGGTTACAATGATAGTTGAATACATGACAAATCTGATCCAGGAAAATGGAATGGAGCCACATCAAAGGTAAGCCCACCACAGGAAAATCTCTAGTCTGCAGCCAGGTGGACAAGTCCACTGTACCTGATGGCTTGCATCCTAGGATCTTAAAAGAAGTGGCTGCGGAGTTCGTGGATGCATTAGTTGTAATCTACCCAAATTTTCTGGATTCTGGGGAAGTCCCAGCGGACTGGAAAACCGCAAATGTAATGCCCCTATTTAAAAAAGGAGGCAGACAAAGCAGGAAACTATAGACCAGTTAGCCTAACTTCTGTCGTTGGTAAAATGCTGGAGTCCATTATTAAGAAAGCAGGACATTTGGAAAAGCATAATTCAGTCAGGCAGAGTCAGCATAGTTTTATGAAAGGGAAATCATGTTTGACAAATTTGCTGGAGTTCTTTGAAGATGTAATGGGCAGAGTGCATAAGGGGGAACCAGTGGATGTGGTGTATTTGGATTTCCAGAAGGCATTCAATAAGGTGCCACATAAAAGGTTACTGCACAAGATAAAAATTCACAGGATTGGTAGCAATATATTAGCATGGATAGATGATTTGCTAACTAACAGAAAACAGAGGCGGGATAAATGGGTCATTTTCTGGTTGGCAAACAGTAACTAGTGGGGTGCCGCAGTGATTGGTGCTGTGGCCTTAACTATTTACAATCTATATTAATGACTTGGATGAAAGGACCGAGTGTAATGTAACCAAGATGGGTGGGAAAAGAAATTGTGAGGACACAAAAAAATCTGCAAAGGGATATATATCAGGCAAAATGAGTGGGAAAAATTTTTGGCAGATGGAGTATAATGTGGGAAAATGTGAGGTTATCCACTTTGGCATAAAAATAGAAAAGCAAATTACTATTTAAATGGAGAAAAATTGCAAAGTGCTGCAGTGCAGAGGGACCTGGGGGTCCTTGTGCATGAAACACAAAGTTAGTATGCAGTTACAGCAAGTAATCAGGAAGGCAAATGGAATGTTGGCCTTTATTGCAAGGGGGATGAAGTATAAAAGCAAAAGTCCTGCTACAACTGTACAGGGTATTGGTGAGGCCACACCTGGACTGCTGTGTACAGTTTTGGTCTCTGTATTTAAGGAAGGATATACTTGCATTGAAGGCAGTTCAGAGATGGTTCACTAGGTTGATTCTGGAGATGAGAGTGTTGACTTATGAAGATAGGTTGGACCTGTACTCATTGTAATTCAGAAGGATGAGAGCGATCTTATCGAAACATATAAGATAATGAGGGGTCTCGACAAGGTGGATTCAGAGAGGATATTTCCACTCATAGGGGAAACTAGAACTAGGGGCCATAGTCTCAGAATAAGGGGCAGCCCATTTAAAACTGAGATGAGGAGGAATTTCTTCTGAGGGTTGTAAATCTGTGGAATTCTCTGCCCCAGAGAACTGTGGAAGCTGCGTCATTGAATATATTTAAGGTAGAGATAGACATATTTTTGAGTGATAAGGGAATAAAGAGGTATGGGGAGCGGGTATGGAAGTGGAGCTGAGTCCATGATCAGATCAGCCATGATCTTATTAAATGGTGGAGCAGGCTCGAAGGGCCAAATGGCCTACTCCTGCTCATGTTTCTTATGCATCTTTTCAATCATGAGACAAATATTGTCAGCCCAGAGAAATATTGCAAATATGCTGTTGTAAAAATGAGTTGGCGCTTAAAGGAATAACAGGAAATTTATTCATTGTCCAGAGCAAGGCAAAATTCTTCACACCAGTTTTTTTTATTAGCCACAATTTCTTTTTAAATCTGTTTTTTCTCTCCTCCATTTCTTCTGAATGTGTTGACTCCTTGCTGAAGTACAGTTCTACAGGTGTCTCTCACCTGATATTTTGCTTAAGTCGGTCATTATTCGATGAGCCTAGGCAATGCGTTGGCAGGTATATGATTGATTATGGAGGACATCACAGTTGATCACAATCCTGTCTTGTTTTCACCCACACACTTCCAGCAATGATTACTGTATAGCAAGCAGGAGTGAGAACTCTGCCTCAGTTAATAATTTTAATGCAGGAAAGCTTAAGAATACAAGAAATAGCAGCGGTAGGCCATTATGGCCCCTCGAGCCTGCTCCACCATTCAATGAGATCATGGCTAAGCTGCATCAACTCCTCAACTCCACTTACCCACCCTATCCCCATATCCCTGGATTCCCTTAGTATCCAAAAATCTATCGAACTCAGTTTTGAATATACTCATCAACTGAACATCCACAGCCCTCTAGACTAGAGAATTCCAAAGATTCACAACCCTCTGAAAAAATTTCTCCTTTTCGCAGTCCTAAATGGCCAACCACTTATCAGAAGACTGACTCCTAGTTATAGGGCTAGAACCTCCACTTTTTTTGCATGCTTAACGCCCACTTAACGTCCATTTTACTACTGAAATGACGTATAACGCCCATATAGCGTCCATCTTGGCACAAAATGGAAACTGACGGGCATTTTTAGGAAACTTATTGCCGAGTGTTACTTTCCCCATGTGCTTAACGCCAGGAAAAAATATTACCGCCCGCCCTCTTTTTTTGGGCGGAATCATCAGAATGGGCGAAATCAACGCACATAATATCGCCCAGCGTTACTTTCTGCACGGAATTAACGCCAAGATTGAATAATAACGCCCACCCATTATTTTTTGTCGTAAAGAGCACATTTGGCGAAACTAACGCCTAGGAGATTGCCCACCGTCACTTTCACCATCTCGCACACATATCGCCCACAATATCGCTCGCCCAAAAACCGCCCATAAAAAGTGGAACTGTTCTGAACGAACGTCAGTGGTGTGGCTGACATTTTTAAAATCGCAGGTCATTTCATTGAAAAGGCTGCCTCAACTTCGGGGGAGTTTGCATTGACTCTGGAGTTCTTCTCAGGTGAAGTGAACATCTCAACAGACATATTTTCAGACTCTGGACTATTGGGGCTTTACTCCAGGTGTATTTTAGTGAGGAAATCATTGCTTCTGATCAATCGCAATTATACTTTCAATGCAATGGGGCCACCAAACAATAACTGTGCTTAAGCATCGCTTCAGATGTCTTGACCACTCAGGAGGAGAGCTACAATACAACCCTGAGCAAGTAGTTAAATTCATGGTCGTGTGCTCGATGCTGCACAACCTGGCTATCATGAGGGGACAAGAATTGCCAGAAGGCACTGATGCTATGCCTCAGGAGAGAGAGGAAGAGGACGACGAGGGGCTGGACGCTGACCTAGGGCCAGACAATCAGGTTGGCTATGCAACCATGCCCACGACCCCTCCAGACCGCAGGAAAGCGCCCGTGGTGGCTACATAGCTGCAAGACTCTTACGTGAGGAGCTGATATCTGAACGATTTGCCTGAAAGAACATTGATGTGAGTGACAATGCTGACACACTGCTGTGTGTGCAGCTCAGACATGAATGGTGCCCATCACCTTGGGGCTAGTTAAAGTTTACGTTGATTGATGTTAAGTTGTATTTAACCCTTTCATCTGCAAAAGGACATAGACAGGCTAAGTGAGTGGGCAAAAATTTGGCAGATGGAGTATAATGTTGGAAAGTGTGAGGTCATACACTTTGGCAGAAAATAAATCAAAGAGCAAGTTATTGTTTAAATGGAGAAAGATTGCGCAGTGCAGCGGGACCTGGGGGTACTTGTGCATGAAACACAAAAGGTTAGTATGCAGGTACAGCTAATCTTAGAATAAGGGGCTGCCCATTTAAAACTGAGATGAGGAGAAATTTCTTCTCTCAGAAGGTTGTGGATCTGTGGAATTCACTGTCTCAGATAGCTGTGGAAGCTAGGACATTGAATAAATTTAAGACAGAAATAGACAGTTTCTTAAACGATGAGGGAATAAGGGGTTATGGGGAGCAGGCAGGGAAATGGACCTGAGTCCGTGATCGGATCAGCCATAATCATATTAAATGGCGGAGCAGGCTTGAGGGGCCATATGGCCCACTCCTGCTCATATTTCTTATGTTCTTATGTTAAGGAATCACCAGTGTGTAACGGTGCAGCTATCTGACAATGTTTCAGATTATGTTCAATAAAATAAATGTTATACCAACATTGGTCTGAAATCATATGTATCACAGGCATTGACACCCAACCTCCGCCCACACCCCACTTTTTCCACCATTGACATCAATCAAATGTTCAACATGTCCAGCAACACAGAATACAAAGGCAAAGCAGGAGTGTGGTCCCCAGCCCCCATACATTACAACAAATTGCATACACCTGATGGAGATATAACACAGCCATCACCTGCGCACATGCACCTCACTTTCCTTCCCTCCTCCCCTTCTTCTCCCCACCTCTATCCCTTCCCCTCCTCGCTCCACAGCGCCTGGCCGAGGAGCTCCTCAAGCAGTGCCTCAATAGGGGGTATGAAGGCAGAGGCAGTGGTTGCACAGGTACGGGAGCAGAGGGTGCCGAGGGGGGAATATTCTCTGATGCAGAAGCAGGATCTTGGTCCTTGCTCTCATCTGTCGTTCGCAGTGGTGGTGCGGAACCTAGGGGTGGAGTGCCGCGCTCCGGGACCACTGGGAGGCCTGTGTCAGCAGTGTTCCTGGCTAGCGCATCCAGGGACTCTGACATCTGCGAAACGTACTCGGTCATGGTGGCCAACTGTCGGGATATGCCCTCCAATGCTTCGATGAGCTGGTCACCAATGCCTACAGTCCTCCTGGACAACTGTACCATCGCTCCGCTGTCATGTGGCGCTCGTGGAACAGACCTGCCGCCGTCCACGAGACCTCCGCGGGGTTGGCGCCATCCTGGGGACAAATGGGGTGCCCTGTGGCGAAGTGCTTGGGGCCGGTACCTCCAGAGTAGAGGCAGGAATGACCGGAGGACCACTAGATGGCCTTGGGGTGGAATGGCTTCTGGAGCATGGCGATGCAGGTTCCTCGAAGTCTGTGCTCTCATCCGTGGAAAACAGACCCAGTGGATTAACGGGCGAGAATCGGAGCTCCTCAGCACCAGATGTTGGATCGTCCGGAGAGTCGGGCCCCACGCCCTCACCTTCTGGCCTCTGTGGTCTTACCTTGGGATGTGCTGCTGGCTGAGCTGCAAAACACAAATGAGGTTATTAGAGGAGAATGCGGTGCTAGGGTCACAAGGTGAGTCCAGCGCTACACACAGCATATGCACGACAAAAGCACCACTGCTATCAAAATCATCATAGACATCACATTTCATGACCGTCAACATATTTGCATTGCAATGATTTTCATTAGGCCAACATTATTTCTATGACAATTTTAGAAATCATCTATCATATATTATTGTTCGGATATGAGTGGGTGTGGCATCTATTGACTTCACCACGCAATTGTGTAACCTTTACTCACGTGGCATCACTTCAAGGTCAGCAGATGCGTCCGTGGCTGTCCGGGTGTGCTTCCCCACGAGTGCAAGCACCCGCTCCTCCATTTCAGCTGGAGACTGGTGGCCCCCCACCCGTTCACCTCTGCACGGACCTCATTGTCGATAGTTTCTTCTGTAAAAGGTGACAGGATGACATGGCATGAGATCATGGCATGAGATCATTGCGTGATATCATTGCTAGGTACTGTCACAGAGACTGATACAACACATAACCGACTGATGTAATCATGATTATGATGAAAATTATCATTCTTTACCTAAAGACGTACACCGTGACCGCGGGCTATGAGTAAAACATTCCCGGTGAAAGTGAAAGACCTCACATCTGCTGATAGTCACTCATGACTGTTACAAATCAAATTATATAAATACATAAGCACATGTAAATCAATGTAATACTTACTCTTGCAGATCCCACAAGGTCGTTCCATCATTTGCGGCATTGGTTGCCCTCGAGAACCTCGTTGGTCGCCGACGAGACCACCTCTGCTATCTCAGTTCATATCCTCTGGTAGGCCTTTGGGGTGGGCTTCCCACACCCTCCCTGTTTCAAATCACCCCAGCGTGACTCGAGCTCCTGCAGGAGGGAGGCATTTGCCTCGTACGAGAACCTCCAGGCTCTTTTGCGCCCTCCATTGTGCTCCTCTCCCACCTCACTGCTCCCCCCAGCATTAGTCTCCACAGCGTGCTGTGATGCCTCCTCCTCTTCTCCATTATCGGCCAAATTCGAGCAAATATGTGGCTGGTAACAGCTAATTTTTGTTTGCTTACTTACTGTGAAGGTCTCAAGTCTTCCTCCTTCCTTCCAAAACAGCCACGCCATACCCAGGCACGCCTTCAGTCCCTCTGAGCTCCCTCTCTCTCTGTCTCCTCTTCAGCGCATGTCATGATGACTCTTGCCTTCCTGAATCGTGGGAATCGAGCATTGCCATGCCATTGCTAAGGACGGCCACACTTTACGGCAGAAGGTCAGCGAGATTTAACGCTACCACCCATTTCATATCACTCGCGGTAACGCCCATTTTCAAAAATGGAGACTAGGTGCTTTGGGAATGGGTGAGAAGCTGGCGATCTGAAAACCCTTTTTTACCGCCCACGCCGGAAATAACGCCCATTTTTGGGCGATAAGCCCAAAAGTGGAAGTTCTAGCCCATAGACTCTCCAGCCAGGGGAAACAGCCTCATAGGGCTTGAAAGGTAGATGCTAAATGTTTCAATGAGATCACCGCTTATTCTTCTAAACGCTAAGAGAATATAAGCCCAGTCTAGTCAGTTTCTCCTCATAGGACAAACTTCTCATCCCAGGAATCAATCTAGTGAACCTTCGTTGCACCCCCTCTAAGGCAAGTATATCCTTGGGTAAGGATCCCAAAACTGTACACAGTACTCCAGGTGTGGTCTCACCAAAGCCCTACTCTAACCCTTTTGCAATAAAGACTAACATACCATCTGTGTTCCCAATTGCTTGCTGTACCTACCTGTTAACATTGTGTACAAGGACCCTCAAATTCCTCTGACTACCAACATTTACTGGTCTCTCACCTTTTTAAAAATACATTTTACTTTCCTATTCTTCCTATTAAAGTGGATAATTTTCCACTTACACACATTATACTCCATCTTCTTGCCCAATCCTTTAACCGGTCTATATCCCTTTACATCTTCCTTACAGCTTACTTTCCCATCTAGCTTTGTATAGTCAGCAAACTTGGATATATTACATGCGGTTCCCTCATCTAAGTCATGGATATAGATTGTAAATAGCTGAGGCCCAAGTACTAATCCTTACAGCACTCCACTAGTTACACCCTGCCATCCCGAAAATGACCCGTTTATTCCTACTCTGTTTTCTGGCCGTTGAGCAATCCTCAATCCATGCTAATATTACCCCCAATCCCATGAGTCCTAATCTTGTTACAACCTCTTGTGTGGCACCTTATTGAATGCCTTCCGAAAATCCAAATAAACTACATCCACTGGTTTCCCCCCCCAGCCCCTCGCCCCGTGCCCCCATCTACCCTGCTAGTTACACATTCCAAAAATGAAGATTTGTCAAACACTATTTCCAGTTCATAAAACCATGTTGACTCTGCCTAATCATACTGTCATTTTCCAATTGACCTGTTACCACATTCTTCATAACAGATTCCAACATTTTCCCTACTACTGATGTCAGGCTAACTGGCCCGTTTTCTCTCTTCCCTCCTTTCTTGATCAGCGGGGTTACATTTGCTACCTTCCAATCCACAGGGACTATTCTAGAATCTAAGGAATTCTGGAAGATCAAAACCAATGCAGCCACTACCTCTGCAGTCATTTCTTAAAACCCTAAGATGTTGACTATCTGGTCCAGGGGATTTGTAAGCTGTTAGTCTCATTAATTTATCCAGTACTTTTTCATTAATATTACTTTAAGTTCTTCACTCTCTTTAGACCCTTGGTTCCCCATAAATTCCAGTTATTTGTGTCTTCTGCTGTACTGTGAAGACAGACACAAACTATGTGTTTACCATTTCTGCCCTTTTCCTTGTTCCCCATTATTTCTCCTTCTTTGCCTTTAAGGGACCCACATTTATTTTTGCTAATCTCTTCCTTTTTACGTACTGGTAAAATTTCTTATAGGTTCCCTAATGGTAATCAGTGTTGATTTTATCGATTTGCTGTTTTTATATTTCTTGCTAGTATAATTTCATTCTATTTTCTCCCCCTTTATCAATTTCTTGGTCATCCTTTGCTGAGTTTTAAAACCCTCCCAATCCTTAGGCTTACTATTCTTTTTGGCAACATTGTAAGGGGCCAATATTGCCCACCGTTGTAAACGGGGTGCACCTATCCTGATTCAGCTGTTTTTATCGGCACGGTTGATGTGGTGGTCTTTTGAGCGAAATTCCGCTCTGTGGAATTTTTTTTCCCGAGTGGACCGGAAGTCGGTCATAATGGGTGCGGTGGTGAACAGATGTTCGCACACTTGGGGAGCGGGCGGCGTGTCCGCCACCGTTAGTCATCAGCGTAGCGCTGCTGATGTCATCATGGTGCCGCAACACCATGTCTCTCCTTCACTTAAAGGAGGGATCGGTGCAATTATTTAAGTTCGGTCCACTGGGCCACCAGGGCTTCGGCTGGGCCAGTGGCCCGGCACCCAAGAGGAAGTGCCAAGCTGCCTGTTAGCGTTGGCTCGACCTGGGAGTTGGCCGACAAAAAAAAAGATCGCTGCTATTTTAGAAGCACTCCAAGCTCAGTGCACCGGCAGAAAAAGCTGCCGGCACCGAGCAGCGGTGGCAAGATTTCTTCGGTGGAATTTCAACATGGGGGGCAGGGGCGGGGGGAAACATTGGCGGTGCACACTCTGATGACACACTTAGGATGGATTGTCAGCAGTGGAGCGGTAGTGAGGGGAGCAGGTCATCACCGGGATACCGCAGGAGCGTACTTTTCAAAATGGCAGCCATATCACGAAAAATCAGTGGCCATTGCACTCCGCAGCGGGACCGCTGATTTCCGGTGGTAAGAAGCCTTAAGGAAAGGAGCAATTTTGGCCCCGAAGCCTCTTCTTTAAATCTAATACTATCCTTATCTTCTCTAGTTAGGCATGGTTGTACCACTTATCCAGTGGAGTTTTTCTTCAACAGAATGTATATTCGTTGAGAATTATGAATTATTACTTTAAATGTTCGCCACTGCTTATCTACCATCATATCTTTTAATCTAATTTCCCAATCTACCACAGCCAACTCGACCCTCATGCCTCCGCAATTGGCTTTCTTTAAATTTAAAACCCTAGTTTTGGACTTAACCCCATCATTATCAAACTTAATATGACATTCATTCATTATGATCACTCTTCTCCAGAGGATCCTTTACTCTAAGATTACTAATTAACCCAGTCTCATTGTACAGTACTAGATCTAAAATAGCCTGTTCTCTAGTTGGTTACGCAACATATTGTTCTAGAAAACTGTCTCGAATGCATTCCATGAACTCGTCCTCCAAGCTACTTTTGCCAACTTGGTTTGCCCAGTCTATGAAGATTAAAGTCCCCCGCGATTGTTGCATTACCCTTGTTACATGCTTCAATAAGGTGCCACACAAAAGGTTACTGCAGAAGATAGAGGTACGCGGAGTCAGAGGAAATGTATTAGCATGGATAGAGAATTGGCTGGCGAACAGAAAGCAGAGAGTCGGGATAAATGGGTCCTTTTCGGGTTGGAAATCGGTGGTTAGTGGTGTGCCACAGGGATCGGTGCTGGGACCACAACTGTTTACAATATACATAGATGACCTGGAAGAGGGGACAAAGTGTAGTGTAACAAAATTTGCAGATGACACTAAGATTAGTGGGAAAGCGGGTTGTGTAGAGGACACAGAGAGGCTGCAAAGAGATTTGGATAGGTTAAGCGAATGGGCTAAGGTTTGGCAGATGGAATACAATGTCGGAAAGTGTGAGGTTATCCACCTTGGGAAAAAAAACAGTAAAAGGGAATATTATTTGAATGGGGAGAAATTACAACATGCTGAGGTGCAGAGGGACCTGGGGGTCCTTGTACATGAAACTCTTTTGGAGTTTACCTGAAAAAACATAAACATTAAACTGTGCCACCCACCCTGGATGACACACTAGACATTTACAAGGCCCTTTTTTTTCTTTTTTGTGGGTTTTTTTTTGTGTTTTTTTTTTTGGCCACTAAAATCACATTTTTTCCTCCAGTGCCCCCTATAAAAGGGGAGGGGGACACTAAAAGCACCGGCAATTAAAACAAATTAAACTTTAAAACATAAAATCAAATTAAAATTTGGTTGCCGGGCGTGACGATGCACTCCAGTCCCTCCGGTGCCCACCTCTCGCGGAAGGCCGCGAGCGTACCGGTGGACACCGCGTGCTCCATCTCCAAGGACACCCTGGCACAGATGTACGCGCGGAAGAGAGGCAGGCAGTCAGGTTGAACGACCCCCTCGACCGCCCGCTGCCTGGACCGGCTGATGGCACCCTTGGCCGTGCCCAGGAGCAGTCCTACGAGGAGGCCCTCGGACCTACCCGCTCCCCTCCGCACAGGGTGCCCAAAGATCAGGAGAGTGGGACTGAAGTGCAGCCAGAATTTCAGGAGCAGCCCCTTTAAATAATAAAACAGGGGCTGCAACCTCGTGCATTCCATAAAAACATGGAACACGGACTCTTCCAGACCGCAGAAATTGCAGGCGGCCTGGGAGTCCGTGAACCGGCTTAAAAATTTGTTGCACAGCACTGCTCCGTGCACCACCCTCCAGGCCAAGTCCCCGATGAATAGTGGGAGGACCCCTGCGTAGAGTGCCCTCCATCGGGGATCCCCGCCTCCTCCGGACGGCAAGATGGTACGCCATGGCGTGTCCGGATGGCCGGCGAGGATGGCAAAGTTGAGAGTGTGCAGGAGCAGCCCGTACAGAAAACCCCTCCGCGCGGAACTGAAAGGCACGGAGGGGATTTCCTCGAGGCGGCTCAAGTTGTGAGGCGCCGGCTCCCGAGGGAGGTTCCGGGGTTTGGCGCCAATGAGGAATTCCGTCCGGACGGGGGTCAGTTCGGACGGGATCTCCCCACGTGCTTGAGCCTCCTCGATGCACCTAACGGAGTCAGGGCCCAGAGCTGTTTTTAGCGACTCGATGGCTTCGGCCACGCGGCAGACGTTGGCTGAATTTAGGCACCGCGCCAGCGTGCCTGGCGCCATCCAGCCCGCTCCTCCGCCATCGAGCAGGTCCCTGACCCTGGTCACCTCGCCAGCCACAGCCCTCTCTTCCGACCGCCACATAAAACCTCGGTCTGGAGGTACGGATTCCCGAGCAGCGGTTCCTGCAGGACGGCCGCCACTCCAGCCGGCGGAGAGCTGCGCTTGGTGGAGACTTTGTTCCAGACCCTGGTGAGTTCCTTGTAAAAGACAGGCAGCTCCTGGAGGGCGGTCCTGACACCCCCCAAGTTCACAAACAGGAGCTGCGTGTCGTAATTGAGGTCGCGCTGCTGGCGGAAGAAATACGTCGCCAGAGCACACCACCTAGGAGGGGGCTCGACGTAAAGGTATCTCTGCAGGGTCTGAAGACGGAAAGTCGCGAGCTGGGCGCTGATGCACACCAACGACTGACCGCCTTCCTCAAGCGGGAGACTCAAGTCCGCGGCAGAGACCCAGTGCTTCCTGTTGTTCCAGAAGAAGTCCACCAGCTTCTTCTGTATCTTGGCGACAAACGCAGGAGGAGGGGTCAAAGTGACCAGCCGGTACCACAACATTGCGGCCACCAGCTGGTTTATGACTAGCGCTCGACCCCTGTAGGACAGCACTCGGAGCAGTCCTGTCCAGCGCCCTAGGTGAGCGGCGACCTTGGCCTCCAGCTCCTGCCAGTTCGCCGGCCAGGCTTCCTCGTCGGGGCTAAGGTAGACTCCCAGATAGAGGAGATGGGTCGTGCTCCAGGCAAAAGGCCTGAGCTCCTCCGGCAGGGAGTCCACCCGCCACTGACCCACCAGGAGTCCGGAACATTTTTCCCAGTTGATTCTGGCAGAGGATGCCGCCGAGTAAATCTCCTGGCACTCACGCATCCTCCGCAGGTCAGCGGGATCCTCTACCGCAAGGAGCACGTCATCGGCGTAAGCCGAGAGGACGACCTCCACGCCCGGCCCTTGCAGAGCCAGTCCCGTCAACCTCGTCCGCAGGAGCCGCAGGAAAGGCTCCACGCAGATGGCATATAACTGGCCGGACATGGGGCATCCCTGGCGCACCCCTCTCCTAAAGCGAAGGGGCGCCGTCAAGGACCCGTTAACCTTAATCAGACACTCCGCGGCGGCGTACAAAAGTCGGATCCGGGCGACGAAATGCGTCCCGAACCCGAAAGCGCGCAGAGTTCCAAGCAGATAGTCGTGATCCACCCTGTCGAACGCCTTCTCTTGGTCGAGAGATAGGAAGGCGACCGACAGACCAGCCTCCTGGGAATGATGGATGAGGTCCCGGACCAGATGGATGTTATCGTGGATTATCCGGCCTGGGACCGTGTAGGACTGGTCGGGGTGGATCATGTGGTCCAGCACGGTGCCAAGGCGAGCAGACATCGCCCTGGCGAAGATTTTGTAGTCCGTGCTGAGGAGGGAGACCGGGCGCCAGTTCTTAAGGAGGTGGAGATCGCCCTTCTTCGGCAGCAGGACGATGACTGCTCTGCGCCAAGAGAGGGGCATCTCCCCGGTCGCCAGACTTTCCCCCAGGACCCGCGCGTAGTCGCTCCTCAGGACGTCCCAGAACGCCCTGTGGAACTCCACGGTCAGCCTGTCCAGCCCCGGGGATTTTCCCCTCAAGAGCCGGTCGAGGGCACCGGTCAGCTCCGCCAGGCTTAGCGGAGCTTCCAGATTTTCACCGCCCTCCGGGCTGACTTTCGGCAAGTCCTCCCACAAAACTCTACGCGCTTCCTCGCTGGACGGATCCGGAGAGAACAGAGCCCCGTAATATTCACGGGCCCTGTTGTTGACGCCCTCCGGATCCGAGATGAGAGAGCCGTCGTCGGCCAGCAGCGTCAAGAGCTGCTTACGGACACTCTGCCTTTTTTCCAGCGAGTAGAAGAAGGGGGAGCCGCGGTCCAGATCCTGCAGGAACCGGATCCGCGACCTCACGAACGCGCCTTGGGACCCGACGAGCTGCAGGTCCTTCAGCGCGGCCTTCTTAGCTTCGTACACCGTCCGCAGGACCGGGTCCTCGACGACTTGACCGAGACGGGATTCCAGGTCGAGCACCTCTTTTTCTTGGCGCCCGACTCCGGCCGCCCGCCTCTTGGTCGACCCCCTCGCGTACTCTTGACAGAAGACGCGGACGTGAGCCTTGCCCACGTCCCACCATAGCCTCAAGGAGGGGAAGCCCCCCTGCTTCCTTCTCCAGTCGGACCAGAATCGACGGAACGAGTCCTGGAACCGCACGTCCTCCAGCAGCCGGTTGTTAAAGTGCCAGTACGCGGACCCCGGCCTCGCGCGGAGCGAAGCGAGCTCCGCCCACACCAGGTGGTGGTCCGAACACGGCACCGGCCGCATGGAGGCCGCCGGGACGCAGGAAACGTACGCCTGAGACACGTAAAGGCGGTTGACTCTGGACCATCCTACTCCAGGCCTCACCCAAGTAAAGGCGCTGGAGTCGGGGTGGAGATTTCGCCAGACGTCCACCAAGTCGAAGGACCCGACCAGGTCCCTCAACTTCTCCATCGCCGTCATGCTCTGCGGGGCACCGGAGCGGTCCCTCGCCTCGAGGGTGCAGTTAAAATCCCCCCCGAGGACAATGCAGTCGCCGACGTCGACGGAGCCAAAAAGAGCGGACACTTCTTCGAAGAAGCGCGCCTGCTGCGGGCCGGGCTGAGGGGCGATCACGTTCACGAGATGGAGCGGCACGTCCCCCAGGCGAACCGTTACGTGCAGCAAGCGGCCTGGCACGGGCTCCTCGACCCCCAAGATCTCCGGCTGAAAATGCGGGCCCAGCAAGATGGCCACCCCACTAGAAGTGGCGGTGAGGTGGCTCATGCGGACCTCTCCTTGCCATTCCAGGAGCCACGTGGCTTCGTCTCCCGGAACGGTGTGGGTTTCTTGCAGGAAGCACACCGCATATTTCCCCTCCCGCAGGAGCGAAAAATTGTCAAATCTACGACGTGCCCCTCTGCCGCCGTTGATGTTGAGGCTGGCTATGGTTATCTTCATGGCAAAAGCATAGTGCAACCTCTACCTTAACCTATTGCGGGGGAGGGAGCGGAGTCTTTTGTTGACCTCCACTCCTTCAGCAGCCCAGCGAGGAACTTTTTGAGCCGGCGCAGCTCAAGGCCTTGCGCCCTTGATAAGGGCCCGCCCGCGGCCATGGTTTTAGCGGCGACGCGGACGGAAGCGATGAGCAGCCCCGGCTCGGACCATCTTTCCCGGGCCAGATGGGCTCGGTTGCAGCGACCCTGGCTCTCGTCCAAAAAGTCCCGGAGATCCTCTACGGGAATGAGGGGGGACTCAGCGGCGGGCATGAGGAGATCCACCGCCTCACTGGCGATGGACTCGAGGTCTTCACCCGCGTCCTCCACCGAGTCCCCGTCCTCCTCCGGGAGGTCGCCGCTAGCAGCCGGCCCGTCGACCGCACGAGGTACGGCAAACGGCCCGGCCGTTCCATCCGGCCCTGGCTCTGCCCCGATCCCACCCCCAGGATCGTCGGCAGAGGAGTCCCCACTGGGCTCTTTTAGAATTGGTGCTGGGTCGGGAAGCGACAGCGGAAGGGGTTCCTCCTCCGCCCCAGGAACCGGGGAACAAGGAGAGACCCGGCCATAGAAAATCCCCAGGCCCTCCAAGCGCTCCAGCTCCAAAGTAGGGGGCGAGGGTGGGTGTTCCTCCCCCTCCCCGCCGCCACCCCCCGGCCCAGCATGTACAGATTCATTAAAAGTGTTAATACTTTGTATTTCTGCCGAGTCGAGCAAATCCCGGGGGAAGTTGGATATTGGCTGGGCGGTCTCAGGTTCGGCCTTTTCGGCCCCGCCCGCCTCAGTGCCCGGGACGCTCGACCCGGCGGCTACGCATTCTTCTGCTGGCCCCACGCCCCCCACGACAGGCAGATCTTTCACGCCCTCCCCGGGAGGCAGCGGCTGGGCAGCCTCGACTGCCTCACCCTCCCCTGGGACAGATTCCTCGTGCCTATGGCGCAGTTTGGGGGCGCCGGTGGGGGACGCGGGACACGCGGCGGGCACCGACTCCTCCGCGGAGGGATGTTGTTCCCCCCCCGCCTCATTGGAGCGGCGCCTCCTTTTTTTCCTGGGGGGGCACGGAGACAGGGAGACACCCGTGTCTGCCGAGGCCTCCCGCTCCACTCCCCCCTTTTTCTTATCTTGCCCGCGCCCGAACCCCTCTGCGGTATTAGTCAAGGGCTCGGGCACGGGCTCAGGGCACCCCGCGCTCGCCGGTGACGGGGTTGGGCCGAGCGCGGTGAACAGCTTGTCTGGCGCACTAAGGGGACCCGCCTCTAGGTGTTTCGCCTTCTTCTGCGCCTTCTTTCCGGCTGGACGCTCTCCCTCCCCCCCGCCGGAGGCCGTGAAAACAAAGGCCCCCGACGATGCCCACGCACCCACAGCTCCCGGCACGCGGATGCTACTAGGGGGAGGGGTGGCGGCGGCGCCAGCCTTGTCCGCCCTCGGTGGTTTGGCGGCTTTGGAGGCGGGGCAGTTCTTGCGAACGTGTCCCACCTCCCTGCAGGCATGGCACCGCACGCCGTCCAACGTCCAAAGAACACGGTAGGCAGTCCCCTCGGTGCACCACATTAAAATTGCCCTCTGTCGTCTCTTCCCGCGCCAGCTGGACAAAGAGCTGGCGGCGGAAGGAGAACACATGGCGCAGGCTGTTCTCCCTGAGGCCAAGTGGTATGGGGTTGATCCCCGACCTTACCTCCCCCAGTTGGTGTAGGTGAGGGAGGAGGAGCTCAGCGGGAACAAAGGGCGGGACGTTTGATAGAATGACCCTCTGCGCGGTGGCCTCGAGAGGGTCCACCGGCAGGAACGCCCCGCCCACCGTGAGCCCCTTTTCAATGGCCAGGGACACCGCCCGCTCCGACCCCAGGAAGAACACGGCCTTCCCAGACATCTTGGAGGCTGCGACAATGGCCGAGGGGCCGACTACCCCAGCCATCGCCCGCACGCACTCCTCAATGCTCATTGTGGGGTGAGTGTAGCTCTTGACCCCGTGTTTCGTAGTTATAAGTCTGAATGGTGGCAGGGCAGCAGGTGGCGCAGGAGGTGCCGTGGATGTGGATGCTGCCTGCGCATAAGTCCTAGCTGGCCCTGCCACCGGCGTAGATGGGGTCGCCATCACAGGGTCCCTTTAAGGGCTACACCCACCCCAAAGTCACAGACCTTAATGGTCTTTAAATGGCCTCGTTTAATAGACTGAGCAGAGGAGCTCTTAATGATGCACACCTCTTCCCTAGTTGACAATTGGGGAGGGGCCTTGCTCCCTCTGCTTAGTTGTCTTAATTGTTTTACATTTTTCCAATCAATTTGGGAGGAAAAGGGCTCTCAGAGAGAGAGGGGAGAGACAGAGAGTAACAGAGAAAGAGAGAGGGGGGTGGGAAGGGGGGAAACTGCGAGGGCAGGTCTCCCCTCGCAGCTGTGGGTGGGTGCAATCCCCAGATGGCAAACAAAAATAGTCTTTGGGGTGGTCTTCGGGTGAGGGGAGAAGATGTCTTCACCTGGTGCAGCTGGAGCCACACAGGCACACACTCCCAACAATGTTAATTAGGGTGGATTAATTGTTTCTTCAGCCTGGTAGCTCCAGCTATCCCAGGCTAGGCAATGGGGGAGGGGTGCTTCAAAGGTGTGTGGGGCCTAGTTGTAAGCAAGGCCCCCACACACACTTCCACACACACACACCCCCCGCGATGTTCCGGCCCCCAACTGGTCTTCTTTCCTCCCCCCACCGATACAGCAAAGTCTTTTAGGGACTGCACCAATACACCCACCTGTAGAATGGTAGAGTCTCCCTCCTTCCACACTGGATGTTGTTGTTGGTCTTTCCCCCTCTCTCCAACTCTTTGTAGAAATGGTGAAGTTGTTCAAGTTTTCTGCTTTTTCCTCCTCTCCCTCTGGGTGAAAGTTGGTGGTGAAGCCCCTTCCTTTCTTCCTGGGCTGATTCACAGGCCCAGCCAGGAGCAAAGGCAGCAGCTCCTTCTCTCACTGCTCACAGCTCCAACTGTTTAGGCCACGCCTCCACTGCTCCACAATTGGCCCAGGTGCAGCAGCTAATCAGGAAGGCGAATGGAATGTTGGCCTTCATTGCGTGAGGGATGGAGTACAAAAGCAGGGAGGTCCTGCTGCAACTGTATAGGGTATTGGTAAGGCCGCACCTGGAGTACTGTGTGCAGTTTTGGTCACCTTACTTAAGGAAGGATATACTGGCTTTGGAGGGGGTACAGAGACGATTCATTAGGCTGCTTCCAGAGATGAGGGGGTTACCTTATGATGATAGATTGAGTGGACTGGGTCTTTACTCGTTGGAGTTCAGAAGGATGAGGGGGGATCTTATAGAAACATTTAAAATCATGAAAGGGATAGACAAGATAGAGGCAGAGAGGTTGTTTCCACTGGTAGGGGAGACTAGAACTAGGGGGCACAGCCTCAAAATACGGGGGAGCCAATTTAAAACCGAGTTGAGAAGGAATTTCTTCTCCCAGAGGGTTGTGAATCTGTGGAATTCTCTGCCCAAGGAAGCAGTTGAGGTTAGCTCATTGAATGTATTCAAATCACAGATAGATTTTTAACCAATAAGAGAATTAAGGGTTACGGGGAGCGGGCGGGTAAGTGGAGCTGAGTCCACGGCCAGATCAGCCATGATCTTATTGAATGGCGGAGCAGGCTCGAGGGGCTAGATGGCCTACTCCCGTTCCTAATTCTTATGTTCTTATGTCTAATTTCCTGATTTATACTCTGTCCAACACTGTGATGACTGTTAGGGGGCATATAAACTACTCCAACAGTGTCTTCTGCCCTTTGTTATTTCTTCGCTTCACCCATAATTATTCGATATCCTGATTTTCTGGGTGAAGATCCTTTCTCATTACTACCTTTATCTCATCCTTTATCAGGGCTACCCCACCTCCTTTCCATTTTGCCTATCTTTTCTAAAAGTCAAGTACCCTGGAATATTTAGTTCCCAACCCTGATCACCCTGTAACCACATCCCAGTAATGGTTACTATATCAAACCCATTTATCTCTATTTGTGCCATTAATTCATCTATTTTGCAAATGCTTTGTGCATTCAGGTATAGCGCCTTTAATTTTAACTTTTTACAATTTTTCCCTGGACCTTCGATGCTAATGCCCTATTACTATTATTAAACTCTGACACAATCTGCTTGATTTTACCCAAATAGCTACTTTGCTCTATGGCCTTGACTTTTCTCTTCAAACTTATAAATTTACCCATACCTGAACCCTCCCTCCTCCTCATGATAGCTTCCTGATGGTGAGATCAGGTAACTGAGTAGACCAGAGATTAAATGTACAACCTTGCTGATCTACGTAACTCTGCTCCTCAACTAGCAGAGTAATTGACTAGGTTACTTGATAACTCTTATGCAGTTTGAGAAATTATTTTCCATTTTCTCATGTGTCTGGTACCTAATTTGAAAGGCAGTAGCTATTCTAGTTCACTTGTGGTTATGTGAACCGTGGTTTTGGTGAATAATACACATTGAAATCACAGTGACTCAAACCAAACTAATTTATAACGCACAAAATTTAATGAGATATAGGTCAGTTTGGGAGAAATACATCCTGATTGTTTTCAATTACACTTCATAGAATCCTGCACCATTCAGATTTATAGTCCCACCCACCCGAATTAGGAAGCTGAGTTTCAATAAAGGTGTAATAGAAAAGCAGCTAAAGTCATAGCTTGCCACGTTAAGTTTTTTTTTTACTGGAGATTTTATGGACCAGTTGAAGTGTAACAAGTGCAATGGAAAGCATTAAATAAAAGCTCACATTTCCACAAGGAATAACATCACTCGACATAGTTATATGATATATTGCAGCTGTACGTACAGTGCATGAATTTACAGAACAAAATGCAAACCTAAAATACTTCACAGTAGCTGTAAAATTATTTACATTATATGGATAATCCTAAATATGTTATTAAATGTGCAACAGATTTGTACAGGTACATGCAAAAAATTGGTATAGCTTCTGCACAACAAAGTGTTTCAGAAATGAGGAAAAATCCCAGCATGAGAAGAGCCCCCACCCACATTACAAATGCAGAGCTACATGGCTTAATTTAGAAAGTTAAAGCAGAGATTGTTGATTTTCAAAATGTTTCAATACAATTTATATTTTACATATAAATGTGCATGCTTGGCAGTTCAGCAGGCATTGACCAACAGGGTGTTAAAGTCATAGCCTCATCTACAAAACTATTTAAAGCAGCCTTTTCCTATTATTTATAAATAAATCCATAAATGCTTCCATCTAGTAGAAAAAGCAGCTAATACCCAAATATCTCTCATCTGGACTGTTCACAGTATTTCAAATACCTGTACAGTACAAATCCCATTGGATGGCCCAGTAAACACATTCTTAGACAACAACTAAGTGATAGTTTTCTAACAAAGGTGTGCTTTATAGCAGCTCAGTGTGAACAAGTACTGATATAGTAACTATGCTGCTGTTCATAGCATACAATAAAGTTTTTAGCCTAAAAAAAGGTTGAAACACACAGGCTTTCAGCTTAACAAAACTGCTTCCTAGTGCATTGCATACAGCTTCATGTTGCCTGATATTGTCATTTATTAAGCAAGTTGGTACAAACTACACATTTTATCCATAGCATACAATTTGCAACAATTCAGTGACAGTAGTATCAGTTGTTTACACCTTAAAGTAAAAGTTAAGTAAATCTTTGTCAAAATATTTCTTCAGGAATAATAACTTTAATGTTTGCTAGCCTTTGGTATCCTCAGTTAATGTATGAACTTGTATCTTGTCAGCTTAACATAGTTGCCCAATGTAGGAATAAATGTGTGCTTTGAAAATAAGCTATTTTTATATCCGACTGGGTGTTTTATTTTACTTTTGGTCTTTTGGTATTGCTGCACATTTTTAGATCTTCCCACTTTAGTTTAATGAAACTGTGAAGTGTCACAAATGTGAAAATAGCCTGGCCAAGTTTTTCTAAGGTTGAAAAGACACTGAAGGACTTCTGACCAGCATTGCAGCATTTCCAGTCGTAAACAAAAGGGAGACAGAAAACTCCTGTCAGAGACTAGTGCTGGCAGTGCTGGTGTCTGGAAGATAAGTACTGATGACACGATAACTCTGAGCTTTCCGAATCATATCTTGAATCTCTCCATTTAACTCCATCAGCTTGGAACTGATTTCTGATAGATCATGATTGGAGCCCAGCAGTGCAAATGTGCCTGTTTGTCCCAAAGTTTGATGCCTGAAGTAAATGTTAAGAAGTGTCTGGACCTCATCCTCCACATTACTGCCAAATATATCATTGGGCCATATGGTCCTGTAACAACATATTAAAGCAAGAGGGTTAGGTTAGTGTATCAAATAATAACATATCATAAAATACATATTTGCATTGATTTTCCAATTGATTACAGAAAATTAATAGGTATAAAGTAGGCATAACCAATCAGGAAGATCTGCTCCGCCTGGTTTCCACCCATTTAGCACCCCATCTAATTTTGCAGTTGGGTTTTGTATTGGCACTAGAAGTGCCTGCCAGTTTGTAGTTAATTCTAATAAAATTAGCTTCCATTGGAATAGATGTTCGGTCATCTATCCTACAGTATAAAATAGGTATTCATCATTCTTAGGTGTGCTATTTATGTAAGTACATTTAAAAAGCCCAATGACAAGATTTGTAGTAGCATTTTGAAACTATTTCTGAACTATTTTTCTTTTGTTTCTTTTCCATTTCCCTTTAGTCCACAAGGCAAATTTGTGCCAAGTGTTCTAGAATGCCATACAGCTTCATGTTGCCTGCTAGTAAGTCATTTTATTAAGCTAGTAGTCACAAACCACACATTTATTTTACCTATAGGGTATAATTTGCAACAATTGTAACACAGGTTCTGGTCAGCATATAGCCAGATGTTGAACTGTGCTATCTGCGAGGACACTTACAGTTAACACATAGCATTGGGTCAGTTGTCCTCATTCTCTGCTACCATCCAGGCGTGCTGAATTGCTGTCCTATGTGATCATGCCCTGGAATGGAAAAATGGGCCAACCTCCTCACTACGCTGGAGAGCTACCCTCTAAACTAGTACCTCATTCTGTACCACCTCACTTCACTAGCCTTCAAATAGAGGATTAAAGTTTTATGCTGCTCCATTACTTTGCCACAGACTCAGTTTCCTGCCTCCTCATTTCATCATCATCATCATAGGCAGTCCCTCGAAATCGAGGAAGACTTGCTTCTACTCTAAAAGTGAGTTCTCAGGTGACTGTACAGTCCAATATGGAAATTACAGTCTCTGTCACAGGTGGGACAGACAGTGGTTGAAGGAAGGGATGGGTGGGGAGTCTGGTTTGCCGCAAGCTCCTTCCGCTGCCTGCGCTTGATTTCTGCATGCTCTCGGCGACGAGACTCGAGGTGCTCAACGCCCTTCCGGATGCTCTTCCTCCACTTAGGGCGGTCTTGGGCCAGGGATTCCCAGGTGCCGGTGGGGATGTTGCATTTTATCAAGGAGACTTTGAGGGTGTCCTTGAAGCGTTTCCTCCTTATTTATTGCGCTGGTCACTGGGTTTTGCCAAGCATTGTTGTTACCCTGACAACCTTTGCAAAAACTTAAGTATATTATATATTAAAATATTAGCTTTTGTAATTGTCACTAACAACTTTACTCTCAAATGTAGCCATTTACCTTTAAGTGACCGGATCTCTCTAAATTTACCCAACACCACTTATAAACAGTACAAGGCTGCTTACACATGATTTCCTGGTTCTCTCTGGCAAGTTCCCAATGGCAGACCTAATAAAGGATGGGAGCTTGTTTACACTGTGTAAAGAACCTGATTCTGCAAAATCATGTAGAGTCAGCACAATAACGGTTAGGTGGGTCCTATTAATGCATCGCCTGACTAATGCCCAATTGGAAAATCTACTCCAAGAGGTTCATAATTCTAATTAGAAGGTGTAAGGCCATACTATTTCAATCAGGTGTTACATATTAATAACATATTTACTTTTAACATGAATGTAGCATTTTAAACTAGAAACTATGGCCTAGAAATTGGAATGTACCACACCTGTTTTACAGGAGTAAAATGGGCAAACGGTACAGTTTAGTGGGTGACTTGTGGCACTCATTCTGCACCATCTGTCGTATTGGTTAGGGCTCCTCTGTAGGTGTCCAGGGCACATTCCTGAAACATGCAAATAGGGGGCCTAATGCCTGTTTCAAACCTCTTTGCAAAATTGAAATGACTGCAGCATGTGCCTTGCATGCTGCTGTCAGTGTCTTCAGATGCATAGAAGCCAAATCAGCGGTCCTTAAAAGGACCGTTGGTGGTTGCCACCCAAAAGGTAAGTTTTAACTTTTTTCACTTACCTTATTGTAGACACAGCTGTCGATCATCCCCCACCCATTTGCCTCCTCTGCTGAGGCCATCGGCCGGTACCCAAGCTGACTGAATTTGCTCCTTCTTCACGGCCAGTGTACTGCCTCTGGGGCCGTGACTGGTGCCCACAGCTCGCCGGCAACAAATAAACAAGGTCGCTGGACCAATTTGCTATTGTCCTGCCACTGGTCCAGTTAGGCGCATATAGCGTGGGCTACATCCGCTCATGCATGATCTACTCTTTAGGCCTATAATTCTTGCCAGCATAAATATAAGAACATTCAACCCAGGGCTGAAAATTTTGGGAAATATAGAGCTAATGATTATTGCTGACCGATCCTATTTTAAATAAAACAGTCACAGGCGTGTCAAATCCAAATGGTATTTTATTTAAATTGGTATTTTTCTTCTAATAAGTCCTCTTTTCCTGTCACATAACACCATAATCAGAGCAATTTAATTACAACTACTGTAATATAATTTTCTTGTCAATTTGTCTCTACTCTCCTGAACGTATTAACTCTGGGGTATGGACCCATGGGTACTGATCACCCCCTGGGACAGCACTCATGTAACCAACCTATTACGCCTGTGACTGTTTTATTTAAAATAGGATCGGTCAGCAATAATCATTAGCTCTATATTTCCCAAAATTTTCAGCACTGGGTTGAATGTTCTTATATTTATGCTGGCAAGAATTATAGGCCTAAAGAGTAGATCATGCATGAGCGGGTGTAGCCCACGCTATATGCACCTAATGAGGCCAGTGGCAGGACCATAGCAAATTGTAGGCAAGATTGATCCTGACAGCACCCAACACATACATACTTCCAGCAGTTATTTCTGGATATCAATTAGGAACAGGGAATCTTGGCCTAACCCAGGGATGCTGAAGCAGAAGATTGAAGTTGGGATCTTCATGCACTGGATGACTCATGTATGTTTTTGTAAAGGTTTTCATTTCCACTTACAAGGCTGTACTCACTTGCACTATTATTGTTCGGGAGTTATACTTTTGACTCATTTATGAAAATAATAAGTCCAAATTTGGAAGAACAGTGGTATTTATTATAGCTAGTTAGTCAGAAGTTAAACACTGAAGAGTATTGTTGATACTAGCATAGTCTATCAATATTTAATACATAAGAAAATAGAGTGCATTTCCTGAAAAATCAAAGAAATATTAACTAAAGAATTATGTATTTTTTCATTAAAAAATGTCCTTGTACTTGCTTAAGCTAAAGCAATCAAGAAAAATAGGGCTATTATACAGTATGAGAGGTTAATATAAAAAGCAGGCATTTATGAAATTACAAACAGTATATCCAAAGTCTAACCTGCAATCCCTGATTTGCCGCAGGGCAGTTATAAGATCCCTGTTTTTCAGACACTCCAGCATGGACTGAATAGCAGCTTCGGAGGAGGTTAATGTGAGGCCATGTAAACTGGATTCATCTTTGAGGGGTTCAGCTGCTATTAGAGCTGAAGCTTCCTTCAGGTTATCCCTCAAATCATTCAGTTCTTTTGACATATTCAGTAGCTAAATAAACAAATATTAGTAAGATACAAATCAGAGCAGTTTTCTTTTTAACCATTTCCCTACCATCATACTCTAGCATCCTGGTAGCATTTCTATATCACTGAAAAATATGTGGTTGTAAGTTTATTTACAACAAAGATTCACGGCAGCATGATGGGATAGCAACTTCATGCTCAACTGTAATGTACCATGGAGCAAAAGTTGATTTTTAGCATGTTTTTGGGGAAAGTGCTGAGCAGAAGCTAGTAGCTTTCCACAGGAGGGGAGGGTAAGCTATCCCCAGACCACTTGTATATCTGCTCCTTGCAAACTCCAAACTAAATTGGTGAAGGACTAGGGTCATGTACTTCATTTCTTGCTGCAAATGGCCTAGCAAAACCATATGCAGAAAACAGACTTAAATAACAAGCATTCCATTCTCTCTTCTAAATTTACCTTTCATAGTGATTAGAAAGTTGAGAAAACCTAATACTTTGCAGCCCTGAAATTCAAAATCACATATTCCTTACTGTTTCTGGGAATTGTTTGTAATACATCTCAGGATGAGTTCACTCCCTCAATAGGGTCCAACTTTTCAATTTGGGTGGGTTGTTGAGCTTGTCAAATTTTGTTGTAAATTAGACTGAGTTTAAAATGATACTAAAACAAGACTGGATACAGGTGCTGATGATTTGTAGTTGGCATGGAAAGAATGGTTAACTGCACAAACTGGGGCATTTTCAGAGGGGTAATGACTGTGAACGCTAACAGTTCGCCATCATTACCCACTACAAAACCTGGGCCGTTATCTATAAAATCTGTTGTAATAGTCTGGTCTCTCTCTTTCTCTTGTCTGACATTCCTCTGCTGCTCTTGCTCTGCAATCTCCTCTCCCCAGGTATGACTCTGACTATGGCTGTGTCCTGGAGTCTCTCCTCTGGACATCCCATGGATGGCAGCTGCAGCCTGAAATATTGACTGCCTTGTACTATAAGGAAAGGGTTAATCAGACTGTCCCGAAGTCTGTTAATGTTATTCGGCTATTGATTTCTCTTTATATTGTAGTAATAGTAACCTTTAGCTTTTGCTTGTTAAGTAAGGAAGTATAAGTTAATTTAGATGCAGTGACCACTGAACTGTTGAATTAAGACTGACCTTGAAGCAATTTCCAGCATTTTTTGTTTTTATATTGGGATAGTTTAGTCACTTCAGTAAACTTAATTAAAAGACATTCCTGTGCAAATTGATCAATGTATTTCAGAGGACTTGACGTAATTGATAACAAGTTCTGCAGAGGAAATATCTATGAATGCATCATCCTTTTTAGAAGCAAGAGATTGGTATGGAATGGTACAGACTTATAATTAGAAGGTTCACTTGGTAGAATGACAATTACATGTACCAAGAGTGAAACAGCCGATATGAGTTGTATTTGTCTACAGAAAAATAACTCATTAAAACTAAAGTTATTGATAAGGGACAAGTTAATTAAAATTCTCCATATATGGGGCTGGATTTTCGAGTTTTTGGGCAGAAATGTAAGCGATACGTGAAAATTACCATTTTTGCTACTTTATCAATTTTAGGTCAAACTTTCGGCCTTTGTGTCATCGCAAAGGGAGACATTGCACAATTATTTGCGGCGCAAAACGCGATCCTCACCAACTTTAGTGTGGGGTCGGGAGCGCTGCGAGAGAGGCCTTGGGAGGGGGGGAAATTTTAAAAAAAAATTCAAAAAACATTACCAAGACTCTTATCTAATAAATTGCTGCAAACCCCCCCCCCCCCCAAAAAAAAACTTTAACTTACCTTTTTTGCAGGTTTTCTAACTTACCGCTGCTGGCAGGGCTGCACCGACAGGTTTTGCCTGTCGCTGTTCTGGGTACGAGTTGGAAGAGTGCCGAAACTCAGATGGTAATGCAATCCGCGTTGTTACACGTCCAGCGCAGCTTTCCCTGGTGGTACTTCCCATCGCCGCCGCAAACAAGGAGCCGAAGATCGCACCCAGGCTTTGCCACCAGATTTTTGCCACGGAGGGTCCAAACGCGGCAAAAACCCAGTCGCAAACCCCTCGAAAATCCAGCCGCATGGAGTTGTATTATGTAATGCAGAAATGTGTGGATTATCATGTAGGGTGGGTAAAAAAAAAGGGTATAAAAAGTGGCTGTTGGAACAGATATTTAGGATTCAGTAAGATCTGATCAACCTGTATACCGAACTCGGAACTGTGACTCTCCCGATTAAACCTGCAAAGTTTTGTCACAAATACTACTTTTAGTGTATGTTTAAGTACTGCTTACTTACCGAATCTGTGACACCTGACATTTAATGCTTATGAACCCTGTAGATTTGAGGAGTATCACACCTATCCTCTCTAATAGTACCAGTACATCTCCCACACCATACCCCAGCTCAGCCCCTGCAGAATGTAGTATCTGTTACAGTGCTATGGACTCAAGGAATTCAAATATTGAGGTATGCACATATGCAGAGTGACTTGCAGGTATGTGCAAAAGCACTTTTTTTAAAGAGCTGTTGGAAAATAGGTCTGATGCTATCCAATTTTTAATGAAGGAAATTACCCTGTAGTAAGCCAAAATAGGGCCCAAGTGTCTCCAGGAGTTGCTCTGTTTTTTTTGGAGCAACTAAATTTTTTTGGAGTAACTTAAAAATCGCAATTCTCCCATTTAAGTTGTTCCAGTGTAAGTGAGTTAGTTAGGTTTTTTTTTTAGTTCAGTTTTTTTTTCAAAAGGGGGTGTTACGCCTGTTTTAGCCATGTAAGCAAGTTTAGCCAGCTAAGACTTACTCCAAACAAAGTCAGGCCAGAGTAACTGGCCACTTTTGTACGTTCTGAAAAACCCTGCGGCGAATTAAGAGATTAGGTAACCTCCAAATGACAGTGTTATGATAGGAATGCTAGTTTTGTTTAAAATCCCAAGCAGCAAGACTGGTGCTATCAGCCTGATTAAACTGCGTATATTTTTAGTAAAGATAGCTAGATATTAAAGCACTGGAAAATCTTTGAAGATTCTTTTCACCCCCCCGCCTGCCTGCTCCTCCATCAAAACTCTTCCCCCCAACCTGTTTCTTGTAGCCCTCAGCGCGGGAAAGCAGCGGCCGGCCTGTGCGGCAGGCCACTCGGCCCGGGATAGGGACGGTGAGCGTCGCCCCCTCCCACACAGCCTGCATCACACACACTCAGATTCTGGGGGCTAGGAGCTACTGTGCATGCGCGCACACTCTAGCGCGCATGTGCAGAGGTCCCGGCACTGTTTTCAGCGCCGGGACCTGGCTCCGCCCCCGAATCCAGTTGCCACGCTACGCCACCATGGAGGAGAGGCTGGGGAGCGGCCAAACTCGGCCCGAAGATTTTTGGCGCTCTTCGAGTTCTACAAAAGTGGCGCACCTCTGGCGAGTGCGCCAGAAATCTGTACTGGCCAAATTTGGGCTCTAAGACTGTCCAGTTCAAAAACTACTGAGTGGTCAACGCACTTGGTCTGTGTTAACTTCCTTTACATGGTCATTTATTTTCAATGGCAAGGTCTTTGGTAGAATACCTAGTGGTTAATTTAGGTTAGAGAAAACACAATTCATTTTTAAAATTGTAATACTGCAGTGCATTATTGCAGCAATTTGTGGTGCAGAGATAAGATGAGATATCATGCCCACAGTTGCCCATATAAATACAGTCTGAGTCAGGTTCTAGGCTAAATGGAAGCTGTGCACTTAGTTGCAGGGAGGGAGATAAAATCAGGGAATCATCACATGCCATTCTTGTACCCATTCTAGTGGATGATTCAAGAGTAGCACTCGTATTGCCTTAGGAGCAAGTCACTTGTCCACCCTTTGGATCTCTCCACAACAAAATACACCCCCAAAGAGGAAAGAAACAATAAAATAACAAAAAAAGTAAAAATATGATTTAGTAGTTTTGAACCACAAACAAATCACTATCAACTATTGCAGTCAAAATAACAAACTCCCATATAAGGCCATTAGCTATTAAATGCTACACTATTACATTACATGTATCATACCCTAATATTCACTCTGGTGTCAATCATAATAGAACTTATTTTACCTCCGGCATTGAGCTGACAACATGGATCTGTCCAATTAGTTTATAGTAGGACTGAAAGAGCAGCAGCAGCTGAAAGTGGAGTTTGTATAGTCTTTGACACAATTCAAGTTGCTGTGAAGGGTAAAGAAATCAGACAAACGGTTTAAAATAAGCATCAATAATATTGGGACTATATTTCTTTCCAGTTCTGTAAATACTTAGCCATTAAACAAAGAAAGAAAGTTATAAATCAGAGATTACGTACAGTCTAAAAGTGATTAATTTTGCTGAATACAATTACATATCTATGCAAAGGTTATCCATTACTGCAGTGCAGTGCTTACCCATCACTTAGTACTCTCTTCCTAAGGACAGGAATTAAAATAAGTAAATTATTAAAAAATGCACTATATTTTTTAAAGACTGTAATCAATTATTTATAAGGAAGCTACTTTTCCAGAGAGTATATTGTTATTAACTAGAATGAAAGAGGTGTTATTTGATACCTCTAATTTGGAAAAAATTACCAGGAACAATTTTCTTCTAGGTAAAATAACTGCTTTTTCAAACAAAAATTCCAATCATTTGAAATTCTCCCTAATTTATTTTAATGTAAGTAACTCAGTTCCCCTGAATATCTGATATAGAACCTTATTACTCTGCATACCACCAGTAGGTAAAGTTAGGAGTTTTGAAGCTTCTGGCTCTGAGAACCAATACCTTTGAACAACTCTGAGAAGTATTCACTATCTGTTCCAATCAATGTAGAGTTATAAGCCATTGCTTGTAATTAATTGTTTATCGGTGTTTTACTCTAAACTAATGTTTCATTTTGCTATTAACATTAAAGTCAAAAAGCTTTGGCTAAATCAAGTACATAAAAGTCATTGTGCTTTAAAAGTCATTCACTGTGCCAAGCCCTCGAGATGTTTCAACGTGATAAGGCATTACATAAATAAAAATTTCACTAAGTTAAATGTCATTCAAAACTATGAAATATCAACATTTTTAAAGCATTTTTTAATTAATACACGTTCAAAACATCTCTGCAGAAATGAAGGATAGATGGTAATCTGTCAGTGACATTCTGTGTAGGACTCGTTCTTTTTAAATATAATACATTGAGTTTGCTTTATTAAAATTGTACAACTAAACAAGTGTATTGCAAATGAAGAAAAGGTAATGCATTGTTTTATTTTTTAGCAAGATTCAGAATTTTACACTGTGCGTTTTCTTCAGTTTTATTTAAAATGCTAATGTTTATATATTTATATTTTTGTTCTTCATTATTTCTTTAGTTTTAACCATAACAGGATTTTATCATTTATAGGTATCATAACATTTTGAACCTATGTACCACTATCAGCTTGTAACCTCAGGTAATTTTTATGCTGGTCCAATCTGTACATCGGACTCCAAAGCAAACATACTTAGTGATCTGGCAGCAGGATATCAGACTGGAGAATCCATGTTTTAAAGTTTGGTAGACAGCAAGGGAGCTGGTCTCCATCAAAATGAGAGATTCATATTGCTGATCTTTGAGGGGAAGGAGTTCAGATAAATTTATTAAGACCAAAGATTCTGTGTCCTTCCAGCAGAAGGAACTCAAACGAGACCAAGATTTGGATATGCTGGGTTCTGAACTCCCCTGGCTGTTTCTGTGGGGTATTGTTAGGGGCAGAGCCTCCACTCATCCCCAAATAATGCCAGTGGCATAAGAGAGGCTCCCAGGCCAAGAGTTTCCTCACCTTGGTCTGGTGAAACATGGATGGGTTAGTAAGCTAAGTGAGATTGTGTGTACCAGCTCACCGAATGGCGAAAATGGGGTCCAGGCATGGTTCCCAAACCACTGAAAAATGTTGGTAAATTTATAAGGGGCATGTTGGGTACAGGTAAGGCATCTTTCTAGGGAAGTGTTTGGGGGAGTGGGCAGAGCATTCTAAACAGGATTTATCAACCTGTTCTAGCACCTGCTGCCATTATTTAATTTAGATGATCTTCCCTACAAACTTTGCTGGAGCACTGGAGTACAATGGTAGGCAGATCCCAGAAAAATCCTGGCCTATATCTTTGCATTATTAATCATATTATTGCATATATCAATTTTTCAGGTTTGTAAGTGTATTATTTAAAAGGATAATGACGATCCTTTAAAAATCTCCATCAATAATTTCCAAGGGGTTCTCCCGATTGACCACTATAACTTTGGCAGAAAATCTGCCTAAACGCTGGAAAAACAGCAGAAATGCTGAAGTGATGGTGGTCAATCAGGATGAACCCTGCAGAAATTCAACCCCTTATGTTTTAGCAATATAAGCTGTAAATAGATCATGTTCTGAATTTTTCATTGTAGGAATGCTAAATAATAAAAACAAATCCTTCTACAGATTGAAAAAGCTTTTCATAATTTTATGAAATTGGAATAACATTTTTAGAACAGAACTAATCAATAAGCAATAAATAGTTGAATTACTTTAAAACAGAAAAAATATATTTTTATGTGTTTAATAGTGCACATAAAACTCTGTAAATATTAGGAATATAGAACCAGGTAAAATGGGTGCAACTAGGCCCAATTGTGGGGACCTATGTTCTGTGCCTCAAGAAGCCTGAAAATCATTCGACCCAAAATTGAGTTGGGCCATTTTTTAGACAACCAGGATGACCACCTAAAACAGGCGTTAGACCCTTGCATACGCTAATGAGGAGCCAAATGCCTGTTTTAGGTTCCCTCTGAAAAATTGGGCTGCTCTGATTAAAGGAGGTGCAGGCCAACTCTGCTCAGGTTATCTGGATGCGCTTGCGGCCTAGTCTGTGGCTGCCACCAGTGAAACCGCATTGTGTAATACTGGGCCATAAATTGCAGCCCCTACGGGTATGTACGAGGTGCACACCCGCCCATAAGGGCCGCGCAAGTTCCGGGTTTAGGCATGCACTGCGCATGTGCCTAAACCCGGCACTTGCGATGTCAAAAAATCTTGACAGATCGCACGCATGCGCTATTTGCCCAACTCCTGCCCAGTGAATGAAGTTCAAATTCTTATGCTGGTAAAAGCAGGTGTAAGGTCTGCTTTTACCAGCATAAGAGTTTAAAAAAAAATAGAAAAATAAAATGTTATCATTCATTTATATATAAAAAACCCTGTCCATTAAGGCAAGTTTATTTTTAGCCCTGTTAAAACATATAATTTCAAAAAGATACATTTTTGTATTAAATATTTAATTAAATTGCATTTTAATTAATTTTAAATATGTAATGTCTCTTTAAAATTTATTTTCAGTGTTTGTGTGTTTTTGGGGGTATTCCATTCCTATTAATATGAGCTCCGTATATACGGAACTCACAGTCATATGAATGGGGATCCCCCTTCTCTGATAGGTTGGGCCAATGCGCGTGATCCCAGACATCCGTAGGAAACCTGTACAATCCTGGGATATGTGGACCCCTATGCTGGCCTTCCTGTCGAGCCCCAGGACCTCAAGTCGCTGAACCTCCGGGACCACCAGGTACTTTCGTAGAAATTATTGTGGTCGGAGACATCCATCCGTGGGAAGCCTCCGACCGGAATCTTTGGCCCCTTATGATTATTCCTGTCTTCCATGTTGAGGTTGATTTGATCAAAGGTATTATCATTCAAATAGGTAGAGAAAGAACTCTTGACATTTTCTATTTCATAGCTATAAAGGTTTCTCCTCAATCTAGTTATCGTCATACTAATTAAAATTGGAGCTTGTATAATGAAATATTGTAAAGAAATCAAGTTGTATCAGTACTGAAAACTGGAATAACTTTGAAGTAATTTATATCTATCATGTTACGTACAAAGAATTCATTAGTACTTGAGATGTGTATATGTTAGTAAGCAGAATTTAACAATCTAATCGTTAGAAAATATTCAAGAATTGTAACTTACTGCAAGGGATTCCATTTGCTACACAGCAAGCATGTCACAGGAGCAAAAAGCCAAGAAAACAGAGTATAGAAGATCATTGTAAAACATGCGTTAAAGTGCACAGTACAAGGCATAACCATAGGAGTAATTATATTTGAAGGAAACAAGATTAAAACAGCTGTCAATCCAGTATGTTTTTTTCCAGTTCAGAGTAATTTCAAATATCTCTAAATACATGGGCACGTGCAATTAATTCAATTTGCATCTGAATTGATTGTCCATTCAGAGATGAACATATGGTAGTTAATCAATTCTAGATTTTATGAAGGATTATTTAGAACATAAATTATACAAACTACAGTCTAGAAATTATTGAGTGATACTATCATATGAATGGTATGATAGTATCACTCAGGAAGAATAGAAAAACAGAATATTTTTTAAATGGTGAGAAACTTAAGTATTGGTGTTCAGAGAGATTTAGGTCTCCTCGTACAGGAAACACAGAAAGTTAGCATGCAGATACAGCAAGCAATTAGGAAGGCAAATGGCACGTTGGCCTTTATTGCAAGGGGGTTGGAGTATCAGTAAGGAGGAAAGGATGCAAGAGAAAAGAAAGCCATCCATGGCTAATTAAAGAAATAAAGGACGGTATCCAATTAAAAACAAAGGCATACAAAGTGGCCAAAACTAGTGGGAGGACAGAAGATTGGGAAGCTTTAAAAAGCCAGCAAACAATGACTAAAAAAACGATTAAGAAAGGGAAAATAGACTATGGAAGTAAACTAGTACAAAATATAAAAAACAGATAGTAAGAGTTTCTATAGGTATATAAAAAGAAAAAGAATGGCTGAAGTAAATGTTGGTCCCTTCGAGGACGAGACCGGGAATTAGTAATGGGGAACATGGAGATGGCATAAACTCTAAACAAGTATTTTGTATCAGTTTTTTACGGTAGAGGACACAAACAATATTCCAACAGTTGATAGTCAAGGGGCTATGGGGGGGTGGAGGAACTTAACACAATCACAATCACTAAGGAGGCGGTGCTCAGTAAGATAATGGGACTAAAGGCAGATAAATCCCCTGGACCTGATGGCTTGCATCCTAGGATCTTAAGAGAAGAAGTGGCAGGGATTGTGGATGCATTGGTTGTAATTTACCAAAATTCCCTGGATTCTGAGGAGGTCCCAGCAGATTGGAAAACTCCAAATGTAATGCCCTATTCAAAAAAGGAGGCAGACAAAAAGCAGGAAACTATAGACCAGTTAGCCTAACATCTGTGGTTGGGAAAATGTTGGAATCCATTATTAAAGAAGCAGTAGCAGGACATTTGGAAAAGCATCATTTGGTCAGGCAAAGTCAGCATAGATTTATGAAGGGGAAGTCATGTTTGACAAATTTACTAGAATTTTTTGAGGATGTAACGAACAGTTTGGATAAAGGGGAACCAGTGGATGTGGTGTATTTGGACTTCCAGAAGGCATTTGACAAGGTGCCACACAAAAGGTTACTGCACAGGATAAAAGTTCATGGGGTTGGGGATAATACATTAGCATGGATAGAAGATTGGCTGACAAACAGAAAACAGAGAGTCGGGATAAATGGTTCATTCACTGGTTGGCAATCAGTAACAAGTGGGGTGCCGCAGGGATCAGTGCTGGGACCCCAACTAGTTACAATCTATATGAACGACTTGGAAGAGGGGACTGAGTGTAACGTAGCCAAATTTGCTGACGACACAAAGATGGGAGGAAGGAAAATGTGTGAGGAGGACATAAAGAGGCTGCAGGAGGACATAGACAGGCTAAGTGAGTGGGCAAGAATTTGGCAGATGGAGTATAATGTTGGAAAATGTGAGGTGATGCACTTTGGCAGAAAAAAATCAAAGAGCAAGTTATTATTTAAATAGAGAAAGAGTGCAAAATGCTGCAGTACAGTGGGACCTGGGGGTACTTGTGCATGAAACTCAAAAGGATAGTATGCAGGTACAGCAAGTGATCAGGAAAGTCAATGGAATCTTGGCCTTTATTGCAAAGGGGATGGAGTATAAAAGCAGGGAAGTCTTGTTACAGCTGTACAGGATATTGGTGAGGCCACACCTGGAATACTGCGTGCAGTTTTGGTTTCCATATTTACGAAAGGATATACTTGCTGTGGACGCAGTTCAAAGAAGGTTCACTAGGTTGATCCTGGGGATGAGTGGGATGACTTATGAGGAATGGTTGAGTAGGTTGGGCCTCTACTCATTGGAATTCAGAAGAATGAGAAGTGATCTTATCGAAACGTATAAGATTATGAGGGGGCTTGACAAGGTGGATGCAGAGAGAATGTTTCCACTGATGGGGGAGACTAGAACTAGAGGGCATGATCTTAGGATAAGGGGCCGCCCATTTAGAACTGAGATGAGGAGAAATTTCTTCTCTCAGAGGGTTGTGAATCTGTGGAATTCGCTGCCTCAGAGAGCTGTGGAAGCTGGGACATTAAATAAATTTAAGACAGAAATAGACAGTTTCTTAAACGACAAGGGGATAAGGGGTTATGGGGAGCGGGCAGGGAAGTGGAGCTGAGTCCATGATCTGATCAGCCATGATCTTATTAAATGGAGGAGCCTTATGGCCTACTTCTGCTCCTATTTCTTATGTTCTTATGTACAAGAGTAAGGAAGTCTTACTACAATTGTATGGGGCTTTGGTGAGGCCACACCTGGAGTACTGTGCACAGTTTTGGTCTCCTTATCTGAGAAAAGATATACATGCCTTAGGTTTACTAGATTGATCCCTGGGATGAGAGAATTGTCCTGCGAGGAGAGATTGAGTTGATTGGGCCTATACTCTCTGGAGTTTAGAAGAATGAGAGATGATCTCACTGAAACATGTAAGATTCTGAAGAGGATTGACAGGGTAGATGCTGAGAGGTTGTTTTCCCTGGCTCTAGAGTCGAGAACCAGGGGGCACAGTCTCAGGATAAGGGGTTGGCCATTTAAGACTGAGATGAAGAGGAATTTCTTCACTCAGAGGGTTGTGAATCTTTGGAATTCTCTACCCAATAGGGCTGTGGATGCTGAGTTGTTAAGTATATTTAATGCTGAGATAGATAAGATTTTTGGACTCTCGCAGAATCAAGGGATATGGGAGTTGGGCAGGAAAGTGAAGTTGAGGTCGAAGATCAGCCATGTTCTTATTGACTGGTGGAGCAGGCTCGAAGGGCTGTATGTCAGCTATGGCTCAGTGGGTAGCACTCTTGCCTCTGAGTTAGAAGGCTGTGGGTTCAAGTCCCACTCCAGGACTTGAGCACAAAAAAATCTAGGCTGACACTCCAGTGTCGGAGGTGCTGTCTTTCAGATGAGACATTAAACCGAGGCTGCTCTCTCAAGTGGACATAAAAGATCCCATGGCACTATTTCGAAGAAGTTATCCGTGGTGTCCTGGCCAATATTTATCCCTCAATCAACATAATAAAAAAAACAGATTATCTGGTCATCATCACATTGCTGTTTGTGGGAGCTTATTTGTGCGCAAACTGGCTGCCGCGTTTCGTACATTACAACTGTGACTACTCACCAAAAGTACTTAATTGGCTGTAAAGCGCTTTGAGACGTGCGGTGGTCGTGAAAGGTGCTATATAAATCCAAGTCTTTCTTTTTTCTTTCTATGGTCTATTCTTATGTTCTTATGCTTAATGTGCTCTCTGCTATTTTAGCGTAAAATTAATTTCAATGAACAGAAAATCGCAGGAAGTGCACCTGTGATTTTCTGATATGCACTGGATGTGTGCGAGGCCCTGCTGGTGGTGAGGATATTGCAAAATTTACTCTATTGTACAAAAAGGTTTGATGGCCTTGAAGTAATTAGGCTCACAGTATATCAGCAAATACAAATAGGATGGGTATTATATGCACCAGGATTGATAGTCCTTTTAGCCATTGTGTGCAATAAAGTAACAAATTCAAACTTGTTAAAATTGTAAGCAAATGCTCGGCTCACAAAAGCAAGATTTGACAGATTCCCAAGTTTTAAGTTGCAATATAGAGAGTTGTGATAAATTATAAATCACACCATGTTTAAACATAATTTTATTAACATGCAAAAAGGAGTTCCTACCTTTTCCTCCGAGTCCCCTGGCTGGTTTGTAATCACTGTGTCGCCTATACTTCCAGGAAATGATGCTTTACAGTTTGCCAGCCACTATTTTCAAAGAAAATGTAAATAGTATTTCAAACGAATATATTTTCTTGTGCCAAACAAACATCTTTATAAAATGCATATTAGAGCATATTAAACAAAGCAATAATATCTAAAAACAGACTGGTGGGCCCCTATATTTCTCAGCATGACAGCTAATGGGTATTTGTTTCTGGGATGTTAAGGCGTGGAAAAAGGGCAGATAACCGTGACCCTTTGTACTTGCTTCATACTTCCTGAGGAATCCCTGCCGTGGATGGGAACCTACTGCTTGAAACATAGATGTGGAGGGACCATTTAAATCTTTTGTAAATGACAGTAGAGTTATATCATAATGGGACTAATTTAAATAATATAACTATGTAAATGTAAGTTTGGTTGGTTTGTAGACCTACCTTTCGCCCCCAAAATCACGCCTCACAAAATAAGATGCGTTGAGGTCAGGGTTCAATTTTTCAATCTGTGCCACTGCTCGTGCCTTGTAAAAGTAGCCCTTACATTGCTCTATAGTGCTATGGTCAGACTTGGATTTGGTGTATGAGCCATGGTTTAGTGAAGTAGGAAATGTGCAAGTTCCTTTTGACTCTCTTGATCTCGGTCAGTTCTGTTTCTGCCATCCCCTTCCCCCTGCCCTATCCCCCCTCACTAAGGTGATAAGTGCTGCAGAATAGAGACATTTTCTGCTTTTGATGCTTAATATCAACATCAAGCACTATTGCTATCAATTAAAGAATATATATTTCAAGCACTATTGATGCAGATTCAGGTGTCTACTGTATGCACAAAGGAAGCAGGCCTGGTAACAGTTATCTACCCTTTTCCCCTTGCTTAACATGCCTTAATCAATAGAAAAAAATATTTGAGCTGCACCAATATGAATTTTTTTCCAAATACAGTATTGGTCATCTCTTGAGGTCTCTTTGAGTGAGACTGGCAATTAATTGTAAGTTAACAACAATTTTGTGTGACACTCTCCAAATTCACATATAGTACTGTTACATGTACTGGAGACTTTCGCCCATCGATCTGGATTGGATTCCAACTCAAGACCCTGACAGTGTGCTAACTTACTATATCACACTGAACTATATCTATCCTGCATGTATTTTCATTAACTAACAAGCTTATTTCTGAAATTAACATTTATTGTGTTAATACAAAAAAAGAACGTGTTCCCATTTTAGGCATTAAAGTTGCCCAGGCCACGCATATCACAGTTAGATGCAGGATAAAATTCCTGTTGTTTAACAATTTGTACAGTTCTAACATCAGAGGATAACCCTTTCTGTACCAGTGTAACATTTTTCCATTAACAATACCAGTCATTCTGTAGCTCCTTCGAGTGAGATTTCCAAGTTAGTGTCAAATTAGGCACAATTCTGTGCTGGAGATCCATTAGGGGCCACATTGAAACTATCCAAACTCATTTCATTTAGAACGCTTACAGATAATGTGACTTTTTTTAAAACATATTTTAATATTACATGTAAATCAACTAGGCATTGTCAACAGGAATTTCTGGCTCATGTGCCAGAAATGACCAGATGTTAACAAACCCTATTTGGCAAAGAAGAGGGGGAGAAAAGCTAAAAAAGAGAAAAGCACATTTATAATTAGCGTTATAGCTAATAAAAAATATCAAGAGTTTTAAATTCTCAGTCAACATTTAAAAATGTAATATCAGAGTATTCTTTGATATGTTCTGAAAGCTGACTAACCAATTGTGCAGCTTCTTTCTTGTTGTTGTATGTGTCCAAATATTCCTGTAGTTCTAAGACATTGAATTTCAGCCTTTCAAGAAGCCCACAAGAAATCAGCTGGAGAAAAGAGGGTTGCTATCAGTATACAGTATTTTGAACATATATACATAAATCATAAAAATACAAACCTTGTGCTTATAAGTTTTAAGTATTACCGTTTTGCTGAAAGTATTAGGGTCCTATGAATTTAATGTAGTAAAGTTAATTAAATGATTGTGATTTATTTTACACTTGCTCAGTTATACAGAGAATTGTCAATGGTAAACCACTGAATCCAGAGACCATCCTACAAGTGAGGGGATTGAATAACATGGAGCTCACTGAATTGTGTGTATTCCACTCACAAATATGATTGTCATATCTTTAGAGAGCAACACATCACACACTGATGTGCGTCCACAGTGTGGAGCTACAAACATTACACTTCTCCCTCCTTAATGAAGAATTATTCTAACAAACAATCATACATGATTATACATAACAAAGGACATGGACTTATTTTGCTATATTTACAAATCAAGCTTAACCACTTGTTTTCTTTTTCGAAGAGGATACCTTCGCTCTCGAACAGAACCTTCCAAACATGGTGTCAAATTTAAACTCATTTGAGGCTGATTCTGAGGGAAGTTTTCCTTCAAGGGATGTCCTTGATTTCCATTTGAACTCTCTCTAACTTCAGACTCTTTGTTTTCCTGACTTGGACTCAAGAATTAAATTCTGACTTTCTCTTGGATTTGTTTCCAGTACATTAGATGTAGGATATGCTACTGGTGTATCAAAACTATCTGATGAGTCAGAAATAATGGAATCACTCCCACCTTCAACTACTTCCATGTCTGTGGGTAAATATGATCAATGTAAACAAACCTAACCTGTCCATTATCAAACATCTTGACCAAATATGTGCGAGGACCACATATCTTCACCATTCTTCCTGGTAACCACTTTACCCATTTATGGTGATGGTTCTTCACTTTCAACTTCTGATTTAATTTCACACTTCTCTCTTACTCTACCTCTATCATGATTCTCTTTCTATCTTAATTGTGTCTCTTCTATGGACTGTGCCAAGTTTGGTTTTAACAATGAGAATCTGGTTCGTGGCTGTCGTTTGAGAAACAACTCTGCTGGTGTTCTACCAGTAGTTGTGTGAGGAGTATTACGATACGTTATTAGAAAATTAGCCAATTTGTGGTCCAATGACAACTGTCGTTTCTTTGGATTTGGATCCAACATTTGTTTGATGAGGGCATGTTTTACAATTTGTACAGTGCGCTCTGCTGCACCATTCAAAGCAGTGTGGTATGGTGGAACCGTGATATGTTTCACACCATTTTTGCTCGTGAACTGTGCAAATTCTTCTGAACGAAATTGTGGTCCATTATCCGAAACAATTTCTTCTGGGAGGCCAAATGAAGAAAATAATCTTCGCAAAATGTCTAATATTTTACTTGTTGTTATTTTCCACATTGGAAACACCTCGACCCACTTCGAATGGCTATCAATCACAATGAACAATTGTTGTCCTTTTAGCTCAGCAAAATCGATATGTAGCCTTTGCCACACCCTGGGAAGCAATTTCCATGGCTGTAATGGTACTGATGGTAGTTGCTTGCTTACCGATTGACATGTCGTACACTGACTGACAATGTACTCTATATCTTTATCAAGACCTGGCCACCATAAATAACTGCGTACAAAACTCTGGTCAAGCACATTCCCAGGTGCTGGTCATGGAGGTCTCCTAATAATTTGTACCTGAATTTATTTGGTATAACTACTCTTCCACCCCACATGATACAATCTTTATCGACTGATAATTCATTCCTACGAATTAAGAATGGATGAATATCTTTGTCTGTTACCTGGTTTGGCCATCTGTTTGCAATATAATCATACACCCTTGACATCACCGGGCCACGTTTGGTTGCTCTACCAATCTCTTCAGCTGTGACTGGTAGTTCATCGATGTATGAAAAATAGAACACCTCTTCCCTATTGGGTGTAACTTGTGATGGGAAACGCAATCTGTGATCAGCTGATCGTCTGTATTCAATATCATATGTATATGTTGACAAAATCAAAGCTCATCTCTGCATTCGGGCTGCAGCTAATGTTGGAACTGGGAACTTTGGATGGAGGATTGCTGTCAGGGGCTTGTGGTCCGTAACGAGAGTAAACTTATGACCATACAAGTATTTGTGGAACTTCTTGACCCCAAAAATTAATGCCAAAGCTTCCCTTTTGATTTGCGCATCATTACACTCACTGGCACTGAGAGTGCGTGAAGCAAAAGCAATTGGTCTCTCCTCCCCACTACGTAATACGTGAGAAATTACTGCCCCAACTCCATACGGAGAGGCATCACATGCTAGCTTGATCTCCTGAGATAGTAAACTAACATGGTGCTCTCTACCAAGCTGCTGTTACACTCCTTGAATGCTGTATCGCATTCTTTTGATGACTTCCAATGGACCTGTTTTTTCAATAGGTCATTCAGTGGATGTAATACTGTAGCCAAGTTTGGTAGGAACTTCCCATAATAGTTCAAAAGACCAAAAAATGATCGAAGTTCAGTGACATTCTTGGAAGTGGGTGCATTTCTGATTGCATCCAGTTTTTCCTTGGTTGGATGTAAACCATCTTTGTCTACTCTATACCCCAAGTACTCCACTGAGTTTTGAAATAACTCACTTACGAGCAGCCACTTGTGCTTCTCTAGCCGTTGAGGACTTCATTCAATATGTTATTATGAATTTGCTTATTTGGTGCTGAAATTAGTATGTCATCTAAATAACATACTACCCCTTCAATACCTTGCAAAATCTGGTTCATTACCCCTTGGAATATGGCAGGAGCGGAAGACACTCCAAATGGTAACCTATTAAATTGATATAGGCCTAGATGAGTATTTATAGTCAAGCATAACTTGGACTCCTCATCTAGTTCCAGCGGTAAGTAGGCATTCGTCAGATCCAACTTTGAGAAAACCTGACCTCCTGTCAGTGTTGTGAATAAATGTATATTCGGCAATGTATTGGGGACATTACCCTCTAGAATCTGGTTTATGGTTACTTTATAATCAACACACAATCTTACCTTACCATTGGACTTAGGTACAACAACAATGGGTGTAGCCCAATTACATTGATCTATTTTAGAAATAATGTTCTCAGTCTCTAGTCTTTTGAATTCTTGCTCAACTTTCTCTCCTTGAGTGCATATGGTACGGAACGTGGCTTGCAGTAAACCGATCGAGCGCCCTTCTGTACCCTGACACTCGCCTTGAAGCCTTGGATCGGACTGCCCGTTTCACAGAACACCTTCGGATAATTCTTGATGACAATATCCTTTGACTCAAATCTCGTTTCAACACGAAAAATCTCATTCCAATCCAGCTTCAGTGATCCTAACTTGTCTCCTGCCACTACTATTAGAGGCAAGCTCTGAACTTGATCCTTGTATTTCACCAGTACGGTGATATGACCTGCCACCGGAATGTTCTCTCCTGAGCAGCCTCGCAGCTCTATCTTGGCTTTCTCCAATGGGAAATCCCGCAATTTGTCGCAGTATAGCGACTCCGGTACTACGCTCATGGATGCACCAGTGTTGATTTCCATGGGTATCTTGAATCCTGCAACATCTATATGGATTATGATACTTTTCGAATCGCCGTCTGTTAACCTGGTACTCCTGATGATATTTAACTCTAACATCTCCTCGTCCGGTTGTTGTTCTTCCATGCTATGTAGTCTCTGGGGATTTCTACTCATAGCTTTGAAATTTGGTTTACCCTTCAGTCGGCATGCCTTCGCAAGATGCCCAGTGTTACTGCAGACGAAACACTCTGCCTTCACATATGGATAACTTTGAGCAATGTGTTGTCCCAGGCACCGATAGCAGGACGTCAATGCTCTGTTCCCATTTCCAGTTTCTGAGACTTTGGGGCCCCACTGCCTTTTACTTTGAACCTGCAGGCGATTCACCTCAGTTGTCTGATGACTGATATTAGTATGAAATTCTTGGGAATATTGGTCGGCTATGCTCATCGATTTAGTTGTCTGAAAAGCTAAATCAAAAGTCAAGTCAGGCGTTGTCAATAACTTTCTTCTGATCGCATCATTTTTCATCCCACAAACAAAGCGGTCATGCAATGCTCGGTTCTGAAAGTCTCTGAAATTACAGTGAATAGATAGCTTTTTTAATGCTACAATGTACTCACTTATATTCGGCCTTCTGATTTTGTATTCCGAAACGATAACTTTCAGCAATTTCTAATGGAACGGGGCTGTAATGTTGTTCTAGCTTAGGTAGAATCTGTTTCAGTGTTGTATCCTTTGGCTTGTCAGGCACAAGCAAATTTATCAGCGTTTCTTACAACTCGGGCACAGCCTCAGTTAAGAATATAGCTCTTTTTCGTTCCAACACCGCCCAGTTATTGTCTTCATTACTGGCAATTTCGATGATATTATTTGCAGTGAAAAACATTTCTATCCAATCCACATTCGCTCTGAAACTTTCAAGGTTGCATTGAAATTCTCCCACATGCCCTATCACTCCCAAAGGGGCAGCTATTTTGACTCTGGCAGTTTAACCAAGTGTGTTCGTAATTACCTCAGATTTGTAGCTGTTTCCAAAAACAGAGAAGCTCTCAAAGTCTCTCTATCAACTGGTTGAATCCTTCACCAACAAAAATTTCAGCTTTGTATTATCCTATTAGACCCCATTCCTGTCGCCAATGTCATATCTTTAGAGAGCAACACATCACACAGCCTGTAAAATGGCTGCAGGTTCCGGTAACCTGTGACCTGCTGGTCAGGTGACCTGCTCTTTCTTAACAGCACTAGCTGCAGTAACACAGGCATCCACAGTGTGGAGCTACAGGCATTACCCTAGCCACTGAGTCCAGCGACCATCCTACAAGTGAGGGGATTGAATAACATGGAGCTCATTGAATTGTGTGTGTTCCACTCATTAATATGATAAACTCTATAATCAACAGCTTTTATTTACACTAGAAGTTGGTAAAATATGACAAATTCAATTACGTTTTATTACTCTATGAATTGTGTTTTTGTGGACACTTTAATATCTTCTTTATCTATGTGAAGTGGCTGAGATCATTATTTAGAAGATTTAATTTACCATTTTGAAAATGTTGTTAGCAGGATATGCACACCTAACTGTGGGTTCAATTTTCCCCGTTCATTTGTGCCGTTTTTTTGGCGGGCGCAGTTTTGTTTGGCGTATTTATTTTTTTCAAAGTTTCCCCCTGTGATCTGTGCCGGCATCACTGACTTAGTTACGATTTTTTTAGGCCAGTTTTTTTTTACGTCATAGGGGTTCCCACATATCTGCGCCGTTTTTTTCAATTTTTCGCAGTTGGTGCAACATTTTTTTCTCTTAGGTCGGCGTATCTAGCCACTCCCGGAACACCTTCTGGTGAGTTAAGTAAACCAGCGCATGTTCACAAATCTGCACTGAAAGATGCCATTGTTTTTAAATCGAAGATTTTGGAGGGAGTCAAGAAAACTGTCAAAATCAATAATAAACTTCAACTTTTTTTTTACCTGACAACGTAGAAGTGTAAATTTGTTGGATTTCAGAAGTTCTCTAATTTTTTTTACTCACTCGCATGCCACCACCGAACGTCTTGAAGCAGGTTGGAGGGTTGTAGGTTTGGCCGGAAGAGTCGGCCCCACGCCCGGACACAGTGGCTCGGGGTTTGGCTACAAAACAACCCGGCGGGTGGAGAAGAGAGAGAGAGAGTGCGAGGTGGCGATCGGAAGCTTTGGAGCCTGGGGAGGGGGAGGGAGAGAAGTCACAAGACTCCAATTAGTAAAGGGGGAGGGGGTATGAGAGAGAAGTCACCAGACCTTTGGGTGTGGTCCATCCATACAGACCTGGAGAGAGACAATTGCGAACCTGTGCTGCCTGCTTTCCTGCCATTTTGAGTTTCTTTCTTTTTAATTAGGGGGGCAATACTGAAAAATGCCATATCTTGTGCGAGCCTTCTGCATCATGGTGCGACGTAGAAGACAATTGATTTGACTTCATCGCATCAGGAACATCAGAGCCCATAGGGTGCTGGACAGGAGGCCTTGCCCACCTTGGGTATATCGAGACAGGCGTTCGTACCTCCATCTGAGTGATACAGATTGTGTCAGAAGGCTGCGTTGCCACAAAAGAAGTTGTAAGAGATCTATGAGTTGGTCAAAGCAGACCTGCATCCTAGAAGCATTAGGAGGACTGCTTTGTCAGTTAAAGTGAAAGTTACAACTGCACTTTCATTCTATGCCTCCGGATCGTTTCAAGCGACAACTGGGGATGTGTGTGCCATCTCTCAACATGCAACACATGGCTCCATTCACCAGATCATGGCTTCACTGCACGCACATAGGATTAACTTCATAAAGTTCCCCATGACCGCCTAAGCAATCCATGACAGCGCTGTGGGCTTCTCCAGGATTGCTGCCTTCCCGAAGGTACAGGGCTGCATTGATTTTACCCACAGCGCCTTGCGAGCACCTTTGAAGGATTCCGAGATGTACAGGAACAGAAAAGGTTTCCACTCCATGAATGTGCAGCTCGTGTGTGATGACATGCATCATTACCATGTCAGTCAATGCAAGATACCCTGGCAGCACCCATGATGCGTTCATCCTACACGACAGTGTTATATCTGCCATGTTTCAGCAGCAGCAGCCAGAAGGGCAGAGCTGCCTACTGGAGACAAAGGGTACGGCCTTGCCACCTGGCTCATGACGCCCCTATGTGCAACCCGGACGGAAGCTGACTGTCAATACAACATGTCGCACATTGCGACGCACATCACTGAGAAGACAATTCGCATATTGAAACAGCGTTTCCGATGCCTGGACCATTCCGGAGGCTATTTGTTGTCCTCCCCTGAGATTGTTGGTCAGTTCACTGTTGTGTGTTGCATGCTGCATAACTTAGCCATCATGAGGCAGCAGCATTTGGTAGTGGAAGACCCACCTGCGGTGAGAGTGGGTGATGATAATGATGTGGAAAATGCAGGTAACGAGCAGGAAGAGGAGGAGGAGGACAAGAAGGATGAGGAAGCCATGTAAGTGTCTGAAACATAGAAACATAGAAAATAAGTGCAGGAGTAGACCATTTGGCCCTTCGAGCTTGCACCACCATTCAATAAGATCATGGCTGATCATTCACCTCAGTACCCCTTTCCTGCTTTTTCTCCATTCCCCTTGATCCCTTTAGCTGTAAGGGGCATATCTAACTCCCTCTTGCATATATCCAATGAACTGGCATCAACAACTCTCTGCGGTAGAGAATTCCACAGTTAACAACTCTGAGTGAAGAATTTTCTCCTCATCTCAGTCCTAAATGGCTTATCCCTTATCCTTAGACTGTGTCCCCTGGTTCTGGACTTCCCCAGCATCGGGAACATTCTTCCTGCAACTAACCTGTCCAGTCCCGTCAGAATTTTATATGTTTCTATGAGATCCTCTCTCATGTTTCTAAACTCCAATGTATAAAGGCCCAGTTCATCCAGTCTCTCCTCATATGTTAGTCGAGCCATCCCGGGAATCAGTCTGGTGAACCTTCGCTGCACTCCCTCAATAGCAAGAGCGTCCTTCCTCAGATTAGGAGACCAAAACTGAACACAATATTCCAGATGAGGCCTCACCAAGGCCCTGTACAACTGCAGTAAGACCTCCCTGCTCCTGTACTCAAATCCCCTAGCTATGAAGGCCAACATACCATTTGCCATCTTCACTGCCTGCTGTACCTGCATGCCAACTTTCAATGACTGATGTACCATGACACCCAGGTCTCGTTGCACCTCCCCCTTTCCTAATCTGCCACCATTCAGATAATATTCTGTCTTTGTGTTTTTGCCACCAAAGTGGATAACCTCACATTTATCCACATTATACTGCATCTGCCATGCATTTGCCCACTCACCTAACTTATCCAAGTCACCCTGCAGCCTCTTAGCATCCTCCGCACAGCTGAAACCGCCACCCAGCTTAGTGTCATCTGCAAACTTGGAGATATTACACTCAATTCCTTCTTCTAAATCATTAATGTATATTGTAAATAGCTGGGGTCCCAGCACTGAGCCCTGCGGTACCTCACTAGTCACTGCCTGTTATTCTGAAAAGGACTTGTTTATCCCGACTCTCTCCTCCCTGTCTGCCAACCAGTTCTCTATCCACGTCAATACATTACCCCCACTATCATGTGCTTTAATTCTGCCTACCAATCTCTTGTGTGGGACCTTGTCAAAAGCCTTTTGAAAGTCCAAATACACCACATGCACTGGTTCTCCCTTGTCCACTCTACTAGTTACATCCTCAAAAAATTCTAGAAGATTTGTCAAGCATGATTTTCCTTTCATAAATCCATGCTGACTTGGACCGATCCTGTCACTGCTTTCCAAATGTGCTGCTATTTCATCTTTAATAATTGATTCCAACATTTTCTCCACTACTGATGTAAGGCTAACCAGTCTATAATTACCCATTTTCTCTCTCCCTCCTTTTTTAAAAAGTGGTGTTACATTAGCTCCCCTCCAGTCCATAGGAACTGATCCAGAGTCGATAGACTGTTGGAAAATGATCACCAATGCATTCACTATTTCTAGGGCCACTTCCTTAAGTACTCTGGGATGCAGACTATCAGGCCCCGGGGATTTATTGGCCTTCAATCCCATCAATTTCCCTAACACAATTTCCCGCCTAGTAAGGATTTCCTTCAGTTCCTCCTTCTCACTAAACCCTTGGTCCCCTAGTATTTCCGGAAGGTTATTTGTGTCTTCCTTCGTGAAGACAGAACCAAAGTATTTGTTTAATTCGTCTGCCATTTCTTTGTTCCCCATTATAAATTCACCTGATTCTGACTGCAAGGGACCTACATTTGTCTTCACTAATCTTTTTCTCTTCACATATCTGTAGAAGCTTTTGCAGTCAGTTTTTATGTTCCCAGCAAGCTCTTCTCGTACTCTATTTCCCCCTCCTAATTAAACCCTTTGTCCTCCTCTGCTGAATTCTAAATTTCTCCCAGTCCTCAGGTTTGCTGCTTTTTCTGGCCAATTTATAATGCCTCTTCCTTGGATTTAACACTATCCTTAATTTCCCTTGTTAACCACGGTTGAGGCACCTTCCCCGTTTTATTTTTACTCCAGACAGGGATGTACAATTGTTGAAGTTCATCCATGTGATCTTTAAATGTTTGCCATTGCCTATCCATCATCAACCCTTTAAGTATCATTCGCCAGTCTATTCTAGCCAATTCACGTCTCATGCCATCAAAGTTACCTTTCCTTCAGTTCAGGACCTTAGTCTCTGAATTAACTGTGTCACTCTCCATCTTAATAAAGAATTCTACCATATTATGGTCACTCTTCCCCAAGGGGCCTCGCACAACAAGATTGCTAATTAGTAATTTCTCATTACACATCACCCGGTCTAGGATGGCCAGCTCCCTGGTTGGTTCCTCGACATATTGCTCCAGAAAACCATCCCTAATACACTCCAGGAAATCCTCCTCCACCGTATGGCTACCAGTTTGGTTAGTCCAATCTATATGTCGATTAAAGTCGCCCATGATAACTGCTGTACCTTTATTGCACGTGTCCCGAATTTCTTGTTTGATGCTGTCCCCAACCTCACTACTACTGTTTGGTGGTCTGTACACAACTCCCACTAGCATTTTCTGCCCTTTGGTATTCCGCAGCTCCACCCATACAGAGTCTACATCATCCAAGCTAATATCCTTCCTTACTATTGCGTTAATTTCCTCTTTAACCAGCAACGCTATCCCACCTCCTTTTCCTTTCTGTTTATCCTTCCTGAATGTTGAATACCCCTGGATGTTGAATTCCGAGCCTTGGTCACCCTGGAGCCATGTCTCCATGATGCCAATTATATCATATTTGTTCATTGCTGCCTGCGCTCCTTGCATTGAGGCACAGAGCCTTCAGGCCTGTCTTTTTAACACACTTTGCCCCTTTAGAATTTTGCTGTAATGTGGCCCTTTTTTATTTTTGCCTTGGGTTTCTCTGCTCTCCACTTTTACTTTTCTTCTTTCTATCTTTTTCTTCTGCCCCCATTCTACTTCCCTCTGTCTCCCTGCATAGGTTCCCATCCCCCTGCCATATTAGTTTAACCCCTCCCCAACAGCACTTGCAAACACTCCCCCTAGCTATCTGAGCTATCCTGCAATTCCTACTCTGACTTGCACGTGACACTGGTAGCAATCCTGAGATTACTACCTTTGAGGTCCTACTTTTTAATTTAACTCCTAGCTCCTTAAATTCAGCTTGTAGGACCTCATCCCATTTTTTACCTATATTGTTGGTACCTATATGTACCATGACAACTGGCTGTTCACCCTCCTCCTCCAAAATGTTTTGCAGCCGCTCCGAGACATCCCTGCACCAGGGAGGCAACATACCATCCTGGAATCTCAATTGCGATAGCAGATAGCAGAAACGTCTATCTATTCCCCTTGCAATAGAATCTCCTACCACTATAGCTCTCCCACTCTTCTTCCTACCCTCCTGTGCAGCAGAGCCACCCATGGTGCCTGAACTAGGCTGCTGCTGCCCTCCCATGATGAGTCATCCCCCCCCCCCCCCAACAGTATCCAAAACGGTGTATCTGTTTTGGAGGAGGATGACTGCAGGGGACCCCTGCACTACCTTCCTTCCTCTGCTCTTCCTGCTTGTCTCCCATTCCCTATCTGTCTGTGTAATCTTTACCTGCGGTAAGACCAATTCACTAAACGTGCTATTCATGTCATCCTCAGCATCGCGGATGCTCCAGAGTGAAACCACCCACAGCTCCAGTGCCGCAGTGCGGTCTGTCAGATGCTGCAGCAGGATACACTTCCTGCACATGTAGTCGTCAGGGACATTGGAAGCGTCCCTGAGTTCCCACATAGCACAGGAGGAGCGTGACACATGTCTGGGCTCTCCTGCCATGACTTAACATAGAAATATAGAAACATAGAAAACAGGTGCAGGAGTAGGCCAGTCGAGCCTGCACCACCATTCAATAAGATCATGGCTGATCATTCCCCCAGTATCCCTTTCCTGCTTTCTCTCCATACCCCTTGATCCCCATAGCCGTAAGGGCTATATCTAAATCCCTCTTGAATATATCCAATGAACTGGCATCAACGACTCTCTGCAGCAGGGAATTCCACAGGTTAACAACTCTCTGAGTGAAGAAGTTTCTCCTCATTTCAGTCCTAAATGGTCTACCCCTTATGCTAAGACTGTGTCCCCTGATTTTGGACTTCCCCAACATCGGGAACAATCTACTCGCATCTAACCTGTCCCGTCCTGTCAGAATCTTGTATGTTTCTATGAGATCCCCTCTCATCTTCTAAACTCCAATGTATAAAGTTCCAATTGATCCAGTCTCTCATCATATGTCAGTCTAGCCATCCCGTGAATCAGTCTGGTGAACCTTCGCTGCACTCCCTCAATAGTAAGAACGTCCTTCCTCAGATTAACCTTAGATTACTTAATTTGGCAACAATGTCAAAGGTTACTTACTGATAACAAAATAAAAAGAAAAAAAGATTCAATACTCACCAGTCCACCAGCCAATCACTTACCCACTTGCCTGTGACGTCACCTTTCGATTTCTTTCTACTTCTTTGTTTACCTTCTGCCCCTGCCCCTGCACCAGCTAGCCTCTCCGAACTCTCGGGCCTTTATAGGCCGCTCGACTCCCCGAACTCCCACTCCTGTGGCTGCCTCTCCGAACTCTCGGGCCTTTATAGGCCGCTTGACTCCCCGAACTCCCGCTCCTGAGGCCGGAGCACGACGGCGGAGGAGGGCGGGCCATCATGCCCCTTTAACGATTGCTTGAGTCTTGTGCCAGCAGCTCATCTGTGAACGCTTTACTGATGCCTGAGGGCTCAGCGACAACTATTCCACATGGACCATGTTTACTGTTCGGAGCTGTTCCATAATGTTGTGTTGTGTTAATGGAACATAATTCAGTTTTAATGTAAAATATATTTTATTCAAGAGTTTACAATGTACTTAACTTAACTTTAATAAAATCATTCTTGTATGAAACTACTTTAATATCACTCTTTAAGATCACTGATAAATTTGTAAATTTACATAATTAAAAAAAACTTTTAATTTGAGAACAGTTACAACAGTAACAATAATAATAACAGCAGCAGCAGCAAAGAAAGGCTGCAACCATCTCTCATCCCCCTTATTCTAAGACCGCCCGCTGCACTTGGTCTTGGACACACCGCCCCTGCCCAAAGGTGGTGGCACAGTGTTTCTGGGCTTGGTACCAAGCTTATTCTTTCTAACATCTTGGGTACTGCGCACCTCAAAGGTGGGATCGTCAGCGTCAGGCGGCAAGTTGGAGGGCCCAGGTGGAAAGTTGGAGGGCCTGGCTTTGGGCTCTTCAGAGGCTGGTGTGGGGATTGGAGTGGGAGTGACAGGCGTGGGATCTGGGCGTGTTCCCTTATTGCAGCGGCGAACTCCAACGTGCCGTCCCTCATGCGCCTGACAGTTTCTCAATGACCTGCAACATTCTCTCCCTCATGTTGAGCAAAACTACCTGCAACATTCCCTCCCTCATGGTCAGTGACATGGTTTGCACTACCTCTGACATTCCCTCCCTCATGGCCACTATTTCCTCACTGATGGTCCCAGATATCGTTCCCATTTCTCGTGCCATTGCTGTTACTTCTCCCGACAGTCCCGCTACCTCATCATTCACCCCACTGATGGCGTCCAGGAATGATCAGGTAAGGTCAATGCTCTCCGCACTCAATGATATCATCTGAACCACATCTGTTAGATTCTGCACCTCAGGCGAGCGCTCCTTCCCCTCCTCCCCGTGGTTGTGGCTCGCACCCCAACACTGGGACCTGCAGCTTGAGACGGTGGGGCCCTGGGTGTGCCTCGCTGCACCCCACCAGTGGGACCCGCAACCTCAGAAGGTGTGAAACCATGGAATGTCCCACCAACACTCAAACCACGAGACACGGAAGGGGCTGTCATCTCCATGAGCGGCACCTCCTCCAAAGTCAGTACAACAGCGGGAGCTTCATCCAGCTCCATTCCCTCCCTCTCACCCCCATGTTCTTGGTCTGGAGGATTGGATTGGAAGATGTTCTCCCCTTCAGGCTCATCCTTGTCTGAATCTTCTTCTGCATCGTCAGGTGGCCTCAAGTTCTGCAAAAGATAACAGAACAGTCAAATGGGGCATGAGTAGGTCCACACATCACAGGCCAGGCAGCAGGCTGATTTGAAGGACCATGATGAATTTGCAGGACTTACCCTCTCCCTCAAGTGTGGGCCCAGCTTGTGCAGTACTGATTGTTTTTTTCCAGGCAGAATCCATCAAAGCAGCGACCCTCTCTTCCAAGGATATCAGTGGGTGCAGATTTCCGGGCCTCCTACTGTTCGAGTTCTTTCCCTTTTATTATGTGCCACCTTCCTCTGCAAAAATGAAAATGCAACTTTTTAGATAGGGTGTCTTTTTGCTGGGTGGGACATATACAGCTGGTCACATTTACAATTGCAATTCCATTGAATATTAGAAAATATTACTTACACTAACTACTTGACCAAGGTCCTGTCACTTCTTTTTACACTGGCCTCCAGATCTCGTGGGTCACCATTGCACAGTAATCTTCTGCAACTTGGTTCCAGCGTTTCTTCATTTCTTTGGGTGGAACTTTTATGTGACCTCTGCTGGTGTCCAGCTCCTGCCATCGGTTCTCAATCACAGTAACTAGTGCCTCCACTTCTTCCTGTAAGAAATTCTTGGTCCTTGCACCGCGTTGCATCTTGTATTGCTCCAGCTATGATTTTTCCAATGCTCTCACACAGCATTCCTTCTCACACACACAACTGGCTCTTTAAAAATGGCCGATTGCAATATCCGAGCTGTACTGAGCATGCGCATCCATTGGAATGACGTCAAAAACGTAACTTTTGTCCCCCCGCGCATGTGCAGAAGATGCGGCTTCGCTTTTTGGCGCAGACAACAGGCTCCACCCCCCGAGGTGACTGGACACGCTGCGTGGCGTCAAATTTCAATTATACATCGGGGAAACTTTGGCAAAATATTTCTGGCGCATTTCTGGCCTAGAAAAACGGGTGTAACTCTGGCAATACCCCAGAAAATGGGCTTGGGGAAAATTGAGTCCATGTATGTTGTAATAACTTGCTTATTTTAATTTCTAGCTCCTTCAGTTTATCTGTGTTGAAATATTCCTTTTTGCTAACTATGCTCACTGATTTAGTTATATCTTCAAGCTGCAATTTAAAATATATATATTTATCGTCCAAATAGAAACAATTATTAAAATATATCCTGTTTTTAGAACATTAACTGAGTTAGCCCCGATGATTGATTGTAGCTGGAAAGGTACCCTTGTTCCTGGACCTGAATAAATTATACAAATAACTATCAGTTCAATACGAAAGACAACAGTGTATCCAATGGTTTGTTCCTTCACTTCGGGTCTTAAATAAAGATAACGTTAGTTTTGATAGAGTATGAATGGCATAAACAGGAGCATATCTTATTGTATAATTTAGCCCTACAAATGTCCTGGCCAATATTTATTCCTCAATCAAATCACTAAACAAAAAGATCATTTGGTCATTATCACATTGCTGTTTGTTGGAGCTTGTTGTGTGCTAATTGGCTGCCGTGTTTCCTACATAACAAAAGCGACTACACTTCAAAAACGACTTCATTCGCTGTAAAGCACTCAGGATGTCCGGTGGTTGTGAAAGGCACTATATAAATGCGTCTTTCTTTTTTTTCTTACAAATGGTTTAGAAATGAGGGAAAGTTACATAACTTGAGATTACTTTTATTTACACACATCATCTATTGTATTTTAAATTTTAATGCTGATCAGTCAGGATCCCTGAAAGCCTATTCGCTATCTATAAGGCTCATAGAAACATAGAAAATTGGAGCAGTAGTTGGACACTCGGCCCTTCGAGCCTGCACCGCCATTCAATATGATCATGGCTGATCCTCTATCTCAACACCATATTCCCGCTTTTTCCCCATACAAGTCAGGAGTGTGATGGAATACTCACCACTCACCTGGATGGGTGAAACTGTGACAACCCAGGATAGAGCAGTTTGTTTAATTGACTCCCGTGCCACGAGATTCAATATCCAAACCCTCCATCATTGGTGAATTGGCTACAGTATGTACGACGTCCAGAATACAGTGCAACAATTCACCACAGTTTTATCAATAGCACCTCCAACCTCTACCACCAAAAAGGACAGGATCGGCAATGTTATGGGAACATCATTGCCTCCAAGTTCCCCTCACTGTTTTTTCATTGTAACTGAGTTAATATCCTACTTAATATCATTATGGGAGTATTATCACTTCAAGGACTGCATCAGATTAAAAAGACCATCACCTTCGCAAGACAACTAAGGAGAGACAATGATTGTGGCCTTGTAAGCATTGTCAACACTCTGAGAACAAATTAAAAGAAAAGTTTAAACTGCATTATGGCCAAAACAAAGCTCGTTTTCTCTCTGAGGAGTGCTAATAAGGAGTCTCTATGAGATGAGTTGTTGTTGTTCCTTTGTGTATCTGCATCATAAATGCATTTGTGAAGATCTTCTTCGATATTTCTAGCTAAATAATAAACAGTAAATAAAAAAGGAGGCATTTTCTGTCCAAACTTAGGTAATTCAAATTTTTCTAAAAATTAATCATATTTCTTCAACAAGGAGAAGTATGCTCCAGCAATAATTGCAACATTATAATTGATCTAGTTTTAATTGTCTAAACTGGGTAGCTGTGATTTACATTTATATTATTACTTCAATTTCACAAAAGCTTGTGGGGGATGCTAACGGAGCGCAAACGACTTTTCGCCCGGATGCGGCGCCGCTATTGACTGCCGCAAAATTCTGTGGGAGTTTAGCTGCGGCGGTAACCGGTAGCAACCTGGGCCGCTGCGCCGGCAATGACGACGTCATCACCATGCGCAGCGACCCGTTTTCGCATCGGAGCGGAAATTTGGTAACGCCAGCATTGCGTGGCGCGTACCGGGCTGTGGACCGCTCGCGGGGCGAAAATTAAAGGGGAGGTACAGCAGTAAATAAAAAAGGCCGACTTATAGGTCGTGGCCTTCTTTGTAGATCGTGATCTTGCAGTCCAGCACAACGATTGTGTGCTGGGCTGTTGCCACGACACCCCACTCCCTGGTGGTCCAGCGATGACCCCGTTTCCCGTTCGTAGAGTCGGCAACTTGGCTCTCTCCTTTAATGGACAGGGATTTCCCGCCAGTGCTACGCGTCCCACCATGTAGCGCTGGAAAATTTGCCTTCCTTTGCGCCCCGGTCCACGAGATTTTGCACTGTAGTTCCTTTCGGGGGCGAGACATCCGCGCCTGCCGCAGGGTCTCCCGCCTCACAGCTGGTACCGCTCCCAAAAGGGTTTTAATACTATTTTAGGTATTTCCTGTTTATATTAATAGTTTGTAAAATCATATTGTTAAACATTTGAAAAGAAGCATATATAGACTACATTGAATGTATTTCTACTTAAAAGTAAATTGAAAAGAACACACTTATTTATGAGCAGAGTTAAAAGCTTCAACAGTCCTCAAATAATAAAACAGTAATGATCTTGAATGTTAAATAATTATATGAAAAAATGATCTCAGTCATCAGATACTCACAGTTTCAGCATCTAGAAAAACTGTGGGACAATCTGAGCATGAGGTGAGTACCTCTGACGAACTCATAAATTTTGATCCTATTCCTCGCAGACTATCCCCAAGAAAACTTGCCGCATCCCAGGTTAGGGAGCAGAATTTCTTCTGAATACACTGGAAGATAATTCATATTATTTAATTACTACTGTATCTGTTTTCAATTTCTGGTTCAATCAATTTATATTTTTTAGCAATTATTTTTTCATCCTTGAAGTTGACAATGGGTTTTGCCCATTAATTATGTTTTAATTTTATTTAGAATTGAAGTACAGGAGTAGAATTAAGACATAGCGCATGGGAGCATTCCATGTAGGGTGTTCATTCAATATGGTAATTTATCAGTTTCAGTTGTGCTAATTTGGAATGGCCAGGTGCTTCTTTCACAGAGAGTGAAGAAAAGACATCTTAAGTCACTGGTGGAACCTGCAACGACCCATGTGGAGGCCGGTACACCTTACCTCACTGGCCATACCAGCCGCCACAGACGTGCCAGTTCCCGACTGAGCCACTAGAGCAGGATCTACTGGTGTGGGGATCTCCATCCCTGGCTTTGCCCCAATAACATTTGCCTTGTAAGAAGTGGGTTTCATTTACAAGGCAAGTCACAAGCTCCAAAAAACAGTGGCGACTAGTGGTCGGGGGATTGGGGGGTTGATTTGGCAGATTTAATATTCCAGCACGTTACAATAAAAAACCATAGTAAAATTAATTATGACAGTATACATCTAGAAAGGCAAACATTGAATGTACTTAACTTTATACATTCAAAAGCAAAGAAATATCAAAAGTAGTACTATTAAAATGTTATGGAAAATGCAGAAAAAAGTAAACAATTTTCTTTTCAATAAAGGAATTACTTATATTTATTATCTGTAAATATTAATAATTTGGTCACCTTTTAAGGTAGAAGCAATACCTTCAGTTTTGCTATCCATTCCTAACATTACAAAATTGGAAATAATCTCTATGAATGCATGTATTCAGATATGATATAAAGTAGAAGTACTTTAAAAAATATGTAGTAACCAAGATCGATTCTCACCTGAAACAGGGAAGAGAACACATGAAAAGTATGGACTGCACATGAACCGTCAGAATCAGACATGAGTTGATTAATATGGGTGCGCCATGCCTCTTCTGCGTCTTCACATGCTTTAGGCTGAAAGGCTGCAAGTATTGCAGAAAAGAAAGGCGAGGGAGGGGGTGATGCACGGAGCTCATGAAGTCCATCCCTGTCTCCTTCAGCAAAGCTGCAAGAAAGTAACAAACATCATGTTGTAAATTTTACATTAGAAAATGGAATTCAAAAAATTAAATAAATCTAGTGGATGTTCCTTGGGGCTGCAGACCCACTCAATCCTGCTCCAGCTGGGGGCTTTCTAGTCTCTCCACCAGTCTTGGATTGCTCAGCTCAACTTGTCAGTCCATGCTTTAGCCTCATGCCCTGTATCAACTATTCACATCACTAGCTACTATGTTGCCAAGTTTACAACATTAACAATAATCTTAAACATGAAAATGTACTGAAGGAAATGTGGTTTAATTAAACCTTGAAAGCCCTGACTGATCGACATCTCCATCACCCTTTTCTTCTGGTTCTGTTATCTCAAGGCTGAAGCTATCATTGCCCTCAAGAGCTGATGGAAGTTCACTTGTAGATCCAGAAAGTTCATCGTCCTCAGTCATGAATTCAATGTCCTAAAAAATAAAATTTGTAAAGTTTAAGAAAAGAATTAGCAACACCAAATAAAATAAAAAAGCGTATTGTATACTTTAGAATGCTGTGTTATGCCAAGTGAAAGGTAAAATCTAACATAAAATACAAGCATACATTCAACAGCATTAATGTTATCAAAACACCTTGTTATTAGCAATCATTTTAAGATCTATATAGCCTGCAAATTAGTGAGTGATGATAATATATGAACATTTAACACAATTGTATTAAAATCTCTCCACTACTATAATGGGGATGTTAAACCACTTAAAATAAACATGTTTGCCTCCCTGTCAAAGCATTTAGCATTTGTACAATAACATTGTAATTTCTAGGATTATATTTTGGTAATTATCATCTTTCAAGATTTCAATTAGATCGCTATGCCAGATCAATAACATAAATCTCCAATATGTCTCAGGTCAACCAAAAGCATTACTTTTACTATATTACATTGAAATAATTAGATACTATGAAATTTAACAAAAAGCTAAGGAATTTTCTCATATTTGAAAATAAGTCTTTGGCATAGGAGTGGTAACTAAAACTTGCATAAACTAAAGTTATGCTATATCTGTATTACACTGTGTATAGAGTTTACTGACGTGTGGCATAGTACATTAGAGCTCAAATACATTGTGCCATGATGTTAGGATTCACTAAATCCGATCGTGCTGTGAAGGGGAGATATTAAATAGAGAAAAGGGCCTAAAAATCTAATTTGTTAACAGGCGTGAGGCACGTAATGAACGCACCTGTTAATGTGGGTACAGGCAGTATGCAATATTTGTGCTGCTTGATCATTTTAATCATGCAGGCATGCAGCCAGCGCTACCAGCACTACTCATTGGCTGCACGCTGATTGGGGAGGCTCAATATAGGGCTTCTCTGATACCACTTGAAGTCAGCAGGCACCTCTTAAAGGGAAGGTGCACTTTTGCTGCAAAATGGAGTGACACTAAAAAATAATAAAATGGCTGCAACAAGTACTGAGAGCGTGCCAAGGTTCTCGGATGCCTTGGAGCCACTGGTGCAAGTAATGGACAGGAGGAGAGACATCATCTTCCACCTGGGGGCACCAACTTAGGAGGCAGATTGCAGAGCATGTCAATTACACGAGTTTATCACCCAGGACATGGCTGCAATGTCAGACAAGGTTCAATGACCTCACTAGAGTTGTCAAAGTAAAAATATTGCTCTCTTATTCTCTGCTACCCCACCTCCAGCTTCACTACTCACAATACTCCCTTCCTCTGTTCCCGTGTTCTGACGAAGGGTCATTGACCTGAAATGTTTCTCCACAGATGCTGCCTGTCCTGCTTTCCGGAATTTTCCGTTTTTATTTTAGATTCCAGCATCCGCAGCATTTTGCTTTTGTACTCTCTTCACTACACCCCTTTCTCCGCAGACTCACATACTCAAAACTCAAATCCAACACATGGATTACCAGCTATTCCACCATGAAAGGCAGATTCTCCAAACATCTCAAGACATTCTTCTTTCTTGCAGGAGGTCACACACAACTACAGACGGCAGGCTAGCACTGGAGGAGCAAAGAGCCCCATACACATCCTCTTCCCCCCTCGAAGAAAGCGCACTGACCATCATGGCCAGGGGCAGAGACTTGGCCCTGGCAATGCTGGAGGAGATGTCAGACAGGTTTCTTCCTACCTAATCCTCTTGTTACCTTCTGACCTCTGCATCACCCCACACACTCTGCAAGACAAACTATCTAGGATAGGAAATCAAGCACACAAAACAGGCATTAAGGGCTTGCACATGGGTTATTAGCCATTTTATTGTTGTCAATGCTGACATTTCTTTTGGAAATAGATCAGTCCACATACTAATAGGATAATGGGGCTGAATTCACGGCCTCTAGGGGCGCGTATGAGGTGCGCACGCACCGGTGGGGGCCCTGCAAGTTCCAGGTTTAGGCATGCACTATGCATGCTCCTAAACCTGGGACTTGCGATCTATCAAGAGTCCTCTTGGCAGATCGTACAAATCTAACAGAAATCGGCATTTGCTGGTGGAGATTTGGGCTATTTCCCCATGTTCTGCACAGTGGATGCCCATGAAATTCTTGTGCCATTTATAGCGGAGACATTTAAAGGACAGAAAAATAAAACAATGTCAATAATTTAAGCATTTAAAAACCTGTGAAATTAGGTAAGTTTATTTCTAGACACTTTAAAATATGTACATTTATTTTTCTAAATTTATTTTTGAAATAATTAATTAAATTCCATTTTGATTAATTTTAAATATGTGATACTTAAAAAAAAAATATTAAGTGTGTGTGTATTTTTTTGGTATTCCCATTCATACTTATGTTGATTCCATATATATGGAACTCACCACAAGTATGAATGGGAATGCCCCTATATTGATTGGTTGGGCTGGCCCACGTGATCCCAGGGACACTTGAGGAACGTTCATGTCCCTGGGACATGTGGGCCTCTATGCAGACCTACACATAGAGGCCCAGGACCGTAAGTCTCTGAACCTTCTGGACCACCCAGGTAAGTTTGTAAATTTTTGCAGGTCGGAGGCATCCGGAAGCCTCCGACCACAATTTCTGCACCATTATTGTCACCCCATGTGGGAGATGGAGGAGGAATTAAGGGTTTGGAGAAAAAAGCCTACAAGGATTAATACAAATAGAAAAACACAGATGAAATGGGATTGATGCTGGACAATTATTTTGGAATCAGTTAGGTTAAATGTTGTGCTTTGAGAATAACAGGAAAAATGTTTCTTTAAACCCACATCCAAGAGTGGAGGAGAAGTAGTCAGTTTGGTTGATAGGTCTATTGGTGAAACACTGAATGGGGCAGAAATTAGGTGACAACCTTACCACTTGCTGGGAACATGAAGGGAACAAATAACAAGTGTAATGTATGTACATAAGGTCTGCCCACCAACAGGGGGCACTACCGTCGGAGGTCCTAGGGTCATAAGTATATTCGTGCTAGGCCTGGTATATAACCTGAACTTCACGTTTGTATCTTCATTTCTGGAAGCCATTAAAGACTGACCAGGTTACACCTAATCATTGGCTCACAGTACGGAGTTCATTGTATCATTTCATACACTACAACTGGCGACGAGGCAAATATGAACCCTCGCAAAAGTATGGCGTGCACAGCACGATCGAGTACTGTTGGAATTCTCGAGAGATTCAATGAGGGAGAGGAATGGGGAGATTTCACGGATCGTCTTGACCAGTATTTTGTGGCAAACGACCTAAACGAAGACAAAGATGCAGAGAAGCGCAGGGCAGTTCTTTTCACCGTCTGTGTCACCACGACCTATGCACTCATCAAGAATCTGCTCTCATCCACTCTTCCTACAAAAAAGGATTACAAAGAACTGTGTGCTCTAGTTTGGGAGCACCTTAAACCCACGGAAGGAATCCTCATATCCAGATATTGCTTCTATACGCACGTTCGTCTAGACGACCAGGACGTAGCGGCATTTGTTGCCGACCTGAGACGTCTTGCAGGGCCTTGCAAATTTGGGTCTGTATTGAAAGACATGCTGCGTGATTTTTTTCATGATCGGGGTCAACCACAGGGCGATCTTAAGTAAGCTGCTGGCTGCGGAGACGCCGGACCTCAGCAAGGTCATCACCATCGCCTAGGCTTGTATGTCCACGCAGAAAAGCACGAAACAGATATCGCGACAAAACAGGAACTCCACGGCAAGTACTGTGTACAAAATTGTATCGACGGCCGGTAGAGCTGCACATGGCAGGGCCTACTCGACCGCGTCTGCAAGACCGGGAGCCGCTCAAAGTTCGCCATCGAGGGCCTACTCGACTGCGTAGGAGAGAACGGGAGCCGCTGAAAGCCCGTCATCGGGTGCAAATCCGAGCTCAACGTGTTGGCGTTGCGGGGGCAATCACTGACCACATCAGTGTCGCTTCAGGCAGTATGTATGCAGAGGGTGGGCAAAGACGGGGCATCTTCAGCGGATGTGTCAACAGCAGAGCAAGCGAGCTGCGACACACCACGTGCATGATGATCAATTCAGCGTGGATCTGGCGATGCAGCCCGAGGCAGTTGAGAGCTCCGAGGAGGAAGTGTATAGCATACGTGCGTTCCTAACAAAGAGCCAACCGATAATGATGGAGGTAAAATTACTAACAGAGCCAACCGATAATGATGGAGGTGAAATTAAACGGCGTGCCGGTATCCATGGAATTAGACACGGGTGTGAGTCAATCGATAATGAGCCCGAGGACTTTCGAAAAGCTGTGGGAGACCAAGGTAGAGAGATCCAAGCTGAGTCCGATAAATGTGTACCGACACCAAAGAGCTCATACCAGTGATCGGTAGTACAGCAGTAAGAGTGTTGTATGAGGGAGTGGTTCATGATCTACCGTGAAGGATTATCCCAGGCAACGGCCCGTCTTTATTCAGCAGGAGTTGGCTCGAGAAAATAAAATGAAAATAGTACAATATTAAAGCTTTGTCATCAGCGGATGATGATTTTTGTGCTCAAGTGCTGAGCAAATTTCCCTCGCTGTTTGAACTGGGAATTGGCAGCTTCAAGGGAACCAAGGTGCAGATTCACCCAGGCCCAGAAGCAAAGCTCATCCATCACAAAGCCAAGGCGATCCCGCACATGATGAGAGAAAAGGTCGAACTCGAATTGGACAAGCTACAACGCGAGGGGGTCATCTCATCGGTTGAATTTAATAAATGGGCCAGCCCCATTGTTCCGGTGTTAATGAGCGATGGCATGGTCAGGATTTGTGGAGACTACAAGGCCATGATCAACCGAGTTTCGAAACAAGATCAGTACCCGCTACCGAAAGCTGATGACCTATTTGCAACACTAGCCGGGGGAAAATCGTTCACCAAATTGGATCTAATGTCGGCCTACATGACACAGGAACTGGTTGAATCATCAAAGAAACTTACATGCATCAACACACACAAAGGACTGTTTATTTACAACAGGTGCCCTTTTGGCAATCATTCAGCGGCAGCCATAGTTCAGAGAAACAGGGAGAGCCTATTGAAATCTGTCCCCAGGACCCTGATATTCCAAGACAACATCCTAGTCACCAGTTGTGTCACCGCCGGGCACCTGCACAATCTGGAAAAGGTTCTGCGTCATCTGGACAAAGTGGGACTCAGGCTGAAACGTTCGAAATGCGTTTTCATGGCACCAGAGGTTGAATTCCTTGGACGAAAGATTGCTGCAGACGGAATCAGGTCTACAGACGCAAAAACAGAGGCCATCAAAAATGCACCCAGGCCCCAGAATGTGACGGAGCTGCGTTCGTTCCTGGGTCTTCTCAACTACTTCGGTAACTTCTTACCCAAACTGAGCATAGTATTAGAGCCTTTGCATAAGCTGCTCAGGAAAGGAGATCACTGGGTGTGGGGTGAACTTCAAGATAGAGCCTTTGAGAAGGCCAGAAATCTGTTGTGTTCCCACAAGCTACTGGTACTGTATGACCCATGCAAGCGTCTAGTTTTGACCTGTGATATGTCGTCCTATGGGGTTGGTTGCGTACTCCAGCAAGCCAATAAGTCAGGCAAACTACAACCAATTGCATACGCATCTCGAAGCCTGTCCAAGGCAGAAAGAGCCTATGGCATGGTAGAGAGAGGCTTTTGCATGTGTTTATGGGGTAAAAAAAATGCACCAGTACCTGTTTGGGCTTTGCTTCGACCTGGAAACTGATCGCTTATATCGTTGTTCTCGGAACATAAAGGTATCAATACCAACACGTCGTCCCACATCCAGAGGTGGGCGCTGACATTATCTGCCTATGATTATGCCATTCGCCATAGACAAGGCATCGACAACTGTGCTGATGCATTGAGCCGGTTACCGTTGCCCACATCGGAGGTGGAAACGCCAAAGCCCGCAGAGCTACTCATGGTCATGGGTGCCTTTGAAAGTGAAGGGTTGCCTGTCACTGCTCAAAAGTTAAGACCTGGACCAACCAGGATCCGACCCTCTCGGTTGTAAAACGTTCTGTTCTTAACGGGGACTGGTCGAACATCCCCAAGGAAATGGGTGATGAAACCAAACCGTACAGCCGTCGCAAAGATGAGCTTTCCATCCAGTCCGACTGTTTACTGTGGGGTAATCGTGTTGTAATGCCCAAGAAAGGCGGGCGAGATTTGTACGGGAGTTACATAGTACACATCCCGTTATTGTCATGATGAAAGCCATCGCCAGGTCTCATGTTTGGTGGCCTGGCATTGACTTGGACTTAGAGTCATGTGTGCATCAGTGCAGCACTTGCATGCAGTTAAGCAATGTCCCAAAGGAAGCTCCGCTCAGTCTGTGGTCATGGCCATCCAAACCGTGGTCTAGAATCCACATCGACTTTGCGGGCCCCTTCCTCGGTAAAATGTTTTTTGTGGTGGTGGATGCATACTCCAAATGGATAGAATGTGTGATCATGTCATCCAGCACTTCCACTGCCACCATTGAGAACCTGAGAGCCATGTTTGCCACACATGGTCTGCCAGACATCATTGTCAGTGACAACGGACCGTGTTTCATGAGCCTAGAGTTTCAAGAGTTCATGAAACGCAATGGCATAAAACACGTGAGGTCAGCCCCGTTCAAACCCGTGTTCAATGGTCAAGCGGAGCGGGCAGTTCAAGCCATCAAGCAGTGCCTGAAACACATAACTCATGGTTCCTTGCAGACACGCCTGTCACGCATACTGCTCAATTACAGGACAAGGCCACACACGCTCACCGGGGCCCCGCCTGCGGAACTATTGATGAAGAGAGGCCTCAAAACCAGGCGCTCTCTAGTCCATCCTGACCTTAACGATTATATCAAAACCCGATGTCAACACCAGCAGTGGTATCACGACCACACCGCAGTGTCACGCGACATATCTGTAAATGACCCAGTGTATGTACTTAACCATGGTCAAGGGCCCAAGTGGCTCCTGGGCAATGTTACGGATAAGGAAGGTAACCGGGTGTCTAAGCTCAAGAATGGGCAGATGTGCAGGAAACACATTGATCAAATCAAGCTATGACACACTGACGAACCGGAACAGTTGGAAGAAGACACCGTGAGCTTAGACGACCAACCAACTCACGTCCAGCCATCAGAAGAACCCACTGTGGTCAACGCCCAGCCTCAAGTCGTGAGAGACTTGGAAAGCACTGGGACTGTACTGAGACGGTCAACCAGGGAGCGAAGGGCTCTGGACTGTCTGAACTTGTAATATGGACTTGTGCCAAGAACTGTGGGGGGGGGGGGGGTTGGGGGGAATGATGTAATGTATGTACATAAGGTCTGCCCACTAACAGGGGGCACTACCAGCAGAGGTCCTAGGGTAATAGGTACACTCGTGCTGGGTCCGGTATATAACCTGAACTTTACCTTTGTATCTTCACTTCTGGAAGCCATTAAAGACTGACCAGGTTACATCTAGTCACTGGCTCACAGTACGGAGTTCATTATATCATTTCATACACCACAACAAGGGTCACAGAGGTAGCCAGTTAATCAGCTAAGTCTGGCAAGGAAGCCTGAATGAGTGAGGGGAAATAGTTAGCTAAAGCCCATATCTGGTCATGAACAGAAGGCTTGCCAGAAAAAATTAATGAGCCCACTAATAGAATAATGTGGTGTAATTTTAATATTTTCCTTGTTTGTTAGGAGGCTTCTGTAGTTAGTCAAATCAAGGCGAGATTTGACTACATCTATTACTCTGTACATTCACTTGCTGTCTGTAAAGTAAGGCAGCTTAATGATTAGCATCTGGCCTCATCTCACAAAGTATTTCAATCCATCTTTGGAAAGATCAGAGAAGCAGACCTAAGGGTATGTACGAAAGACACAATATCCAATTCAGATCACAAGGGAGGTCTATGTTTACACACCTGGATTACGCTATCATATAATTAGGTATTGGACTGTAGAAACATAGAAAATAGGTGCAGGAGTAGGCCATTCGGCCCTTCGAGCCTGCACCACCATTCAATATGATCATGGCTGATCATGCAACTTCAGTACCCCATTCCTGCTTTCTCTCCATACCCCTTGATCCCTTTAGCCATAAGGGCCACATCTAACACCCTCTTGAATATATCTAATGAACTGGCCTCAACAACTTTCTGTGATAGAGAATTTCACAAGTTCACAATTCTCTGAGTGAAGAAATTTCTTCTCATCTCGGTCCTAAATGGCTTACCCCTTATCCTTAGACTGTGACCCCTGGTTCTGGACTTCCCCAACATCGGGAACATTCTTCCTGCATTTAACCTGTCCAATCCCGTCAGAATTTTATATGTTTCCATGAGATCCCGTCTCATTCTTCTAAATTCCAGTGAATATAAGCTTAGTCAATCCAGTCTTTCTTCATATGTCATTCCTGCCATCCCGGGAATCAGTCTGGTGAACCTTCGCTGCATTCCCTCAATAGCAAGAATGTCCTTCCTCAGATTCGGAGACCAAAACTGTACACAATATTCAAGGTGTGGCCTCACCAAGGCCCTGTACAACTGCAGCAAGACCTCCCTGCTCCTATACTCAAATCCTCTCGCTATGAAGGCCAACATGCCATTTGCCTTCTTCACTGCCTACTGTACCTGCATACCAACTTCCAATGACTGATGTACCATGACACGCAGATTTCGGTGCACCTCCCCTTTTTCTAATCTGTCATCATTCAGATAATATTCCGCCTTCCTGTTTTTGCCACCAAGGTGGATAACCTCACATTTATCTACATTATACTGTATCTGCCATGCATTTGCCCACTCACCTAACCTGTCCAAGTCACCCTGCAGCCTCTTAGCATCCTCCTCACAGCTCACACTGCCACATAGCTTAGTGTCATCTGCAAATTGGAGATATTACATTCAATTCCTTCGTCTAAATCATTAATGTATGTTGTAATTAGCTGGGGGCCCAGCACTGAACCTTGTGGTACCCCACTAGTCACTGCCTGCCATTCTGAAAAGAACCCATTTATTCCTACTCTTTGCTTCCTGTCTGCCACCCAGTTCTCTAGCCACGTTAATACGTTACCCCCAATACCATGTGCTTTAATTTTGCACACTAATTTCTCGTGTGGGGACTTTGTCAAAAAAAGTCCAAATATACCACATCTACTCGTTCTCCTCTGTCCACTCTATTCGTTACGTCCTCAAAAAATTCTAGAAGATTTGTCAAGCATGATTTCCCCTTCATGAATCCATGCTGACTTGGACCGATCCTGTCACTGTTTTCCAAATGCGCTGCTATTACATCTTTAATAATTGATTCCAACATTTTCCCCACCACCGACGTCAGGCTAACCGGTCTATAATTCCTTGTTTTCTCTCTCCCTCCTTTTTTAAAAAGTGGGGTTACGTTAGCTACCCTCCAATCCATAGAAACTGATCCAGAGTCTATAGATTGTTGGAAAATGACCACCAATGCATCCACTATTTCTAGGGCTACTTCCTTAAGTACTCTGGGATGCAGACTATCAAGCCCTGGGGACTTATTGGCCGTCAATCCCATCAATTTCCCTAACACAATTTCCTGATTAATAAGGATTTCCTTCAGTTCCTCCTTCTCGCTAGACCCTCAATCCCCTAGTATTTCCAGAAGATTATTTATGTCTTCCTTAGTGAAGACAGAACCAAAGTATTTGTTCAATTGATCTGCCATTTCTTTGTTCGCCATTATAAATTCACCTGATTCTGACTGCAAGGGACCTACATTTGTCTTCACTAATCTTTTTCTCTTCACATATCTATAGAAGCTTTTGCAGTCAGTTTTTAAGTTCCCAGCAAGCTTACTCTCATACTCTATTTCCCCCCTCCTAATTAAACCCTTTGTGTTCCTCTGCTGAATTCTAAATTTCTCCCAGTCCTCAGGTTTGCTGCTTTTTCTGGCCAATTTATATGCCTCTTCCTTGGATTTAACACTGTCCCTAATTTCCCTTGTTAGCCACAGTTGAGACACCTTCCCCGTTTTATTTTTACGCCAGACAGAGATGTACAATTGTTGAAGTTCATCCATGTGATCTTTAAATGTTTCCCATTACCTATCCACCGTCAACCCTTTAAGTATCAGTCGCCAGTCTATCCTAGCCAATTCACAAGTATATGAGCACACTCCTTAACACAAGGCGCTTGGACCATGGGTTTGTTTCAGGCTACAGTAGGAGCTATCAGTGACATTTCCCAGTTTGCTGTTCACCATTGTATCGGGGTGACCGAGGCTCTCTGCAGTAGTAGGAATAGTTACATTACTTTCCTAATAGGCAGAGCGAAGCAGGATAGGAGAGCACTCGGCTCGACTGTATTACAGGCTTTCCCAGGATCCAAGATGCATAGACTGTATCCACATTGCCTTGAATACTCCCCATCACCATTCCAGCATCTTTCTAAATAAAAAAGATTCCACTCCCTGAACATCCAGCTTGTTTGTGACCACAGACAGCGCAGCATACAGGTCTGTGTCAGGTTTCCCGGCAGCAGTCATGATTTGTTAATCCTGCGCCATCCCGTGTGCCGCCTTTATTCCAACCAGGCCGTCAAGTTATATGCTGGATACCGGGCGACGAGGTGTATCCCCTTCAGACATTGCTCATAACTCCTGTCAGAAACCTGAGAACAGTTGCAGAGCTAATGTTCAAAAGAGCCACATCACCACCAACTGTTGGCATGCTCAAGCAACGCTTCCGTTGCCTGGATTGTTCAGAAGGAGCTTTGCAGTTTAGTCTCGACTGTGTTTCCAGATTTCTGGTTGTGCACTGCATGCTGCATAACTTTGTGATAATGAGGGATCAGCCCTTACCACCACCTTTGTTGCAGACAGCAGTCAGATTTCCTATTGGGTGGATGAGCATCCGAATAAATGAGTTCTTCACTTTTAATAAAATGCTGGCAGAAAGCAGCACAGAACCCCAGTAATCTAATATAATATTCAGAAAACATCTCAATGCAGCATCAGCCTGCTATATATGTAGGATGAATAAATAAGAAATAATAGAAAATAACTATAAATTACACATTATTAAATAAAATGTTAAATATGGTTATACTGTAGTTTAATTGCCAATTGTGCAAGTTAAAAGTAACTTGGAATAAGAATAATGCTTCAATATGTTTTTATCTTGGAATGACACACTTCCCTTAATTTTTTTTACAATACATCTTAATAGAGCAATTATAAATTAGAGTTTATTTCTCACCAACCTTCATGTCAGAAACAGTAACCATGACCTCATAGGACTGTTGATTGTATCCACTTGTGTGTGAAATGTCATTGGTAATTTTTGAAGAGCCAGGGTGTAATATTTTGGTTGGATACCAACAAGCATGGCCTTAGAGCAACCTGCACAACTAGATAGTATTCTCCCAGACACCACCAATTCAATATTGCACATGCAGATATCCACCACTTTGATATGAACATACGGTTAACCAGATAAACAACAGCCTCAACCCATTCAGATTTTTTTTAATGATCATAGCAGCTTTGCAAAACCAAATTTTGTTGTAAAATAAATTAGTATAAATTAGCAACAGGCAATTTCTAATAATTACATTTTTAAAGTGCAAACTCCTTAATGATCCACGCCCACTTCCAAGAAAAGTTGAGAAAAAGAATTTAAAAAACATGCATATCCACACAAGAACTGGCCACCTTAATCATACCACTTACTCCCAAAATTATTATAAATGTATAGAAGAAATCTAGAAATACTTATTTAAAATGAACATTCATTGGCTTGCCACCAAAGCTCCTTCACCTTTGACCTTGCAGGCAACTGCTGGTTTGTTTCATCAGCCAGAGAAACCTCCAAACTAGGGGTCCTAGTGTTTACTGAAAGTGGATCTGCGGAGGCTGTGTCACCTGAGGTTGATAGTGAATCCATGTGATTTGTGTCTTCAGTGGGTGCAAAATTCATTATCTGCAAAACACAAATTTAACAAGAAAATATAAGTATCACATTTATGAAATATTTACTGTATAAAGTACTGCAGCATATTGCACAGTATAATTTGAAGACCCTTGGAAGAAATTTTAAAAAAATTAAATTTTGACATGTTAAAATGTCAGTATACATTTGATGAAAATTGTGCACACATTTTGTAAAAAAATGATGTGATGTCTTTATGAGCTAAAACTCTGTAAAAGCATTTAACAAAACTAACAGTGTTTGAGTTATTCAACAGAAATAGTGGTGTTCTCCCAGGTGCAATATTATGATGTTGGTTGCTTTATAGCACACAATTGTGTTTTTCATTAAATTACTAAAATTTATCTTTTCAAAATTGGATTAAAATTCTGTTTCGGAACATAGGAACAGGAGTAGCCCATTCAGGTCCTTGAGCCTATTTCCCCCATTCAATGAGGTCATGGCAGATCTGTATCCTAACTCCATTTACCCACCTTGGCTCTATGTCTCTCTAGCAAAAATCTATCGATCTCATATTTAAAATTATTAATTGAGCTAGAATCTACTGTTTTTTGTGGGAGAGAGTTCCACATTTCTATCACCCTTTGTGTGAAGAAATGTTTCCTAACCTTCTCCTGAATGGCCTGGCTCTGATTTTAAGGTTATGTCCTCTTATCCTAGACTCCCCCATGAACAGAAAAAGTTTATTTCTATTTACCCTATCAATTCCTTTCAAAATCCTAATAACTTCAAACAAATCACCCCTTAACCTTCTGTAATGCAGGGAATACAAGCCTAGCTAATGTAATCTTGCCTCATTATTTAACCGTTGGAGCCCCGGTAACATTCTGGTGAATCTGCCCTGCACTCCTTCTAAAGGCCAATCTATCCTTACTAAGGTGCGGAGCCCGGAACTATACACAGTACTCCAGATGTGGTCTAACCAGAGCTTTGTACAGTTGTAACAAAATGTCCTCCCCTTTTATTCTAGCCTTCTAGATATAAAGGCTAACATTCCATTAGCCTTTTTGATTACTTTTTTCATATCTGACCACTACATTTTAGTGATCCGTGTACATAGACCCCAAAATCTCTTTGGACTTCTATTGGTCCTCGCTTTTCACATTGAAAAAAACTCAGATTTTTCCGTTTTTGGTCCAAAATGGATGGCCTCACACTTACCTGCGTGGAAATCCATCTGCCACAGTTTTTCTCACTCACTTAATCGATCAACGTCTCTTTAAAATTTTAAGCTGTTGTCTACACTACTTACTATGTCACCAATCTTTGTTTCATAGACAGACTTGGATATATGGCTCTCTATTGTGTTATCTAAGTCATTAATAAATATAGTGAATAGTTAAGGTCCCAGCACAAATTCTTATGGGACTAGTCACTTCCTTCCAATTTGAGTACATACCCATGATCCATATTCTGTGTCTTCTACCACCTAATCAATTTCCTAACCAGGTCAATAATTTGCCTTCAATTCCATGAGCTTTAATTTCAACTAACAGTTTTTGATCTGCCCAAATGTATACAAAATGTTAAGATTGTCATAGCTGTAAAAACACTGTTTTATTGGGCGCTAATGGGTTTTGGATCTTGCTGTAACTGGAGGGTATGTAAAAACAACTATAGTTGAGGTACTTTCTTAACTTGACCAGAGCTGACACTAGACGGAGGCAAGTAAATGAGGCTCATCTGTTTATCCATCGTGCCTCAAAATATCCCTATTTGTCCCACCAGGAATCAAAAACCAGTTTTATCTATACTAAGCTGCACATGGTAAGGTATATCAAAATGGCTGATATTCTTACTCCAGCTCTTCAGTGTAAACTCAGTCTAACTTTCTAACACTTTTTTCACATACATTAAAGATTTTGGAAGGACAAAATTTGGCATTTAAAAATGTGCTTCAATGTGCTTCAAACATTGGGGTTATTACTGTATCTTGGCTTTTGTCATAACTGGTAAATATGGTATTAATAGGTACAAAACTAAATGTTATATTGAGTGCGATTCTGTAAAATTGCCCCTGCTGGTATTACTAAAGGAGGTGACGAGTTCATAACAGTCAGAAATAGCAGCTTCATGGTGAATAAACAGAAAAGTTACATGCATTGCAATATTAGCAAATAAATATGGTTCAGCAGAACATGTGGTCCTAAAATTTCACAAGGTTATTATTAATGTTATGTTGATGTAGTTTCTTCATGATTGTGAAAGATCACTTATCAATGTTTTAAGTGTGAGGATTTTTACTATCTTTAGTACAAAGAAATAAAACATTTTTAATTGATCAACATAGATGTGATGCAGAGGACACTCAAATGGGACTGCGGAGTAAATTCTCCATCCCAGTTCCCCACTGAATAATTTGTTTATGGATGCAATAAATTGATAATACGACATTTAATATTTAAGCTATCCTGCAAAGAGAAATATTCTGTTTGCCCGCTCGCTTACTTTCTTGGCAGGCATTTGTGTGTGGTGTGTGTGGAGACCTAGGGCCCGAACTTGGTGGCCTTACCGCCCACTGCCGCTGGCTGCCGCCGGGTTTTTTGGGTGGTCTCCCCTCAATGACAATTTCCTCGAGGCCTCCTGCCGGCGGGAGGGGAGGACCGCTGGGAACTGCCCGCTGATGGCTGCTAGCACGCAAGTGACCTCCTGCTCGCCGAGCTGCCATTTTGGTGCGGGCGGGAGTCGGCGGTAGCAGGGGGAAGGACCGCTGTGTGAAGGCAGGTCTAAACCCAACGGTAAGTAAGAAGACCTGCAAAAAAAGGTTAGTGAACTTTTATTTTTTTTCCAGCTATTTATGTGGATGGGGTCCCCTGAAGGTGTTCCAGTGGTTTTTTTTGGTGTGTAAATTTTTATTTTTAGCTGTTGCCCCATCCCTGGACTCAACTCAATCCTCGGTGGCACTTTGGCGAGGATCGCATTTGCCGCCGAGATTGGGAGCTCCCGCCCGCTGCCGCCCAGATTCAAGGCGTAAGTCGTTTTTTGCCAAGCGGTAATGGTATATCTTTTAGAGGAATCTTCCTGGCAAAGTACCGCCAGGTCTCTTGGCGGTCCTTAGCTTTCACCAAGTTCGGGCCCCGAGAAAGGAAAAAGGAGAAAATACATACAAAAAGAAAAATTGTATTTCAAACTCAAATATATATTTACTTTAAGAATTCACTTTAAATAATTTAAACACAATGTTTTATGAGTCTGGGTTCTGATGGAAGATGCTGCCAAAATTTTTAACTTATGTTGTGCATTTTATTTTTTAGTTCTTATCACAATCTGCATGATAAATTATAATGCACTGACATACTAGTTGTGATCGTGTCAGAATTTGGCTTGCTGTGAGTGCCTCCTCTTCAGAGGACTCATCTGAATCCTCATGATTAATTTTATTTAGACTGGGTGTGCTTCCTGAAAGTTGGCTCTCCTCCAGAAGCTGCATATCCCCCTTGTCTAGACTGTCGAGAGAGCGCCTCCGTACTCCCCAATTAAAGGTATCCATACTCTCACCCTGAAAGAAAAGGAAAATGCAACATCATTTTCAAAAAATACATGCAATCAGCAGATCATAACATACTATATTTAATCAATAAATATTTGTATGAAAAATAAAAGACTATTTAAACGTGATTCTAAAAATGACTTATTCAGAAGTACAAATCCAGATATTGGTATAACTTTTTCTACCACCTTAGGACATTTGTTTCCACAGATCGTAACTTGCACTAACTTATTTTACTAGCTGCAAGTAGCAGTTAATCTGTACTATTAATGGGCACTCAGATTTCCCTTTTCACCAATAATAGCAACAGAGAGCTATTGCTGGAACATAAATGTGCAGGCTAGTAAATGGGTTGGTGGCAGTACAACTGATCCACAAATTGATATGGGATAAGCATTCTCTGGCCACTATGGTGGACTATCTGTAAATTAGGTGTGCGGTGGGCAGGGTGTCCACTATGCCTGCCCATTGACATTGGTGCAAGGCCTGAACATTTCCATGATAATATCGGGGGACTGGCAGCGCTGACAGACAGCTTGGACCCGAGCCAGAAGTGGAGCAGTAAGGGGAGAAGGCAGAGGGACCGATAGTAGTCGGGAAGATTTTGGCGTCATTGGCAAAGCTTTTTTTATTATTTTCCGAATGGCCTGTAGTGAACCGCTGGTTCGACCACTCAACGTTCAGTTCCACTGCCAACTGGGAGATCAAAATTGTATCAGAGTCCTAAATACGACTTAGAACCCCGATAAAGTGCCTCGCTGTAATTTACAGCTCACTACCGTCCAGTTGCCGCTTGAAAATGGGGCAAAACTCGTCCCTTGTGTATTGTGACAAGGTAAATGCATTCATGGTTATTTGTTGTCCTTCATGAAGGATGCAGGAAAGACTATTTATAGGGTTGAAATGGAGAGGAACTGATACAGGTCTTCAAATCTAGTGTTAGGTCTCGCACTTGCTGGTGAGGCCAACGACAAATACAACAAATAAAGTAATATTGCTCATATTAAGGAGCTTGGTTCTTTCATCAAGTGAAGGAGCACGTTTTCCTTTCTCTACCGCAATCAACTAGTATAGCCTTCCTCAGAGACTAAGCATGATCTGAAGGATTATGAAAAGCTTCAGAGGAACTGAGTGGGATTTTCTTTTCATCCATCATTCCTCACTTAATAGTAGTGGTTGTTCATTGTAATCTCTCTTTTAAAGTACAGTATGGATAAGCTACATGTGTATCACAGGATTCTTGGTCAAATTTCATGGCGCTTACATGATCAAACAAAATAAATTTAATGCAACAAAATACTTAAATTTTGAAGCCTAAAATTATAAGGAAAGCCAAATCATTTCAATGAAATGAAATTCCTCAGGTTTTATAAAGGATGGGTGATCTGCCCGCCATATTGCCACCTAGACAATGAAGATAAAAAGCTATTCCATAGCATCCACATTAGCACGTACAAACTAGTGGGTTGACAAAGAGTTGATGGTGGATAGGCAATGGCAAACATTTAAAGATCACATGGATGAACTTCAGCAATTATACATCCCTGTCTGGAATAAAAATAAAACGGGGGAAGGTGGCTCAATCGTGGCTAACAAGGGAAATTAAGGATAGTGTTAAATCCAAGGAAGAGGCATATAAATTGGCCAGAAAAAGCAGCAAACCTGAGGACTGGGAGAAATTTAGAATTCAGCAGAGGAGGACAAAGGGTTTAATTAGGAGGGGGAAAATAGAGTATGAGAAGAAGCTTGCCGGGAACTTAAAAACTGACTGCAAAAGCTTCTACAGATATGTGAAGAGAAAAAGATTAGTGAAGACAAACGTAGGTCTCTTGCAGTCGGATTCAGGTGAATTTATAATGGTGAACAAAGAAATGACAGACCAATTGAACAAATACTGTGGTTCTGTCTTCACGAAGGAAGACACAAATAACCTTCCAGAAGTACTAGGGGACCGAGGGTCTAGTGAGAAGGAGGAACTGAAGGAAATCCTTATTAGGCGGAAATTGTGTAAGGGAAATTGATGGGGTTGAAGGCCGATAGTCTGCATCCCAGAGTACTTAAGGAAGTGGCCCTAGAAATAATGGATGCATTGGTGATCATTTTCTAACAGTCTATCGACTCGGGATCAGTTCCTATGGACTGGAGGGTAGCTAATGTAACCCCACTTTTTAAAAAGGGAGGGAGAGAGAAAGCGGGTAATTATAGACTGGTTAGCCTGATATCAGTGGTGGGGAAAATGTTGGAATCAATTATTAAGGATGAAATAGCAGCGCATTTGGAAAGCAGTGACAGGATCGGTCCAAGTCAGCATGGATTTATGAAGGGGAAATCATGCTTGACAAATCTTCTGGAATTTTTTGAGGATGTAACTGATAGAGTAGACAAGGGAGAACCAGTGGATTTGGAGTATTTGGACTTTCAAAAGGCTTTTGACAAGGTTCCACACAAGAGATTGGTGTACAAAATCAAAGCACATGGTATTGGGGGTAATATACTGTCGTGGATAGAGAACTGGTTGGCAGACAGGAAACAGAGAGGCGGGATAAACGGTATCTTTTCAGAAAGGCAGGCAGTGACTAGTGGAGTGCCGCAGGGCTCAGTGCTGGGACCCCAGCTCTTTACAATATACATCAATGATTTGGATGAAGGAATTGAGTGTATTATCTCGAAGTTTGCAGATGACACTAAACTGGGTGGCGGTGTGAGTTGTGAGGAGGACGCTACGAGGCTCGAGGTTGACTTGGACAGGTTAGGTGAGTGGGCAAATACATGGCAGATGCAGTACAATGTGGATAAATGCGAGGTTATCCACTTTGGGGACAAAAACACGAAGGCAGAAAATTATCTGAATGGCGGTAGATTAGGAAAAGGGAAGGTGCAACGAGACCTGGGTGTCACGGTTCATCAGGCATTGAAAGTTGGCATACAGGTACAGTAGGCGGTGAAGAAGGCAAATGGTATGTTGGCCTTCATAGCTAGTGGATTTGAGTATAGGAGCAGGGAGGTCTTACTGCAGTTGTACAGGGCCTTGGTGAGGCCTCACCTGGAATATTGTGTTCAGTTTTGGTCTCCTCATCTGAGGAAGGACGTTCTTGCTATTGAGGGAGTGCAGCGAAGGTTCACCAGACTGATTCCCGGGATGGCTGGACTGACATATGAGGAGAGACTGGATCAACTGGGCCTTTATACATTGGAGTTTAGAAGGATGAGAGGGGATCTCATAGAAACATACAAGATTTTGACGGGACGGGACAGATTAGATGCGGGTGGATTGTTCCCGATGTTGGGGAAGTCCAGAACCAGGGGACACCATCTTAGGATAAGGGGTAGGCCATTTAGGATTGAGATGAGGAGAAACATCTTCACTCAGAGAGTTGTTAACCTGTGGAATTCCCTGCTGCAGAGAGTTGTTGATGCCAGTTCTTTAGATATATTCAAGAGGGAGTTAGATATGGCCCTTACGGCTAAGGGGATCAAGGGATGTGGAGAGAAAGCAGGAAAGGGGTACTGAGGCGATGATCAGCCATGATCTTATTGAATGGTGGTGCAGGCTCGAAGGGCCGACTGGCCTACTCCTGCACCTATTTTCTCTATTTCTGTGTTAATACAGTTGTTGTACTGTGTATAACTTTCAATTGTAGCACGAATGTAAAACTTGCAGTATTGGATCAGGCACCCGTTATACACCTTTCTTTCCAAAGTCGAGCAGGGTATATAACAGGCAACCAATCCAGTTTTATGCTCCCACTGTAGTTGAAAGTTCCACCCATTTATTGTATTTTTGGAATTGTTATTTAATAAGTCTTTGACAATCCTTAAATAAAAAGTGGCAAAAGAAATGCCATTAGAAATTTCTACAGGGTTTCTCCAAAGACTCAGTGCATTTTGTGTGGTTCTGAGCCACATACATCAAGAACATAAGAACATTAGTAAATACAGGCTGAGAAGGCAGCATCCAGCCCATCAATTCTGTTCCATTCATAGTCCATCTATGACTATTCTAACCTTTTTCCTATACCATGAATTTCCTTCCTCAGGAAAGATGTTGTTTAATACTTCTATAACCCTCTTGTCCCATGCTTGCTTCTTGATCTGTATCCAAGTTATCAAGTCTCACTTGCCCATTACATCTGTCCTCACGAGCCTGCATTGGCTCCCGGTCCTCCAACGTTCAAAATTTCAAATTTTTATCCTTGTTTTTAAATCCCTCCATGACCTTGGCACTCCCTATCTCTGTAAGCTCTTCCCAGCATACAACTGTTCCTGAACTCTTTGTTCCGGCCTCTTGTGCACCCCCCTTCCTTAGCAGCACCATTGGCAACCATGTCTTCAGCAACCTAGGCACTACGGTCTGGAAATTCCCCTCTAAAGCCTTCTGCTTCTCCACCGCCCTCTCTTCCTTTAGGATCCTCCTTAAAATCTAAATCTGTGACCTTTTAATCGCTCCTTTGCCTCAGTGTTTTCCTCACACTATTTTGGGTGTGCCTTGAGATTTTTAAAAAAATGTTAAAGCTGCTAAATGAATGCAAGTTGAATTAATTGTAGGTTATCTCAGCTGGGATAGTGAGGACACATTACAATTGATCTCAGTGTCCCTCAGTGAGCTAGGAGACAACAAGGTTCCCACACCCAATTGTTGGAAAATTTGCTTCTGTAAATGGGAGGGATCAGTAAGGCGCTATCTCTTCCTAAAGACAGCTATTACCTAGGGCCACATGAAGAATGTACACTTAGGGAAGGTGCAGAAGAGGTATTTACACAGGTATAAATGTAGCCAAGCAAGAGTTACTGTTTTTAGGAGAGGACCACAAAAATTGGGAAGAAATGTCACCAAATACTTCTAAGAATTCTTAATGTAAAGGAATAATTATCCTTTAACATAGGTCAATTTTAAAAATTTTAACAGTGTATTTTAAAACTCTCAGGTATTGCAATGTAGTTGCAAGAAATATAACAGCAGTTCTGGTTAACAACAAACTGGTATTTTTACCAGGAGAGCTACTGACAGATCTTACCACAGTAAGCACAATTTGTTACAAATATGCTAACAAAGAATTCAACCATTTAGCAAAATAAAAGCCAATGTTGCTAAATGGCATAATACAGCTTAAGTCATTACCACATTGATGGTATTACGTAACATCATCCATAGGAATAGCGTGTTGTTGTCAAGCAATACCAAAGATGGCAGTGGAATGCTAAAGCCTATTGAAAATTTTACAATTAATATTTGACAACTTTGAAAATACAGGCTTAATATGACAGCCTTTAAAAGTTACTCATGCTTTTGAATCAAAATCATGGCAAAGTCTGCTGTTATCACCGTTATTACCAGAATACCTGCCCTGAGCAAGCACAAATGAAAAGGTGATGCTATCCTTGTAAATGTTGTACAAACAATGGATTCTGCTTTACATGCATTTAAAAAATTTCCCCAATCTAGCGTCGGAATTCATGAGGTAATTTACAGTACATAATGCAACAAGCTGATGAATTGCAATGCAGCACAACATTCCACTTGCAGACTGCAACATATCAACAAAGCTGCACAATGGAATATCTTACCTGAAGTTCCTAGACAGCAATAAAGAGTAAAAAAAACACATTATAACACTTAGTTTCTAAGAAATGAATATATTTTCACTTTCTATAAAAGCAAAATTCCTTTTTTAGGCTGTCCACTGCTGTCTTGTTTTCTCTTTCAACAGAATAGCTGACAAACCCAGCCCCTTCCAACATCACACTATTGCCTGACAAGAGATGAATTTCTGTGTCTTCCTACTTTTTATTTTCCCTAGAATTGCATCATTGTGTCACTAGATATTGCTCTATTTAGTTTCCCAGTCAATGATTGATTAACCTGGTTTGAATGTCAGTAAAAGCTGCTAGTCAAGACAAAATATTAGGCTTTTGAGTTCTACTTAATCTTTGCTAAACTGTTTCTTTTTAAATTTATGAGATTAATGCATACATTTGAACTCTGCTTTTCCTGAAGCATTTACTTAAAAAGATAACCGTGAACCAATTGATATTATTTTGAACATTTTGATCCTTTGCTGCTAAACATTTTCTACATTATTACTTCACAGACTATATATAGTAGCAGTAAAGCTTCAAATGTTAAAGGGGGCAGGTGTATAAACTTCCTTTGGCATCTAACATGGTAGAGAGAAAAACTGAGTTTTTGGAGCAAAATGTTTTGAAAACTTGCTAATACACCCATTATATCCCTCTCATGGATTAAGTTAAGTTAAATTCCAATAAACCTATTTCCGGTAAGTGATAAACAAAGATAACAATTAATCTATCCGAATTTAATAATAACAAACCGGACGGTCTGCACCTGGGCAGGACCGGAACCAATGTCCTAGGGGGAGTGTTTGCTAGTGCTGTTGGGGAGGATTTAAACTGATATGGCAGGGGGATGGGAACCAATGCAGGGAGACAGAGGGAAACAAAAAGGAGGCAAAAGCAAAAGACAGAAAGGAGATGAGGAAAAGTGGAGGGCAGAGAAACCCAAGGCAAAGAACAAAAAGGGCCACTGTACAGCAAAATTCTAAAAGGACAAAGGATGTTAAAAGAACAAGCCTGAAGGCTTTATGTCTTAATGCAAGGAGTATCCGCAATAAAGTGGATGAATTAACTGTGCAAATAGATGTTAACAAATATGATGTGATTGGGATTACGGAGACGTGGCTCCAGGATGATCAGGGCTGGAAACTCAACATCCAGGGGTATTCAACATTCAGGAAAGATAGAATAAAAGGAAAAGGAGGTGGGGTAGCATTGCTGCTTAAGGAGCAAATTAAGGCAATAGTTCGGAAGGACATTAGCTTGGATGATGTGGAATCTATATGGGTAGAGCTGCAGAATACCAAAGGACAAAAAACGTTAGTGGGAGTTGTGTACAGACCTCCAAACAGTAGTAGTGATGTTGGGGAGGGCATCAAACAGGAAATTAGGGGTGCGTGCAATAAAGGTGCAGCAGTTATAATGGGTGACTTTAATATGCACATAGATTGGGTTAACCAAACTGGAAGCAATACGGTAGAGGAGGATTTCCTGGAGTGCATAAGGGATGGTTTTTTAGACCAATATGTCGAGGAACCAACTAGGGGGGAGGCCATCTTAGACTGGGTGTTGTGTAATGAGAGAGGATTAATTAGCAATCTCGTTGTGCGAGGCCCCTTGGGGAAGAGTGACCATAATATGGTGGAATTCTGCATTAGGATGGAGAATGAAACAGTTAATTCAGAGACCATGGTCCAGAACTTAAAGAAGGGTAACTTTGAAGGTATGAGGCGTGAATTGGCTAGGATAGATTGGCGAATGATACTGAAGGGGTTGACTGTGGATGGGCAATGGCAGACATTTAGAGACCGCGTGGATGAACTACAACAATTGTACATTCCTGTCTGTCGTAAAAATAAAAAAGGGAAGGTGGCTCAACCGTGGCTATCAAGGGAAATCAGGGATAGCATTAAAGCCAAGGAAGTGGCATACAAATTGGCCAGAAATAGCAGCGAACCCGGGGACTGAGAGAAATTTAGAACTCAGCAGAGGAGGACAAAGGGTTTGATTAGGGCAGGGAAAATGGAGTACGAGAAGAAGCTTGCAGGGAACATTAAGACGGATTGCAAAAGTTTCTATAGATATGTAAAGAGAAAAAGGTTAGTAAAGACAAACGTAGGTCCCCTGCAGTCAGAATCAGGGGAAGTCATAACGGGGAACAAAGAAATGGCGGACCAATTGAACAAGTACTTTGGTTCGGTATTCACTGAGGAGGACACAAACAACCTTCTGGATATGAAAGGGGTCGGAGGGTCTAGTAAGGAGGAGAAACTGAGGGAAATCCTTATTAGTCGGGAAATTGTGTTGGGGAAATTGATGGGATTGAAGGCCGATAAATCCCCAGGGCCTGATGGACTGCATCCCAGAGTACTTAAGGAGGTGGCCTTGGAAATAGTGGATGCATTAACAGTCATTTTCCAACATTCCATTGACTCTGGATCAGTTCCTATGGAGTGGAGGGTAGCCAATGTAACCCCACTTTTTAAAAAAGGAGGGAGAGAGAAAACAGGGAATTACAGACCGGTCAGCCTGACATCGGTAGTGGGTAAAATGATGGAATAAATTATTAAGGATGTCATAGCAGTGCATTTGGAAAGAGGTAATATGATAGGTCCAAGTCAGCATGGATTTGTGAAAGGGAAATTATGCTTGACAAATCTTCTGGAATTTTTTGAGGATGTTTCCAGTAGAGTGGACAAGGGAGAACCAGTTCATGTGGTATATTTGGAATTTCAGAAGGCTTTCGACAAGGTCCCACACAAGAGATTAATGTGCAAAGTTAAAGCACATGGGATTGGGGGTAGTGTGCTGACATGGATTGAGAACTGGTTGGCAGACAGGAAGCAAAGAGTAGGAGTAAATGGGGACTTTTCAGAATGGCAGGCAGTGACTAGTGGGGTACCACAAGGTTCTGTGCTGGGGCCCCAGCTGTTTACACTGTACATTAATGATTTAGACGAGGGGATTAAATGTAGTATCTCCAAATTTGCGGATGACACTAAGTTGGGTGGCAGTGTGAGCTGCAAGGAGGATTCTATGAGGCTGCAGGGCGACTTGGATAGGTTAGGTGAGTGGGCAAATGCATGGCAGATGAAGTATAATGTGGATAAATGTGAGGTTATCCACTTTGGTGGTAAAAACAGAGAGACAGACTATTATCTGAATGGTGACAGATTAGGAAAAGGGGAGGTGCAAAGAGACCTGGGTGTCATGGTACATCAGTCATTGAAGGTTGGCATGCAGGTACAGCAGGCAGTTAAGAAAGCAAATGGCATGTTGGCCTTTATAGCGAGGGGATTTGAGTACAAGGGCAGGGAGGTGTTGCTACAATTGTACAGGGCCTTGGTGAGGCCACACCTGGAGTATTGTGTACAGTTTTGGTCTCCTAACCTGAGGAAGGACATTCTTGCTATTGAGGGAGTACTGCGAAGGTTCACCAGACTGATTCCCGGGATGGCGGGACTGACCTATCAAGAAAGACTGGATCAACTGGGCTTGTATTCACTGGAGTTCAGAAGAATGAGAGGGGACCTCATAGAAACGTTTAAAATTCTGACGGGGTTAGACAGGTTAGATGCAGGAAGAATGTTCCCAATGTTGGGGAAGTCCAGAACCAGGGGACACAGTCTAAGGATAAGGGGTAAGCCATTTAGGACCGAGATGAGGAGGAATTTCTTCACCCAGAGAGTGGTGAACCTGTGGAATTCTCTACCACAGAAAGTTGTTGAGGCCAATTCACTAAATATATTCAAAAAGGAGTTAGATGAAGTCCTTACTACTAGGGGAATCAAGGGGTATGGTGAGAAAACAGGAATGGGGTACTGAAGTTGCATGTTCAGCCATGAACTCATTGAATGGCGGTGCAGGCTAGAAGGGCCGAATGGCCTGCTCCTGCACCTATTTTCTATGTTTCTATGTTTCTATAATGGAGGATCTGTCAATCATTCTGGCATCAAAGCAACAGTATGCTTTTAATTTATGGTTAATAGTTAGCAGAAGAAAATAATTACCCATATATTTGTTAGAAAAACTAGCCTATATCCTTTCTTCCAAAATATTAAGTATAGATTTTTTTAATGCAATTGTTAATAAAACCCCACCTCTCCATCCTCCAGTTCCACATCCAGGAAGTCAAAATCTCTAAAAACTCTGAATTGTTGTTCACTTGTTGTGTCATCCATATTTTCTTGATCCCTTGGACCGTCTTCAGAAGATGACACCAAGCTTGTCTGATGCTCAATAAGGTCAAGATCCCCACTTGAAGAGAAAATAACCTAAAACAGATAATATCCTCATCTCAGTTTAAAAGTATCTCATACATTTAATGAAATGCTTACTTAGTGTAAAAGATTACTAATATAAACTACACATACTAAGGGTATTTTTAGATATTTATAAGAATACCAAACAATTATTTATTTAAGAGAGCTGCTTTGCAGTGTTCTGATAATATTTGTACAAGGGATCAATGTTATCTGGTAATACTATTTCCATTGTGAAAATCCTTTCACTGGTCTTCCTAAATCTTACCACCCAATCAAATGCATTCAGATATATTTACTTGAAAATTAATTAAACATTGCAACTAATTAACTTACCAATTATGCTAACTGCAATTTATTGCTTGATATAAATAAAATCCAAATAATGATATAAATAAAATCCAAATAATGATCTTCACAAATATGACCTTTAAAGTATTATGTTTAATAAATAGCTTGAAAGAGCTTCATACGATCCTTTGAAAGTGAAACAAGAGTTGGCTGTGGTGTGAGGACTGAGTAAACAATGTGACCTTAATTAATAGCAGGAAGTTGTGTCATTGTTTTCCTGTATGCTGTGTGAAAATGGAGAATTTGTTTTAAACCTGTTTTTTTAAACGGAGAAACATTTTAAAACTTCATATTCTGTTTTCAATTTCTGATTTGAACTCAAGATAAAAGCTACAATAATAACTCAATGTATCTGTACACTAAACTTAACACAGATGTTTTATGTATATTTATATAGACACACAAGTTGAATTCATGAAATATCAACAAAAATAACAACTTTTATTTATATAGCACCTTTAACGTAGTGAAATCGTCCTAAGGCGTTTCACAGGAGTATTATGAGATAAAAATTTGACACCAAGCCGCATAAGTAGAAAATAAGTGCAGGTGACCAAAAGCTTGGTCAAAGAGGAGCGTCTTGAAGGAGGTTTTAAGGAGCGTCTTGAAGGAGGAAAGAGAGGTAGAGAGAAGAAGAGGTTTAGGCAAGGAGTTCCAGAGCTTGGGGCCTAGGCAATAGAAGGCATGGCCACCAATAGTTGAGCGATTATAATCAGAGATGCTCAAGAGGGCAGAATTAGAGGAGCGCAGACATCTCGGGGTGTTGTGGGGCTAGAGGAGACTACAGAGATAAGGAGGGGCGAGGCCATGGAGGGATTTAAAAATAAGGATGAGAATTTTGAAATCGAGTCGTTGCTTAACCGCAAGTCAATGTAGGTCAGCGAGCACAGGGGTAATGGGTGAGCGGGACTTGGTGCGAATTAAGACATGGGTCATCATCATCATCATCATAGGCAGTCCCTCGGAATCGAGGAAGACTTGCTTCCACTCTTAACACGAGTTCTTAGGTGGCTGTACAGTCCAATACGAGAACCACAGTCACAGGTGGGACAGATAGTCGTTGAGGGAAGGGGTGGGTGGGACTGGTTTGCCGCACGCTCTTTCTGCTGCCTGCGCTTGATTTCTGCATGCTCTCGGCGACGAGACTCAAGGTGCTCAGCGCTCTCCCGGATGCACTTCCTCCACTTAGGGCGGTCTTCGGCCAAGGACTCCCAGGTATCAGTGGGATGCTGCACTTTATCAGGGAGGCTTTGAGGGTATTCTTGTAATGTTTCCATTGCCCACCTTTGGCTCGTTTGCCGTGAAGCAGTTCCGACTAGAGTGCTTGGTTTGGGAGTCTCGTCTCTGGCATGCAAACAACGTGGCCTGCCCAGCGGAGCTGATCACGTGTGGTCAGTTCTTCAATGCTGGGGATGTTGGTCTGGTTGAGGATGCTAACATTGGTGCGTCTGCTCTCCCAGGGGATTTGTAGGATCTTACGGAGAATCATTGGTGGTATTTCTCCAGTGACTTGAGGTGTCTAATGTTTCTGAGCCATTCAGGAGGGCGGGTATTCCTACAGCCCTGTAGACCATAAGCCTCAGGTGGCCGAAGGCTGCACTGGAGGCAGTGTTGGATCTCGTCGTCAATGCCTGCTCTTGTTGATAGGAGGCTCCCGAGATAAGGGAAGTGGTCCACGTTGTCCAGGGCCGCGCCGTGGATCTTGATGACTGGGGGACAGTGCTGTGCGGCGAGGACAGGCTGGTGGAGGACCTTTGTCTTGCTGATGTTTAGCGTAAAGCCCATGCTTTCGTACGCCTCAGTAAATACGTCGACGATATCCTGGAGTTCAGACTCTGTGTGTGCACAGATGCAGGCGTCGTCCGTGAACTGTAGCTCGACGACAGAGGTTGGGATGGTCTTGGATCTGGCCTGGAGACGGCGAAGGTTGAACAGGTTCCCACTGGTTCTGTTGTTTAGCTCCACTCCAGTGGAGAGCTTGTCGACTGTGAGGTGGAGCATGGCAGCGAGAAAGATTGAGAAGAGGGTTGGGCGATGACGCAGCCCTGCTTTACCCCGATCTGGACGTGGATTGGGTCTGTGATGGATCTGTTGGAAAGGATCACGGCCTGCATGTCATCATGGAGCAGGTGAAGGATGGTGACGTACTTTTGGGGGCATCCGAAACGGAGGAGGACACTCCATAGACCCGCGCGGTTGACAGTGTCAAAGGCTTTTGTAAGGTCAAAGAAGGCCATGTATAAGGGCTGGCACTGTTCCCTGCATTTTTCCTGCAACTGTGGCGCTGCAACAATTATGTCTGTTGTGCCCCGTAGGGGATGAAATCTGCACTGCGACTCCGGGAGGAGCTCCTCGGCCACAGGGAGAAGACAGTTGAGGAGAACTCTAGCGACTGATAGCAGGGAGATTCTTCTGTAGTTGCCGTAGTCGGACTTGTCCCCTTTTTAAAAGATGGTCACGATCACTGCCTCTCTAAGATCTCCCGGCATGCTCTCCTCCCTCCAGATGAGAGAGATGAGGTAATATATTCGCGCCAACAGTGCCTCTCCGCCATACTTCAGTGCTTCAGCAGGGCTAGCCGAGTATTGGTTTATGTAGGGTAGAATGTGGGAGGCCAGCCAGGAGGTGCATTGGAATCGTCAAGTCTACAGGTAACAAAGGCATGGATGAAGGCGTCAGCAGCGGATGAGCTGAGACAAGGGCGGAGACAGCCGCTGTTACAGAGGTGGAAATAGGCGGTCTTAGTTATGCTGCGGATATGTGGTTGAAAGCTCATTTCAAGGTCAAATACGACACCAAGGTTGCGAATAATCTGGTTCAGCCTCAGACAGAAGTTGGGGAGAGGAATGGAGTCAGTGGCTAGGGAACAGAGTTTGTGGGGGCTACTGAAAACAATGGCTTCGGTCGTCCCAACATTCAATTGGAGAAAGTTTATCCTCATCCAGTATTAAGTCCTGACTCTGATGTACTGACTTACACGAGACACATGCTGAAGTCAAGGTCACTCAGGACCTGCACCTTTAATTTCAGCTCTCCAGTGCTGCACTTGCCTGAGACCTCCCTTTATGTACCATAGTGGGACAGGTATGGAGTGTCTCCTGCAAGTGCACCCCTGGTGGTAAGGTATGCTTATTGTTACAGGTCATATCCAGTTACAGTCATGTATAGCATGGTGAGATAGTTATATACAGTAATGTGAGATACATGACATCACCCTCCCCCAAGGTTTATTGCCTTTATAGATTCAGTCTCTCAGATGGTCTGCGCTCTTGCGTGGAGCGTCTTAGTTGTGGTTCAGTTGTTTGCCTTGGTGCCTGTTTTTCGTTCGGTGTGATTGCTGGTATCTCGCCTGGGCTGTCTGTTTCGTTTGGTGTGATTGCTGGTATCTCGCCTGGGCTGTCTGTTGAGACTGCCCTTTCCTCAGGTTGTTTCACCTGTCTGTCCACCAGGTGTGGTGTGAGTTCCACATTGTAGTCTGCCTCTGGTTCTTCAGCGTTATCAGTGAATCTACTTTTTACTTGGTCTACATGCCTCCGGCAGGTTTGGCCATTGTCCATTTGTACAACCAGTAGCCTGTTTCCCTCTCTGTCTGTTACTGTCTCTGCAAGCCATTTGGGACCCCAGCCATAGTTTAGCTCAAACACTTTGTCCCCTATCTCATTCCATCTCCCCCTCGAATTTCGGTCATGGTACTCAGTTAGCTTTTGACGCTTAGCCTCACCAATTTCATACATGTCTGGGAGGATTAACGAGAGTCTGGTCTTTAAGGTTCGTTTCATCAATAGTTGAGCGGGGGAACCCCAGTCAACGAATGCGGACAAGATCTGTATGCCAGCAGCAGTCGCGACAGGCGGCTCTGCAGCGTGGGACCTGGGATTCTGAGCATGCCTTGTTTAATGATCTGCACTGCTCGCTCCACCTGGCCATTGGATGCCGGTTTGAAAGTTGCCGTCTTAACGTGATTTATACCGTGGTCAACTATAAAATCATAAAATTCTGCGCTGGTGAAGCACGGACCACTATCACTGACCAATATGTCAGGAATGCCGTGCATTGCAAACATGGTTCTAAGGCTCGCCACAGTGGTGGAGGTGGTGCTCGAGTTTAAAATGGTGCACTCGATCCATTTTGAAAATGCATCAACGATTATGAGGAACATTTTGCCCATGAATTGGCCCGCATAGTCTACATGCACCCGCAACCACGGTTTGGTGGGCCAGTGCGAGGGGCTTAGGGGAACTTCCCTGCGGCATTACTGAATTGGGCACAAATGGTGCACCGATGGACGCAGAGCTCCAAGTCCGCGTCAATGCCAGGCCACCAGACACGAGATCTGGCTATGGCCTTCATAAGGACGATCCCCTGGTGCTCGCGATGGAGCTCCCGGACAAACGCCTCCCTACCTCGTAAGGGCATAACTATTCGGCTGCCCCACATCAGGCAGTCTGCCAGTAGTGAGAGTTCATGCATGCGCCTATGGAAGGGTTTGATCTCCTCGGGGCAGGCATCGCGAGCCTCTGCCCAGTCACCGGTTAAAACGCATCTTTTAACGAGAGATAACGTGGGGTCACTGGTCGTCCAGGCTCTGATTTGGCGAGCCGTCATGGGCGAACCTGTGGATTCAAAGGCATTGATTGCCATGACCATCTCACAGTCCTGTTTGTCAGACCCTTCTGTGGTCGCCACGGGTAGCCTGCTAAGCGCGTCGGCACAGTTGTCTGTGCCTGGTCTGTGCCTTATCGTGTAGTCGTAAGCTGCCAGCATGAGAGCCCACCGCTGAATGCGCGCCGAGGCGTTGGCGTTGATTGCCTTGCACTCGGATAGTAGGGATGTGAGGGGTTTGTGGTCGGTTTCTAATGCAAACTTGGCCCCGAGAAGGTATTGGTGCATCTTTTTGACACCGTACACGCACGCGAGCGCCTCCTTTTGTGGGGAATGTGACCTGGAGGCATAAGCAACGGGCTGCAATTTATCCGCATCATTGACGTGCTGTAAAATGCACCTGACCCCGTACGCTGACGCATCACACGTAAGGACTAACTTTTTACCTGGGTCAAAAAAGGCTAAAACACTCTTGGAACATAGAAGGTTGCGTGCCTTATTGAAGGCGCGTTCTTGGGTGTCCCCTCAAAACCAATCGCACCCCTTTCTGAGTAGCACGTGGAGTGACTCCAGCAGCGTGCTCAAGTTCTGCATAAAGTTCCCAAAGTAATTGAATAGCCCGAGAAAGGCGCGCAGTTCCGAGACATTCCGGGGCCTCGGTGCCAGGCGAATCGCTTCGGTTTTGGATTCGGTTGGGCGGATTCCATCAGCGGCAATCCTTCTGCCCAAAAGTTCAACCTCAGGCGTGAGAAACAGACACTTGGATTTCTTAACTCTTCGGCCTACCCAATCCAATCGACTTAGTACTTCCTCAAGATTGCGGAGATGAGAGTCGGTGTCCCTGCCCGTGATGAGTATGTCATCTTGAAACACAACCGTCCCCGGGATGGACTTGAGCAGACTCTCCATCTTGTGCTGGAATATAGCAGCTGCCGATCTGATGCTGAATGGGCATCGATTGTACATAAAAAGGCCTCGATGTGTGTTGATGGTGGTGAGTAGCTTCGACTCTTCGGTCAGTTCTTGCATCATATACACAGATGTGAGGTCAAGTTTCGAGAAAAGTTTTCCTCCAGCCAACGTGGCATATAGGTCCTCCACTCTGGGCAGCAGGTATTGGTCCTGTAGGGAGACTCTGTTTATGGTAGACTTGTAATCCCCACAGATTCGCACGGATCCATCAGGCTTCATGACGGGGACGATGGGGCTTGCCCAGTCGCTGAATTCCACTGGAGAAATTATGCCTTCCCGCAGAAGCCAGTCCAGTTCGTTTTCAATCTTTTCCCTCATCACATCAGGCACAGCTCTAGCCTTGTGATGGACTGGTCTGGCATTCTGTGTGATGTAGTGTAAAGTCCTGTCCCCTCCGTACAGATTCACACGAGGCATGCAGTGAAGTCAAGGTCACTCTGGACCTGCACCTTTATTTCACAGCTCTGGAATGTTACACTTGCCTGAGACCTGTCCTTATATACCGGTCTCTTGCAAGTGCACCCCTGGTAGTAAGGTATGCTGGTGGTTACAGGTCATATCTTATTACAGTCATGTATAGCATGTGAGGATACAGTTATATACAATAATGTAAGATACATGACATCACCCTCCCACAAGGTCTTATTGTCTTTATAGGTTCAGTCTCTCAGGTGGTCGACGCTCTTGCATAGAGCGTCTGAGTTGTGGTTCAGTTGTTTGCCTTGGTGTCTGTTTTTCTTTGGGTGTGGTTGCTGGTATTGCGCCTGGGCTGTCTGTTTCGATTGTTGTGATTGTTGTTGACTCGCCTGGGCTGTCTGTTGGGATTGCCCTTTCCTCAGGTTGTTCACTCTGTCTGTCCACCAGGTATGGTGCGAGTTCCACATTGTCATCTGCCTCTGGTTCCGCAGTGTTGTTGGTAAATCTGCTTTTGACTTGGTCTACATGCCTCCGGCAGGTTTTGCCATTGTCCATTTGTACTACCAGTAGCCTGTTTCCTTCCTTGCCCGTTACTGTCCCTGCAAGCCATTTTGGACCCCTGCCATTGTTTAGTACAAACACTTTGTCCCCTATCTCATTCCATCTCCCCCTCGAATTTCTGTCATGGTACTCAGTCAGCTTATGGCGCTTTGCCTCAACGATTTCGTGCATGTCTGGGAGGATTAATGAGAGCCTTGTTTTTAAAGTCCTTTTCATCAACAGTTGCGCGGGGGGGATCCCAGTCAGTGAGTGCGGACGAGGTCTGTATGCCAGCAGCAGTCGCGACAGGTGACCCTGCAGCGTGGGACCTTGGATTTTAAGCATGCCTTGTTTAATGATTTGCACTGCTCTCTCCGCCTGGCCGTTGGAGGCCGGCTTGAACGGTGCCGTCTTGACGTGATTTATGCCGTGGTCAATTATAAAGTCTTGGAATTCTGCGCTGGTGAAGCACGGCCCATTGTCACTGACCAATATGTCAGGGATTCCGTGCGTTGCAAACATGGTTGCGAGGCTCTCCACAGTGGTGGAAGTTGTGCTCGAGTTTAAAATGGTGCATTCGATCCACTTTGAAAATGCATCTACAACTACGAGGAACATTTTGCCCATGGATGGGCCTGCATAGTCTACGTGCATCGGCGACCACGGTTTCGTAGGCCAGGGCCAGGGGCTCAGTGGAGCCTCCCTGGGGGCATTGCTGAGTTGGGCACAAATGGTGCACCTTTGGACGCAGAGCTCCAAGTCTGCGTCAATACCACACCACCAGATGTGGGATCTGGCTATGGCCTTCATGAGAACGATCCCCGGGTGCTTGCGGTGGAGCTCCTGGACAAATGCCTCTCTGCCTCGCTGAGGCATGACTACTCGGCTGCCCCACATCAGGCAGTCTGCTTGTAGTGATAGCTCATGCATGCGCCTGTGAAAGGGTTTTAATTCCTCGGGGCAGGCATCGCGAGCCTCTGCCCAGTCACCGGTTAGGACACATCTTTTTACTAAGGATAACGTGGTGTCGCTGGCCGTCCAGGCTCTGATTTGGCGAGCCGTCATGGGCGAGCCTGTGGACTCAAAGGCATTGATTGCCATGACTATCTCACAGTCCTGTTCGTCAGACCCTTCAGTGGTTACCAGGGGTAGCCTGCTAAGCGCGTCGGCACAGTTGTCTGTGCCTGGTCTGTGCCTTATGGTATAGTCGTAGGACGCCAGCATGAGTGCCCACCGTTGAATTCGCGCCGAGGCGTTGGCGTTATTGCCTTGCTCTCGGATAGGAGGGACGTGAGGGGCTTCTGGTCGGTTTCTAACACGAACTTGGCCCTGAAAAGGTATTGGTGCATCTTTTTGACACCGTACACGCATGCTAGCGCCTCCTTCTCTACCATTCTGTACCCGCGCTCCGCCCGCGAAAGTGACCTGGAGGCATAAGCTATGGGTTGTAATTTGCCCGCACTATTGACATGTTGCAAAACGCACCCGACCCCATACGCTGACGCATCGCATGTGAGAACTAGCTTTTTACCTGGGTCAAAGAAAGTCAAAGCACTGTTGGAACACAGAAGGTTGCGTGCCTTATTGAAGGCGCGTTCCTGGGCGTCCCCCCAAAACCAATCGCACCCTTTCCTGAGTAGCACGTGGAGAGGCTCCAGCAGCATGCTTAAGTTCTGCATAAAGTTCCCAAAGTAATTGAGTAGCCTGAGAAAGGCGCGCAGTTCTGAGACATTCCGGGGCCTGGGTGCCAGGCGAATTGCTTGTGTTTTGGACTCTGTTGGGCGGATTCCATCAGTGGCAATCCTTCTGCCCAAAAATTCAACCTCGGGTGCGAGAAACAGGCACTTGGATTTCTTGACTCGGAGGCCTACCCGATCAAACTGCTTTAGTTATTCCTCTAAATTACGGAGATGGGAGTCGGTGTCCCTGCCCGTGATAAGTATGTCATCTTGAAATACAACCGTCCCCGGGATGGACTTGAGCAGACTCTCCATCTTGCGCTGGAATATGGCAGCTGCCGACCTGATGCCGAATGGGCATCGATTGTACATGAAAAGGCCTCGATGTATGTTGATGGTGGTGAGTAGCTTGGATTCCTCGGTCAATTCTTGCGTCATATACGCAGATGTGAGGTCTAATTTTGAGAAAAGTTTACCTCCAGCCAATGTGGCAAATAAGTCCTCCGCGGGTACTGGTCCTGTAGGGAGACTCTGTTTATGGTCGATTTGTAGTCCCCACAGATTCGTACGGATCCATCAGGCTTCATGACTGGGACGATGGGACTTGCCCAGTCGCTAAATTCCACAGGTAATATAATGCCTTCCCACAGAAGCCTGTCTAGTTCGTGTTCAATCTTTTCCCTCATCACATAGGGTACAGCTCTGGCCTTGTGATGGACCGGTCTAGCATCCTGTGTGATGTAGATTTTGACTTTGGCCCCTTTGAAAGTGTCCACACCTGGCTGAAAGAGATGTTCAAATTGCTTTATAACTGTTGAGCAGGAGGTCTGTTCCTCTAATGACATGGCATGGACATCATCCCATTTCCAGTTTAGTTTTGCCAGCCAGCTTCTCCCCAGTCTCCTGGGACAATCCACAGGGGAAGTCGGTTCACTGTCCCTTTGTGTGTGACAGAGAGCATGGCGCTGCCGAGGACTGGTACGATTTCTTTGGTATAGGTCCTTAGTGTGGTGTCGACCCTTGTGAGTTTTGGTCTGTCTCTTTTATGCGGCCACAGTTGTTCAAATTGTTGAGCGCCCATGAGAGATTGACTCGCTCCCGTATCCAGCTCCATGTTGACAGATATCCCGTTGAGTAGGACCCTCATCATTATAGGAGGCGTCCTGTTGTAGGAGCAGCGGCCATTGATCGTGTTGACCCGCTGTACATCGGTGTCCCAGGTACTGTCCCCACCGTCTTCTGGTCCGCTTTCCGATGCATCCGATTCGTATACCAGCCGAGCTGCCGTTTTTTTGCACATGCGGGCCAAATGCCCTGTATATTCACAATTTCTGCAAACAGCCTGCTGAAATCGACATCCCCTTGATGAATGCCCATCCCCACACCTCCAGCACAGACCTGTTCCATTGTTCAAAGTGTTTCCAAAGAATGAGCTGCGTCTGGCTGATCTCTCTTGAGCTTCTCTCAGTTTATAGTTGATTGCTCGCATTGTGGGTTGATGAGGTGTGAACGGCCGTTCCTGTGGCCCTTGATGGCTTCTGCCTGCTGTTGAGAGCCTGTTCTCCCGGTTTTGTCTGTGTGTCGGGGTAGCAGCTTGTTTAGTGCTGTGAACTTCTTGTTCTGATATTTCGTTAGTTGTTGTACCTGCATTGTAAATCAACCTCGTTTCTTCTTCCCCTACCAAGAATGTCTGTGCAACCAGTGCTGCTGCCTCTAAGGTCAGGTTCTTGGTCTCTATGAGCTTTCGGAATATGCCTGCGTGGTCTATTCCTTCAATGAAAAAGTCTCTCAGCATTTCTCTCCTCAGTTCATCGGAGAACTCACATAAACTAGCCAACCTCCGAAGTTCCGCCACGATGTCGGGTATGCTCTGGCCCACACAGCGTCTGTAGTTGTAGAACCTATGTCTGGCCATGTGTAGGCTGCTCGCTGGCTTCAGGTGGTCTCTTACCAGTGTGCTCAATTCTTCAAACGACTTGCTTGCTGGTTTCTCGGGTGCCAACAGATCCTTCATTAAAGTGTATGTTTTCGAGCCACAGCTGGTCAAGAGATGGGCTCTTCTCTTGTCTGCCTTACCGTCACCTAACCAGTCTTTGGTTACAAAGCTTTGCTGGAGCCTTTCTATAAAGTCCTCCCAATTGTCTCCCGCATTGTACTTTTCATCTGATCCGTTGTTTGCCATTCTGTGGATTCTGTAATCCCATAACTCGTTGCCACTGTAAAGTCCTGTCCCCTCAGTACAGATTCACATGAGGCATGTAGTGAAGTCAAGGTCATTCTGGACTTGCAGCTTTATTTCACAGCTCTGGAATGCTGCACTTGCCTGAGATCTGTCCTTATATACCTGTCTCTTGCAAGTGCACCCCTGGTGGTAAGGTATGTTGGTGGTTACAGGTCACATCTTATTACAATTATGTATAGCATGTTAGGATACAGTTATATATAATAATGTAAGATACATGACATGTAGATTCTAACTTTAGCCCCTTTGAAGCTGTCCACACCTGGCTGAAAGAGATGTTCAAAACGTCTTCGAACTGTTGAGCAGGAGGTCCGTTCCTCTGATGACATGGCGTGAACATCATACCATTTCCAATTAAGTTCTGCTAGCTAGCTTCTCCCCAACAGGGCTGGAAGATCCCCGGGGACAATCCACAGGGAATGTCGGTTCACCATCCCTTTGTGTGTGACTGAGAGCATGGCGCTGCCAAGGACTGGGACGATTTCTTTAGTATAGGTTCTTAGTTTGGTGTCGATCTTTGTTTGTTTTGGTCTGTTGCTTTTGTGCGGCCACAGCTGTTCAAATTGTTGACCGCTCATGACGGATTGACTGGCCCCCGTGTCCAGTTCCATGTTGACGGGTATCCCGTTGAGTAGAACCCTCATCATAATTGGAGGCGTCTTGGTGTAAGAACAGTGGACATTGATCGTGTTAACCCGCTGTACCTAGGCGTCTCGTGCACTGTTCCAACCGTCTTCTGGTCCGCTTTCTGACCCTTCCGATTCGTATACCAGCCGAGCTGCTGTTTTTCTGCACATGCGAGCCAGATGCCCTGTGTAGTTGCAGTTTCTGCAAACGGCATGCTGAAATCGACACACCCTGGTTGAGTGCCTTCCCCCACATCTCCAACACTGACCGTTTCCATTGTTTCTGAAGGATGAGCTGTGTCTGGCTGATCTCCCTTGAGCTTCTCTCAATCTGTTGTTGATTGCTCGCATTGTGGGTTGATGAGGTGTGATTGGCAGTTCATGTGGCCCTTGATTTTGATGGCTTCTGGCGCCACTGTCTGCTGTTGAAGGCCTGCTCTCCTGCCTTTGTCTGTGTGTGGGGGTAGCGGTTTGTTTCACAATGTGAACCCCTTGTTCCGATGCCTCATTGGTTGTCATACCCGAAGTATAGATCAGCCTCGTTTCTTCTTAGCCTGCCAAGAACGTCTGTGCGACCAGTGTTGCTGCCTCTAGAGTTAAGTTCTTAGTCTCTATAAGCTTTCGGAATATGCCTACATGGCCTATTCCTTCAATAAAAACGTCTCTCAGTACTTCTCTCCTTAGTTCATCGGGGAACTCACATGAACTAGCCAGCCTCCGAAGTTCCGCCACGAAGTCGGGTATGCTTTGGCCCACACAGCGTCTGTGGTTGTAGAACCTGTGTCTGGCCATGTGTAGGCTGCTCACCGGCTTCAGGTGGTCTCTCACCAGTGTGCTCAACTCCTCAAACGACTTGCTTGCTGGTTTCTCGGATGCCAGCAGGTCTTTCATTAAAGCGTATGTTTTCGAGCCACAGCTGGTCAAGAGATGGGCTCTTCTCTTGTCTGCCTTATCGTCGTCCAGCCAGTCTTTGGTCACAAAGCTTTGCTGGAGCCTTTCTGTAAAGTCATCCCAATTGTCTCCAGCATTGTATTTCTCATCTGAGCTGTTGGTAGCCATTCTGTGGATTCTGTGATCCCATAACTCATTGCCACTGTTAAGTCCTGACTCTAATGTACTGACTTACACGAGACACATGCTGAAGTCAAGGTCACTCAGGACCTGCACCTTTAATTCCAGCTCTCCAGTGCTGCACTTGCCTGAGACCTCCCTTTATATACCTCAGTGGGACAGGTATGGAGTGTCTCCTGCAAGCGCACCCCTGGTGGTAAGGTATGCTTAATGTTACAGGTCATATCCAGTTACAGTCATGTATAGCATGGTAAGATACAATTATATACAGTAATGTGAGATACATGACATCCAGAAATGGATGTCAGACAGGAGGGGTCGTGAGAAGTGGTAGTGAGGTAGAGTTGGGTGTCATCAGCGTACATGTGGAAACTGACGCAGTGTTTCCGGATGACGTTGCCAAGGGGCAACATGTAGATGAGAAATAGGAGGGGGCCAAGAATAGATCCTTGGGGGACACCAGAGGTAACGATGCGGGGTGGGAAGAGAAGCCGTTGCAGGTGGTTCTCTGGCTATGGTTTAATAGGTAAGAATGGAACCAGGCAAATGCAGTTCCACCCAGCTGGACGCCGGTGGAGAGGCTTAGGAGAAGGATAGAGTGGTCAACTGTGTGAAAGGCTGCAGATAAGTCAAGAAGGACGAGGAGGGATAGTTTGCTTTTGTCACAATCACAAAGGGTGTAATTTGTGACTTTGATAAAAGCCATTTCGGTACTGTGGCAGGTACGGAATCTGCATTGGAGGGATTCAAACATGGAATTGTGCTAAAGATGGGCACGGATTTGGGAGGGGACAACACGTTCAAGGACTTTGGAGAGGAAAGGGAGGTTGGAGATGGGGCCGTAATTTGCAAGGACAGAGAGGGGTGATGATGGCAGATTTGAGGTACAAGGGGATAGTACCTGAGCTGAACGAACCATTAACAATGTCAACTGACATGGGAGCCAGAAAAGGAAGTTGGGTGGTCAGCAGTTTGGTGGGAATAAGGTCAAGGGAGCAAGAAGTGGGTCTCATGGACAGGATGAACTCGGAAAGATCATGAGGGGAGATCGACGAGAAACTGGAGAAAGATGTGAGGACAGAGCATAGGGCAGGGGGCTTCCGTAGAGGAAGTTTGACACGGTGGGCTCGGGGAAGGAAGGGTAGAGGCAGAGGCGGCTGAACGGATGGTCTCAATCTTAGAGACAAAGAGGTCCATGAGATCCTCACACTGTCGAGGGTGGAAACTGGGGAGAGGGGCTTAAAAAGATGAAATTTAAAAATCTGACCAAACATATTTGTGATCACAGAACATATACAATGTATTTCTCTTCTTCTAATGATTTGGAAAGAGATTGCGTGGTTTTACTTAACTTTAAAATAGGTGCTAATTTTACATTTTAATTTGATCCCTTTCATTGGTTAATTCTCCCCCTCTTTGTGACATACACTATTCCCTCTCTCTGAAGTTTCAGGTCACCTATAACAAGGTTACCTATAACAGCTTACCTATACCAGGCCTATAACAAAGCTATCCTTCATTTGATTGCTGGAACTTATATTTATATAGCGCCTTTAATGTAGTAAAGCTTCATAGGAGTATTATGAGACAAAAAAATTGACACCGAGCCACATAATAAGAAATTAGGGCAGGTGACCAAAAGCTTGGTCAAAGAGGTAGGTTTTCATGAGTGTCCAAAAGGAGGAAAGAGAGGTAGAGAGGCGGAGGTGTTTATGCAGGGAATTCCAGAGCTTATGGCCTTGGCAACAGAAGGCATGGCCACCAATGATTGAGTGCTTATAATCAGGGATGCTCAAGAGGGCAGAACTAGAAGAGCGCAGACATCTCGGGGAGTTGTGGGGTTGAAGGAGATTACAGAGATAGGCATAGGCGAAGCCATGGGAGGGATTTGAAGACAAGGATGAGAATTTTGAAATCGAGGCATTGCTTAATCAGGAGCCAATGTGATGGGTGAACGGGACTTGGTGCGAGTTAGGACATAGGCAGACGAGTTTTGGATCACCTTAAGTTTACGTAGGGTAGAAAAACAACATAAGAAATAGGAGCAGGAATAGGCCATTTGGCCCCTCAAGCCTGCTCCGCCATTCAATAAGATCATGGCTGGTCTGATCATGGACTCAGCTCCACTTCCCTGCCCGCTCCCCATAATCCTTTAGTGCAATCAAACAGACGCAACATGGATTCATGAAGGGGAAATCATGTTTAACTAATTTACTGGAATTCTTTGAGGATATAACGAGCATGGTGGATAGAGGTGTACCGATGGATGTGGTGTATTTAGATTTCCAAAAGGCATTCGATAAGGTGCCACACAAAAGGTTATTGCAGAAGATAGAGGTACGCGGAGTCAGAGGAAATGTATTAGCATGGATCGAGAATTGGCTGGCTAACAGAAAGCAGAGAGTCGGGATAAATGGGTCCTTTTCGGGTTGGAAATCGGTGGTTAGTGGTGTGCCACAAGGATCGGTGCTAGGACCACAACTGTTTACAATATACATAGATGACCTGGAAGAGGGGACAGAGTGTAGTGTAACAAAATTTGCAGATGACACAAAGATTAGTGGGAAAGCGGGTTGTGTAGAGGACACAGAGAGGCTGCAAAGAGATTTAGATTGGTTAAGCGAACGGGCTAAGGTTTGGCAGATGGAATACAATGTCGGAAAATGTGAGGTCATCCACCTTGGAAAAAAAAACAGTAAAAGGGAATATTATTTGAATGGGGAGAAATTACAACATGCTGCGGTGCAGAGGGACCTGGCGGTCCTTGTGCATGAATCCCAAAAACTTAGTTTGCAGGTGCAGCAGGTAATCAGGAAGGCGAATGGAATGTTGGCCTTCATTGCGAGAGGGATGGAGTACAAAAGCAGGGAGGTCCTGCTGCAACTGTATAGGGTATTGGTGAGGCCGCACCTGGAGTACTGCGTGCAGTTTTGGTCACCTTACTTAAGGAAGGATATACTAGCTTTGGAGGGGGTACAGAGACGATTCACTAGGCTCTTTCCGGAGATGAGGGGGTTACCTTATGATGATAGATTGAATAGACTGGGTCTTTACTCGTTGGAGTTCAGAAGGATGAGGGGTGATCTTACAGAAACATTTAAAATAATGAAAGGGATAGACAAGATAGAGGCAGAGAGGTTGTTTCCACTGGTCGGGGAGACTAGAACTAGGGGGCACAGCCTCAAAATATGGGGGAGCCAATTTAAAACCGAGTTGAGAAGGAATTTCTTCTCCCAGAGGGTTGTGAATCTGTGGAATTCTCTGCCCAAGGAAGCAGTTGAGGCTAGCGCATTGAATGTATTCAAATCACAGATAGATAGATTTTTAACCAATAAGGGAATTAAAGATTATGGGGAGCGGGCGGGTAAGTGGAGCTGAGTCCACGGCCAGATCAGCCATGATCTTGTTGAGTAGCGGGGCAGGCTCGAGGGGCTACTCCTGTTCCTAATTCTTATGTTCTTTACTCCTTTATCGATCAAAATCTGTCTATCTCCGCCTTAAATATATTCAATGACCCTGCCTCTCTGGGGCAGAGAATTCCATAGATTTACAACCCTCTGAGAGAAGAAATTTCTCCTCATCTCAGTTTTAGATGGGCGGCCCCTTATTCTAAGATTGTGCCCTCTAGTTCTAGTCTCCCCCATCAGTGGAAACATCCTCTCTGCATCCACCTTGTCGAGCCCCCTCATTATCTTATAAGTTTCAATAAGACCACCTCTCATTCTTCTGAACTCCAATGTGTATAGGCCCAACCTATCCTCATAAGTCAACCCCCCTCATCTCCGGAATCAACCTAGTGAACCTTCTCTGAACAGCCTCCAATGCAAGCATATCCTTCCTTAAATACGGAGACCAAAACTGTACACAGTACTCCAGATGTGGCCTCACCAATACCTTGTACAGTTGTAGCAGGACTTCTCTGCTTTTCTACTCTATCCCCCTTGCAGTAAAGGCCAACATTCCATTTGCTTTCCTGATTACTTGCTGTACCTGCATACTAACTTTTTGTGTTTCATGCACAAGGACCCCCAGGTTTCTCAGTACTGCAGCACTTTGCAATTTTTCTCCATTTAAATTATAATTTGCTTTTCCATTATTTCTGCCAAAGTGGATCACCTCACATTTTCCCACATTATACTCCATCTGCCAAATTTGTGTCCGCTCATTTAGTCTGTCCATATCCCTTTGTAGATTTTTGTGTCCTCCTCACAATTTGTTTTCCCACCCATCTTTGTATCATCAGCAAACTTGGCTACATTACACTCGGTCCCTTCATCCAAGTCATTAATACAGATTGTAAATAATTGAGGACCCAACACCGATCTCTGCGGCACCCAACTAGTCACTGTTTGCCAACCGGAAAATGACCCATTTATCCCGACTCTCTGTTTTCTGTTAGTTAGCCAATCCTCTATCCATGCTAATGTATTAGCCCCAACCCCGTGAACTTTTATCTTGTGCAGTAACCTTTTATGTGGCACCTTATCGAATGCCTTCTGGAAATCTAAATACACCACATCCACTGGTTCCCCCTTATCCACCCTGCTCGTTACATCCTCAAAGAACTCCAGCAAATTTGTCAAACGTGATTTCCCTTTCATAAAACCATGCCGACTGCTTGATTGCATCATGCTTTCCCAAGTGTCCCGCTACTTCTTCCTTAATAATGGACTCCAGCATTTTCCCAATGACAGATGTTAGGCTAACTGGTCTATAGTTTCCTGCTCTTTGCCTGCCTCCTTTTTTAAATAGGGCATTACATTTGCGGGTTTCCAATCCGCTGGGACTGCCCCAGAATCCAGCCAGGTGTGCATTGGAATAGTCAAGTCTAGAGGTAACAAAGGCGTGGACGAGGGTTTCAGCAGCAGATGGGCTGAGGCAAGGGCGGAGAAGGGCGATGTTACGGAGGTGGAAATAGACGGTCTTAGTTATGCTGTGGATATATGGTCAAAAGCTCAGTTCAGCGTCAAATATGACACCAAGGTTATGAACCGTCTGGTTCAGCCTCAGACAGAAGTTGGGGAGAGGGATGGAGTTAGTGACTATGGAATGGAGTTTGTGGCAGGGACCGAAAACAATGGCATTATTCTTCCCAATATTTAATTGGAGAAAATTTTGGCACATCCAGAACTGGATGTCGGATAAGCAGTCTGACAAATCAGAGACCTTGGAGGTGTCAAGAGAAGTGGTGGTGAGGTAGAGCTGGGTGTCATCAGCAATCATGTGGAAAATGACGCTGTGTTTTCGGATGATGTCGCCAAGGGGCAACAGGTAGATGAGATATAGGAGGGGGCCAAGGATAGATCTTTGGAGAGGACCAGAGGTAAGGTTGCAGGAGTGGGAAGAAAAGCTGTTGCAGGTGATTTTCTGGCTACGATTAGATAGATAAGAATGGAACCAGACGAGTGCAGTCCCACCCACCTGCGCAATAGTAGCCTGGGTTAATTTGCCATCTGAATTTTCTCCTACTGGAAAAATACCTCACCTCAGTTTGATAAATTGTTCTGATGATCCAGCAGACAATGGAAAATTATAGGAGAAAACCTATGTCCAACTTTTCCATTGTACTATGTGTAGGTGCACTAATCTGACATGCTATTGGGCCACTGCAAGCTTCGTGAATTTTTTTGGGAGTTTGTGCTAGATCCATCACAAATCATGTACAACTAATGGGCAAGACTGGAGTAATGCATAAAACCTAGAAAAACTTATTTTGGCGATAAAATTATGAATAAGCCAAAACTAAAATTGGGTAATAGATATCCCGAAATCCATACAAATTATGAAATGTACATGAGAAAAATGTTCTAATTGTTACTTGCTTAATTATCTAATGCTGATTAGGTATAAAATCAACAGTTAAAGCCATACAAAATGAAAAAAATTGCTTTGAATATAAAAACAGAAAATGTATTTGAAAATAGCAACTTTTAAAAGAGTGGTATATCTTGATTGGTGTTGACAGTTGATTTCCTAATTTTACAATTAAAATATAAGATAAAAAATTATTTGGAAAAATGAATGTGACGAGCATTCCTGCCGTTCCACCGTCTCAGCAATATGGACAAGTTGAAAACACTGGAACTGTGCATGCCCACCTAAGTGAACTTTGACCCTTATTTCCATGGCAACAAGTATGGTAATGACAGATGTGATAGGCTCTTGCTAATGCCTCTTTTACTGCAGTTGATTCGTATTGAAGTAGAAACTGGATAGATTAAAATGTAACTGATTCAGAAAGTAACTAATTCAGAAATTAATTTCTTAAAATGATTTTGAAGTTTAAAAACATTCTCCAGAGGGATGGGAACTCACCCATACTTTTATTCAGAAAGTAACTAATTCAGAAATTAATTTCTTAAAATGATTTTGAAGTTTAAAAACATTCTCCAGAGGGATGGGAACTCACCCATACTTTTATCCCAGGCTACAAAACACAGATCATTTTGTGCAGAAATTGCATTCCTATAATTCAGACATAAACATTCAAACCAAACAGTAAACTTGCATACTTGATCTAGTTATTATTTTTCTAAAATGTAAATAGTTAAATGAGTCAAACTTGCATATTTAGCTGGTTTAGTGGTAATTATGCAAAAACTTATTATTATTTGTGTTTGATTAATTTCTTATAGTTAAATAGTTACTAACATAAACAAAGTGATCAACTTACAGAAGGATTTTTGGTTAGGCCTACTTCCTGACCACACAACGTAAGAACATTCACCAATTTTTCTCGTGTTCTTTTCTGTAAACGAAGCCATGGTAAAATTAAAGCAATATGTCACTTTCTCATTCCTTCTCTTCATATGTTTTTTTGCTTTTTATGTGACCAGTATACATCACACAACATTTCACTTAGAGATTCAATTAAACCAGAACAAAGAAAGTGGCTGTGACACATAGCTGGTTAAGTATTTCAAGCATACCTGGGAGAACTGGGGTCTCTTCCAGCTCACAGGGACCAAAACATTTGAATTAGAGCTCGATGAGGTGGATGAAGTGCTTCGAGTGACAGCTATTGCCCTAGGTTTTCCATCCCTCCCAGAGGGACCATGCAGATCATCATAACTTCTTCCAATCACAGGAGTCTCCAAAAAAAACAAGAAAATTGTACATCAACCTCATCCCACAAATCACTAATTAACTGACTTTAATTTCCTGTGTTCATTAAAAAACAATCTACAAACTAGGAAGTGGGTCTTAACAGATGATATCTTGAGGATATTCATGATCTCTATTCAGCATTTTATAGCAAGAGACAGCAGGTAATGTTTAAGTTACATATAAAATAACCAAAAAAGAACTAGAAAAGAATAATTTTTAAAAGCTTGATGATATTAAAAATGGAAATTGTTCATCAGCTTGTTTTATGGGTCAATGGATGAGCCATCAATATTTAATAGAAGCAATCAGTGTTTATTTCATGACTCGGAAGTGATCAATATGTACTCTACCAACTATAGACTCAAGCTCTTTTCAGGCGTAAATGCTTAATAATATATTACTAAATTTGCTAACTATACAATTTCAGATAAAACAGGCATCAATTTCATGATCTGAAAGTAACATCTAACAGGGACCAAATTTACTCAATACAGTGTTGCAATTTGGCATTAATATGATCTGAGGCCACAGCACTGAATAATTTCAGTTAAAAATAAAATAAAAAATTGACACTTGTTTTTATGAAAGATATATATTCAGTTTTTGTTTCAAAAACTTGTACTACTATAATTATTGAGCCCATTGTATTGATTATATTTAGCAATAAATGTTTTCTATGTTCCAGGGACCCATAAAGAGGCTTGATAAAATTTTGATTTTTCCATTTGATTTTGTGCTTTTTTCACTCACAGATAAAACAACCATTTATTCCAGATAATAACTGATGTTTGAGAAATGTTATTTCCCTCAGTAATAAATAAGTTTAATTAAATACAGCAAAGGATTAAAAGTGTTTCGGTAGTATTGTTCCCATTGGCCATGGGCCCGCAGTACAAAATTATCTTTAATTGGCACTAACTGCTAATTTCACTCAGAAAGACCACAAGATCGCTGGTGTGGGAAATGAAAAATCTGTAAACGGGGTTTCCACCACACCTTTGGTGAAGTAACGTTGGCAGAGTGGGAGCAGCTCTGAGGAATACAACAGTTAAATACAACAACTTACATTTATATTGTGCCTTTAATGTAGAACAATGTCCAAAAGCATTTCACAGAACCATAATCAGACAAAAATGGATGCCAAGCCAGAAAATGAGATATTAGGAGGGGTGAATACTTAGTCAAAGAGGGGGGTTTTAAGGAGGATCTTAAAGGAATAGCAGGATATGGAGAGGCAAAGAGATTTAGGGAAGGAATTCCAGAGGGTAGGAATTAGATAGCTTAAGAGAGCTTAAGAGTGAAGAGAGGAGATGGTTATGAGGTAAGAGTCTGAGAAATGGAGAGTTCTGCTGGTGGGGGGGGGGGGCGCAGGGGGCGGGGTGGGGGGGCGGCGGCCGGGAGGCAGTTAGAGTTTGGAGGGCTAGAGGAGAATATAGAGATAGGGAGGGGCAAAGCCAAGAAGGGATTTAAACACAAGGATGAGCATATTAAATTGGAAGTATTGATGGACTGGAACCAATGTCGGTCAACAAGGAAAGGGAGATTTGGATGAGTTTATGGGGGTGGAGAATGAGTGGCCAGCAGGGAGAGCACTGGAATAGTCGAGTCTGCAGAAGACAAAGACATGGATGAGTGGGGTTTCAGTAGCAGATGAACTGATGCAGGATAGAGTTGGGTGATGTTACACAGTAGAAGTAAGAGGTCTTTGTGCTGGAAAGGATATGGGGTTGGAAGAGCAGCTCAGAGACAAAAGATACCTCAGAAATGTCAAAACGAAACTCCAATGTCTTCCCTGGCAATTCTTTCGAAGCATTTTTCCACATTCGATGCATATCTACTTGAGAAGGATCACTGTGTTGACATGATGGCAAGACCAGACTTGCAGATCGATAGACTACTAGCTTAAGAATGTTTAAGGCCTCCTTCCAATGAGCACTCTGTAAAGGTAAAGCTAACGTGAATTATTTTCAAGTATTTATGGTTCACTAAAGATGAATACCAAGTCTGTAATCCAAACTGGTACAAATATTGACATCATGTCCACTTTCATTTATTGTTCACATATCATGCTGTGGTGTGGATGTTTTTCCCCTCATGTTTCTCTACTTGAGTTCCCTTTGGGGATGGGTGTCTAAAGCTTCTATCCAAAGTTTGGTCGGTAAATCTGGCGGACGCATTGCGCATGCGCGGAACTCCGAATCAGACCCCGGCAACAGCCGAGTCTTAAAGGCGCAGCATAGTAATGCACCTATTAAAGTTTTCAAAATCACTTGTTTTCAACCTATCCTGTTATGTCTGTCTGCCAGCACAAACTTGGGAGGCTCACGCACCGTGCTTTGTATAAACGTTGCACTGACAGTGACCTCAGAGGGAAGCGCTTCCTCACCAGTTAAGTAGCCATCAGTTAACGACTCTGCAAGCCTGTACTGACTATTTTTCCAGACGTTGTTCTTGGCGGCCGATAAATGAGGCGGCCACATCTAATTTTCCGACCAGGGCGCAAGCGTGGGCATTGCAGCAGGAATACGTCATGATTGGAGTGATCGTCAGCAGCCAGGCGCTACTGGTTTGCGCCCCCGGTGAGCCTCGAACAAATTTTCGGTTGGGGCACTAAACGCTGCGCTTCTGGTCGGTAATCTCTTACGCTCGCATTAACGCCCCCTCTGATCACTAACTGAGGCTTTAGGTAACCGAAGATCCAGCCCAAAGACTTTAAAAATATACACATTTGGCCTTCAATGGCCATTCTTGCAGCTCCTTTGTTTTTTTACCTTAAGTTCCAATCAGGCTTTCATGAGCGTTGTGCAGTTGTTGTTATTTATTTATTTTGCAGGTATGCAGTTAAAATGCCCAGGATTACTTACCCGCCCTTCTGGACAGCCAGCCAACCTGCCTGCCCAAAGCCATGGGGTCATCATTGACATATGCAGATGACGTCATCGGGATCCGACTGCTAAATTAATGCTGGCCTGTACGTGGAAGCCGCTGGGGCTTTCTCACCAGGTAAAGTCAAGGAACAGAGAGGATCCAGGACCAGAAGATACCATGCACGGTACTTTAAAAAAAAACTTCCCTTTTGGGGCCAGGAGGAGCAGGAGTGCTTCTCTGGGCCCCACAAAGAAAGTTTAGGCCTCCCCTGCCCCAGACTTCTCCCCTTCTCTCCCACAAGCCACAGGCAACCATGGGCTATACAAATTTCCAGAGGCCAGCAGGATGTGACAAATACCCAAGTGCAGAAGCTCAATGAAAGAGGACATCAATCAAGTGGTGCCACTAGTTCATCTTCCTCAGGAGATAGATGTTGTTGCCTCCTCTTTATTCTTCTTTTACACTGGTGCCTGCTGATTATTGGTAAACTGCCTCTACTAGTTGCAATGTTGTGCGACATCCAGAGCACTGTCCCCATTTTGGCCACCTAAATATCTGCTTGTGTGTGCCAAATTTCTGCGTGATCAGCACCCTAGTCCAAGAATGTGGTTCATTACAGCACCTCAATCTTGGTGCATAGCTTGTGTAAAGTCATCATGAGTCATGGTTGCAAAACAGTGGCCACATTGCCCAGCTATTAGCCATTAAGCCTTCAAACCCTTGTAAGAGCTCAGTAACGTTAGATGGCTGCAGAATGATTGTCTACTTGGCATCAACATACATATTCGACATTGGTAATCACATACTATCTGCATATTAAGAAAGTGAAAGTTATTTTGATTTATGTACACAAAGGCATTTCTGAAAGTGCTTCAATAGCGATATAGATACAATCAACTATTTGTGAATCCTAGGGAACTGTGCAAGTTTATTTTGGAGTTGGTGGATATTTAAACTTTAAAAGGCCAATTTTTTTACTACAATTGATTACCGTTCCTAACCTTTTCTTAAAATAAGGCACTTTATTTTTTAATCTCTTCTGCTGAAACTGCGGGCCCAATTACATTGTGGCAATGGTCTACAGTTGATTTCCTTCCTCAATCTGTGGTCATACAGGTGTCTACCTGAAATATGTAAATACTCCTGACCTGGAAAGTGAGCCAATGTCGGGTGCAAATACTTGGCGGAGAGAAGTCCCACCCTGCCGAGGATTCATTGCCATTGTGGCAGGGAGGAAATTTGAGTCCAATAGCTCCAATTCAGCTCAGCAGTAATGCTCACCAATGAAGAATTTATTGCAACCAATGGAACACAATACGAAAGCCATGTTAACAGTCAATGACAACTCCTTAATTGTTAAGGAGTGGGTGTTAAAGTAACAGCATGGAAAACTTACAATGTTGAAAGTATTAAGTGACTCTATTGTTATCTTTGTCTTGCTATTTTGTCACCAACTTCCATGAGAGTCAGCAGCAAAAACCACAGCTGTTGGTTAGTATTTTACCTGAATAAATTTTTCAATAATCTTCAGGACTTCCATGTTAAGTTGCTTGACAGGTATAGATGATAAGTCTACATGGCTCAGAAGGCTGTGAATGATCTGCAGTAATGATTGTTGCATGCTGAGAAGACCTTTATCCAACAACTGTTAGGTCAAAAGTGCATTCATTAACTCATTTGAAAGTTGATTTAACCTTTTGTTATTCATGCCATTATAGTCAAGTTACTAATTTAAATGAATGCTAAATATTGCTAAAATTGGATTAATGCATGTATATAAACATCAAATCTATCTACCTTATACATCTACATCTATACTCTTGTATATATTCCCGAGTAAAATCAAACCATTTTCTGAGCACTCATTTTAGTAAATTTGGACGATTGATTTAGAGGTCCACAATATGGACCTCCAAACTAATTGCCCCATTTTCAGAGGCCCATTAGCACCTCCGGGGGGCGCTAACAGGGTGCAAGACACTTTTTGCCTGGGCGGGGGGGGGGGTGGCGCCACTATCTGCTCCCGGGGAATTGCTTGGGGGTTTGCGGAGATGCCCTGGGCAGCCGCGCAACTAGCAATGACATCATTGCCGTGCACGGCGACCCTTCAGCGCGCACGCGGATCCCTTACTGCCTCGCATGTGAAATTGCCTGTAAGGCTGGCCAACATCCGATCACGGGGCAGATGTTAAAGGGGAGGTTGCCAGCGCTTCACGCCGCCATCTTACTTTTTTTGCCGACTCTTGGGTCAGCTAGCCTATCTGATTTTGTCTGAGGTCTGGGCTGCCAACTTGCAGCCTGGCACTTTGTTTTGGGTGCCGGGCTGCACGCTCAGTACTACGCTGCCGTGGTGGTCCAGCGGAGGCCATCAGAGGCACTGCAGAGTGCACATCGGCCCTCACCTTTAGGCGAAGGGGAGGGGCATTGGAGCGCGTCAGCGCTATGCAGACCATCCACGTAACACTGCACAACTCGTCCTGTTAACGCTGCTGGAACCGCCCCTAAAGGAAGTGAACTGCGCTAGATTGTGCTCCAATTCCTTTGAGGGGCGGTAAGCCCAATTCAGCATCCGGAGCTGGACTTCTGCGCCGGCTGCAGGAAGTACTGCCCCGAGCGGGGTACCACCCCCAATCGGGACACAGTGTAATTTCGCCCCCTAAATCTGAAACATATATAGAAACATAGAAAAAAGGTGCAGGAGTAGGCCATTTGGCCCTTCGAGCCTGCACCACCATTCAATATTATCATGGCTGATCATGCAACTTCAATATCCCATTCCTGCCTTCTCTCCATACCCCTTGATTCCTTTAGCCATAAGGGTCACATCTAACTCCCTTTTGAATATATCTAATGAACTGGCCCCAACAACTTTCTGTGGTAGAGAATTCCACAGGTTCACAATTCTCTGAGTGAAGAAGTTTCTCCTCATTTCAGTCCTAATGGCTTACCCCTTATCCTTAGACTGTGACCCCTGGTTCTGGACTTCCCCAACATCGGGAACATTCTTCCTGCATCTAACCTGTCCAATCCCGTCAGAATTTTATATGTTTCTATGAGATCTCCTCTCATTCTTCTAAATTCCAGTGAATATAAGCCGAGTCAATACAGTCTTTCTTCATATGTCAGTCCTGCCATCCCAGGAATCCGTCTGGTGAACCTTCGCTGCACTCCCTCAATAGCAAGAATGTCCTTCCTCAGATTAGGAGACCAAAACTGTACACAATATTCAAGGTGTGGCCTCATCAAGGCCCTGTACAACTGCAGTAAGACCTCCCTGCTCCTATACTCAAATGCCGTTTGCCTTCTTCACCACCTGCTGTACCTGCATGCCAATTTTCAATGACTGATACCATGACAACCAGGTCTCGTTGCACCACCCTTTTTCCTAATCTGTCACCATTCAGATAATATTCTGCCTTCCTGTTTTTGCCACCAAAGTGGATAACCTCACATTTATCGACATTATACTGCATCTGCCATGCATTTCCCCACGCACCTAACCTGTCCAAGTCACCCTGCAGTGTCTTAGCATCCTCCTCACAGCTCACACTGCCACCCAGCTTAGTGTCATCTGCAAACTTGGAGATATTACATTCAATTCCTTTGTCTAAATCATTAATGTATATTGTAAATAACTCTGAATTCTATGGCTGGGCGAAGTCATAAGAACTAAAGTTCTTCATTCTTTTGGGCATAGGGACAAATCTCCTTTGTGCTAAGGAAAATTAATAAGATCTGCTACCATTTCATATGCTCCTTGAGGTGGATGAAGCCACTATTATAGAGTTTGGTTGGATAACCAGGCAGAAGTTGTATACTTCTCTCCTCATACAAGAAATAATTGGATGCATATTACCACAAGGCTTCACATCTTTGTCCTCGCTAGCATCAGCTCCTAGCATTCACAATACCATCTACCCATTAAACCAAGAGGGATAAAAACATTTTAAAATCAAAAATAGTATACACTTACCTTGTCATTGTATCTTAACCGCTGGTGGTAGCTGATCATATGTTTTTAGTCAGTATGTAGCAAGCCCAACTCAAGAGGGGGCGGTCTTGGAGTTAGTTTTGGGGAATGAAGCTGGGCAGGTTGAAGGGGTATTAGTGGGAAAGCACTTGGGTGCCAGTGGCCATAATTCAGTCAGATTCAAGTTGGTTATGGATAAGGACAAGGATAGGCCTGGAATAAAAGTTCCGAATTGGAAAAAAGCTAATTTTGCTAAGTTAAGGAGTGATTTGGCCATAGTGGACTGGAAACAGATGCTTGTGGGTAAATCAATGTCGGAACAGTGGGAGGCATTTAAGGAGGAGATCCGGCAGACTCAAGCCAAACATGTGCCCTTAAAGAAAAAGGCTTGGAAAAATAATTCTAGAGCCCCCTGGATGTCTAGAGACTTACAGGGGAGGATTAAGAAAAAAAGTGACGTTTATGTCATATACCACCGGCTAAATACTGTAGAATCTTTAGAGGAATATAGAAAGTTCAGAGGCAAAATTAAAAAGGATATTAGGAATGCTAAGAGAGAGCATGAGAAATTCTTGATCGGTAAAATTAAGGAAAATCCTAAGATGTTCTATAAATATATTAAGAGTAAGAGGGTAACTAAAGAAAGGGTAGGGCCTAATAGAGACCATGAGGGTAATCTTTGTGTGGAGGCGGAAGATGTTGGGAGGGCTCTTAACGAATACTTTGAATCTGTTTTCACAAAGGAAAGGGGCAATGCAGATATTGCTATTGAGGAGGAGTGTGATATTCTGGATGAAATAAATATAGGGAGAGAGGAAATATTAAGGGGTTTAGCAGCTTTGAAAGTAGATAAATCCCCAGGCCCGGAGGAAATGCATCCAAGGTTGTTGAGCGAAGTAAAAGAGGAAACAGCAGAGGCCTTGACCATCACTTTCCAGTCCTCTTTGGATTTAGGCATGGTATCGGAGGACTGGAGGACTGCTAATGTAGTATCCTTGTTTAAGAAGGGAGAAAGGGATAGGCCGAGTAATTACAGGCCTGTCAGCCTAACCTCAGTGGTGGGAAAATTATTGGAAAAAATACAGAAAGACAGGATAAATCTACATTTGGAAAGGCAAGGATTAATTAGGGACAGTCAGCATGGATTTGTTAAGGGAAGATCGTGTTTGACTAACCTGATTGAATTTTTTGAGGAGGTAACCAAGAGGATCGATGAGGGTAGTGCGTACAATATAGTATATATGGACTTTAGCAAAGCTTTTGTTAAGGTCTCACACGGTAGACTGGTCATGAAGGTTAAAGCCCATGGCATACAGGGCAAAGTGGCAAGTTGTATCCAAAATTGGCTTGGAGGTAGGAAGCAAAGGGTGATGATTGGTGGATGTTTTTGTGACTGGAAGGATGTTTCCAGTAGGGTTCCACAGGGCTCAGTACTGGGTCCCTTGCTTTTTGTGATATATATCAACGATTTAGATTTGAATATAGGGAGTATGATTAAGAAGTTTGCAGATGACACTAAAATTGGCTGTGTAGTTGATAATGAAGAGGGAAGTCATGGGCTGCAGGAGGATATCAATCTACTGGTCAGGTGGGCAGAGCAGTGGCAAATGGAATTTAATTCAGAGAAGTGTGAGGTGATGCACTTTGGGAGGGCTAATAAGGAAAGGGTATACACATTAAGCGGTAGGCCACTTAATAGTGTAGATGAACAAAGGGACCTTGGAGTGCTTGTCCACAGATCCCTGAAAGTAGCAGGCCAGGTGGATAAGGTGGTTAAGAAGGCATATGGAATGCTTGCCTTTATTGGCCGAGGCAAAGAATACAAGAGCAGGGAGGTTATGCTTAAATTTTATAATACTTTGGTTAGGCCACAGCTAGAGTACTGCTTGCAGTTCTGGTCGCCGTATTATAGGAAGGACGTGATTGCACTAGAGAGGGTGCAGAGGAGATTTACTAGGGTGCTGCCTGGAATGGAGAATCTTAGTTGTGAGGACAGATTGGATAGGCTGGGTTTGTTCTCATTGGAACAGAGGAGATGAGAGGAAACCTCATTGAGGTGTACAAAATATTGACATAGTGGATAGTAAGGGCCTATTTCCATTGGTGGTGGGGTCTATTACGAGGGGGCATAGTTTTAAGGTGGTTGGTGGAAGGTTTAGAGGGGATTTGAGGGGAGACTTCTTTACGCAGATGGTTATGGAGATCTGGAACTTGCTGCCTGGAAGAGTGGTGGATGCAGAAACCCTCACCACTTTAAAGAGATTGTTGGATGGGCACTTAAAGTGCAGAAACCTGCAGGGCTACGAACCAAGAGCTGGTAATTGGGATTAGACTGGATGACCTTTTGTGTGGCACAGATATAATGGTAAGTACTGCAGGGAATAGAATACGGCCAGGGTGATCTCCTGGACTAGTTTCGATCGCCTGGAAGGGTCGGAGAGGAATTTTCGCAGATTTTTTCTCCCTAAATTGGCCTGGGTTTTTATCTGGTTTTTGCCTCTTCCAGGAGATCACATGGCTCCGGTTGGGGTGGAGTGTAGAATGTTTCAGTATAAGGGATATTGCAGTAGTGTGAGGTGGACTGGTTGGGCTGGGTGCTCTTTGCCTTTCTGTCATTGTTCATAGGTTTATATGTAACCTTTAGGGCTGCTGACCCCAAGGGCCGTGTGGCTCTTTGTCGGCTGGCGTGGACACGATGGGCCAAAATGATCTCCTTCTCCGCTGTAAATTTCTATGTTTCTATGTAAACACTATCAGAACAGGATTTTAGCTAAAACAGCAGTACCAATGCACAGTACATAATTTTATTGCTCACTTGACCAAATTTGAGCATTCAACAAATTAATCTAAACTTGTCAAATTGAGGTCAGTTTGGGTTTGGATTCACTCTGCATTACTACTCATTATTTAAACAAAGGTGCTAAAATAGATACAGAGAAAAATTCTACATATCTGAAACAAAATACAAAAAGCTGGAAATGTACAGCAGGTCAATCAGTGTTTGTGGAGAGAAAGATGGAGCTGTCTTCAGAACTGTACAAACTCAAAACATTCAATTGTCTATTCTGCTACATGTTTCCAGCTTTTTTGGGTTTTTTTTCATGCTAAAATAAAACCTGAACACAATACTGAACAATGTGCATCGAAAGAATACAAAATAGTATCCACTAATAAAACATATTATACACACCTCTGCCAGGTACGTAACCAGGTTCAAAGTGATTTCAGCAAAGGATTCATGAAGGTAACGACAAACGACATTAACCCATGTAGCACAATCTCGTGTATAGCTGTGAGTCTTGTATAAAGTCATTACATGTGCTAGGTTGGAAAGCTTAGGGTTCTTTTCTTCCATACAAACCTAACATGGAAGTAATATAAACATATTAGATATTTAGATTTTAAAACATGATTGTTAAAAAGATTTCTGCTTGCTAAATGTACTACCTAAACTACAAACCTGGGCTATCCGCTCTGCAGTATCCTTGCAGAATTGGGTAGGGTTATCAAAGTGCTGAATCAAATGTGGAAGGAGGCAGAGAACATTCAAGGGGAATCCTGAAATAGACAAATAATGGAAAGATAATTGAACTACAACTGCATTCGAATCAATTTCTAAAGCTAATTTCTTGACCACTTTCTAATAATAATCACTCAAACTTAGTTACTGAATTTATTAATCATAATTATTTGGAAAAGATAAACTTTTTGATCGTGTATTGCCATAAATTTAAATATTTTACAATTTATAACAGTGCAGTTGTCTTAATTTCTTCAGCAACGAGTTTCTACTTCCTTGAAAACGAAAGAATTGCATTTATATAGCGCCTTTCATGACCACTGAATGTCCTAAAGTGCTTTACAGCCAATGAAGTACTCTTTGAAGTGTAGTGACTGTTGTTATATAGGAAACGTGGCAGCCTATTTGTGCACAGTAAAATCTCACCAACAGCAATGTGATAATGACCAGATTCAGCGTCATCGCCCCAACCCTCTTCTCAATCTTCCTCGCTGCCATGCTCCACCTCACAGTCGACAAGCTCCCCGCTGGAGTGGAACTAAACTACAGAACCAGTGGGAACCTGTTGAACCTTCGCCGTCTCCAGACCAGGTCCAACACCACCCCAACCTCTGTTGTCGAGCTACAGTATGCAGACGACGCCTGCGTCTGTGCACATACAGAGGCTGAACTCCAGGACATAGTCGACATACTTACTGAGGCGTACGAAAGCATGGGCCTTACGCTAAACATCAGCAAGACAAAGGTCCTCCACCAGCCTATCCATACCGCACAGCACTGTCCCCCAGTCATCAAGATCCATGGCGTGGCCCTGGACAATGTGGACCACTTCCCATATCTCAGGAGCTTCCTATCAACAAGAGCAGGCATTGATGACGAGATCCAACACCACCTCCAGTGCGCCAATGTCGCCTTCGACCGCCTGAGGAAAAGAGTGTTTGAAGACCAGGCCTCAAAACTGCCACCAAGCACATGGTCTACAGGGCTGTAGTAATACCCGCCCTCCTGTATGGCTCAGAGACATGGACCATGTACAGTAGACACCTCAAGTTGCTGGAGAAATACCATCAACAATGTCACCGCAAAATCCTACAAATCCCTTGGGAGGAAAGACGCACCAATATTAGCGTCCTCGACCAGGTCAACATCTCCAGCATCGAAGCACTGACCACACTTGATCAGCTCCGCAGGGCAGGCCACATAGTTCGCATGCCAGACACAAGACTCCCAAAGCAAGTGCTCTATTTGGAACACCTTCACGGCAAACGAGCCAAAGGTGGACATTGGAAACGTTACAAGAACACCCTCGAAGCCTCCCTGATAAAGTGCAACTTCCCCACTGACACCTGGGAGACCCTGGCCAAAGACCGCTCTAAGTGGAGGAAGTGCATCCGGGAGGGTGCTGAGCACCTCGAGTCTCGTCGCCGAGAGTGTTGTGTATGGAGAAAGAGTCAGACTGCACACTGTGAGCTCAAAGTAAAATGTGACCGTAGTCTTTTATTGCAGGTCTCCAGAGTGCCTCTCCAACCTGTGAAGCCTTCTTAAATACTTGTGCTCCCAAGGAATTATGGGATCCCTTGGGACTCCAGGGGATGCACCCTCTGGTGGCTGTACAGAGTAAATACAAGTATACATATATAACAATATTCCCCCTCAAAGTCAATAGTGTAACTATTTACAATGTGAGTCGATCTGGGGCCCTTCTTGCCCTGGTTGATCGTCTCGGTGTGAAAGCTGGTGTTGTTGAATCATTTGTTGGGCCCTCGCTGGGCTGCTGTGCAGCTGGCCTTGCTGGGCTGCCTGTTGTGTTGGGGCCCTGCTGGGCTGCTGTAGATGATGGGTTCTGCTTTGTGGTCAACCGTGATGCTGGTTACCACTGGTGTCTATGTTGGGGGATCAAAAAAGGTAGGGTCCAAGGTGGGTTGCTCAGGATAGTCTGTGAATCCGAGTTTGATTTGGTCCAAGTGTTTCCGGTGAATGAGTCCATTTGAAAGTTTGAGCTGAAACACCCCACGCTCCCCTCTTTGGCCATGACAATGCCGGGAAGCAACTTGGGACCTTGTCCATAATTTAATACAGATACAGGATCATTGATTTCAATCTCGCGTGACACATTTGCGCTATCATGGTACGCACTTTGTTGAAGCCGCTGCTCTATACCTGTTCACGTAGATCAGGGTGAACTAACGAGAGCCTTGTCTTAATTGCTCTTTTCATGAGCAGTTCAGCAGGTGGGATCCTAGTGAATGAGTGGGGTCTCGTGTGGTAGCTAAGCAGGACTCGGGATAGGCATGTCTGCAGTGAGCCTTCAGTTATCCTCTTCAAGCCTTGCTTGACGGTTTGCACTGCTCTTTCTGCCTGACCATTTGACGCTGGTTTAAAAGGGGCAGATGTGACATGTTTGATCCCGTTATGGGTCATGAATTCTTTGAACTCAGTACTGGTAAAACATGGCCTGTTGTTGCTCACCAGGGCATCGGATAGGCTGTGTGTGGCAAACATGGCCTGCAGGCTTTCAGCAGTGGCAGCGGACATGCTAGCTGACATTATCTCACATTCAATCCACTTGGAGTACGCGTCAACAACCAGAAGGAACACTTTACCCAAGAACGGGCCTGCATAGTCGACGTGTACCCTAGACCACGGTTTGGAGGGCCAAGACCATAAACTTAGCGGCGCCTTCCTAGGTACATTGCTTAACTGCGAGCATGTATTACATCTGTGAACGCAGGACTGTAAGTCCGCATCGATACCGGGCCACCACACGTGGGATCTGGCTATCGCTTTCATAATTATGATGCCTGGGTGGGTACTGTGGAGATCATTGATGAAGGTGTCTCTGCCTTTCTTGGGGACCACTACTCAAATGCCCCACAGAAGGCAGTCTGCCTGTATAGACATTTCATCTTTGCGCCGCTAGAACGGCTTTATCTCTTCCTGCATTTCCATTGGGACACTGGACCAGCTCCCATGAAGCACACAGCTTTTGACTAGAGATAATAAGGGGTCCTGGCTTGTCCAAGTTTTGATCTGCCGGGCAGTAACGGGTGATTGCTCACTCTCAAATGCTTCCATAACCATGGCTAGATCTGCGGGCTGCGCCATTTCCACCCTCGTGGCGGGCAATGGCAGTCTACTGAGAGTATCGGCGCAGTTTTCTGTGCCTGGCCTGTGGCGGATGGCGTAGTTGTATGCGGACAACGTGAGCGCCCATCTCTGGGTGCGGGCTGAAGCGTTGGTATTTATCCCTTTACTCTCGGAGAACAGGGATAAAAGTGGCTTATGGTCAGTTTCCAATTTGAATTTTAGCCCAAACAGGTATTGATGCATTTTATTTACCCCACAGACACACGCTAACGCTTCTTTCTCAATCATGCTGTAGGCTCCCTCAACCTTAGACAGACTCCTGGATGCATAAGCAACCGATTGCAGTTTCCCGAAATCATTAGCTTGTTGCAATACACACCCGACACCATATGATGACGCATCACATGCTAATACCAAACGCTTACATGGATCATATTTGTTTGAGCATAACAATTTTCTCACTTTTCTTGGCTTTTGCCCCAAACCCATTCGTCCCCTTTTCGTAGTAAGACATGTCGTGGTTCTAACAGTGTGCTGAGAAGCGGTAAGAAGTTACCAAAGTAGTTCAGGAGTCCCAGAAACGACCGCAGCTCCGTCACGTTCTGTGGCCTCGGTGCATTCTCGATTGCCTCTGTCTTCGCATTGGTGGGCCTGATGCCATCCGCCGCAACCCTCCTTCCCAGGACCTCTACTTCAGGCGCTAGGAAAATGTACTTTGAGCGTTTTAACCTGAGCCCCACACAGTTGAGTCGACTAAGAATCTCCTCCAGGTTCTGCAGATGCTCGACTGTGTTCCGACCTGTGACCAAGATGTCGTCCTGGAAGACCACGGTGTGCGGGACCGACTTCAGTAAGCTTTCCATGTTTCTCTGGAATATCGCCGCCGCCGATTGGATTCCAAACGGGCATCTGTTATAAACAAAAATACCTTTGTGCGTGTTGATGCAGGTGAGGGCCTTCGATGATTCCTCCAGTTCCTGCGTCATGTAGGCTGAAGTCAGATCCAGCTTCGTGAACGTCTTTCCTCCCACCAGCATTGCAAAAAGGTCGTCGGCCTTTGGTAGTGGGTATTGGTCTTGCAGGGAGAAACGATTGATAGTTACTTTGTAATCGCCACAGATTCTGACAGTGCTGTTTCTCTTGAGGACTGGGATGATAGGACTGGCCCACTCGTTGAACTCGATTGGGGAATGCCCTCTCTTTGCAGCCGATTTAGCTCGATCTCTACCCTTTCTCTCATCATGTACGGTATTGCTCTCGCCTTGTGATGGATGGGTCGCGCCCCCGGAATTAGGAGGATCTGCACTTTTGCTCCTTGGAATTTCACGATGCCTGGTTGGAACAGCGAAGGAAATTTGTTTAAGTCCTGGGTACACGAAGTGTTGTCAGTGGACGATAGCGCTCGGACGTCGTCCCAGTTCCAGCGTATCTTTCCTAGCCAGCTCCTGCCGAGCAGCATGGGACCATCGCCCGGTACCACCTGGCGTGGTAGCTTGTGCACCGCTCCATCGTAGGAGACCTTTACGGTAGCACTGCCAATAACAGCAATCAGTTGTTTCGTGTAAGTTCTTAGTTTTGTGCGAACTGGAGTTAAGACTGGCCTTGAGGCCTTGTTGCACCACAACCTTTCAAAATCTTTTTGCCCATGATGGACTGGAATGCGCACGTGTCCAGCTCCATTGACACCGGGAGTCCATTTAGTTCAACATTCAGCATTATCGGGGGACAATTCGTGGTGAATGTGTGCACCCCATGTACCTCTGCCGCCTCGATCTGAGGCTCTGATTCATCGTGATCCTCTGTAGATCTGTCCTCCTCTGCAACATGGTGGTTTGCAGGTTTAACAGGCTTTGCAGCTCGCCTGTACACTCATTGGAGGAGTCTCATTGTTCCACAGCCCTTCCAAACGTACTCTTTGAATCGGCATGAATGGAAACGATGATCACCCCCGCAGCACCAACAAGGTGTTAATGGCATTGCATTCATCACCCCTGATGGTGGACTCTGAGACATCTGCGGATGTGTAGCTGCAGGTATGTGTGACCTGTCCTGTACATTACGATTCAAAAACTACATCACTTTGTTCACAGTACTTGTGTGCTGAGAGATTTGCTTAGTGTTGTCACAGGTGGCAATGAATGCCTGGGCTATTGCTATGGCCTTACTCAAGGTTGGGGTCTCTACAGTCAAAAGTTTGCGAAGTATGGCTTCGTGGCCAATGCCAAGTACGAAAAAGTCTCTGAGCATGTGCTCCAAATGTCCTTCAAATTCGCAATATCCTGCAAGGCATCTTAGCTCAGTGACATAACTCGCCACTTCCTGGCCTTCAGACCGTTTGTAGGTGTAGAACCGGTACCTCACCATTAGGGCGCTTTCCTTTGGGTTCAAATGCTGTTGTGCCAATGTGCACAAATCGTTGTACGATTTCTCCGTGGGTTTCGCTGGAGTGAGCAGATTCTTCATGAGGCCATACGTTGGTGTCCCATAGACGGTGAGGAGGATCACCCTTCGTTTGGCAGTGCTCTCGTCCCCATCTAGCTCGTTGGCCATGAATTATTGGTCGAGTCGCTCCACAAAAGTTTCCCAATCATCCCCCTCTGAGAATTTCTCCAGGATGCCCACTGTTCTCTGCATCTTTGGGTTCGCTATCTGTATCTCGTCGCCAGTTATTGTGTATGGAGAAAGAGTCAGAGTGAACACTGTGAGCTCAAAGTAAAGTGTGACCGTAGTCTTTTATTGTAGGTCTCCAGAGTGCCTCTCCACCCTGTGAAGCTTCCTTAAATACCTGTGCTCCCAAGGGATTATGGAATCCAGGGGATGAGCCCTCTGGTGGTTGTACAGAGTAAATACAAGTATACATATATAACAGAGAGCATGCAGAAATCAAGCGCAGGCAGCGGAAAGAGCGTGTGGCAAACCAGTCCCACCCACCCCTTCCCTCAACGACTATCTGCCCCACCTGTGACAGAGACTGTGGTTCTCATATTGAACTGTATAGCCACTTAAGAACTCATGTTAAGAGTGGAAGCAAGTCTTCGTTGATTCCGAGGGACTGCCTATGATGATGATGAATGACCAGATAATCTGTTTTTTAGGGATCTTTCCGCTGTCTGCGCCTGATTTCTGCATGCCAATCCTGCAGATTGTTCTGGAGTCTCCAGGAATTAAATATTAATCTCCTGGAACTGTTGCAAGCAACCCGGGGAAGAATAATAGGGGCAATGGAAGGCAATTTTGTCCCCTTAGTTTGGAGGATCCATATTGTGTACCTCTAAATCCATCGTCCAAATTTACTAAAATGAGTGCTCAGAAAGTGGTTTGATTTTATTCAGGAAAATATACAAGAGTATAGATGTAGATTTATAAGGTAAATAGATTTAATATTTATATATAAATATATTTTTTTCATTTAGTTTGAATACTTTTGTTTATAAATTATAAAAATATAGTATGTGGGAGAAAAAGGGCAGTTTGACTGAGTAGTTGTAAGCGGGAGGGAGGTCATGTGATTAAACTTCCAGGAATATTTCCAAGAGTTGATAACCCCATTAACTCTAACGGAAAAGAAAATCAGGCAGCGTGTATAATGGAAGGCCAATCCACTACTGCCCATTTTGTGTGTTCGCCAAAGTTTGATTTTATCACCCCCACAATCTTTTACAAGCGCTTTTCAGGAGAGCCTGTAATTTGATATGCCTCTCTGTTAGGCTTAAGTAGCACTTCTTGTCCTACAGATGCTCTCCTCAGATATGCAGTTAGTATTCTGCTTGTATGTCCAAACCTACTGTTTGGCCCATTTTTCCTCTGAAAGGATCATGGCTACCATGATAGGTTGCTGTTATCTTGCTGAATTTGCCATTTAGTCCTATTCTGAATTTGACTTATACCCCCTTCCCCATGTATGCATACCATATAATTATTTGGAAAATGTACTGTGGATACAATTAATTGGATCTGCTCTTCCCCAGTTAACAGTGGTCTTAATCACTACTAAAATCATTACTTCAGATTTAAACCCAGTGACAAAAATTAGAACTAGCATCTCCACTGCATAACAGAGACTAAACCCAGTATTGCATTTGTCAGTAATTTGTCAGTAAACTTACCAACAGATGGAGAATGGTCCCTATTGTGGCTAAGCCTTTCTTAAATATGACCTAGAATTTTCCTTCAAGCAATTAGTAAAAATTAAAAACACTCAATAAATGAAAGTCACATCAACATAAAAGGCCAAAAGCATTTTCAATGGAATTCTACAGTACTGTTTCATGATTAGAATTATTCCATGCATTTACCTATTGCTTGAGTTAAATCTATCACTGGTATTCGAGAAACAGGAGTCAGTTGGCTGAAGAGCTGTAGAGTTAGGTCAGTAGTGGATAGGGAAGTAAATCCTTTTAGCAACAGCTGCTGTAACCCCGAGAAGTTCGTCCATTTCAGCTGCCCTTGTAGTTTTTCAAGTTTTTCCCTAGTTTCCGTTTTATCCAAAGGAAGATGAATCAGAAGTTTAGTTAACAATCGCTGTGCCATTTGGTATTCAAACTCAAAATCTGACTCCATCAGTGCTACAGCAGACCAGAAAATAGTGGCCAAAAGATTCATGGGATTATTAATATTGGTTGGGTCAATTATACTGTCTTTAAGAGAGGATGAGCTTCGGGTTTTTGACACAATGACTTGTTGTCCATTTGCCTGGATTCTGTCCAATGTAGCACTACGAGGAGGATCAGAGGATCTGTCTGAAACACCAAACTTCTTTGGCACAGAAAAGCTCCTCTGGTGTCTACTGCGTTCGGCAGTAATTCCACCGCTGTTCAATATGCCTGATGTTAGATTTAGCTGCCCAGTGCTCTTCCGGCTTGATGCCAGTTTGGTATTCATCATAAAATCAGGAGAGGATGACCTGATCAAAACAAAATAAGAAATGAATATAGCATGATTCATAGCGAATTACTTCTAGGTGCACAAAGTAATTCTGATTGCAAAAAACATTCCTTATTTACACTTCCATTATTTATGTTGATTGTAAATATATGTATCAATCTGTCTGTTATGTATTTCAACTTGGCAAAGCTGAAAGAGTAATTTGCATCAGCAGGACCCCTTTTAAATAATTATGGTTAAATCAGGCACTTTTTTTTTGCTTCTCTTGATCTTGCAGAAGTTAATTTAGAGTTTCTTCACACTATTTTGCTCTGTGACTCCTCCAAGCCAATTCCCTGTTTATACCATCAGTATTCATTATTTAAACAACACTATTTTTTCAAAATTTTGAGAAACAATTAAAAAGTTAGAGTTAATCATATTTCTTCATACCTGATTTTTTAAAAGGGTGCTGATACGTAAACTTACTTCATAAGATACAGGTTCTATAAGAGATTGTGTCCAATTTCAGATGCCTTACTTTAGGAAGGATATCACGGCCATGAAAGAGATGTAGAAGAAAATCACTAAGATGATCCCAGGGCTGAAAGACTTTAATTATGAAGAGACTAGAGAAACTGGAGCTTTTTTCAATAGAACAATGAAGGCTAAGAGGTGATCTAATGGAGCTATTCAAAATTATGCAACATTTTGAAGTAAATTGTGAAAAACTATTTTCATTGGTCAGTGAGTTGGTAACTAGAGGGCATCAATTTAAAATCATCGACAAAAGAATGAAGGGAGAGGAAACCAGTTTTTTTTTAATGCAGAGGCTTGTTAAGACATGAATGCCTTATTGGAAACAGCGGTAGAAACATAATCCATTAAAGCTTTTAAAAAGGAAAGATAATTATTTGTAAAATAAAATTTAAAAGGACATGGCGAAGAGCAGGGGAATGGACTAATTGGATCACTCTTTCAAACAGCTGGCACAGGTCTGATAGGCTGAATGAGCTCCTTCTGTAATGTAAAAATCTATATATTACATAATAGTATCATAAACCAACATAGGATTTGTTTGATCTCCAATTCTATGTTAAAATAGAACATATGCTTAATGTTTGAGTCCTTACGCTAGAATATGTTGCTAACAAGGGATGATGCTGTTAAATATACTCCTGATGAAGCAAACCTCAAATGATATCCATGCAGTAAATAGTCTGCGATACTAATTTTCTTCCCTCACTAATATTTTGTCGACCCTTTCCCTCCTCTCCTGAAGGCATTGACTCCTTTCTGGGGTACAGTTCTACGGATGCTGGGTGCTCTCCTGTGCCTCACCCAAGTGGCCATTATTCATGTGCGACCCTGGTCAGTGAATGTTAACAGATTGCTTGACTGTGCAGTCCTCACAGTGGAGCCTGATTGTGTTCTGGCCCAACATTCATGCACAAACGCACACACATCCAGTAGGGGCTGCTGCATAGTGATCAAGAATGGGAACTGTCACCATTTTCCCCTCCCTAACCAGGAGCACCGAGACCAATTGTAACAGCCCTACTACTGTTATCTCAGGACTTATTGGATTAAAGTGGCTGAACCATTGGGAGCATTCATAGTGTGAATGCTTTAATCCTTGGGCCATATTAATGAAATCACCTATCCTATTCTTATTTTTGGTAATCTGAAGTACAACACTGATTAATATTCTTTAAAGGAATTTATGCATGGTTTGGCATTTCCAGCTTTCAAATTATATTTGGAAACATCACAACATTCGTACAAAAAAAATTCCCAAGTTATCCAGGCTCAGTCTATCCACTCTCTGTATCCATACTATGCAAAATCTCCCAAACAGGCTAGAAACAATCTTCACCATCTTAGGCTGATTCATGTACTGTAGCAGTGCCTTAACTGCTGGAGGAACACACAAGTACACAGCCAACTGCACAGCCAATTTACTCACAATGTTAGATAACTTAGTAACAGGCAACTGTGAAAGCTGTAAGAAAAACTGATACATTTTTCTTATAGATAAAACAGCTGCAATGATCCCTTATTCTGTTTCTCTGCTTTAGATCCTCCCATGCAATGCACTGGTTCTGGACAAAAATGCAGATGGGGCCTGCTCCCCCCATGTCAATCTATAATCAGTCATTAATCTATATTATCTGTAATCTTCTTTGGTAGCCAATGTTTTATCTCATGGAGCCTTTATAAAGACTTTTTAATATTCCCACATTTTATATAGTGCTTATAAAGACTTTTAAAATTATATTCATTAGTACAGCCTTTATAAAAGCTGTACAAATTTCTGTCCCCATATTTGTGGCCACTTACTTTTAAGAAGCTGCATCCCTCTTAATTTTCCAAAATTGCAATGTCAGCAGCTCTATTTCCTATTCTCCTACCCCCTCTAGTGAGCTCCCAGTACTAGACCCAATATGGGCTCGGATCCCATCTGCATATATCTGAATATATTAAATCATTTGCGTAAGAAATCCTGTGAAGTTAGTATTTGGTCAAAGCAGTGGGTGGTAAAGCATCACACTGGAGTCCTGCTGCTTTAGTTCTGGAACAAAAATATTTTCCTTGAAATATCATACCATACATTTAAGACATCACATAATGTTCTGTAAGGGGTAAAAAGATCTTACCGAGACAGAACAGCTAACAGATCACTGTTCTTCAAACAATCTGCCAAATTGTCAATGCCTGATTCCAGTGTAAGGAGTGCTTCCATTACGTAACCCTAGCATAACATAAGTCATAATAATATTTAAAATTAGAGTTTTGTAAGTAGCACTTTCTTATAAGTACAACTTGACAGATTCCACTGAATCTTTTTTTTCTAATAATTACACTTCTAAATAAATTGGAAAGTCTTGAGGATTATACTACTGAGAAAAGCTTGATGAATAATTATCATAGAGCAGTTAGAGGTTCCAAAATTCAGCAGGAAATTTTTCGGAGAGGGGATTGATCACCTTCAAAGGTGACCAAATAGCACCTTCGGGAGATGCAACGTTCCATGGAGCACAAACTTCAGCTAGAAATGGAATGCTAGTATTTATTATATTGGAGAATTCTAACTTCACTTTTCAACTTAAACATTTTTAAAATAGTGAAAACCCAAATATATTTAATAATGTGTTGTGTGATTTTGTAAACACAGTAATAGTTAATAGAACTATGTTATTGTGCACAATGAATATGAATGGATATGAATCCTTCCTAATGTAATAGACTTTTAGTTTCATAAATGAGACCGGATCAAAAGCAATGAATTTGAGAATAAATTTAGTGTAATCTCATGGGTGTTAGTCAAACCTATAATACTTGGTGGTGAGATATTCAGTATTCTGTTTATAACATTTAAGCATGTGATTACCAGTAGATTTGTAGATTTTTTTTTAAACCAGTCTTTACATTTCCTGCTTCTTCAATCCAGAGGCAGGGAGCTCCTGGCAACTCTCAAGGAAGGGAGTTGGATAGAATAATGAAGCCAATCATTGTCAACTATATTATGAACAGTGGGCACCAGAATTCTCGTTTTGATAATAGTGACAGAAGCGCAGGAAGTGGATTGTCATTTGACCCATCAAGCCTGTTTCTGCCACACACTCTGCATGACTTCTTTTCAAAAAAATATGTTGCCTTAAGTTCTTGAGCAGATATTAAAATAATCATATAAACCATGTGTACAGCCAAAAACTGAAAGACAATTACAAATTATAGTAGCTTACTGTGAGCGTGACCCAAAACCATCTGCCCAGAAGAAATTCAAGCCACAATGATATTTATTTTCAGTTTTTAAAAACAGTAGTAAGCCCAAGTGGCATGTGTGAGCCCAGACGGTGATGTTTGCTGGCTACTTGAACTTGGTGGTATCAGCCAAGCTTGACCTTATTCTCACTTGACATCCACAGAAGTACGTTTTCCAGAAGGATTCAATGTACAGTGGTTAAGAGCTTTTGCAAACGCTAGCTGAGGAGACTAAAGCCAATTACAGTGTATACTTAGTTACTCAAGTTGAAACCAGAAATCAAATCTGAGACCTTCTTGGTTTGCATGTCTCAGTCCCACACCAGGCACGCAGTGTATGTAACCACTGAACCTTGAGGGAAAATGTTCAAAATTCTAGTTTCTGTTACTGTAACTTACGGAGCGTTGTATCAGCCATGAAAAGTGTACCTGAACCTCATCACCATGTTCTCCTATAACTTCTACCAGCCTTGAAAGTAGGTCCGATAAGGCATGTGCAGACAGAGGTTGCTTCAAAGCCCTGAAGATTTGGAACGAGCGACCTGCATAATGCCTTGAAGAGCTAGAAAGTGCTGTTTGTAGAGCAACCTCACTCAATCGCTGTTCCATACAGCACCCTAGGAAAAATGGGGAGATATTATATTTTAACTATTATAAAAAGTTACAATTTTAATAAATAAGGACTGCAAACAATATCAAAAACATTATTGTAAATTAAGTAACAATGTAGAAAAAACACTAATTTCTCATAAATGAAAAATAAGCCTTGACTTTAACTAGGTTAATTGGGTGGGCTAGGACAGGCAACAGCCCACCCTGACCTTGGCAGTGTGACCGTCATCTGCAAGCCCAGACAGCCTCCCATCCAAAACTGGCAGGAAGCAGCACATTGAGGTAGGGGTTCCAACTCAAGTGAGCTTCCATTTCTCTACTTCTGGATGTCATGTATATATGACCATTAAAAAAATATTTTTTGTCCTATGTTACAGTAAGCATCTGTAATATATTAAATTCATTATGTGGGGCATATATTTCATCAAGTTCCTATGAGCAAACCTCTTTCAAGTACCTGAAGTATCTTTAGGTGGTGCTGCAAGGAGTTTTCAATGAAAGGTTGTTACATAGGGCTCATGGGTTTGGGGTAATATATTATCAGGGATAGAGGATTTTTCAAAGGACAGAAAACAGAGAACATGAATAAACGGGTGATTTTCAGGTTGTCAGACTGTTATTAGTAGGTGCCCCAAGAATCAGCGCTGGAGCCCTAGCTATTTAAAGTCTATATTAATGACTTGGGTGAAGGGACCAAGTGCAATGTTTGCTGACATAATAAAGCTAGGCGGAAAGTAAGCCGTGAGGAGGACACAAAGAGTGCAAAAGGTTATAGACAGGTTAAGTGAGTGAGCAAGAAGATGGCAGAAGGAGTATTATGTGGGGAAATGTGAGGTTATTTACTTTGGTAGATACAGAAAATGTTTCTAATGGTGAGAAACTATCAAATGTTGGTATTCAGAGGGATTTGAGCGTCCTTGTACACGAAACACAGAAAGTTAACATGCAGGTACTGCAAGCAATTAGTTAGGGAAATGGTATGTTGGCCTTTATTGTAAGGGGGTTGGAGTACAAGAGTAAGAGGGCTCATAATTTGTTTCCCCAGAAAATGGGCGCAGGGATCGTGATGCACTGTCAACCCACTAACTTTGGGCTGCCTACTGATTAACATGATTGTGGCATTCAGCTCAGCGCTGAATGTGCTACTGAGTGGCTGAATGTTCAGCAGAGTTGTGCGAGGCTAGCACCAATTAAAGCTACTCTGCACTTCTTAGAGGCAGTCTGCACCTCTTAAAGGGGAGGTGCATTCTATCTGCAGCAGGTCATTCAACTGGCTGGGGAATATAGTGAGAGCAGGAAAAAAAACGATGATGTCACAACAGGCGAGAGAGCAAACTCCAAGGTTCTCCGATGCAGCACTGGAGGCCTTGGCCAACATGAGGAGAGAGGTCCTGTTTCCAATTAGGGGCCAGGAGGCCCTCTCGGTAAATACGTAAAATCCAATCGGAGCAGATTGGTGATCATTTTCCAACAGTCTATCGATTCGGGATCAGTTCCTGTGGACTGGAGGGTAGCTAATGTAACACCACTTTTAAAAAGGGAGGGAGAGAGAAAGCGGGTAATTATAGACCGGTTAGCCTGACATCAGTGGTGAGGAAAATGTTGGAATCAATTTATTAAGGATGAAATAGCAGCGCATTTGGAAAGCAGTGACAGGATTGGTCCAAGTCAGTATGGATTTATGAAGAGGAAATCGTGCTTGATAAATCTTCTGGAATTTTTTGAGGATGTAACCACTAGAGTGTACAAGGGAGAACCTGTGGATGTGGTGTATTTGGACTTTCAGAAGGCTTTTGACAAGGTCCCACACAAGAGACTGGTGTGCAAAATCAAAGCACATGATATTGGGGGTATTATACTGACGTGGATAGAGAACTGGTTGGCAGACAGAAAGCAGAGAGTCGGGATAAACAGGTCCTTTTCACAATGGCAGGCAGTGACCAGTGAAGTGCCGCAGGGCTCAGTGCTGGGACCCCAGCTCTTTACAATATACATCAATGATTTGGATGAAGGAATTGAGTGTAATATTTCCAAGTTTGCAGATGACACTGGATGGTGGTGTGAGCTGTGAGGGGGATGCTAAGAGGCTGCAGGGTGACTTGGACAGATTAGGTAAGTGGGCAAATGCACGGCAGTTGCAGTATAATGTGGATAAATGTGAGGTTATCCACTTTGGGGGCAAAAACACGAAGACAGAATATTATCTGAATGGTGGTAGATTAGGAAAAGGGGCGGTGCAACGAGATCTGGGTGTCATGGTTCATCAGTCATTGAAAGTTGGCATACAGGTACAGCAGGCGGTAAGGAAGGCAAATGGTATGTTGGCCTTCATAACTAGGGGATTTGAGTATAGGAGCAGGGAGGTCTTACTGCAGTTGTACAGGGCCTTGGTGAGGCCTCACCTGGAATATTATGTTCAATTTTTGGTCTCCTAATCTGAGGAAGGACATTCTTGCTATTGAGGGGGTGCAGCGAAGGTTCACCAGACTGATTCCCGGGATGGCCGGACTGACATATGAGGAGAGACTGGATCAACTGGGCCTTTATACACTGGAGTTTAGAAGGATGAGAGGGGATCTCATAGAAACATACAAGATTCTGACGGGACAGGACAGGTTAGATGCGGGTAGATTGTTCCCGATGTTGGGGAAGTCCAGAACCAGGAGACAATCACAATCTGGCCACTCAACATACTTCCGGTGCGTGCTCCTAACGCCCGCCCTACTGCTCGCACCAAGATGTCGGGTCGGGGCGGGGTGGGGCGGTGGGTCGGTTCGGGATGGCGGGACTGCAGGTCAGGGCAGCGGCGCAGGTCAAAAAAGTATGATACTATCCCACAGGTTCAAGGAGTCTGCGCATGCGCGGAAGGATAGGGGCCGAGTTCAGATGGACGGTGGTGCGCATGCGTAGGCGTCGGGGGCGGAGTCCAGAGTGCGCAGGTGCAGAAGGATGCACAAAAAACAAGTACAAATAATTACTCTGTAAACTAAATGGTACAATTTTAAAGGGCCTGCAGGAAGAGAGAGACCCGGGAGTGTATGCATACAAGTCTTTGAAGGTGGCAGGACAAATTGAGAACACTGTTAAAAAAGAAAAGAGGATCCTTGGCTTTATAAATAGAGGCACATCAAACAAAAGCCAGGAAGTTATGCTAAACCTTAATAAAACATGGGGGGCTGCAATTGCCCCCCTCCTAAGGTCCATTACCTAAGAGCCGATAATGGGGCGCTAAGGCCTTTCCGACCGGGGGCAGGCGGATGGGCCAACCCATCAGAAATGGCCCCGGGCCGAGAGCAACGGAAACAGGTTTCCGCCCCGCCCGTGTTCCCGCGTCAAGCACGTGGTGAGCCCTTACAGCCCGGCAGCGACCCCTTTCCGCCCCGTGAGGGAAACTGCCCTGTGGAAGCGGATCGGCTGCCGGTTGGTGCCCCGACAGCTTTTCTCAGTGGGAAGCTGCCAGTGGCTGGCGGCGCATCTGTCCTTAAAGGGGAGGACACTCACCACGGCTGCCATGTTTTATTAAGGTTTAGCATAACTTCCTGGCTTTTGTTTGATGTGCCTCTATTTATAAAGCCAAGGATCCTCTTTTCTTTTTTAACAGTGTTCTCAATTTGTCCTGCCACCTTCAAAGACTTGTATGCATACACTCCCGGGTCTCTCTCTTCCTGCAGGCCCTTTAAAATTGTACCATTTAGTTTACAGAGTAATTATTTGTACTTGTTTTTTGTGCATCCTTCTGCACCTGCGCACTCTGGACTCCGCCCCCGACGCCTACGCATGCGCACCACCGTCTATCTGAACTCGGCCCCTATCCTTCCGCGCATGTGCAGACTCCTTGAACCTGTGGGATAGTATCATACTTTTTTGACCTGCGCCGCTACCCTGACCTGCAGTCCCGCCATCCCGAACCGACCCACCGCCCCACCCCGCCCCGACCCGACATCTTGGTGGCCACAGGTTCGGCCGAGCCGCCAACAGGCAGCCTGGCACCGGGCTGTTGGCCCGGCCGAAACCCTCCCTGGGCGCCACTAAAGTGGTTGTAGAGCTTGTAACAGCCCTCCCCTTGAACTGAAGGGGAGGGACGTTGCTACGCGCTGATCACACCGCCTGCCTTCCGTCCCGCTCCCAACCCGCCCCAAGCACTGCCCGGAAAAATGAAAAAATTTAAAGATGCCAATTTCACTCTACTCTCCGCTCCAAGAATTGGGACGGAGAATAATCATTTATTTCAAAATGTGCGCCCCGTTTGGGGCAGATTGCAATTTTGGCCCCCGGGTCTCCAGCTGGAATACTGTGGCCTATTCTGGGCACCACACTTTCGGAAGGATGTCAAGGCCGAGGACGGGGTGCAGAGGAGATTTACTAGAATGGTACCAGTGAATGAAAGATTTCAGCTATGTAGAGAGACTAGAGAAAATGGGGTTGTTTTCCTTAGAGTAGGGAATGTTAAGGGGAAATTTGATAGAGGTGTTCAAATAGAGTAAATATGGCGGAGCTGTTTCCAGTCGCAGAAAAGTTAGTAACAAGGGGACACAGATTTAAGCGAATTGGCAAAGAAACCAGAGCTGACAAGAAGAAAAATATTATGCAGCATGTTGTTATGGTCTGGAATGCACTGCCTGAAAATGTGGTGGAAGCAGAATTAATAATAACTTTCAAAAGAGAATTAGATAAATGCTTGAAAAGGAAAAAATTGCAGGGCTATGGAGAAAGAGCTGGGGAGTGGGACTAATTGGACAGCTCTTTCAAAGAGCTAGCACAGATACAATAGGCTAAATGACCTCCTTCTCTAGCTGTATCATTCTATGATTCCGTGATAAATATGAAAATGTATAATCATTGATTTTACATACGTTTAATATTGCTGGAACTGTAAATTTCTTGAAATAGTAAAGTAAAATACCTGATTTCACATCTTTGAATACAGACACAACGTGACGTAGGAAGTTGGTTAGCTCTTCAGCACTTTTAGAATTGTGGTTTTTTGGAGTAATGTCTTCATGGCACCAAAGAGGTCCAAATGTCCTATACAAAACAACTTTATTCTGTAACTGAGTCTATTAAAAACCATGTAATTCACATTTTGGACTCTTGCGATCTGCATTCAGAACCATGTAATCACTTCAGTCATAAGTGTATTGATATAAATTATGTTCTAAAATTAAAATATTGTAGCGTTTGGTTTTACTGTTCATTAACTTAATTTACAGGATAAGGAGAGCGTGGAAGAATACTTTCAGTATAAAATACTTACCAGTTTATGTAGAAATGAACATCTACCTTTTAAAATATATAGGGTAGACTTTGACTGCGTTTTAGATAGCTACCCAATAATCTCAATGGCAGGCCTGGTCCATTTTGAGGGCCAGGCCTCATTAGCATAGGGCTGGTGAGCAGTGGGCGAAAAATGAATGCTCCAGGGCAGTGCGCTGTCTTTGCACCGCCGCAATAATGGTTACCACAAAAATAAAATAAAACTTACTTGCTGGTCTCTTCTGCGGCTGGACCACTAGTTGGTATTGTGCGGAGATTGTACGGTGCCCGGTCCACCTTGTATTATCCTAAAATGGCAGTCAGGGGTCCTATGCATACTATAGGATCCCTATTTGCTTAATACAAGACCCTACCTCCTTACTCTGTCACAGGGGAAGATAGGAATGGCCGCAACATCAGCAGAAACAAGCCAGGTAAGTAGGCCTTACAATCTCCTCTGTAGTCCATTTTATTATTGTATTGTTTTGGATCCTCGCTTCAATCTGGTTCAATTACACAGATTACACGTGTGTCAAGGAAAGATCAGTGTCTGGGACTGACCTGAGCACCTAAACCATATAAAGTTAGTGTTAACAGTGTGCAGTTGACAAACTTTTCCAGATCAATCAAACACTGCTTTTCCAGTTTTGCCAGGCAACCACTCCCTGAGATGGTCACTACATCACTGTAATAGCTCCCTGGTGTAAGAGGAGATCTGAAATGGTTTATTTCATGGTATGGGGGCAATGAATCAATAATGAAAATAAATTTCTCCCACAAAGAAGTTCTTTTTTCCAAATAATTGTGTGTTCCACTTGAGGTACCTCGCCCATCAGTATCAAACACTTTCAGATTAGTTCCAGCACAATTAGATAAAAGAGTAAAGCTTCCTCTATGCTTGTCCAACAATGTGTTTAAGCCCCCAACAAATAACAGCAACTCTCATTGCATTTCAGCATTATATTTTCCAATTTTCCACACGAGCATCTGTAGTTTGAGTGAAATTGATACTTTGGTACCAAGTTAGAAGTTTTGTGATGAGTAGCCTAATGGAAAAAGACAGACTGATGAAGTGGCCAATTTAAACTTGGATTGCCACTGCCTAAACTCATTAAAAATAGGATTCTCAAAGACTTAGAAGTGACTTGGGAAGTTTTACCACGTGAAAGGCACTATATAAATACAAGTTGTTGTTGTTATCACTCTGGTCTGGATTTCAAATCAAGTCACTGACTCTGAAAGTAAGTGCTTGACCTACCAGTGGATGTGGTGTATTTGGACTTCCAGAAGATATTTGACAAGGTGCCACATAAAAGGTTACTACACAAGATAAAAGTTCACGGGTTTGGGGGTAATACATTAACATGGATTGAGGATTGGCTAACTAACAGAAAACAGAGAGTAGGGATAAATGGCTCATTCTCGGATTGGCAATCAGTAACCAGTGGGGTGCCGCAGGGATCAATGCTGGAACCCCAACTATTTACAATCGATATTAACGACTTGGAGGAGGGGACTGAGTGGAACGTAGCCAAGTTTGCCGACGATACAAAGATGGGAGGAAAAGCAATGTGTGAGGAGGACACAAAAAATCTGCAAAAGGACATAGACAGGCTAAGTGAATGGGCAAAAATTTGGCAGATGGAGTATAATGTTGGAAAGTGTGAGGTCATGCACTTCGGCAGAAAAAAAATCAAAGTGCAAGTTATTTTTTAAATGGAGAAAGATTGCAAAGTGCTGCAGTACAGCAGGACCTGGGGGTACTTGTGCATGAAACACAAAAGATTAGTATGCAGGTACAGCAAGTGATCAGGAAGGCTAATAGAATCTTGGCCTTTATTGCAAAGGGGATGGAGTATAAAAGCAGGTAAGTCTTGTTACAGTTGCACAGGATATTGGTGAGGCCACACCTGGAATACTGCATGCAGTTTTTGTTTCCATATTTACAAAAGGATATACTTGCTTCGGAGGTAGTTCAGAGAAGGTTCATAAGGTTGATTCCAGAGATAAGGGAGTTGACTTATGAGGAAAGGTTGAGTAGGTAGGGTTTCTACTCATTGGAATTCAGAAGAATGAGAGGTGATCTTATCGAAATCTATAAGATAATAAGGGGGCTTGACAAGGTGGATGCAGAGAGGATGTTTCCACTGATAGCGGAGACTAGAACTAGAGGGCATGGCCTTAGAATAAGATCCAAAACTAAGATGAGGAGAAATTTCTTCTCTCAGAGGGTTGTGGATCTGTGAAATTCGTTGCCTCAGAGAGCTGTGGAAGCTGGAACATTGAATAAATTTAAGACAGAAATAGACAGTTTCTTAAACACTAAGGGAATAAGGGGTTATGGAGAGCAGGCAGGGAAGTGGACCTGAGTCCATGATCGGATCAGCCATGATCGTATTAAATGACGGAGCAGGTTCGAGGGGCCGTATGGCCTACTCCTGCTCCTATTTCTTATGTTCTTATTTTCTACTACATCACAAAGACCTGCAATATCATCAATATTAATTTTCATGGTTATATTTTGAGGTAAGTTTTTTTTGTATTTTATATAACCTCGGCAAGTACTGTAAATGCGATTGATGCGGCATTCAGCAGAGCGGCACCTGGCAGGGCCTATCTGGCTGCGTTCGCGAAAACTGTGGCTGCCCAAAGTTCACCAGCAGGAATGTATGCGAATTCTCCGTGTTGGCATTGTGGGGGAAATCATCGGCACCAGCAGTGCCGATTTAAGCAATATAGTTGCAAAGGCTGTCTGAGAGTGGGGCATCTCCAGTACATGTCTGCAGATGAGCAAGCGGGCTGCGACACATCACGTGGAGGCTGAGAGCCAGACTAGCGCAGATCCGGATACTCAATATGAGTTGCCGGAGGAGGAAGTGTATGGATTGTACTTCATAACCAAGAGTAAACCACTTTTGATTAATGTGAAGTTTAATGGGATACCGGTATCAATGGAACTGAACACAGGGGCGAGTCAATCGATCATGAACGAGAGGGCATTTTATAAGCTGTGGGATACTAAGACTGTGAGGCCCAGGCTGAGCCCTGTTAACGCCAAGCTGCGCACGTACAACAAAGAACTGATAAAGGTGATTGGCAGTGCACAAATTAATGTGTCATATAATGGTGCGGTTCACGAGTTACCGCTGTGGATTGTTCCAGGCAATGGCCCAATGCTGCTCGGCAGGAGCTGGTTGAAGAAAATCAGATGCGACTGGAACGACATAAAGGCGTTGTCATCGGAGGAAGATACATGTGCCCAAGTATTGAGCAAGTTCCTCTCGCTGTTCGAACCGGGTATCGGCAACTTCACAGGAGCCAAGGTGCAGATCCACGTGGACTCAGATGCAAGACTGTCCATCAGAAAGCTCGGTCAGTGCCGTATATGATGAGGGAGAAGGTCAAAATTGAACTGGACAGACTCCAGCATGAAGGGATCATATCACCGGTCGAATTTAATGAATGGGCCAGCCCCATTGTTCCTGTGCTGAAAAGTGATGGCACAGTCAGAATCTGTGGAGACTACAAGGCTACGATCAACAGGGTTTCGAAATAAGATCAGTACCCGATACCGAAGGCTGATGATTTGTTTGCGAAGCTAGCTGGAGGGAAGTTGTTCACAAAACTGTACTTGACGTCGGCCTATATGACACAGGAGTTGGTCGAGACGTCGAAGAAACTTACGTGCATTAACACGAATAAAGGACTGTTTATTTACCACAGGTGCCCGTTTGGAATTCGCTTGACTGCAGCAATATTCCAGAGGAATATGGAAAGTCTACTGAAGTACGTTCACAGAACCGTCATGTTCCAATATGACATCCTAATCACCGGTCGTGACTCCAAGGAACATCTGAATAACCTGGAAGAGGTTCTTCTGTGTTTGGATAGAGTGGGACTCAGATTGAAACGCTCGAAGTGCGTCTTCATGGCACCGGAAGTTGAATTCCTCGGGAGGAAAATCACCGCTGATGTCATCAGACCTACTGATGTGAAAACCAAGGCCATCAAGAATGCAGCCAAGCCGCAGAATGTGACGGAGCTGCATTCGTTCCTGGGTCTACTCAACTACTTTGGTAACTTGCTACCTAAATTGAGCACCTTACTAGAACCACTGCATATGCTATTGGGAAAAGGTGACAACTCGGTGCTGGGCGCATTGCAAGACAGAGCTTTCGAGAAAGCTACCAATCTGCTTTGCTCGAACAAGCTGCTGGTATATTATGACCCATGTAAACATTTAGTTTTGGCCTGTGACGCTTCGTCATATGGAATTGGTTGCGTATGAGTCGGGGAAACTTCAACCTGTCCTGTATGCATCCAAAAGTTTGTCTAAAGCGGAAAGAGCCTACAGCATCATCGAAAAAGAAGTTTTAGTGTGTGTTGTCTGGTGTTAAAAAGATGCATCAATACCTGTTTGGTCTGAGGTTCGAATTAGAGACTGATCACAAGTCGCTCATTTATTGTTTTCCGAGAGCAAAGGTATCAATACCAACGCTTCATCCTGCATCCAAAGGTGGGCGCTGACATTATCTGCCTTTGATTATGTCATTCGCCACAGACCTGGCACAGAGAATTGTGCCGATGCTTTGAGCCGGTTGCCGTTGCCCACACTGGAGGTGGAAACGCCACAACCAGCGGATCTAATGTTAATCATGGATGCTTTTGAGAGTGAAGGAGCCCTGTCACGGCTCTCCAGCCACGCATTCATCTGTCCTATCCTCCTATTTCTGTACTCACTGGCACGTGGCACCGAGAGTAATCAGGAGATTAATACCTTTGAGGTCCTGCTTTTTAATCTCTCTCATAGCTCCCTAAAATCTGCCTGCAGTACCTCATCCCTCTTTCTACCTATGTAATTGATACTGATATGGACCACAACCTCTGGCTGTTCCCCCTCTCTGCCCCCAGAATGCCCTGCAGCCGCTCATTGACATCCTTGACCCTGGCACCAGGGAGGCAACATACCATCCTGGAGTCATGTCAGCTACCTTAACTATCGAATCTCCTACCACTATTGCTCTTCCACTCTTCTTCCTCCCCCCCCACCCGCCCCCCCCCCCTCCCCGGCCCATGCAGCTGAGCCACCCGTGGTGCCGTGGACTTAACTCTGGCTGCACTCCCCAGAGGAAGCATTACCTCCACCAGTACTCAGAACAGAATACTGGTTGGAGAGCGAGATGGACTCGGGGGTCTCCTGCACTACCTACCTGGTCCTCCTCTTCTGTGTGGTGGTCACCTACTTCCTCCCCGCCTGCACATTCTTAAGCAGAGGGGTGGCCTCCTCTAGAAACGTGATACCCACGAAGTTCTCAGCCTCGCGGATGCACCGCCGTGACTTCAGCCGCCGCTCAAGCTCCGAAACCCGGAGCTCCATTTGATGTAGCTGCTGACACTTCCTGCACATGTGGTCGTCCAGGCTACGCGAAGCGTCCAGGACTTCCCACGTTACAGGATGTGCACTCCACGGGACTGAGCTGCCCGGCTATGCCTCCAGTTATTTGACTATGAACTAAACTGTGAACTATGAACTATTTGACTATGAAATAACTCTTGGTGGTGGGAATCTTACAGGGAGCACATCATGGATTGGAAATGACCGCTGATCCATGATAATGGATTGGGGTTGTGGAAAAATCGGCATGGCAAGTGGAAATCCTACCCCACCAGAACTTGGCTCCGGAGGGGTGCAGCTGTCCTTGAAATTGAAAGTACTCCTTCCAAGATATTGTTTCCCATTAATATACAACAATTATTACTTAATTACATAACAAATTAGTTTGTTAAGCAATAAAAAATACAGCTTTCAGTATGGATACAATTCTAAAAAAGGGCCAAGCATTTTCAAATCCTGTGTCTGGAAATGTTCACATCAGTTTTTAACTATTTTCTCTTGACTGAACTTCTGAAAACAAATGTAATCAAACTGTAGATGGCACTGTTCAATCATGCTGTATGGCTCAAGACAACAATAGGGCTTCTACATTAGTCTTTTAAATTGGATTTCAGGAGCCCAGCACCCATGAAGCAACTCGAGCATTTATGCTGCTAAATCTGGTTTCCATAGGCTAGTGGCAAACTTGTAGATCCAGTTTTAGCTATGGAAACTGGATTTAACAGCATAAATATCAGGGACAGGTTTATGGGCTGCAAAAGCAAAGGTGATTCGTTAATTTTTAAATCTCTCCTCTGCCACCATAGCAACACTGGCTGCCAATGGTGTTCCTATCACCCAGCATTGCTAGGCCATATTTGGGTGGATGTATTGTACATCCCATATCAATTCTGGCAGAAAATCCTGAAAGTACCAGAGGACAGCGTGGAGCTGGCAGAGCAGCTTTGGGGAAGTTTTCCAGCACATTCTGGTGGCGTTTTGCAGGGAGGTCAGTATAAAACCAATGAAAATTCCTGCCCAAAATATTAAAAGAACAGCAAACTTTGTGGTTTGTCAGACAGACTGGCAAGTATTAAAGTGTATGTACATTGCCTTACTTTGACCATTTTCAGTTTCCTCTCTCTCAAAGTTCAAATCAAGAATTGGTTGCCTTTCCTCTGTTCATAGTCTGCATAGGGTTTTCTTTAATTATTGGAAGGATTTGGTTGTTACCAGAATTCTTTGATTTCCTGTAATAAGATTTGGGTTGAATTTGGAACAAATGGAATGTGCGAATGCAATGCGAGGCCATGTTATTTGCCTGTCTTTTTCCATTAATGGAAATAATATGTATGCTAATTATTTTAACTTAAGGATGTGTCTATTTCTATTAAATGAATTGCAGCCCTTTCTCTGATTGGCTCTCCATTATCCCATGACCTATTGCTGATTGGTCACCTTGGAGGATAAGCCACACCCTGAAGTTTCTCTGGAATGTGTGAATGGAACCTTCCAGCCTAACTTTGCACATTGTAACATGATCCATTTTGACTTCAGAAGTCAAAAAGGACACATCCCTTCCCCAGCCAAAGTCCCTTATCCCAGCACAAATGCTGCCTCCCCCAGCTGAAGTCCCTCCTTACACCAGCGCAAGTGCATGACCTTAAACCTCTCCCCCACCCCACCATAGATGGGGCATCGTGTATGAATTGTTAACAGGTTTATTAGGTGTGAAGTGAATATTGACAGTGTCATGACTTCTGAATTTCATCCATTCCAACCATGTCCCTTGTAGGGGGTTGTAAGAATGTGATCCATCTTCCCTGAGTTCCCTCTCTCCCCTCTGATTCCCCCCCCCCCCCCTGGTGGCCAGGCTCTCTCGCTCTCCTACCCGCCCCCCCCCAGTCTCTGTCTCCCCCCCACCCCCCACACCCCCAGTCTCTCTCTCTCCCCCCAGTCTCTCTCTCTCCCTCCCACCCCAGTCTTTCTCTCTCTCTCCCACTCCAGTCTCTCTGTCTCTCTCTCCCTCCCCCCAAATCTCTCTCTTACCCCCCACCACCTCCAAGTCTCTCTCTCTCTCTTCCCCCCCCCCCATGTCTATCTCTCCCCGAGTTTCTCTCTCTCTTCCTTCCCCCCAGTCTCTCTCTCTCCCTCCCCCCCAGCCTCTCTCTCTCTCTCTCTCCCCCCAGTCTTCCTCTCTCCCTCCCCTCCAGTCTCTCTCTCCCCCCCCCCCAGTCTCCCTCTCTCTTCCACCCCCCTCGGCCGCCCGCCGCTTCTCCAGCCCTGCTCTCGGCCGCCCGCTGCTTTTCTCCCCGCTGGTCCTCTCGGCCACCCGCTGCTGCTCTCGGTCGCCCGTGGGCTCTCTTGGGGCCAGGTGGATCAGAGGCCCGGTGCTGCAGTGGAGGCAACAAACATGGTCGACGGATCGGAGGATGGATCAGCGCTGCAGATGATCAGAAGCTCACTCGACACAGTGGAGGCAACGTGCTGTTCGGGGCCGGTGGGGGGGAAATGGGCGGAGGGAAGGCGCATGCGCAGAAAAGGGTTAGTGGAAATTGCACTGGGGGTGGGGGCAGAGTCGGAGAACTCTCGCTTAAGCGAGAGTTAGGACAAATAATCACTCCGTTAATTTAATGGGATCATTTTCTCATAATTAGTGTAACTTTTTTTTCTGTATCATGTTTTATAATGCCAATGCAAAGTATTAAATGCTTTTCTTAAACTTTACATTAAATCAGCAACTTTCTCAACGCTGAACACAAATTGTCTTAAAGGCGTGAATAACGAAACCCATGTTTTACGCTTGTTACCTGGTTGCTAAGAACTCAATTAGCTTGTGAGCCTTCTCATTTATTTCAGCTGCTGTTTCAATCTCTTCCATCTCCTGTGAGATTTGTGGAAGGTTTCCACTACTACCTCCCAGGCTGATACTGGAAGAGGTGGAACTGGAGCTTAATCCCGAATCTGGAACTGGAGAGGACTGATAATCTCTTAAGAAGTCACAACCACCTAGTACAAGTAAACAAGATTATTTTTGTAAAAATCACTATACAAAACACATACATTCTGTAATGTAAATCTGAACACAAATATGGATATACTTTTTATTCCAAGGGTGCAAACTGCTCTCCTAACCCAATGTTTTCTTGGAACCAATTATCCCATAATATGATGCATAAAGTGATATAAGCAATTACTGCTATTTACTTTGCCGAGTAAATAATTATCAGGAAGTGAATTTCGTTGAACCCAAACATTTTGAAAAGTACAAACATCGTTTTGTCTTTTTGTGAAAAAATATCTGTACTATGCTTGGTATTTTTACAATTTTTAATTACAAGAAATTTGCAGGAATCATTATCGTAAAGACCATAATCTTCTACAAAGCATTCAATTATGGGAGAATGGTAGTTTTGTGTTTATGTTACTGGTCCAGTAATGCAGAGGCCTGGGGGCCAAAACTGCCTCTTTCTGAAAGGCCCGTTAGCGCTAATGGGGCGATAAGGATGGATAAGGGCACAGGCAGCGGAAGCGACCCGCCCGGAATTGCCCCTGGGATATCGACAGCGAAAACGAGTTTGCGCTGTGCCTATTACTTTTCGCCCTGGGCGGCAGCGCATATGGCAATGTGATCGTCGTGCGTGCCAACCCCTTATCTCCCTGCGCCATCCCTTTTACGTCCTGGGGGAGGTGGAGGGAGAAACTGCCCCACGGGAGTGAGGTTGGCGCGGAGCGATGCCACCAACAGCTTTGCGGATCGCAAAGCTGTGGTGGCTGTGGCTCCCCATCCGTCCTTAAAGGGAAGGGCCTTGCGCTGCGGCTGTCATCCTTTTTTTTGTCAGCTGACTTTGCAGTCGGCACGACAACGGTGGACGCTGATTTGGCCGGGCCACCAACAGGCAGCCAAGCATGCCCTCTTGGATGCCAGGCAGCTGTCCCGGCCAAAACCCTCCCTCGGTGGCCCTGTGGGTGCCTCGGAAGTGGCTGCAGAGTTCACAGTGGCCTTCCCCTTTAAAAGAGGAGGAATGTTGCGACGTGTCAGCACGACACGGCACGTCTGCGTCACAGTGATGTCATCAGTGCCGTGCTGGCATACTAAGCGAGCGCTGATTTACAGCGCTCCGCTCCCGCCTCCCTCCTGCTCCGAGAATGGCGGATCATTTTTTTTTAAGTTAAAGCACCCAATTCCAGGCCTAACACCAGGCGAAAAAAAAATCACTTAATTCGAATTAAGCGGCCCAATTCTACAAATTCACATATATTTATTTACCTTCCCTGAATAATTAAATTGCTACAGAATCCCTTTATTTCAATGTTACTTTTACCTGAGTAGAGATAATCTGGTGGGTACACTGGTTTTACTGTAAGTGTTTTACTTTCACCGACTTCTCTGTTAAGCAGAAGGACTGTAGCCACAGCCTGGAAATTATCATTGCAGGACAAGGCTATCAAGAGGTGCAAAAGTAATCTTTTGCTGTGTTCAAACACTTCTGGCCGATAATGATCAAGACCTAAAAAATGAATTACAGGAAAATAAATTAAGTACAACCTTCTCCTTGATCTTCAGCTATTACACTGGTAAACAAGACTTGTAATACTGATGTAAATTTGAAAATGACAACTGATGCTAATTTGTGTTACTTTTCTAGTGTATGCATGACATGCAATTATTGGAACCTGTGGGCCCCGACATTTACCGGGGTGTGAAGGTGGTTGGGGCGGGTGGGGGGAGGATTTCCGGACGGGGAACCGGTTTCTCCGGACGTCTTGCAGATTTTAACTGCAGTCTGTTTTTGATTTTTTTTCAGCAGGTTTCCTACCTGACAGCCAGCCAGCCAGAGTGACAGGCTAGCTGCCTAACAGGCGGGAAAGCAGCCAAAGAGCGGATGCCAGGTAAGTAGGAAATCACTGGGGGGAGGTGGGGGTCGGGGCATGGTGGGAGTAGGAGATCACAAGTGGCAGAGGGTGGGGGGGGGGGGCCAGTGGGAGTGAGTTGGAAATCGGGGGGGGGGGGGGTGGTGGTGTGTTGGAGATCGCCGGAGGGTGGAGGATAGTCGGCCAATTGTTGGGGGTTAGGAGGAGTCAGAGATTGCAGGGCAGTGTGGGAAGTCGGAGATAGGAGGATGGAAGTCAAAGATCGGGGGTGGGGGGAGTTCGAGATCGGGGGTGGGGATGGGCAGTCGAAGATCAGGGAAGTTGGAGTTTGGGGAGGGGGGGGGCGGTGAGATTGGCCGATCGTGGAGTGTGTAAAGAGGGATGCTTGTTGGGCCCAGAGGAAACACTCCTGTTCCTCCTGGCCCACAAGCAATGCTGCAAATTAAATTACCTCATGGGTCCGTCCCCTCACACCTTCTTTTATCTACCGGAATTCCCGACCTACAGAAAACCTGGCTTCCATGGGTTAAAATAAATAAAATGAAGGCACGCAGCCTCCTTAAAAGATTTTACTGACTGACCTGCCTCTTGAGAGCGGATAGTTCGCTTGCCTCCCTTAAAACCGGAATGGGCCAGTTGGAAGCAGGTTTGATATTTAATTTTTTAACTCCCTAATGCCTCTAACTCACCCGTCCTTGGGGTTCCCCCGTGAACTGTCTGATAGAATTTACTACAGGAAACTCTTGTTTATCCGAATCACTCGGGGATTCGGCAATTCTGGGTAAACGAATTTTCCGTTAGGGCGAGTTTACATTTTAAAGTTAATATTTGTACATATATTTAACAACTCATTGAAAATCAAAATTCCCACGGGTATGTTAGTGATCGCCAACTTAATAGTCGCTGGATCTGAAGTAACCAATTGCAAGAAGAGTTCTGAGTGGTTTCAATGTGAGAACGTGCGAGGCAAACGGTTCATGCGCGACAATCGTTGCTGCAGAAGAAAAGGGATGGAGTTGCCAGCATGCATGTACTTCCCCCGGACTGTAATCGCGGAGGGACGAATGATGCACTGGGAGTGGCTGCAGGTGGCCTCGAGGAGGAGATTGTCCAGCTCCGGGGTTCTGGAGCGCGTTCTCTAGGCTGCGTTCTGTGCCTGGAACCCGGTGCCGGCCCTGCCCCCGTTCCCAACGTCAGCGGCAGCCACGAGAGACAGCGACTGCAGCAGCGCGCACACACACACACACCAGCAAAGCAAGGGCAGAGGAGGGTGAACTTGTGTATTCAGCTTTTAGATTTTTACGGTAGATTTTCTGAGTCCTTGCTCATGGTGTGTATCACGTTGTGAAATTGTTAGCGATTTTACAACAGAAGGATCTGGATATGATATATGTCGAAGCATTACGTGCAGGGCTGCCAGCCGGTGAGAAGTGGCAAACCAATATTTTAATTTCCGTTACGGCGGGTTTTCCGTTAATATCCGTATCCGGATAAACAAGAGTTTTCTGTACTTAAATTTGGTTTTAAAATACCTGTTATATGTGAAATTATTATCTAATTGTCTTATAATTTTTCCTGTTAAGTCTGTGTCTGGTAATTCTCCTGTGATACGTAAACTAACTTGTTTTTGTAATTAACAACAGAATCCAGTTTATCTTTGTGTTATCCCTGGGATGAAAAGAAAACTTGCCTAAATGGGAACAATGCAAATATCTGGACAGAATATTCCAATAAAACAGGGGAAAAAGGTGAATGACTTCTACTTTGGTGAATTCTGAAGTGTTGGTATAGTTGGTGCAATGTTAGTCACATATAGGGTGAAATTATGCTATGCAATATTAATCAATGTATTGACAATTCATATAAAATTCTTGTCACTGCAATTAAAAATAAGCAGGTTAATGCTTTCATTAAAATACCAAACAAAGGAATTTGCATTAACTAATTTGTTAGCAATATTATACATGGTCCAACCCTGTAGTATGCTAATTGGAAATATGAACCTTTTGCACCTTTCATAAATTCATATAAACATTTCTCAATTTCAAATGCAAAAAATGTAATTTTTCAGCCTTACCCAGAAAGAGTGCATGAATCAACAGAGGCAGATGTAGCGCCCAGTCTTCTCTAACGCTGTGGTCAACCACCATCTCAGTCATGAAGATGACAGCTATATTGCACCTGTTTCCATAGAAATACAAAATGTAAGTACTGTACAATAGTACTTATAAGTTCTGCGAAGCAATGTAATTAAGATATTATTTATTTCCTTACTGGGAATGCAATTACTGATGACACTATACAGAAGATTGGTAAGTGTAAAACATGATGAGAGGCATTCTGACTGTTAAATAGTAAGTTAAGTTTTAACAGAAGGTAAGGCAGCATTTAAAGCAGGACCCAGTCTAGGGAGTGTTAGCACTGTGTGTTTTTCTGAAATCAAGTGAATGTTTGTGCGTTGTCTGATCTCTGGGGTGTTTTTGCAAATTATCTGCAGGTATGCGTTAGCTTCAGTCTCATTATACATTGGCAACTATCTCTGCATTGTCAAGTATTGCTTGAAGGCAGCAATGTTGCGTGCAGCCTGACTGTCAATGAATGGGTCAAATTACATATTCGGGCAATGCCAGGTGATTGGTGTCCAATTACACCTCGCAGCTCTCTACATTGTCTGTATACCTATGTATGATGTTGGCCCTTGTAATGTATGCATCTATGAGTATGCTCACAGGTTTGTAGAGCTGTTACATTGTGAGTGGCTTAGCCAATCACGTGATGTTCACAAGACTCAATAAAACCCCAGTCAGTGGGTCTAGGTCATCCATGATGAGGTATGCAGTATTGAGCCGAGTAGATGAACTGGTAACATGCAGTGTAATTGTTAAACCTTGTTAAGAAACCAACGATGTGCAGTAGCTCAGAGTGGGAAACCTGAGAGTTTGGTAAGTGGGAGAGTTCGTTGAAGTGGAGGTGTTGCTTTGCCTTGTTTTTCCTAACTTTTTCCGCAGAGTGGCAGCATACCCGAGCAGGAGCAGACCGAAGCCTGAAAATGAGGATAAACGCCACAGTAGACTTGCAACTTCAAGGAATCTAATACAGCCAGTGTGATCTCCTGGACTAGTTTCGATCACCTGGTTAGGTCGGAGAGGAATTTTCCCAGATTTTTTCCCCAATTGGCCTGGGTTTTTAATCTGTTTTCTTGCCTCTCCCAGGAGATCGCACAGCTCTGGGTGGGAGAACTCTACAGTGTGACATCACAGATAAGGTAGTTAAGTGATTGGTAGTGATTGTGGGCTAGGTTTTTCTTTTAAATTAACAAATAGCATATAACTAAATTCTAAAAATTAACCTTTATTTGTTTAACTAATTTAATAAACAATATAGGGTAAATACTTTGATTAACACAAAACTAATTAATTAAATAAAGTATTGGGAAAACAGGAGATGTGTTGCTGCTGCAATATGTGAGAGCTTCTGGACGTTTTGGTCCAGGGCGACTACATCTGCGGTAAGTGTTTGCGGCTCGATGAACTTCGGCTCCGAGTTGAGGAGCTGGAGTCTGAGCTGCAGATATTGCGAGACATCAGGGAGGGAGAAAGTTACCTGCACCTTTTGTTCCAGGAGGCAGCCATACCCTCTAGAAACATAGAAAAATAGGTGCAGGAGTAGGCCATTCGGCCCTTCGAGCCTGCACCACCATTCAATAAAATCATGGCTGATCATTCACCTCAGTACCCCTTTCCTGCTTTCTCTCCATACCCCTTGATCCCTTTAGCTGTAAGGGACATATCCAACTCCCTCTTGAATATATCTAACGAACTGGCATCTACAAATCTCTGCGGAAGAGAATTCCACAGGTTAACAACTCTCTGAGTGAAGAAGTTTCTCCTCATCTCAGTCCTAAATGGCTTAACCCTTATCCTTAGACTGTGACCCCTGGTTCTGGACTCCTCTAACATCGGGAACATTCTTCCTGCATCTAACCTGTCCAGTCCCGTCAGAATTTTATATGTTTCTATGAGATCTCCTCTCATTCTTCTAAACTCCAGTGAATATAGGCTCAGTCGATCCAGTCTCTCCTCATATGTCAGTCCTGCCATCGCGGGAATCAGTCTGGTGAACCTTCGCTGCACTCCCTCAATAGCAAGAACGTCCTTCCTCAGAGTAGGAGACCAAAACTGAACACAATATTCCAGGTGAGGCCTCACCAAGGCCCTGTTCAGCTGCAGTAAGACCTCCCTGCTCCTATACTCAAATTCTCTAGCTATGAAGGCCAACATGCCATTTGCCTTCTTAACCGCCTGCTGTACCTGCATGCCAACCTTCAATGTCTGATCTACCATGACACCCAGGTCTCGTTGCACCTCCCCTTTTCCTAATCTGCAGCCATTCAGATAATATTCTGCCTTTGTGTTATTGCCACCAAAGTGGATAACCTCACATTTATCCACATTATACTGCATCTGCCATGCATTTGTCCACTCACCTAATCTGTCCAAGTCACCCTGCAGCCTCTTAGCATCCTCCTCACAGCTCACACCACCACCCAGCTTAGTGTCATCTGCAAACTTGGAGATATTACTCTCAATTCCTTCATCTAAATCACTGATGTGTATTGTAAATAGCTATGGTCCCAGCACTGAGCCCTGCGGCACCCCACTAGTCACTGCCTGCCATTCTGATAAGGACCCGTTTATCCCGACTCTCTGCTTCCCGTCTGCCAATCAGTTCTCTATCCACGTCAATACATTACCCCCAATACCATGTGCTTTAATTTTGCACACTAATCTCTTGTGTGGGACCTTGTCAAAAGCCTTTTGAAAATCCAAATACACCACATCCACTGGTTCTCCCTTGTCCACTCTACTAGTTACATCCTCAAAAAATTCTAGAAGATTTATCAAACATGATTTCCCTTTCATAAATCCATGCTGACTTGGACCGATCCAGTCACTGCTTTCCAAATGCGCTGCTATTACATCTTTAATAATTGATTCCAACATTTTCCCCACTACTGATGTCAGGCTAACCGGTGTATAATTCCCCGTTTTTTCTCTCCCTTCTTTTTTAAAAAGTGGTGTTACATTAGCTACCTTCCAGTCCATAGGAACTGATCCAGAGTCGATAGACTGTTGGAAAATGATCACCAATGCATTCACTATTTCTAGGGCCACTTCCTTAAGTACTCTGGGATGCAGACTATCAGGCCCTGGGGATTTATGGCCTTCAATCCCATCAATTTCTCTAACACAATTTCCTGACTAATAAGGATTTCCTTCAGTTCCTCCTTCTCACTAAACCCTCGGTCTCCTAGTATTTCCAGAAGGTTATTTGTGTCTTCCTTCGTGAAGACAGAACCAAAGTATTTGCTCAATTGGTCTGCCATTTCTTTGTTCCCCATTATAAATTCACCTGATTCTGACTGCAAGGGACCTATGTTTGTCTTCACTCATCTTTTTCTCTTCACATATCTATAGAAGCTTTTGCAGTCAGTTTTTATGTTCCCAGCAAGCTTCCTCTCATACTCTATTTTCCCCCTCCTAATTAAACCCTTTGACCTCCTCTGCTGAATTCTAAATTTCTCCCAGTCTTCAGGTTTGCTGCTTTCGCTGGCCAATTTATATACCTCTTCCTTGGATTTAACACTATCCCTAATTTCCCTTGTTAGCCACAGTTGAGCCACCTTCCCCGTTTTATTTTACTCCAGACAGGGATGTACAATTGTTGAAGTTCAGCCATGTGCTCTTTAAATGTTTGCCATTGCCTATCCACCGTCAACCCTTTAAGTATCATTCTCCAGTCTATTCTAGCCAATTCACGTCTCATACCATCGAAGTTACCTTTCCTTAAGTTCAGGACCCTAATCTCTGAATTAAGTATGTCACTCTCCATCTTAATAAAGAATTCTACCATATTATGGTCACTCTTCCCCAAGGGGCCTCGCACAACAAGATTGCTAATTAGTCCTTTCTCATTATACATCACCCAGTCTAGGATGGCCAGCCCTCTAGTTGGTTCCTTGAAATATTGGTCTCGAAAACCATCCCTAATACACTCCAGGAAATCCTCCTCCACCGTATTGCTACCAGTGTGGTTAGCCCAATCTATATGTAGATCAAAGTCACCCATGATAACTGCTGTACCTTTATTGCACGCATCCCTAATTTCTTATTTGATGCTGTCCCCAACCTCACTATTATTCTAGATTAAATACTTTTGAATTGACACGTGGTCAGGGACAGGAGGGTGTGACTGCGAGTGAGGCAGGTACGGGGATCCAGGAGGTAGTATTACAGGAGCCTCAGTCCCTGCACTTGTCCAATAGATATGAGGTTCTTGCAACCCTTGTGGACGAGTGTGCAGACTGACCAAGGCACCGTGGTGCAGAAAGCCATTCAAGTGGGGTGAGTAAAGAGGAAGTAGGGGACGGTATAGTTAGGGGGATAGATAGGGTTCTCTGCAGCCTATAGCGTGGGATCCGAAGGCTGTGTTGCCTACCCATTGCCAGGGCAAAGGATATCGCCTCTGGGCTGGAGAAGAACTTGGAGTCGGAGGGGGAGGATCCATTTGTCATGGTACATGTAGGTACAAATGACATAGGTAGGACTAAGAAAGAGGTTCTGCTGAGAGAGCTTGAACAGCTAGGGACTAAATTGAAAAACAGAACTACAAAGGTAATAATCTCTGCATTATTACCTGAGCCACGAGCAAATTGGCATATCGTCAATAGAATCAGGGAGGTGAATGCGTGGCTCAGAGGTTGGTGTGGGAGAAGTGGGTTTCAATTAGTAGGGCACTGGCACCAATACTCGGGAAAGAGAGAGCGTGGGGGCGGACTGCACCTGAACTATGCTGGGACCAGAGTTCTAATGAACCGAATAACTAGGGAGGTAGACAGGGCTTTAAACTAAATTTGGGGGTGGGGGGGGGGGGGGGTGGTGCAGTGGAGGATGGTCGCAGTTGAGAGCAATCTAGAATGCTAAAGAGAAAATAAAAGGAAGCAATGCAGGAATGTGATTGTGGTAAGGATAACCAGATTATGTCAGGAAGGGACAGAGCACACAAACAAATGAGTGCACTAACAAATAGGGTCCAGATAAGAAAAGATAGCAATAAGACAAATAGGGCTATCGTACAAAATAAGTTAAGATGTCTAATAGTGTTAAAAAGACAAATCTAAAAGCACTGTATCCGAATGTACAAAGCATCTGTAAATAAGGTAGACGAATTAACAGCACAAATAGATGTAAACGGATACGATATAGTTGCAATTATGGAGACATGGTTGCAGGGTGACCAGGGTTGGGAACTGAATATCCAAGGATATTCGTTATTTAGGAAGGACAAGTAAAAAGGAAAAGTGGGTGATTTGGCGTTATTAGTAAAGGATGAAATCCAAGCAATAGTGAGAAAGGATACTGACTCAGATAATCAAGATGTAGAATCAGTCTGGGTGGAGTTAAGGAGCACCAAGGGACAGAAAACATTGGTGGGAGTTGTCTATAGGCCTCCAAACAGTAGTGGTAATGTAGTGAATGGCATAAAACAGGAAATTAGAGATGCATGTAACAAGGGTACGACAGTAATCATAGGTGACTTTAATCTACATATAGACTGGCCAAACCAAATTAGTAATAATACTGTGGAGGATGAATTCCTGGAGTGTGTACGAGATGGTTTTTTTAGACCAGTATGTTGAGGAACCTACCAGGGAACAGGCTATTCCAGATTGGGTATTGTGCAATGAGAAGGTGTTAATTAACAGTCTTGTTGTGCTTTAGGGAAGAGTGACCATAACATGAATGAATTCTTTATTAAGGTAGAAAGTGAAGTAGTCCAAACCAAAACTAAGGTCCTAAATCTAAAGAAAGGAAACTGAGAAGGTATGAGAAATGAATTGGCTATGAGAGATTGGGAAGATTCATTAAAAAACATGACGGTGGATAGGCAATGGCGAACATTTAAGGAACGAATGCATGAATTGCAAAAGTTATACATTCCTTTCTGGCGTAAAAACACAAAAGGAAAAGTGGCCCAACCATGGCTAACAAAATAAATTAAGGATAGTATTAGATCCAAAGAGGAATCATACAAAGTTACCAGAAAAAGTAGCAAGCCTGAGGATTGCGAGCAGTTTAAAATTCAGCAAAAAAGAACCAAGAGATAGATTAAGAGGGGAAAAATAGAGTACGAGAGTAAACTTACAAGGAACATAAAAACCGACTGCAAAAGTTTCTACAAGTACGTAAAAAGAAAAAGATTAGTGAAGACAAATGTAGGTCCTTTACAGTCAGAAATGGGAAAATTTATAATGGGGAACAAGGAAATGGCAGAACAATGAAATAAATACTTCAGTTCTGTCTTCACGGAAGAGAACACAAATGTTAGGGAACCAAGGGTCTAGTGAGCAAGAGGAATTAAAGGAAATGATTATTAGTAAGAAAATAGTGCTGGAGAAACTAATGGGACTGAAGACTGATTAATCCATAGGGCCTGATGATCTGCATCCCAGAGCACTAAAAGAGGAAATAGTGGATGCATTGGTTGTCATCTTCCAAAATTCTATAGATTATGGAACAGTTCCTGCAGATTGGAGGGTGGCAAATGTAACCCCACTATTCAAAAAAGGGAGCGAGAAAACAGGGAACTACAGACCGGTTAGCCGAACATCAGTAGTAGGGAAAATGCTAGAGTCTCTTATAAAGGATATGATAACAGAACACTTAGATAATATCAACAGGATTAGGCAAAGTCAACATGGATTTATGAAAGGAAAATCATGTTTGACAAACCTACTGGAGTTTTTTGAGGATGTAACTGATAGAATAGATAAGGAAGAACCAGTGGGTGTAGTGTGTTTGGATTTTCAGAAGGTCTTTGATAAAGTCCCACATAAGAGACTAGTGTGCAAAATTAAAGCACATAGGATTGGGGGTAATATACTGATATGGATTGGAAATTGGTTAACTGACAAGAAACAGAGAGTAGGAATAAACGGGTCTTTTTCGGGGTGGTGGGCAGTGACTAGTGGGGTACCACAGGGATCAGTGCTTGGGCCCCAGCTATTCACAATATATATAAATGATTTGGATGAGGGAACCAAATGTAATATTTCAAAGTTTGCTGACGATGAAAACTGGGTGGGATTGTGAGTTGTGAGGAGGATGCAAAGTCGCTGCAAAGCAATTTAGATAGGTTGAGTGAGTGGGCAAACACATGGCAGATGCAGTATAATGTAAAGACATAAAGACAAAGTATTATTTAAAAGATGATAGCTTGGGAAATGTCGATGTATAAAGGGACCGAGGTATCCTTGTACACCAGTCGTTGAAAGCAAACATGCAGGTGCAGCAAGCAGTTAGGAAGGCAAATAGTATGTTGGCCTTCATTGCAAGAGAATTTGAGTACAGGAGCAAGGATGTCTTACTACAGTTATACAGGGACTTGGTGAGACCACACCTGGAGTATTGTATGCAGTTTTGGTCTCCTTATCTAAGAAAGGATATAATTGCCATCGAGGGAGTGCAGCAAAGGTTCACCAGACTGATTCCTGGGATGGCAGGACTGTCGTATGAAGAGAGATTGGGTCGACTAGGCCTGTATTCATTAGAGTTTAGAAGAATGAGAGGGGATCTGATTGAAACGTATAAAATTCTGATGGGGTTGGACAGATTGGATGCGGGGAGGATGTTTCCCCTGGCTGGGAAGTCTAGAACAAGGGGTCACAGTCTCAGGATACAGGGTCGGAAATTTAGAATCAAGATGAGGAGACATTTTTTCACTGAGGGTGGTGAACCTGTGGAATTCTCTACCACAGAAGGCTGTGGAGGCCAAGTCACTGAATATATTTAAAAAGGAGATAGATAGATTTCTGGACACAAAAGGCATCAAGGGGTATGGGGAAAAAGCAGGAATATGGTGTTGAGATAGAGGATCAGCTATGATCATATTGAATGCCGTGCAGGCTCGAAGGGCCGAAGGGCCTGCTACTGCTCCTATTTTCTATGTTTCTATGTTAATAGCAATGTGTTGCTATGAATTCTTAAGCAAAGAACCCATGAAGCAAATACATTACACTCCTCTATTTATCCGCTCTATACCCTATCCTAGTGCTCCTTCAAGGTGCTCCACCTTTTGGCAGGGGTAAGTAAGTGAAGTGACTAACAGCTGGGTGCCCATGGAGGTCTCTTGCCCTTTGCTTCCTTATGCCGGAACACGAGATGGTCCTGCAACAGGCTCCACCACAGCTGCTGCTATAGCGGCTGCTTGGTATTGCTCACTTTCTGGCACCTCTACCTTAATTTGAGGGAGCAAGACTGGCTGGAATGACTGGATGTCATGTTATCTTGAGAGACAATGGCCTCGTCTTTACCTATTGTAACTATATCCTGCTGCTGGGCACACCATCAGCATGCCCAGAACTCTGCGTGGGAGTAGACCTCTGACAAACTGTCTCTAGCACGCATATTGAAACCAAACAAAACAACATCTTCGAAATTGAAACCCAAGGCCTCCATAGTTGCAGTCTGAGCATTCATGAGAATTAGTCTGACTGGGTTTAGAATCTCATGGCTCTGCTGTAGATGGCAGTGGAGTTGTTATATACTCCATGCCGGATTGCAGTTCTGTTATATGGATATGTATGACTGCAGATGAGAATAGTAGTCAATATCAGACCTTGCAAGCTGTTTGGCACCCTGCATGGGAAGCGGATAGTCACCCTCTAATCACTAACAAAATGTTGCCGATCAGAAGGCATCGTACTATTAAATTCAAGCCCTGAGGTCTGTATTCTCGGTCAGCATTCTCGGTCAGCAGGTTTCATTTCCATCTCTGCCCCTGTTCACTCATGTTCTCTGCTTTACTGAGTGTAGCTATCTCAAACGGACTATTTAAATCCATTGGGGTGGTTGCACCTTTGCTGGTGCTCGCTATACATGGAATGAGTGATGCCGAATGCTGTGATGTGCTCATTTTGTGGATGGCAGTCAGAAAGGTAACTTGTTCTAATTATACAAAACAAAACATATTACAAGCAGAGCTTACATAGCTAACAGCCTGTGTTTCATACTTCAACGTATGAGTGTGAATGATTGAGTGAGTATACAGGTGAGTAAGTCGAATAAGAATAACATTGACTAAATGATAACAGCCCAGAGGGATTGCTCCATCTTCACTGTGGCCCATTCTCTCAGGTGTCACCATATCCTGCATGGCCTATTCATATTTAATGAGGGATCTAAAATAAGGAGATTCTGCCCCAGTTCTGGTCTGCATTCCTACTGTTGTGTCATGGTACATCAGTCATTGAAAGTTGGCATGCAGGTACAACAGGCAGTGAAGAAGGCAAATGGTATGTTGGCCTTCATAGTTAGGGGATTTGCGTATAGGAGCAGAGAGGTCCTACTGCAATTGTACAGGGCCTTGGTGAGGCCTCACTTGGAATATTGTGTTCAGTTTTGGTGTCCTAATCTGAGGAAGGACATTCTTGTTATTGAGGGAGTGCAGTGAAGGTTCACCAGACTGATTCCCGGGATGGCAGACTGACATATGAGGAGGGACTGGATCAACTAGACCTTTATACTTTGGAGTTTAGAAGGATGAGAGGAGATCTCATAGAAACATATAAAATTCTGACAAGACTGGACAGGTTAGATGCAGAAAGAATGTTTCCGATGTTGGGAAAGTCCAGAACCAGGGGACACAGTCTAAGGATAAGGGGTAAGCCATTTAGGACTGAGATGAGGAGAAACTTCTTCACTGAGAGAGTTGTTAACCTGTGGAATTCCCTACTGCAGAGAGTTGTTGATGCCAGTTCATTGGATATATTCAAGAGGGAGTTAGATGTCGTCCTTATGGCTAAAGGAATCAAGGGGTATGGAGAGAAAGCAGGAAAGGGGTACTGAGGTGAAGGATCAGCCATGATCTTATTGAATGGTGCTAGAGGCTCGGAGGGCCAAATGGCCTACTCCTGCACCTATTTTCTATGTTTCTATGTTATATGCTGAGATATTTGAAGTTTAAAGATTACATCGATGAGTGACAGCAAGTGGCCACCCTGCACTGCAGCTTGTATGTGAGTAAATAAGCAGACATCATATGGCATAGTTTGCTTTGTGGGACCCCTTTTCCCAATGCTCAAGGAAAAATACTTGGAGTTTGAAGTGTTGGTAATAAAATGTTTCCTGCTGCAGTATTGACATGTGGCACAATTAAAAGTTCCCTCTAGGTCTGTTATTGAAAGTATAAAAGAGGAAACCTCCAAAATCACCAAGACCAGGAATCTAGAATTTACACGTCTGCTATTCCCATTTACACCTCTTCTAGACCCATCTTTTGTTCCTTTATTTGTACCATTACCATCTCCTTTTGTCTCACACCATCATCCCTTTTATCTTTTAAACTTGCATGCCTTTCACACTATCATAGACCTTCCCTTTTGTTCTTTCCACCCCTCTCTGCTTTCCCTGCCTCTGCACTTGCTTAAAACCTGTTATATCTCTAACTTTTTTCAGTTCTGACGAAAGGTCATCGACCCGAAACGTTAACTGTTTCTCTCTCCACAGATACTGTTTGACCTGCTGAGTATTTCCACCATTTTCTGTTTTTATTATCTAAAATTTAATGGTGGTCTTAAATAGAGTAAACAGATAGACATCACAAAAAATTGCTATTACAGCATAACTTTCTATATTTATTTAGCTTTAGTAATTGCAATTGGAAATTTTTATGATAAGGATTGCTATTTCACATTTTGTTGCCAAAGGTGACCAAGGCTGGGAACTAAATATTCAGGGGTATGTGCCATTTCATAAGGATAGACAGAAAGGAAAAAGAGGTGGGGCAGCTCTGTTAATAAAGGATGAGATCAGTGCAGTAGTGAGAAATGATATTGGCTCAGAAGATCAAGATGTAGAATCAGTTTGGGTGGAGATAAGAGAATGGTCTACGGCCCCCAAACAGTAGCCACTCTGTAGCACAGAGTATAAATCAAGAAATAATGGAGGCTTGTAAGAAAGGTACAGCAATAATCATGGGCGATTTTAATCTTCAAATTGATTGGATAAATCAAATTGGCAAAGGTAGCCTTGAGGAAGAGTTCATAGAGTATGTGCAGGATGGTTTCTTGGAACAATACATTGTGGAACCAACCAGGGAGCAGACTATTCTAGATCTGGTAATGTTTAACAAATCTGGATTAATTAATGATCTTGTAGTGAAGGATCCTCTTGGGAAGAGTGATCATAACATGGTAGAATTTCAAATTCAGTTTGAGGGTGAGAAAGCTAGGTCTCAAACTAGTGTCCTGAACTTAAATATAGGTAAGTACAAAGGTATGAAGGCAGAGTTGGTTAAAATGGACTGGGAAAATATATTAAAGGTAAGACTGTAGAAAAGCAGTGGCAAACAGTTATGGAGATATTTCATAACTCTCAGCAAAGATTTATTCCAGTGAGAAAAAAAAGATGCTAAGAGAAGGATGAACCATCCCTGGTTAACTAAGGAAGTAAAGGATGATATCAAATTGAAAACAAAGGCATACAATGTTCTGAAGGACAGTGGAAGGCCAGAGGATTGGGAAATGTTTAGAAACCAGCAAAGGATGACTAAAAAAATGATAAAGACAGAGAAGATAGCATATGAGAGTAAGCTAGCAAGAAATATAAAAACAGACAGCAAGAGCTTCTACAGGTATATAAAAAGGAAGCGAGTAGCTAAAGTAAATGTTGGTCCCTTAGAGGATGAGACTGGGGAATTAATAATGGTTAACAGGGAAATGGCAGAGACATTGAACAAATATTTTGTATTGGTCTTCATGGTAGAGGACATTAAAACATCCCAATAATTGATAATCATGGAGCTATTGGGTGGCGGAGGGGGGGGGGGGGCGGTGGGGTTACTTAAAACAATCACTAGAGATAAAGTATTAGGCAAACTAATGGGACTAAAGGTGGACGTAACCCTAGACCCGATGGTCTGCATCCTAGGGTCTTAAAAGAAGTGGCTGCAGAGATAATGGCTGCATTGGTTGTAATCTATTAAATTCCCTGAATTCTGGAGAGGTCCCAGCGGACTGGAAAACCGCATATGTAACATTCCTATTTAAGAAAGGAGGGAGACAGAAAGCAGTTAGTCTAACATCTGTCATTGGGAAAATGCTGGAGTCCATCATTAAGGAAGTAGTTGCGGACATTTAGAAAATCATAATGCAGTTAAGCTGAGTCAGCATGGTTTTCTGAAAGGGAAATCATGTTTGACAAATTTACTGGAGTTCTTTGAGGATGTAACGAACAGAGTGGATAAAGGGGATAAAGGGTGTATTTGGATTTCCAGAGGACTTTCAATAAGGTGTCACACAAAAGGTTACTGCACAAGATAAGAGCTCACGGGGCTGGGGGTAATATATTAGCATGGATAGAGGATTGGCTAACTAACAGAAAACAGAGAGTTGGGATAAATGGGTCATTTTCAGATTGGCAAACTGTAACTAGTGGGGTGCCATAGGGATCAGTGCTGGGGCCTCAACTATTTACAATTTATATTAATGACTTGGATGAAGGGACTGGGTGTAATATAGTCAAATTTGTTGATGAGACAAAGATAGGTGGGAAAGCAAGTTGTGAGGAGGACGCAAATAATCTACAAAGAGACATAGATTGGCTCAGTGAATGGACAAAAATTTGACAGATGGACTATAATGTGGGAAAACATAAGGTTATCCACTTTGGCAGTAAAAATAAAAAAGCAAATTATTATTTAAATGGGGAGTGATTACAAAATGCTGTAGTACAGAGAGATCTGGGAGTTCTTGTACATGAAACGCAAAAAGTTAGTATGCAGGTACAGCAAGGCAAATGGAATGTTGGCCTTTATTACAAGGGGCATGGAGTATAAAAGTAGGGAAGTCCTGCTCCAACTGTACAGGGCGTTGCTAAGACCACACCTGGAGTTTTGGTCTCCTTATTTAAGGAAGGACATACTTGCATTGAGGCAGTTCAGAGAAGGTTTACAAGGGTGATTCCTGAGATGAAGGGGTTGTCATATGAAGAAAGGTTGAGCAGGTTCAGCCTATAGTCATCGGAGTTTAGGAGAATGAGAGATGATCTTATTGAAACATAAGATTCTGAGGGGGCTTGACAGGGTAGATGCAGAGAGGATGTTTCCCCTCATGGGGTAATCTCGAATTAGGGGGCATAATTTCAGAATAAAGGGTCGCCCATTTAAAACAGAAATGAGGAGGAATTTATTCTCTCAGAGGATCATGAATCTTTGGAATTCTCTACACCAGAGAGCTGTGGAGGCTGGGTCTTTGAATATATTTAAGGTGGAGATAGACAGGTTTTTGAATGATAAGGGAGTCAAGGGTTATGGGGAGCAAGTGGGGAATGGAGTTAAGGCCAGGATCAGATCAGCCATGATCTTATTGAATGTTGGAGAAGGCTCGAGGGGCCAACTGAAGAAAGGTTGGGCCTATACTCATTGGAGTTTAGAAGAATGAGAGGTGATCTTATTGAAACATATAAGATTCTGAGGGGGCTTGACAGGGTAGATGCAGAGAGGATGTTTCCCCTCATGCTCCTATTTCTCATAGCAGGCATTGAGGGTCAGTGGTCCGCTGGAGTTCAGTATGGAAGGTCAGGGTGGTCACAACCATGGTACTCACCACGTGCTGGGGGAGAAGAGGCCAAGTCATCGGCGGGGAAGGAGCGGCCCAGTCGTCGCTGAAGAGGAGGAGGCCCAATCACCGTTGAGGAGGTGAGGTCCAGCACATGAGGTAGGCAAAGTCATAAAACAGCTCAAAAATAACAAGGCTACGGGCGCGGATGGAATTCCTGCTGAAGCGTTAAAATATGGTGGAGAGGCGCTATTGGTGTGGATACATGACCTCCTCTCTCTCATTTGGAGGGAGGAGAGCATGCCGGGAGATCTCAGAGATGCAGTGATCGTGTCCATTTTTAAAAAGGGGAACAAATCCGACTGCGGCAACTACAGGGGAATCTCCCTGCTATGAACCACTGGGAAGGTTGTCGTAGAGTTCTCCTCAACCGTCTTTTCCCTGTGGCTGAGGAGCTCCTCCTGGAGTCACAGTGCGGATTTCATCCCCTACGGGGAACAATGGACATGATCTTTGTAGCACGACAACTGAGGAAAAATCCAGGGAGCAGCGCCAGCTCTTATACCTGGCCTTTTTCAATCCTACAAAAGGCCTTTGACACTGTCGACCGTGAGGGCTTATGGAGCATCCTCCTCCGTTTTGGATGGCCCTGAAAGTTTGTCAGCTCCATGACGACATGCAGGCCGTGATCCTTACTGGCGGATCCATTACAGACCCATTCCACATCAGGACCGGGGTCAAACAGGGCTGCGTCATCATTCCAACCCTCTTCTCAATCTTCCTCGTTGCCATACTCCACCTCACTGCCAACAAGCTCCCCGCTGGAGTGGAACTAATCTGCAGAACTACGCAGCCTCCAGGCCAGGTCCAAGATCACCCAAAGCTTTGTCGTTGAACTGCAGTATGTGGACAACGCCTGCGTATACGCACTCTCTGAGGCTGTACTCCAGGATATAGTCGATATATTCACCGAGGCATATGAACGCATGGGCCTTACACTTAACATCCGTAAGACAAAGGTCCTCCACCAGCCTGTCCTCGCTGCACAGCACTGCCCTCCAATCATCAAGATTCATGGCACGGCCCTCGACAACATGGACCACTTCCCATACCTCGGGAGCCTCTTGTCAACAAAGGCAGACATTGATGCGGAGATTCAACATTGCCTCCTGTGCACCAGTGCAGCCTTCGGCCGCCTGAGGAAAAGAGTGTTCGAAGACCAGGCCCTCAAACCTACCACCAAGCTCATGGTCTACAGGACTGTAGTAATACCCGCCCTCCTGTATGGATCAGAAGCATGGACAATGTACAGAAGACACATCAAGTAGCTGGAGATATAGCACCAACGATGTCTCCGCAAGATCCTGCAAATCCCCTTGGAGGACAGACGCACCAACATCAGTGTCCTCGCGCAGGCTAACATCCCCAGCATTGAAGTACTAATCACACTTGATCAGCTTGGCTGGGCAGGCCACTTAGTCCGCATGCCAGACGCGAGACTCCCGAAGCAATTGCTCTACTCGGCGCTCCTTCATGGCAAACGAGCCAAAGGTGGACACCAGGAGGGCGTTGAGCTCTTCGAGTCTAAATGCTGCCAGCGTTAAGAAGTCAGGCGCAGGCAGCGAAAGGAGCATGCGTCAAATCAGTCCCATACCGCCCCCCCCTTTCCCCCGACGAATATCTGTCCCACCTGTGACAGGGTCTGTGGCTTTCGTGTTGGACTGTTCAGCCACCAAAGAACTCACTTTAGAAGTGGAAGCAAGTCTTCCTCGATTCCGAGGGACTACCTATGATGATGATTTCTCATAAAAACATAGACATTTACAGCGCAGAAGGAGGCCATTTCGGCCCATTGTGTCCACGCCGGCCGACAAAGAGCCACACGGCCCATGGTCAGCATGTTCTTATGCCACGAGGCGACAACAACATTCTGCACCTAGTCTCGCTTGAATTTCACACATTCTGCTGAATACAAACATTTTCTTGCAAAAGGGTTATATTTGCAACTTTCTTTTACAACAGGCTGAAAATCTGCCTTATCCTACACAGATTAGACAGCATAAGATGTTAAGATTAACGATAACTCTGCTGACTAGCAGTTCCATAATAACTGTCTGGTATCTGAAATTTCCATGTGTAATGGCTTGCCGAAGTAACGTAAGCACAAAGGGCTGGAATTTCAGGTCTTTTGTGCTCCGTTTTTCACCCTGGAGCGGCGGCGGCAATGAGGCGTTTTGGCTGGGTGGTTGGCTTCCCGTGCCATGCAACGATCCTCGGGTCCGGTTTTGCAACACCGCCCGGAAGAGCTGCGCCGGTGTGCAATGCCCCCGGTTGTGACACCTGCATGTGTTGTTACTTTAAATTTTTTTTGCGATTTGTGTTGTGGTGGTATGAGCAACGTTTTAGGAATGTTTTTGTTGTTTTTTTTAGGTTCCGTTCCCCCCGCCTAGGAATCTCTCGGAGCGCTCCCGGGCCGGCTCTTTAGCTCGGGAGTTTCCCATCCTCGCGCCAAGACAGGTGTACAATGCCTCCCTCAGAGCCGCATCCTCTGACGCAGAGCCCAGTTGCCCAAATTTACTACTGAGGCGCAAACTATTCCCGGGCGCTAACTTTCCCATCCACCGCCATTATCCTCCCAAAAACATAAAAGCCGAAAATCTAGCCCAAAGTTCTTTCCCAATAAACATTCATTGCTCCCTCTGGCCTTCTCTTACCCTTTTCTAATTTGGTTTGTTTTTCTTGGTATGTTATCTCTCACTCCCTTATCAGCATTCTCAATCTCTCCTGTCCTTTGATTCTAGTATCAAAATCAAGCTGTTTTTAAATAAAATTGCAGCTGACAGAAAATGAAAAGTTCTCTCAACATTGACAATAGTTTGAAATATAAATTCCCCAAATTATTTTGTTTCACCATCAGCTGAGACCCAATTTTACATAGCTGTTGTTAGCCATTGCTGGATTTCCTAGCTCTGCTTTGTCTAATGGAAAATGGCACTGGGTATTGGATGGAATGTGCGCTGGGAGTCAGTATAACGTTACTCTTCCCAAACTTGCCCTATAATGTAAAAGCACGTTTAAAGAGACTGTGCCCTACTAGTTTTTTATATGTTTGTATAAGGACATTCATTTATATGTTGAAATAGAACAAATAAGTAAGGATTAAGTTTTCAGTGTATCGGGGAAATTACTCTTGTCCATACACACAGGAAAATCACACACCTACTCAGCTTTTCAGTGACCTATACTTCATATTGAAGAAGAAAATACACCTTTGTTTCAAATTCTACAAACTGCCAGTTAGGTTTTTATCCTCAATATAGATGAGTATTTTTCCATTTAGATAAAGATCCCTGGATGACTATAGAGCTGAAATTGCTCTTTGCCTGAAACAAAGTGCATCTGCTGATTTCGAAGGGATCCGCCTGCCCCAATGCATGGGCAGATAATCCGGAGAAATTCAGGTCTTGGTGTTTTTTTTGGAGCGGAGCAGAAGTGATCTCTTCATCAAGGCGGAAATGCAGACGGGTCGAAATGGCCGTCGTCATCAGGGCGGATGTGCGGGCGGGTTGGAGTGGCCGTCGTTCCATCAGTGCGATGCGGACATGCCACATCACGCTGACACGTCACAACATCCTTCCCCTTCAGTTAAAGGGAAGGGTCACCGCGAACTCTGCAGCCACTTTCGTGGCAAACATTGGGCCACCAGGGAGGGTTTCGGCCGGGCCAGCAGCCCGGTACCCAAGAGTGCACGATGCGGTGGGAAAACAGGTGGGCCGGTTCCGTACACCGCTCCAAAAATAAAAGATAGCAATTTCCAAAATGGCAACCCCTCCGCGCCGACCGAGCGGTAATTCCTTACTGACCCATGGCCGCCTCTCTGAGGCGGTCACAGCCCTTAAAGAAAGGAACAATTTCGGCCCCACAGAGATTAAAATGAAACAGGAAAAGGAGGCTTATGACAAAAGTACAGTTAATAATACAGAAGAGACCCAAGCTAAAAGTACAGAAGAGGTAAACAAAAGGAATAAGAGGGGCAAAGAAAGAATATGAGAACAGATTAGAGGCCAACATAAAAGGGACCCCATAAGTCTTGATAAACATATAAATAGTAAAAGGGTAATCAAAGGAAGGGTGGGGCTGATTAGAAACCAAAGAGGAGATTTTCTTGCGGAGGTGGAGAGTATGACTGAGGTACTAAATGAGTACTTTGCACCTGTCTTCACTAAAGAGGACGCTGCCAATGTCACAGTAAAGGAGGTAGTAGAGATATTGGCTCGGATAAAAAGGAATTACTTAAAACATTGGCAGGCATAGAAGTAGAAAAATTACCGAGTCCAGATGGGATGCATCCTAGGTTACTGAAGGAAGGAAGCATGAGAATTGTGGAAGCTCTCGCCACAATCTCCCAATCCTCCTTAGATATGGAGTAGTGCCCGAAGACTGGAGGATTGCAAACATTACACCTGTTCAAAAAGGGAGAGGGATAAACCTAGCAACAACAGGTCAGTCAGCCCAACCGGTGGTGGGGAAACTTTGAGAGACAATAATCCAGAAAAAATTGCCATTTGTAGAATTATGGGCTAATAATTGAAAGTCAGCATGGATTTGTTAAAGGCAAATCGTGTTTGGCTAACTTGATTGAATCTTTGATGAAGTAACAGAGAGGATTGATGAGGGTAGGGTAGTGATGTGTAAATTAACTTTCAAATGGTGTTTAACAAAGTACCACATAATAGACTTCTAAGCAAAATTAAAGTCCATGGGATGAAAGGGACAGTGGCAGCATGTATGCAAAACTGGCTCTGGGACAGAATGCAGAGAATAGTGGTGAACGGTTGTTTTTCAGACTGGAGGGAAGAATACAGGGGTCAAAAGTCGTTACCGTCATTTTTGTCACCGAGATAAATTTTAGACACCGCCCTTTGTCCCCAAACGCAAAATTCAGTGTTGCCGCCTAAAGAGTGGATAGCAGTGTAAATCATGCCGTTGCACTCTTATCTGGAGGCGCTATGCTGCGCTAAGTGAGCCATTAAGCATGGGCTCAACATCCGGGAGTTAGTCAGCATTTGGAGCTGCGCTGCAGACATAGTGGCGTCACCTGGATTGAATTGAGGCGTTGATTGGGTGCCTCAACGCCTCGTGTGTATAATTGCTTCCAATGCACTCACTCAGATGGTGAGCATGGCAGACCTTGTAGCAACAGCTCGTCAGCCCTTCGGTTCACGGACACCACAGTGGATGCACTCCTTGATGCACTGGAGAGGCATCAGCAGGTGCTGAGGTCAGAGGCTGGGAGGAGATCACAACCCCAAATGTACCGAAGGCTATGGAGGGAAATAGCAGAGCACGTGTCTGCGAGTGACACAGTGCCAAGGACAGCAATGCAATGCAATGCAGAAAAAAGTGGAATGGCCTGACACGGATAGTGACGGTGAATATCTTTAATTTCAAACTTCAACATGCTATGCTGAATGTGCACTCTCTGCTCAATGTAGTGTTTCGAAATCCATGCTTTAAGTTGGTGAGGCTGTAAGAGAAATTTGGCATTAGGGGTACCAGCGGGACAAGGGTTAAAGTGCTGGTTCCTGCAATGGCCCATAAGGAGGTAAAAGGCCCCTCGTCGGCCTTGTACCAAGGCTCCAGAAGTTATCAATTCAATAATATTCTGACAGGATGCGATGTGAGAACCTAAACAGACATTGATAAGACCTTGCGAAGAGGCTCGAGGCGACTCACAGGCACCAAGGAAATGTATAACAAATTCCGACCTAATGAAGTCATTCTAGTCACGGCCTAAAGACGTCACGAGGGTCTTGGCCTGTCAATCCAAAGTAGCACTAATAAGGTAGTCCAATTAGAGAAGTAGCACTGATAAGGTAGTTCAATTAGAAATCTAGGGAGGTCTTGTCCGGGAACAGAGGGGTTTTGAAATGTATAAGAGTTGTATGATTGTGCTGTTCGGAGAGCATCTCCACTCACAGGCTACTGTGATAAGAGGTGTTCCCGGACGTTCGTAATAAAGATCGTTATACTTTGCCATCCGTCTCTGTCTACTAACTTCGAGAATTGCTACGTGGGCTGGGGCGAGCGTCGACCCTCTATATCAGTGGGCCCGCTCGTGGGAGAGGAAGCCTTTCCATCTCCCCCTTACAAGGCCATAATCAAGGTTCCCATTTGCAGCCTCACCCACAGCAAGGGCCTGCATACGCTGTTAACTTTGCTACTCGGTTCTGAAGACCCACCACTCATGTTGTTGACTCCTCAGTCTTCATATGCGTATCAAAGGCAGTAGTCTCCCCGTTACTGTTAACATAGAAACATAGAAAGTAGGTGCAGGAGTAGGCCATTCGGCCCTTCGAGCCTGCACCACCATTCAATAAGATCATGTTGAGTCCATGCAGCGAATGGTCGTTGCATCGAACTGTGAAGACTCTCATAGATAAAAATGTACTAAACATCGAGCTGTGAAGATTCTCAGAGTAGCATGTACTAAAGTATGTAAGGCACTTGGGATACACTGATTGAAGGCCTCTAACTCCGACTTTCTCCTTAATGTTACAGTCGAAGCTCGCACAAAACCGGCGGGAGCAAATGCAAACTGGTGGAGGGGAGCTAGACCTCCAAGTGCTCACTCCATTGGAGGAATGGATAGCTGCCCTGATGGGCGTTCAAGTTGGCGTGATGGCTGTGGGTGCGGCTGAGCCCCTTCGGGAAAGTGACGGTATGTTGAGTTCCTTTGCAGCGAACTGCAGGACACTTGGCCCTCACACCATTATTGTGCAGCTCTTTCTATGAGACCTGGCATTCACGAATGCCTTTCCCAATCCTGGCCTCCTCCCCTGCAGAGAATCGCTCTTGTGTGTTTGTGCTTTCAGATCAACCAGATCCACCGGGGCCTTCTTGGGCGCCTTCCACAGGTGAAGATGGTGGCAACGACGAAGAGGACGAGGAGGAGCAGGAGGACGACACCTCCTTCGATCTCACGCAGGAGGGTGTACCGCCTGAGAGCAGGGCCAGCAGCACTGCTGACCAAGGGGTGTTGGGGAAGCGGAGGTGGGTGATGCTCCAAGACCCAGTGGCCTCCAGCAATGCCACGAGGGAGGGGAAGCCCGGGGGCCAGCTCCCCGGAGGGTGAGTGCGTGCCTGAGTGATACACAGCAGCACTCTAATAATGAGCCAGACCTAGAAGTTGTCACAAGACAATCCCTGCAGTTGCACAGTGATCTGCTGGGTGCAATAGCAAGGGTGCCCCAGAGTCTCAATGCACTAGGTGTGAGGGTGGAGTCCGCCTCAACTATTGCTCATGGCTCTCAGCAGCCCACCGAGCCCATCCTTGGCAGATACCAATGGATGCTAGATGCAAATAGTGATCATGGGGTCCCAGACATGGTGGCATGGGCAATGGCTGAAGTTGCAGTGGCCAATGAGCACCAGGCCGATGCTATTGTAGGCCTCCATACACAAATGTCATCAGTGCGTGGTGTACTGAGTCAGCTCTCTGGTGTACTGCAGTCGCAGATAGTCTTGATGCAGAGGCAAATAGATTCAATGGACGCACGGACCACTGCCATCCTGTCTTTGGCCCCATCAGTTCAAGGGGGACCTAATCTTGCTGAACCAGGGCAGCAATCTGATCTCGTCCAGATTTCTGCAGATGATGATGCTCTGCCCCGGGGGAGTAGCAGCATGTTGGGTCAGTTGGAATGTGATGTCATTTCTCAGGATGACATCATTCCGCCATTGCAGCTGCCGCTCTCTGCAACCCATCCACAACAGAGTGTTGCCGTCCATGCTGAGGTTATGCAGTCCGCAGTCGGGTCTTCCAGGGCCCGAGCTGGTCGGGGACATCCTGCTAGGCCGTCATGTGTGGCTGCGGCTCCAAGTCAGCAACCTTGCTGAAGGCCCTGAGACCCCATTAAGGAGGAGCAGTAGGCATGGGAGGGGGGAGAAGGGAAGGTGTGGTAAAGCACTCTTCAAGACAAAGTAAAGACCTGTGGAAAGGTGGCCACATATACTCACCTTTTGAAGATATGAGCTTTTAAAACTAGTTGCACTTGTATGGCACACCAAACATTTGCTTGATAGTCAACAGAGATGGCTAGGTTGTTGCAATGTGAACTCATGTAAATAGGTGCACTTGGATGTCTATTAGAATATTTGAAGGGGTTTTGTGGGTATGTTGATGTGTTAGAGATGAAGTTGTTGTCTTGTGGTTGTTTTCAGCACACATGATTTATGTTTGCAATAAACCAAGTTTTGATTGTTCACATGATTATGCAGTGATTAATAAAGACTGCAGGGTGTGTAGCGATGTGTTGAGTTGATGCCCACATGTATAGGCTGACCATTTGGCACGTCAAGAGTCGTTCATTGGAATTGATGAGCGATGAGTCTGTGCCTTCTCCTTGGCTGAAGCTCCTCGTTTTCCTCCTCATCATTGTCCTCCTCTTGAGGTGGATCATCCATCCCTGGTAGTAATGGGCTGGCCCCTCATAATGGGCAGGCATGCAGCAGACAACGGTGAACATGGAGACTCCTATCAGGTGAGTACTGGAATGCCCCTCCAGAGCGGTCAAGGCAGCGGAAACACTGCTTCAGAACCCCGATAGTTTGCTCGATAATGAACCAGGTTGTGATATGGCTGCTGTTGTAGCGCTGCTCAGCAGGGGTGGTGGGATTGCGGAGGGGTGTCATCAGCCAGGTGGCCACACCATATCCTTTGTCACCCAGGAGCCAACCACGGCCCTCATGCGGTGGTTTGAAGAGTCGTGGCATAGTGCTCTCCTGTAGGATGAATGCATTGTGGCAGCTGCCAGCATATCGGGCACTGACAGCGAGGATCATTGCCTGTGATCGCAGACCAGCTATATGTTGAGGGAGTGGAATCCCTTGTGATTCCGAGAAGCTTCTCTATTGTGGAACGGGGCCCTCAATGCCACATGAGTACAATCAATGGCTCCCTGAATTCTGGGGAAACCTGCTATCCTGGCACAGCCATGGGTGTGCTCATCCTGGTCTTCCCTTGATATGCTGAACTTGATGTAATCTATTTGTTTGGTGTAGAGAGCATTGGTCACCTGGCGAATGCAGCAATATACTGCAAACTGCGTGATGTTACATTTATTGCCTACAGGAGACTGGAAGGAGCTGGTAGCATAGAAGTTCAGTGCTACTGTTACTTTCACTGCCCCACTGACAGCAAGGTCCTGGTGCCAATGTCACCACCTCCTTGCGGAACCTCAGCCTTCTTAATCACTACTCTTCGGACAACTCAAGATAAGAGTAATGCGCACGGAAAACCCTGCGTGTGTACAGCCTCCTGCCCCGCCGTCTGGGGTGTCTCCTCTGGGGTGGATCCATATTTGTCCTAAGCTGTCTCTGCAGCCGGTGCCTTTCAAGTTGTCACCGCAGGACAACGTGGTGTGAGATCACTGCCCCCATCACTTGGCAGGGGTCACAGCGAAATGCAACGTTAAAATTTTCTTAATATGGAACCCAACAATATGTCCGAGATACTAGTACTGAATCTAAAGAGTCAACAGCAGTACGACGCCAACACCCTACTCTTTGTGCGAGCATCAAACGCAACGAGATCTCTGAGCCCGGGCTGCAACTCCCTTTAAATAACACCCGGATTCATTTCTCCGCCTTGTGCAGTCCAACTTTTTCAGGTTTCATCGACGCCAGCCTTTAAGTGAGGCAGCAAAAGTGAATGTGGTGAGAAGGGCGCCAAGGAAGTGTTGTACGCGTACTGATGTCATGAGTTCCATGAACAGGCCACCTTGTCCGTATGCCAGACACGAGACTCCCAAAGCAAGCGCTCTACTTGGAACTCCTTCACGGCAAATGAGCCAAAGGGCAAAGGAAACGTTACAAGGACACCCTTAAAGCCTCCCTGATAAAGTGCAACATCCCACCGACACCTGGGAGTCCCTGGCCAAAGACCGCCCTAAGTGGAGGAAGTGCATCCGTGAGGGCACTAAGCACCTCGAGTCTTATCGCTGAGAGCTTGCAGAAATCAGGCACAGGCAGCAGAAAGAGTGTGCGGCAAATCTGTCCCACTCTCCCTTACCCTCAATGACTATCTGTCCCACCTGTGACAGGAACTGTGGCTCTCATATTGGACTGTTTAGCCCCTAAGGACTCATTTTAAGAGTGGAAGTAAGTCTTCCTCAATTCCGAGGGACTGCCTATGATGATGATGACTGACATCATGATTTCCATGGTGTTAGCCGGCAGGACATTATGTTTCAACGCCCTTAAAAAATGACCACTGAATATCGTGGCAGGCGTCAAGAGCACCCAGCGCCAGACTGAACCGCCTAACTCCGAGTTAACAGCTAACACCGGCGTTATCAGCAGGCGTTAGCAACCAAATTTTGACCCAACAGTGTTTCCCTGGGGTCATAATTAGGACGACTGCTGTTTTTGATATATATTAATGAACTGGACTTTGTAATACATGACATAATTTCAAAGCTTGTAGATGACATGAATCTCGGAAATGTAGTAAACACTGAGGAGGATCGTAACAAACTTCAGAAGGACATAGACTGGTGTAATTGGAAGACACATGGCAGACGAAATTTATCACAGAGAAGTGTGAAGTGATTCATCACAGAATCATATAAATTTACAGCACAGAAGGAAGCCATTCGGCCCATCGTATCTGTACCAGCGAACAAAGAGCTATCCAGCCTAATCCCACTTTCAAGCTCTTGGTCCATAGCCTTGTAGGTTACGGCACTTCAAGTGCAAATCCAAGTACTTTTTAAATGCTATGAGGGTTTCTGCCTCTACCACCCTTTCATGAGTTCCGAACCCCCCCCCACCCTCTGGGTGAAAAAAATTCTCCTCAAATCCCCTCTAACCTTTCTACCAATCTCCAAGTTTACAGATGACACTAAACTGGGTGGCAGTGTGAGCTGTGAGGAGGATGCTAAGAGGCTGCAGGGTGATTTGGACAGGTTAGGTGAGTGGGCAAATACATGGCAGATGCAGCATAATGTGGATAAATGTGAGGTTATCCACTTTGGTGGTAAAAACAGGAGGGCTGATTATTATCTGAATGATGACAGATTGGCAACGAGACCTGGGTGTCATGTTACATCAGTCATTGAAGGTTGGCATACAGGTGCAGCAGGCTGTGAAGAAGGCAAATGGCATGTTGGCCTTCATAGCGAGAGGATTTGAATATAGGAGCAGGGAGGTCTTACTGAGTTGTACAGGGCCTTAGTGAGGCCTCACCTGGAATATTGTGTACAGTTTTGGTCTCCTAATCTGAGGAAGGACATTCTTGTTATTGAGGGAGTGCAGCGAAGGTTCACCAGACTGATCCCGGGATGGCAGGACTGACATATGAAGAAAGACTGGATCGACTAAACTTGTATTCAATGGAATTTAGAAGAATGAGAGGGAATCTCATAGAAACATATAAAATTCTGACGGGATTGGACAGGTTAGATGCAAGAAGAATGTTCCCGATGTTGGGGAAGTCCAGAACCAGGGGTCACAGTCTAAGGATAAAGGGTAAACCATATAGGACGAGATGAGGACTAACTTTTTCACTCAGAGAATTGTGGGCATGTGGAAGTCTCTACCATAGAAAGTTATTGGGGCCAGTTCGTTAGATATATTCAAAAGGGAGTTAGATGTGGCCCTCATGACTAAAGGGATCAAGGGGTATGGAGAGAAAGCAAGAATGTGGTCCTGAAATGCATGATCAGCCATGATCATATTGAATGGTGGTGCAGGCTCGAAGGGCCGAATGGTCTATTCCTGAACCTATTTTCTATGTTTAAATCTATGACCCCTGGTTATTGACCCCTCTGCGAAGGGAAATAGGTCCTTCCTAACCACTCTATCTAGGGCCCTCATAATTTTATACACCTCAATTAGGTCTCCCCTCAGTCTCCTCTGTTCCAACCCCAGCCTATCCAATCTTTCCTCATAGCTTAAATTCTCCAGTCCAGGCAACATTCTCATAAATCTCCTCTATATCCCCTCTAGTGCAATCACATCTTTCCTGTAATGTGCTGACCAGAACTGCACACAGTACTCTAGCTGTGGCCTAACTAATGTTTTATACAGTTCAAGCCTAACCTCCCTGCTCTTATATTCTATGCCTCAGCTAATAAACGCAACTATCACGAATGCCTTCTTAACTACCTTATCTACCTGTCCTGCTACCTTCAGGGATCTGTGGACATGTACTCTGTTCCTCTACACTTCTCAGTGTCCTACCATTTATTGTGTCTTCCCTTGCCTTGTTATCCCTCCCCAAAAGCATTATCTCACACCTCTTCGGATTGAATTCCATTTGCCACTGTTCTGCCCACCTGACCAGTCCATTGATATCTTCCTGTTACACACCACATCAAATGTACTACCCTCATTGACCCTCCTCAAAAAATTCAATCAGGTTAGCCAGACATGACCTTCCCTGAACAAATCCATGCTTACTGTCCTTGATTAATTTGTATCTTTCTAAATTAAGATTTATCCTGTCCCTCAGAATTTTTTCCAATAATTTTCCCACCACCGAGGTTAGGCTGACTAGCCTATAAGTACTTGGTCTATCCATATCATTTTGGTAGGAAGTAATATCAACTAAATGATACAATTTTAAAGCAGATGCAGGAACAGAGAAACCTGGGGTGTGCATGCACAAATCTTTGAAGGTGACAGGCTGTTAAAAAAGCATATGGGATCCTTGGTTTTATTAATAGCAGCAAATAGTACAAAAACAAGGAAGTTATGCTCAACCTTTATAAAACACTGGTTAGGCTGGAGTATTGTTTTCAGTTCTGTGCACCACACTTTAGGAAGGATGTCAAGGCCTTAGAGGGTGCAGAAGAGATTTACTGGAATCTGCATTCTTGGCACAGAGCCTCAGTCACCAGGAATGCCTATTGAGAAATCATGGGCATGCTTCCACAAAATAGGTAAGACTCAACCTCAGCAATGCACATTTGGCAATTTAGCCCCATACTCTCAGATATTCCAAGAAATCAGGGATGGGGACTATCAAAAAACTATAAGGGTCAATATTAAACTCCCCAAGATGTGGGGGGGGGGGGGGGGAGCGGAGAGGGTCGGGGAGAGGTTAAAAATAAAAACTTGAGAAACACGACCTCAACCCGGTGCATATGTGCCTGCCACCATTTTTACAGAGACAGGGCACTTCATTATAATATTTAAACCAGGCTACCACAGTGCAGTTAGGAACCTAATTTGAATTTAACTGTTGCTGGCTGGTTTTCCCAGGGCTTAGGAATCCAAATAATGGAGGCTGGTAATAAAGGAACGGCAATAATCATGGGTGATTTTAACCTTCATATTGATTGGACAAAGCAAATTGGCCAGGGTAGCCTTGAGGAGGAGTTCATAGAGTGTATCCGGGATAGTTTTCTTGAACAGTATGTTGCAGAACCAACCAGGGAGCAGGCTATCTTAGATCTGGTACTGTGTAATGAGGCAGGATTAATACATTATCTCGTAGTAAAAGATCCTCTAGGAATGAGTGACCATAATATGGTTGAATTTCAAATTCAGTTGGAGGGTGAGAAAGTTGGTTCTCAAACCAGGGTTATAAGCTTAAATAAAGGAGACTACAAAGGTATGAGGGCAGAGTTGGCTAAAGTGGACTGGGAAAATAGACGAAAGAATGGGACGGTTGATGAGCAGTGGCAGACATTTAAGGAGATATTTCATAACTCGCAACAAAAATATATCCCAATGAGAAGGAAAGACTGTAAGAGAAGGGATAACCATCCGTGGCTAACTAAGGAAATAAGGGAGGGTATCAAAATTGAAAACAAAGGCATACAATGTGGCCAAGAGTAGTGGGAGGCCAGAGGATTGGGAAATTTTTAAAAGCCAGCAGAAAATGACTAAACAAATGATTGAGAGGTAAGATAAATTTTTAAAGTAAACTAGCACGAAGTACACAAACAGATAGTAAGAGTTTCTACAGGTAGATAAAAAGGAAAAGAGTGGCTAAAGTAAATGTTGGTCGCCTGGAAGATGAGACTGGGGAATGAATAATGGAGAACAGGGAAACGGCAGAGACATTGAACAAATATTTTGTATCGATCTTCACAGTAGAAGACACTAAAAACATCCCAATAGTAGATAATCAACGTGCTATAGGTAGGGAGGAACTTAATAAAATCACTATCACTAATGAAGTAGTACTAGGTAAAATAGTGGGACTAAAGGTGGACAAGTCCCCTGGACCTGATGCCTTACATCCTAGGGTCTTAAGAGAAGTGGCTGCAGAGATAGTGGATGCATTAGTTGTAATCTACCAAAATTCCCTGGATCCTGGGGCGGTCCCAGCAGATTGAAAAAGGAGACAGACAAAAAGCAGGAAACTATAGACCGGTTAGCCTAACATCTGTCGTTGGGAAAATGCTGGAGTCCATTATTAAGGAAGAAGTAGCGGGACATTTGGAAAAGCATGATTCAATCAAGCAGAGTCAGCATGGTTTTATGAAAGGAAAACATGTTTGACAAATTTGCTGGAGTTCTTTGAGGATGTAACAAGCAGGGTGGATAAGGGGGAACCAGTGGATGTGGTGTATTTGGATTTCCAGAAGGCATTCGATAAGGTGCCACATAAGAGGTTACTGCACAAGATAAAAGCTCATGGGGTTGAGGGTAATATGTTGGCATGGATGAAGGATTGGCTAACTAACAGAAAACAGAGAATCTGGATAAATGAGTCATTTTCCGATTGGTAAACAGTGCCTAGTGGGTTGCCGCAGGGATCGATGCTGGGTTCTCAACTATTTACAATCTATATTAATGACTTGGATGAAGGGACCGAGTGTAATGTAGCCAAGTTTGCCGATGATACAAAGATGGGTGGGAAAGCAAATTGTGAGGAGGACACAAAAAATCTGCAAAGGGATATAGACAGGCTAAGTGTGTGGGCAAAAATTTGGCAGATGGAGTATAATGTGGGAAAATGTGAGGTTATCCACTTTTGCAGAAATGATAGAAAAGCTAATTATATAATTTAAATGGAGAAAAATTGCAAAGTGCTGCAGTACAGAGAGACCTGGGGGTCCTTGTGCATGAAACACAAAAAGTGAGTATGTAGTTACAGCAAGTAATCAGAAAGGCAAATGGAATGTTGGCATTCCATTGCAAGGGGGATGGAGTGTAAAAGCAGAGAAGTTCTGCTACAATTGGTATTGATGAGGCCATACCTGGAGTACTGCGTACAGTTTTGGTCTCCGTATTTAAGGAAGGATATACTTGCACTGGAGGCTGTTCAGAGAAGGTTCACTAGGTTGATTCTGGAGATGAGTGGATTGATTTATAAGGATAGGTTGTGTAGGTTGGGCCTATGCACATTGGAATTCAGAAGAATGAGAGGTGATCTTATTGAAACTTATAAGATAATGAGGTGGATGCAGAGAGGATATTTCCACTCATAGGGGAACTAAAACTAGGGGACATAGTCTTAGAATAAGGGACTGCCCATTTAAAACTGAGATGAGAAATTTCTTCTCTCAGAGGGTTGTAAATCTATGGTATTCCCTGCTTCAGAGAGCTGTGGACGCTGGGTCATTGAATATATTTAAGGCCGAGATTGACAGATTTTTGAGCGATAAGGAGTAAAGGGTTATGGGGAGCAGGCAGGGAAGTGGAGCTGAGTCCATGATCACATCAGCCATGATCTTATTGAATGGTGGAGCTGGCTTGGGGGACCAAATGGCCTACTCCTGCTCCTATTTTGTATGTTCTTATGAGATGGGAGCAGCTGGCTGTAAAAGGCAAGTGCTTTTTTTAGCACTCCTTATGAGCCAGGAGGAGCAGGAGTGCTCCCCTCAACCCCTTAAGCAAATCTTCTTCTTCTCCTCACTGTTGCGATCTGATGTCTCCCCATGATCTCGAGCCGCCTTCCCCATGATCTGACGAACCCCTTCAACCCGCGATCTTTCACTCCATCCCGATTGTCGGTCCAAACCCCTCCTTCAACTTTCCTGATGAGCATATCAATCTGGCTGCCTGCTGGGTGAGAAACTGAATTTAAAAAATTATAATGAGGTCCTGCCTTTAAGTTCGTCAGGACCTCCGACTCTGGATTTCTGCTATTACCCCTCGCTACCCCGTTCTCTCCCCGTAAGTATCGGGGCCATAATCACTCTGGTTAATTGAATTTAGTGAAAATCGTAAAAGGTTGGTGACAATAGTCACATAGTGAATCAAGTTTGTATTCTAGTCATTTAGAATAAATAACCAGACTGTCATCAGTCTGTTCAAGGTAAGTTAGTTGTCACTTTTGACAAGTGTTAGTTTATGTGGTAAAGTGAGTTACTGTCTGAAAATTTACAGATGAAAGCTGGTCTTCCTTGTATCGAACACAAAATATCTATATTTTTGACACATAATTCAAATACCTTTCAAAGCATCTTGTAAAAGTATAGATAACATTTTGAAGACAATCTCCTGACCTGTGAAGTGGTCCACGAGGTGTGATGGTTTCCGGGAGGTAATCCACAAGGGGGGCCCAGCAGCCTCCATTAACAGGCATTGGCAGAGGCTGTGGTGTATTAGCCTCCACAGTTTTCATCAACCAACTAGCATAAGGAGGCATTGGGTCACCTGAGGGTTATAGAAATAACAATACTGAAGTTATCTCTCATGAAATATTAAAAACGTTCTGGACGTGAAGGTAACTCCCAGTTTATCATTACCTTTCACTTTAAAAACATAACTAATAAATTCTTTAACCACAGCTGTCTAATCACGTGTCAGGAGCTTGACATCACCTTTAGTATTAATGATAAATTTTGCAAGGTCCTGCCTTGCTTGCAGTCAATGCATATTGAAAAATCTCTGGTGTACTTACCACAATTTGCTATCCAGTGAAATTGCAGGTAGTGCAATTTCAATAATAAAAACAGAAAATGCTGGAAATACTCAGCGGGTCATTCCAGCATCTGACCAAAGGTAATTGACCTGAAACGTTAACTCTCTTTCTCTCTCCACAGTTGGAGCCTGACTTGCTGAATATTTCCAGCATTTTCTGTTTTTATTTCAGATTTCCAGCATCCACAGTACTTTGCTTTTATATGAGAATACTGTCAATGTTCTGATTGGCGCTGGCTGTGTGCGAGGTCCTGTCAGCAACAAGCAGTGTCTCATAAAATTTATCCCTAAATATGTGGACTTTTTATATCAAATTTTTTGGAATCAATGACAGAAAATAATTTAGACGCATTAAGAAATGTAATTATTTGGTCTTCTATATAAAATAGAAATTTAACTTCTGGTCCAATAGTGCAATATCACAGTGACAGATGACCTGTAGCCAGATGAACAGTCCTCACCACCTATACCATTCTCGCTGAGCACAGGCAGTTGCCTATATCGGGCAAATGGCACTAACCATTTGCCCTTACCCGCTCTAATAGCCACAGCATTTATATGGCTGGTCCAGGTGACTCCAACAATGTTGCTGGTGGGGGACTCAGTAATACCATTGAATGTTAAGAGGAAGTGGTTAGGCACTATGGGTAATGGAATTGTAAACCTATTTATAAAGAACGGGTTTAAAATTTCATTCACATCATGCACAGAGTAAATCTTCTCTCCCAACCATCACCCCACAGTAAGGACAGGATTAGGTTCAGCTACAACGTGCGCTGCATTTTTCAAGCCTGCAACTTTCCATGCATGAAGAATGATCACATAATGGAAACCAGCCAGCACATATGGAACAGACAATAGTATGAGTCACCACCTTCAGTAGATGATGAATTGGAGGGAAAATGGGAAAGAGAAAATAAATCCTTGGATATGTTGTATAACATTGTACAACAAAGTAATATCCAATTTGAATCGAATTATGAGGAACAGCTTCATAACTGAGTCAGGACTTAGTGAGCTTTCCTCAGCTGAGTATTCCATTGCTATCTGTTGTTTATCTTCCATTCCAAATTAGCAGTGGAATAGTTAACTTCACTTTTTTATATTGCATTATGGGTGTAATGTGAAAAATTCAGATAACAAAGTGCAATAGCATATTTAGCTTAATTTGTGATGGTTGATCTGCAACCAGCTGAATGGGGAATATTCATGTTTACTGCCTTGAGAATTTCCTTTTTAATATTCTACATTTTGATCGGTTATTTTGGCTATTAATCGACAGTAGCATAATTCAATATACCATGTCAGAAAGAATGTCTTTTATGTCTGACATTGCTTAAGCACATTTTATGGTTGGTGTGAACTAATCTCTGGGTTGACAGATGACTTGTGGATGATTCTATTGATGGATTGTGTTTGTTAAGAGGTATGTGGAAAGTGTGAGGTCATGCAGTTGGGCATAAAAAAAATCAAAGAGCAAATTATTATTTAAATGGAGAAAGATTGCAAAGTGCTGCAGTACAGCAGGACCTGGGGGTACTGGTGCATGAAACAGAAGGATAGTATGCAGGTACAGCAAGTGACCAGGAAGGCCAATAGAATCTTGGCCTTTATTGCAAAGGGGATGGAGTATAAAAGCAGGGAAGTCTTGTTACAGCTGTACAGGGTATTGGTGAGGCCACACCTGGAATACTGTGTGCAGTTTTGGTTTCCATATTTTCAAAAGGATATGCTTGCTTTGGAGGCAGTTCAGAGAAGGTTCACTAGATTCCGGCAATGAGGGGTTGACTTATGAGGAAAGGTTGAGTAGGTTGGGCCTCTACTCATTGGAATGCAGAAGAATGAGAGGTGATCTTATCGAAACATGTAAGATTATGAGGGGGCTTGACAAGATGGATGCAGAGAGGGTGTTTCCACTGGTGGGGGAGACTAGAACTAGAGGGCATGATCTTAGAATAAGGGGCTTCCCATTTAGAACTGAGATGAGGAGAAATGTCTTCTCTAAGGGTTGTGAATCTGTGGAATTCGCTGCCTCAGAGAGCTGTGGAAGCTGGGACATTAAATAAATTTAAGACAGAAATAGACAGTTTCTTAAACGATAAGGGGATAATGGGTTATGGGGAGCGAGCAGGGAAGTGGAGCTGAGTCCATGATCAGATCAGCCATGACCTTATTGAATGGCAGAGCAGGCCCAAGGGGCCGTATGGCCTACTCCTGCTCCTATTTCTTATGTTCTTATGTTCTTATGTGTGATTTATTTTCCACAGATTCAATTGGCTGAAGTGTATGTTTGATTAATAGGTGATCTATAGGGCCTTTTCAGGCTGCAACAACAGCTGAAGAATTTTACAGCTTTTAGAAGTTCCCTGATGACATCAAACACAGAATTCTGTTCCTAAATGGATCCTTGTGTGGAAATATGTAAGTGCTAGCCACTGTAATAGTCAGGAGGAAGTCATGGAACCAATTACTTAAGACACTCAATGCTAGGGAGAAACTGATGTTTTTTCAAGCAACATTTAACATACACTAGCATTCAATCTTGGCATAGGCACATAGACAGCATTACTGAATTCAGTCTGAGCAAACATTTACTTTGTAGAGAAGCAGTGCAGTTGAAGTAACCCATTTAGCCAACTGCTAGTTGCAAACAGCATGAGATGAACTAATAACTTAAATGTAATAAGTAAGAAAGTACTCACCTTTCTCATCATCATAGGAGCCCCCAGAGCTGTTGCTGTACCTTGATTCAAGACGAGAATGTGCTCTTATCACAACATTGTTGAACCTTAAGAAAATATGGAAAAAAATTGCCATATTGACCACATTCTAAAACAGGAATATATGGCATAAATTATTGTTTAGTCATTTAAAAGGAGAACAGTCAGCTTTTAATGGAAAACATATATGATCTTTTATTTATTAGGGAATCCTCCAAATTTCTTCCTTTTTCTCTCCTCTTCCAAAAGTTGTAATTCATGCTGCAGTATAGCTACAGTTCGATCATTCATCATGTGCATGCTTAGTTAGTAGCAGGCTATTTAACCGTTCTCACTCAGCAACCGCACCCGTGTACTTTGAAGCAAGGACACTGAATAACAACTAGGAGCTGAAACTTTGGCTAATTTTTCCCTTCCCTCACCTGGAGATATGGAGGCTCAGAATGGTGCAATTACCGACTGAGCCAGCAGTGTTTACATGCAATACCTATTTTTTTTAATAAAAGGACCAGCCAAATGACATTTTGGGGGAGAATTTCCCACACCCACCCTTGGCTTTCTTTCCTCATTGACTCCAACTGAGACATAGGTGCAAGGATGCCAGCCTTTTTCCAGGGGCTCAGCCAAGTGGTCATGCTTCATGTGAGATCTTAGATAGTGAGTGTTGACAGCTATTCCATTGTGGGAAATGAAAGTGGACCCCAATCGTATCCTCATGCAATGTCCATATGCATACACTTTCCAACTAGGGAAATGCTCATCGACATCAGTTGCTGGCCATGAAATTCAACTTCCACCTGAAATGGGCGTGAAGTCAGTGCAATGGTTGCTTCACCTGTTTGTTTGTGCCGAATCCCGAACCAAATTTGGGTTCAGGTCTCAAATGGTACCAGTGAGCTCCAGGTGCCAAATGGATGCCCTGTTGCAGCTCACTAGTTCTGGGAGCACAGGAAGTCGGCCACTTCCTACGCTGATCCGATGGGCAGATCGGGTCTGGGGGAGAGGCGACCCTGTGGTGGGGAGAGTCTTGAATGAAGCCAGAGTTTTTTTTGTGAGTCCAGGAGGAGCACTCTTGCTTCTCCTGGGACCACAAAAATAAAAGCTCAAAAACTTTGAGAGCAGTCCAGTATTCTGTTCTGAGTACTGGTGGGGGTGACGTGTCAGAAGAACAGAAGAAACGTAAGAAATAGAAGCAGGAGTAGGCCACCTGGTCCCTTGAGCCTGCTCCGCCATTTAATATCATGGCTGATCTGATCATGGACTCAGCTCCACTTCCCTGCCCGCTCCCCATAACCCTTTATTCCCTTATTGTTCAAAAATCTGTCTATCTCCACCTTAAATATATTCAATGATCCAGCCTCCACAGCTCTCTGGGGCAGAGAATTCCATAGATTTACAACCCTGAGAAGAAATTCCTCCTCATCCTCAGTTTTAAATTGGTGACCTCTTATTCTGAGACTATGGGGCCGATTTTCATCAAGGCCTCCGCCTGCCCAAGTGCCGCCTATGGCTGCCGAGGTCCCAAGATGGGGTGCCAGGCTGCCTGTTGGCGGCCTGGCCGAACCCGGGGCAATAATTGTCCGGCTGATCGGGAAGTCGGCCAGCAAAAAAAAAACATGGCGGCTGCAGCAGTGTGCCCTCCCCTGGAAGGGCCGTCGCGCTGCCGTGGCTCAAACACAAGAAACCAGGTGCACCGACAGAAAAAGCTGTTGGTGGCAACGTGCGGCGGATCAAGGATTTTCTGAGGTAAATTTCATGCGGAGTGGGATGGAGGTGCGGGAGAGCGGCTGTGCACTCTTTGATGACACAACTGATGCAGTTGGCAGCAGCGAGGTGGAAGTGGGGACCGCCCGAAAAATCCCCATGGTGAATTTGGATCATGGCGGCCAATGGAATCTGCCGCATGGCTGCCGCAAAACAGCAGTAATGGGCCTTATCCGGATTCTAAATTTTGGCTCCATTGACTCTAACAACTTTTTCTATTCGTAAAATTCTTATGCTCTTACACGATCTCAGGAAACAGGGCAGTACATGAAGTTATCACGTCAGCCTGGAGCTTCTGAATAGATGTGAGATGCTTCTTAAAAGGTACAGTATCTGGACCAGATTAGGGTTCGGGATAATTGCATTAGTTGGCCTTCACTAACCCCCACTCCAAATAATGTCAGCTATCTTTATAGACTGGAAGAAAGGCTATAATTTACTGAACATAAACCAGGTGTGTTTGCGCTGTGCCCTATCTGCGGAAATTAATCCCCAATATTTTTTAAGCTTCCACATGTAGTAGAATGTGCACAGACCATTTCAAATTAACACACCAAACATACTTCACCACATATGTTCTTATGTAAGATAAAAGCCTAAAAACATAAGAAATATGAGCAGGAGTAGGCCATATGACCCGTTGAGCCTGCTCCGCCATTTAATACAATCTTGGCTGATCTGATCATGGACTCAGGTCCACTTCCCTGCCCACTCCTCATAACCCCTTATTCCCTTATCTGTTAAGAAACTGTCTATCTCTGTCTTAAATTTATTCAATGTCCCACAGCTCTCTGAGGCAGCGAATTCCACAGATTTACAACCCTCTGAGAAAATACATTTTTCCTCATCTGTTTTAAATGGGCGGCCCCTTATTCTAAGATTATACCTCCTAGTTCTAGTCTCCCCCATCAGTGGAAACATTCTCTCTGCATCCACCTTGTCAAGCCCTCTTATAATCTTATACGTTTTGCTAAGATCACCTCTCAATCTTCTGAATTCCAATGAGTAGAGGCCCAACCTACTCAACCTTTCCTCATAAGTCAACTCCCTCATCGCCGGAATCAACCTAGTGAACCTTCTCTGAACTGCCTCCAAAGCACTTGCTGGACCTGCATACTGACCTTTTATTTTCATGCACAAGTATCCCCAGGTCCTGCTGTACTGCAGCACTTTGCAATCTTTCTCCATTTAAATAGTAACTTGTTCTTTGATTTTTTTTCTGCCAATGTGCATGACCTCACACTTTCCAACATTATACTCCATCTGCCAAATTTTTGCCCACTCACTTAGCCTGTCTATATCCGTTTGCAGGTTAGGGTTGTATCTTAGGGTACAATTTATATGCTGTAACATAGAAAAAACTTTTTATGAAGAGTATTGTACACATTTTTGCTGAACTTGAAGCCATCTGGTACTTAACCAAATCCATCACTATTTAGCTGTCACTTAACGAAGAAATACTGTACTACAATTTTTAGCACAGATAAGCTATTGATGAGATTTAAGATTTCACACAAACCTCTCCTCGGTTTCTTTCATCATTCGGCCCTCATCTATTTCTGGGAAACTTTCTTGTCCAGCTACCAGAGTGTTGGTGCTAGACGTAGTTCCTGTAACAATAATTATATTTAATCGACACAATGACACAGGTTACTCAATAATGGCTTTAACAATCTGGCAAGAGTGCGTTTTTCTGTTTAATAAAAGACTAGCATATGAATACTTTGCAAATTTGCATGACATTCCTTTGTCTGCTGTTCCAACAGAAGCATTAACGTGTCCAGGTTGTACCTCTCCAGTCTGGGAAACTTTAGTCCGGAAACATCCCTGGTCTGGCATCAGTCCCGGCGTGGACTGCCCCTTTAAGCGGTGCTGCAGCGTGCAGGCTGGGATGAACCGGGGTGCTACTGCGGTGTGTGTGTATAGCGATTGGCTGAAGCGACTGTCAATCAGTGAATGTGCGCGGCGATTGGCTGGAGCGGCTATCAGTCAGTGCAGGTTCTGCTGGTGCTGGAGACCACGCCCATAGGTTGCGAGCAGGAGCCACAGGCACGGAGCGTGCGCATGTTGCACAATGGCAATGCCTGCAGCTCGCCCTCTCTCTCTGGCTGTCCCTCTCTGAGGGGTCTGTGTCTGTGCATTGTGAAAAGCGCTCTAACCTGCTCGGGGGTCGGTGAGGGAGGCAGGCTCTGACTCTCCATCTCAGGATCCATCGCACACTCCACGCTGCAAGAACCGCTGTATGTGTATGGGCCGCCACGGTCTCGGGGGTTGTTTTGTGTGTGTGTGTGTCTCAGTGCGAGGAGGCTGCCGCTTCCACCAGTCAGGTTCTACTCACGGCTTACACATGGACTGGCGCCAGGAGTAGGATTGTGGGTATGGGTTGGCATCTCTCCTCGACTTTATCCTCCACTTTATCTTCGATCTCCAGTTTTTTTTGTGTGTATGGATGTGATTTTTTTGAGGTGTTGGTATTGGTGTCCACTGAGGTAAACGGGTCGGACAAGGAAAGAGAAGGGAAGAGCAGGCACTGACTGAGGTGCCGAAGATGGGCCTGAGGATTTTTAAAAAACGGAGTGATTCTGGACGACTAAATGCTGCGCGGTAGGCTTCTGCGCAGCACATGCGCAGAATGCGTCCAGGTCGTTGTCAGCAGCGTTTTCATCAGTTGACCTCCCGTAGTTCGAAAAATTCTCTGATCCGGCACCGGTCAGATCCCAAGGGTGTCGGACCAGAGAGGTCCAACCTGTACTGCAATTTTCAGCACTACGTCTGAGACGTTTTCTCAGATTCAATAAAGTTAGTGTACACTATTTCTTCGTACAGCTAACTAGTGATGGATTTGAATAAGTATCGATACTCATAAAAATTAAACAGAAAGAAAAATACTATAGATGCTGGAACTCTGAAGGTCAGACAGCATCCTGATAAAACACGAGTCAGTTGATGTTTCAGATATAAACCTTACTCAGAACTGACCTGCTGAGCATCTTTAGCATTTTATGTTTTTGCTTCAGATTACATTTAATTATGTTTTGTTTGAAATAAAGCAGTTCATGTCTGTGTTAAACTAATAAATAAAGAAATGTCATAGAAATATACTAAGCATTTGTATGCTAATATCACAAATAGCAATTTGGATTTTTTTTTATCTCCAACCTGATAAGGAAACAAATACCTGGGTGCCGTAATTGCCCCTTTTTTAAAAAGAGTAGTTACCATCTCAAAGAGGTGATAACGGGGTGGAAAGAAGTTTGGGCGGACTCTCCGACAATTGGGACATTGCCCTCTTGATTTTTTGAGACGGAGTAGGTATCCGCCCTGCTCCTGTGCGAGCGGTGATAATGATGTCATTGGAGCGTGCACCGCCTGGTCCTTGTCCTGGAGCGACATTGCCCTCAAACAGTCGAGCGACCGCTGGTTGGTGCCGACAGCTTCGTGCAGTGGGAAGCTGGCAGTGACTGGGCGGCATGTCCGCCCTTAAAGAGGAGGGCATTTTATTTTAATTGTTGGCCGACTCTGCAGTCGGCCCGACATTGGGGCCATGGTTTCGGGCGGGCCGCCAACAGGCATCCTGACTCCCTCTCTTGGGCGCCGGGCCGCTGGCCCAGCCGAAGCCCTCCCTGATGGCCCAGTGGGCGCCAAGTAGACCTCGCAGTGTCCCTCCCCTTTAAGTGACAGCAGTACACCAAAATCCATTAAAAACACTTTTGTCTCACCTGATGCAGCTGTGGAAGTCTTACTGCTTGCAGCAAAGCGGTAAAAAGGTGGATTATCACAGTGCAGGACAACAGGGTTTACAGGTTCTGTCTGTTGCATCTCGAACAACAACTCTTCCATTGTCTGAATAGTGTTATTACGACACAAGTAGATTACTACTTTCTTTATCTGAAACATGATAGATTCACATTTATTACAGAAACAACAATTTTGATATAATGCACTTAATGTAGAAAACGTCCAAATGCACTTTATAGAGGTGTATGGTTTTTTCAAACAAAATAGAGAGGGGGATAAAAAAGGAGGGACCATCACAATATTGGTTAAAGGAACAATTACAGCTGTGAGAAGGGATGATATGTTAGAAGGATCATCAAATGAGGTCATATGGGGGTCAAAGGAACAATTACAGCTGTGAGAAGGGATGATATGTTAGAAGGATCATCAAATGAGGTCATATGGGTTGAACTGTAGAACAATAAAGGGGCGATCACATTGCTGGGAGTGTACTACAGATCCCCATATAGTCAGAGGGAGATAAAACAGCAAATATGTAGCAAATTTCTGAGAAGTGCAAAAACAATAGGGCAGTAATAGGGGATTCAAACGACCCTAATATTAACTGGGTTAGAAACATTTTAAATGGTATAGAGGGTGCAGATTTCTTAAAATGCATTCAGAAGAACTTTTTTTAGCCAGTACATAACAAGCCCAACACCTGTACCTAGTACCTAGTTTTTCTGTACCTAGTTTTATGAAATGAAGCTGGGCAGGTGGAAGAGGTATCAGCATTTTTATTAGATTTAGCGTAGTTATGGAAAAGTTCAAAGACTGACCACGAGTAAAATTTCTCAATTGGGGAAAGGCCAATTTTACTCAGCTGAGATGTGATTTAGCAAAAGTGGACTGGAAACAATTACTTGAAGGTAAATCAGTGGCAGAGCAGTGGGAGGCATTCAACGAGTAAATATGTTACCATAATCTCAAATCTAGAGCCCTCTGGATGTCAAGCGGCATACAGGGTAGGATATGGCAAAAAAGGGAAGCTTATGTCAGATTCCCAGAGCTAAATACTGCAGAAAGCCTGGAGGAGTATAAAAAGTGCAGGGGTGAAATTAAAAAGGAAATTAGGAAAGCAAAGAGAGGGCTTGAAAAAATATTGCAAGTAAAATCAAACAAAACTCAAAGATGTTTTATAAATACATAGGAAAGAGGATAACTCAAGAAAGAGTAGGGTCTACTAGAGACCAAAAAGATAACCAGTGTGTGTAGGATGTGGGTATGGTTCTTAATGAATACTTTGCGTCTGTTTTCACAAAAGAGAGCGGCAATGCAGACATTGTCATTAAGGAGGAGGAGTGTGAAATATTAGATGAGATAAACATAGTGAGAGAAGAAATATTAAGGGGTTTAGCATCTTTCAAAGTAGATAAATCGGCGGACCCGGATGAGATGTATCCCAGCCTGTTAAGAGATGCAATGGAGTAAATAGCGGAGGCTCTGACCATCATTTTCCAATTCTCTCTGGCTACAGGTGTAGTGCTGGAGAACAGCTAGCATTGTACCTTTGTTTGAAAAGGGAGAAAGGGATAGATTTGGATTTTAGCAAAGCTTTTGACAAGGTCCCACATGGCAAACTGGTCAGAAAGGTAAAAGCCCATGGGATCCAAGGGAAAGTGGCAAAATTGGCTCAGTGGCAGGAAGCAAAGGGTAATGGTCCACGGGTGTTTTTGTGACTGGAAGGCTGTTTCCAGTGGGGTTCTGCAGGGTCCAGTACTTGGTTCCTTCTTTTGTGGAATATATCAATGTACTACAAATTGCCCCCCACCCGTTTCGATGTTTTTTATCGCAGCTGTGGTGAACTCTTTCGGGAAATTCCACTTTGTTTTTTTTTGTTTTCATCAGGAAGTCGGTCATAATGGGGGGTGGTGACTACACCTAAGGGGCAAAAACGCGGCGTTGACAACAACTGAGGTGCGGAAGTTGCGGTGGCGCGTATTCACCGCCGCGATGTTGTCATCATGGTGCCGCGTCGTCATGTCACTCCCCTTCACTTAAAGGGGAGAACCTCTGCGCTTTTTAAACTTCGGTCCACTGGGCCACCAGGGAGGGTTTTGGCCAGGCCAGCAGCCTGGCACCCAAGAGGGGGTGCCAGGCTGCCTGTTGGCAGCCCAGTTGAACCCGAGGGCATAATTGTCGGGCTGACCTGCCAGTCGGCTGACAAAAAAAACATGGCGACAAAGTCAGTGAGCCCTCCCCTTTAAGGGAAGCTGCACAGCTGCCACAAAAGGCCACAGCCTCACTGGACCATCGGGGAAAAGGTTGTTTTGGCACCGCCAGGCGGGCAGACGATTTTCCGAGGGGCATGCCACTGTCAGATCGGTTAGATCGGCGGTGCACACAGTGATGACGTGCTTAACACTGATTGGCAGCAGAGGAGCGGTAAGGATGGGGGGGGGTTTGGGGCACCGCCGGGAAAACTTGGGAGAGCAATTGGGTTAGCAGTGGCCATTCCACCAAAAGTTGGTGACCACTCCACTCCACAGCGTGGCCGCCAATTTGTGGTGGTAACAGGCCTTAAGGAAAGGGGCAATTTCGGTCCCTTAGACTTCAATGTAGGTGGCATGATTAAGATGTTTCCAGATGATACAAAAATTAGCCGTGTGGTTGATAGTGAGGAAGAAAGCTGTAGATTGCACAAAGATATCGATGAACTTGTCAAGTGAGCAGAAAAATGGCAAATTAAATTCAGTATGGAGAAGTGTGAGGTAATGTAATTGGGGATGGCTAACAAGGTGAGGGAATACACAATCAATGGTAGGATACTGAGAAGTGTAGAGGATCAGAGGGACCTTGGAGTACATGTCCATAGATCCCTGAAAGTAGCAGGACAAGTAGATAAGGTGGTTAAGAAGGCATACAGGATAATTTCCTTTATTGGCGAGGCATAGACTATAAGAGCAGGGCGGTCAGGCTTGTATTGTATAAAACACTAGTTAGGTCATAGCTAGAGTACTGCGTACAGTTCTGGTCACCACAACAATAAAGATGTAATTGCACTAGAGAGGGTAGGGAGAAGATTTCTGAGGATGTTGCCAGGATTGGAGAATTTTAGCAATGAGGAAAGATCAGATAGGCTGGAGTTGTTTTCTTTAGAACAGAGGAGGTCAAGGGGAAACTTAATTAAGGTGTATAAAATTATGAGGGGCCTAGATAGAGTGGATAGGAAGGATCTATTTCCCTTAGCAAAGAGGTCAATAACCAGCGGGCATAGATTTAAAGTAATTTGTAGAAGGATTAAATGGGAGTTGAGGAAAACATTTTCATCCAGAGGCTAGTGGGCGATTGGAACTCACTACCTGAAAGAGTGGTAGAGGCAAAAACCGTCATTGCATTTAAAAAGTACTAGGATATGCACTTGAAGTGCCATAACTTACAAAGCTATGGACCAAGACTGGAAAGTGGAATTTGGCTCGATCGATCTTTTTTAGCTTGCACAGACATGATGGGCTGAATGGCCACCATCCGTATTGTAAATTTCTATGATTCTAAGGAAAACATGGACATCATTCAAGGAAGGAGATATTAGGAGTGGTGACCAAAAGGTTGTTAAAAAGGTGGATCGTAAAGGAGGGGAAGCAGATGGCAAGGTTTGAGGGTGTTCCAGAGCATGGGGCCTAGGCAGATGAAGGCATGGCAGCCAATGGGGGAGGGAATCTAAAGTGGGGGTGGGGGGAATGCACGAGGCCAGAGTCAGAGTCTGGGAGTGGTTGTAGTAGTGAAGGAAGTTGTGAGATCGGGAGAGATGAGACTATAATGGAATTTAAATATAAGCATGATCATTTTAAATCTGAGTTGTTGAGGGACTGAGAGCCAATATAGGCGGGGATTGGGGCGGGGGGGCATTGTGCAAGAATGTGAAAGGGCATGGATGCCCACATTTATTTTTGTCTTCTAACAGTAGTCTCCTCATCAGCTCTTGTTCCAAATGGGTGGAGCGTCACCAAGATGCTGCAGTCAAATTGTGGGATGGCTATATAATTTGTATCAAAGTCAGGGGTCCAATGAGCCTAGCCTACAGCTTGCACCCGCTTTGCGCTTGCCAACTCTAACACGACATGCCAGGCACCTCAGGCATGTTGTAAACCTCGGGCCTCTGTGCTCAGTAATAAGTAGTGCCCACCATTTTACTATCATTTCTCTTCTGTTACTGTAGGCCCGGAAGATCAGTGTCAGCACAGCCAGTAATCCAGAAGAAGCTCCTTACACCATACACAAATGTATCATTCTCAGCAACATTTGAAATCACCAGCACAGCTATACACACCTTGGAAGATGCCATTAGTAAGCTTTAGGCGTTTGCACCAGATGAATCAAAGTACACAGGTCAGGAGGAGCAAATGGAGGTATTAAAGAAGGAGAAGTAACTTGCTGCCTTGAGGGCTACAGGGATGGCCAATAATTTTCTGTACTTTGGGAAATCCAGCAGTGTGATGAAACTGGGTAGCCATGTCATGCTCTTATTGCCACTCAGTGAGAAAGCAGGAGGCAGTGTTACCCCTGTTTGATTAACCATGCAGCAAACACTTGGACATTTATGGTAGAAATTTGACTGATACGGTGGATGATCATATGCTGCTTAGAAGGAAGTGGAGGAAGTGAAGTTAAGAGAGGAGTTGACTTTGATTATCAGTGGCAGCATCATCCCTATAGTGAAGGCTGGCTACAGATCTCCTTGCAGTAGATGGCATAGCTGTACCACTGACACTGTGCTGAGCCACAATTTGTGAAGGATGGGACAATGGAGGATGCAGGCAGTTCAACCTGGATGTTTTCCCTGCTATGCCTTCTTTCATCTTCAATCATTATTACTGAAACTGGAATACATTTAACAATAACCCCATCATTCACTTTAAATTGACTTGCCAAGCAGGACGGAACTCGGTAGCTCACATTTATTTACTGAGGTGGAGTGAATGTGTGTATTCTGGGATCCTCACCCTCACCACCCCGACCCCTTTGTACCCCGAGGGGGAAATTGCCCCACGGGCAGCGAGGATGGTGCCAGCTTTGCGGGCAGACATCCGCCGCCGGGGTACCCTTTAAAGGGGAGGCCAGTTGTGCCATGGGCTGCCATATTTTTCTGTCGGCCGATTCTTCTATCGGCCCATTAGTGGTGGCCCTCGCCTTAACCAGGCCACCATCCTGCAGCCCGGCACTCTGTTTTGGGTGCCGGGTTGTTGACCCGGTCGAAGGCATCCCTGGTGGCCACCAAAGGGACTGCAGAGTGTGCAGCGGCCCTGCCCTTTAATTGAAGGGGAGGGGCATTCTGCCGTGTCAACGCTATGCGTAACATCTACGTAGCACTGATGTTGCTGGCGAGGCACTGGACTCAGCATCACGCTACCGCCCCGGGAGCAACCCTCCATGGACGTGGAGTGCCTCCATTAGCGCTCCGCCACTGTTGAGGGGCGGAATTTCCGGGCCTTGCGATAAATGTCCCGGCCCTGGAATGTTACCGCCTCCAAATGGGGCGCGCGGCAAATTTGCCCTGGGTATTTATTGCAGTATTTCTTTGAGTGTGATTCAGCCTCCTCAATTATCGTTGTATTCTCGCCTTGCTGTCACTGGCGAGTTTCAGATGTGCCGTTAAATTTGAAAGGGAGTTGAAATATCGCTCCAATTGAGCAATTAACATATGTTAATAGGTAACCCTCCTCTCCTGAAGGGGTTATGCTCCCTATTTTTTCTGGTTTTCACCCCTATCCTCACCCAGACCCACGTGCTCCTCCAGGTTAAAATTCCCCCAGTGAATCAACTGGTTCTAAGTAAACATTTTATACAGACTTTGATTAAAAATAGAGAATAAAACATCCAAAAATAAATCCAGCATTTCCTGCAAAAAACAGCTAAATCTCACCCTAACAAAAAGTCCTCTATCCTAATATATATGCATTTTAACCTGAGTGAAAACTGAGAAGTTTTCCAGTGGCCACGAGGTGGGAGCACTGGTGTCTGATTTCCTGGTCTTTGTCTTTGCAAGACCAGTTCATTTAGCAGAAATTGTAGCCCATTAATTTGGATCATCAAGTGCAAATTCCATGCAATTATAGAAATATATATGAAAAGCAACATTTGATAACAACTTTGAAAAACAAACAGCATAATTTGCAATATTAATTGATTCCTAAATGAGGTGTATAAAATACAGTAATGAGTGAACTTTCATTGCTTAAAATACTAAAAATATTGCAGATGTAGATAGGTTTCTCCTGCTATGCATTATTCACCAATTGTGCACACCTGCCATTGTGAAATTAACAGTATATCATATGTATTGCTGGCCAAAGCTACTCACATACAACAGAAGAGATGTATCACTGCTAACTCCACAAAGGCTGACCAGAAATTGCAGGGCAATCCTGAGATTATTGCTCCATTTTTCATTGTCTACCAGTGCATTCCAGGCATTTTCCATCTCTGATCCAGGAACTTCATCTCCATACTGGAAAAAGAACCAAAAAAATATTGTTTTTAATTATGAGTTTAAGTGGCCGAAATTGCCCTCTGCCCCAAACGGGGTACAGAATTCAAAATAAATTATTATTCTCCACCCCAATCCATGGAATATAGAATACAGGGGGCAGAGAAATAGGATTAGAGTAGTTGAAGAGCTGGCATTGGCAGAGACATGATGAGCTGAATTGCTTCCTTCTGTGCTGGAGTGCCAGTGATTCTAAGTGCCATCAATGTCAGTGATAACCTCTCTTTTGTTTGAAGTATCTTCTGCTTTGGGCTTTGACATTTAATCAAAGGAACAATTTGTCCTTTATAATTACTGACAAATGGAACCAATCATTACTGTCTCCATCCTTCTCCCCAACTTCTCGCTGAGGCAGAACCACTGTTCACAACCTTGGTGTCATATTTCATCCTGAAATTAACTTTCGATCACATATCCGTAGCATAACTAAGACTGCCTATTTCCACCTCTGTAAGGTCGCCCGTCTTCACCCTTGCCTCAGCTCATCTGCTACTGAAGTCCTCATCCATGCCTTTGTTACCTCTAGTCTTGAATATTATCATCATCATCATAGGCGGTCCCTCGAACCGAGGATGACTTGCTTCCACGTCAAAAAGTTCACAGGTATTTCAATGATGGACCAAAAATTCCAGGTCCGAACTAAATCTTGAAGGGTGGAAGATGCCTGTGCTTGGATTTTTTTAACGTGTAGTGACCATTGCACACCAGCCACCACACGGGCTTGTCAGAGCTAGGTCGTGGTCCAGTAGCAAGGATTAACCAAGACGACTGGAGACCTGCTCTGCTGCACGGACCTAGTGCGCACACATATTGCAGTGTGGGCTGTATCGTGCTGCCCCTGGGCCCTCGCTTGTTCTGGACCCCGAACACGTGCTTCCCACATTCTACTCTATGTAAACTGGGGGTGATCCAAAACTCAGCTGCCCATGTCCGAACTCGCACCAAGTCCCACACACCCATCACCCCTATGCTCGTTGACCTACATTGGCTCCTGGTTAAGCAATGCCTCGATTTCAAAATTCTCATCCTTGTTTTCAAGTTCCTCCATGACCTCGCTCTTCCCTATCTCTGTAATCTCCTCTAGCTCCACAACTCCCAGAGATGTCTGCTCTCCTCTAATTCTGCCGTCTTGAGCATCCCTGATTATATTCGCTCAACCATTGGTGGTTGTGACTTCTGTTGACTAGGCCCTAAGCTCTGGAATTCCTTGCCTAAACCTTTCCACCTCGCTACCTCTTTTTTCCTTCAAGACGCTCCTTAAAACCTACCTCTTTGACCAAGCTTTTGGCCACCTGCCCTAATTTCTCCTTATGCGGCTCGGTGTCAAATTTTGTGTCTTATAATACTCCTGTGAAGTGCCTTGGGACATGTCACTACCTATATAAATACAAGTTGTTAAGTATTGTACATTTCTGTTCCTGGTGTTCTCCTATTTCTTTTCTTCTCCACCCACCTCCCAAACCACCATTTGAAGATAATTTTTAAATCCCTAATCCATTTATCCTGAATAAGCCGACAAGGAGACAAACTATTCTGAAGTGTTCAACAACTGCTAGGAGATATAGACAACATGTATGGGTTCCCAAATTCTCCAACCTTTCCTTCCTCCTTACATCTACTTAGAGCATCCCTAAGATTGTTTGGTTGTTTTTGGCATTTTAACGAAGAAGGAAATTTGCATTTAAATAAGCTTCATTCCACTAAATAACTTCTTTCTGCAGCTCAATAGTGTATCACTACACATTTTTTTTCGAATGGATTAGGAAGATAAGACATGAATAAATTTGGGGCAAAGCAGGTTCTGTGTCTTCCCTACTACTGGTGACTTATATGATGAGAACAGTACTGTTACCTGCCTTTAAGGCTACACTGTCTGCATACTTAAAACTATTAAAAAGAAAAATATTGTCGCTTCTGGAAATCTGGAATCAAAACAGAAAATTCTGGAAGCATTCACAACATCCAAGTAGAGAGGAATTTAGGATTAATGTTGCAAGTTGATAACCTTTCGTCAGAACCAAATTAAAGGTCATCAACCTGAAACGTTGACCCTACTTTCCTCTTTCCACAGATGGGCCGCGATTTCGCCAACGGGTGCGAGTGGCATCAGTGGTGTGCAGGGAATGCACTCCCAGCAGCAGCCCACCCTCCAACAGCAATCTTCCGTGACTGGGGCTTGTTAAGCCTGACCTGCGGGTTTCCTGGCCAATTAATTGGAAGTGGGTCTAATGACGTCATCCGATGATGCGTCATCAGCCGATTTCCTTAAAGGGACCATGCCCAACTATTTTTTGACAGTTCATCTGTCAGTCTTTTGCAGCACTGAGTTACTGCAAACACTGACAAGCACTACACAAAGGTGGACAGCTGCACCCAGGCTCTCCCGTGACTCCCTCCAGATGCTTAGGAGGGAATCACAGCACGCAGGGAGGTTCTCTTTCCCAGGAGATCAACGCAGCCTGGTTGCACATTACACATGCGGGCGCAAGCAGGGATGTTGTCTGGAGAAGCAGGGATGTCGTCTGGAGGAGCTGGCTGCGGTGGCGCAAACCTTTCAATGATCTCAGTAGATTACGAAGCGCTACTGCAAAGCCACACTCAATCTCATCCTGCTGTGCCACTCATCATAACCCGATCTCTCTGCCTTCCCTAGTCTACCCCTGCACAATCCTAACTCACACCAACTTATCTTGCACCTCCACCCATCTGTGTCTCTCTCTATCTACATTATCAGTTCCCCATTTCACTAGCCACTGCTCACACTCATCCTTGTCCAATCATACCAACTATCAACGCACAAAGGTAGGCATTCAGTCCTTTAGCTAATGTTCATGTATAGTTAATGTTGATGTGCTGTCAAACATTGAAATCTTTATTTTCAGGAGGGGGAGGGTGAACATCCAGTTGTCGTGGTGCATTTTGGTACCAACGATATAGGTAAAAAAATGGGATGAGGTCCTACAAACTTAATTTAGGGAGCTAGGAGTTAAATTAAAAAGTAGGACCTCAAAGATAGTAATCTCAGGATTGCTACCAATGCCACGTGCTAGTCAGATTAGGAATGACAAGGTAACTAAGATGAATACGTGGCTTGAGGAGTGGTGCAGAAGCGAGGAATTCAAATTCTTGGGACATTGGAACCGGTTCTGGGGGAGGTGGGACCAGTACAAACCGGACGGTTTGCACCTGGGCAAGACCGGAACCAATGTCCTAGGGGGAGTGTTTGCTAGTGCTGTTGGGGAGGGGTTAAACTAATATGGCAGGGGGATGGGAACCTATGCAGGGAGACAGAGGGAAGTAGAATAGGGGCAGAAGCAAAAGAGAGAAAAAAGAAAAAGTAAAAGTCGGGGGCAGAGAAATCCAAGGCAAAAATCAAAAAGGGCCACATTACAGCAAAATTCTAAAGGGGCAAAGTGTGTTAAAAAGACAATCTTGAAGGCTCTGCCTCAATGCGAGGAGTATTCGGAATAAGGTGGACGAATTAACTGCGCAGGCAGCAATTAACGGATATGATATAATTGGCATCACGGAGACATGGTTCCAGGGTGACCAAGGCTGGGAACTCAACATCCAGGGGTACTCAACATTCAGGAATGATAGACAGAAAGAAAAAGGAGGTGGGGTAGCGTTGCTGGTTAAAGAGGACATTAACGCAATAGTAAGGAAGGACATTAGCTTGGATGATGTGGAATCTGTATGGGTGGAGCTGCGGAATACCAAAGGGCAGAAAACGCTAGTTGAGTTGTGTACAGACCACCAAACAGTAGTAGTGAGGTTGGGGACAGCATCAAACAAGAAATTAGGGATGCGTGCAATAAAGGTACAGCAGTTATCATGGGTGACTTTGATCTACATATAGATTGGGCTAACCAAACTGGTAGCAATACGGTGGAGGAGGATTTCCTGGAGTGTATTCAGGATGGTTTTCGAGACCAATATTTCAAGGAACCAACTCGTGAGCTGGCCATCCTAGACTGGGTGATGTGTAATGAGAAAGGACTAATTAGCAATCTTGTTGTGCGAGGCCCCTTGGGGAAGAGCGACCATAATATGGTAGAATTCTTTATTAAGATGGAGAGTGACACAGTTAATTCAGAGACAAGGGTCCTGAACTTAAGGAAAGGTAACTTCGATGGTATGAGACGTGAATTGGCTAGAATAGACTGGCGAATGATACTTGAAGGGTTGACGGTGGATAGGCAATGGCAAACATTTAAAGATCACATGGATGAACTTCAACAATTGTACATTCCTGTCTGGAGTAAAAATAAAACAGGGAAGGTGGCTCAACCGTGGCTAACAAGGGAAATTAAGGATTGTGTTAAATCCAAAGAAGAGGCATATAAATTGGTCAGAAAAAGCAGTAAACCTGAGGACTGGGAGAAATTTAGAATTAAGAGGAGGACAAAGGGGTTAATTATGAGGGGGAAAATAGAGTATGAGAGGAAGCTTGCTGGGAACATAAAAACTGACAGCAAAAGCTTCCATAGATATGTGAAGAGAAAAAGATTAGTGAAGACAAACATAGGTCCCTTGCAGTCAGATTCAGGTGAATTTAGAATGGGGAACAAAAAAAATGGCAGACCAGTTGAACAAATACTTTGGTTCTATCTTCACGATGGAAGACACAAATAACCTTCCGGAAATACGAGGGGACCGAGGATCTCGTGAGGAGCAGGAACTGAAGGAAATTCCTATTAGACGGGAAATTGTGTTCGGGAAATTGATGAGATTGAAGGCCGAATAATCCCTGGGGCCTGATAATTTGCATCCCAGAGTACTTAAAGAAATGGTCCTAGAAATAGTGGATGCATTGGTGATCATTTTCCAACAGTCTATCGACTCTGGATCAGTTCCTATGGACTAGAGGGGAGCTAATGTAACACCACTTTTTAAAAAAGGAGGGAGGGAGAAAATGGGTAATTATAGACCGGTTAGCCTGACATCAGTAGTGGGGGAAATGTTGGAATCAATTATTAAAGATGAAATAGTAGCGCATTTGGAAAGCAGTGACATGATCGGTCCAAGTCAGCATGGATTTATGAAGGAGAAATCATGCTTGACAAATCTTCAATAATTTTTTGAGGATGTAACTAGTAGAGTGGACAAGGGAGAACCAGTGGATGTGGTGTATTTGGACTTTCAAAAGACTTTTGACAAGGTCCCACACAAGAGATTGGTGTGCAAAATTAAAACACATGGTATTGGGGGTAAAGTACTGAAATAGATAGAGAACTGGTTGGCAGACAGGAAGCAAAGAGTTGGGATAACCGGGTTCTTTTCAGAATGGCAGGCAGTGACTAGTGGGGTGCCGCAGGGCTCAGTGCTGGGACCCCAGCTATTTACAATATACATCAATGATTTAGATGAAAGAATTAAGTGTAATATCTCCAAGTTTGCAGATGACACTAAGCTGGGTGGCGGTGTGTGCTGTGAGGAGGATGCTAAGAGGCTGCAGGGTGACTTGGACAGGTTAGGTGAGTGGGCAAATGCATGGCAGATGCAGTATAATGTGGATAAATGTGAGGTTATCCACTTTGGTGGCAAAAACATAAAAGCATAATATCTGAATGGCGGAAGATTGGGAAAAGGGGAGGTGCAACGAGACCTGGGTGTCATGGTACATCAGTCATTGAAAGTTGGCATGCAGGTACAGCAGGCGGTGAAGAAGGCAAATGGTATGTTGGCCTTCATAGCTAGTGGATTTGAGTATAGGAGCAGTTGTACAGGGCCTTGGTGAGGCCTCACATGGAATATTGTGTTTACTTTTCGTCTCCTAATCTGAGGAAGGACGTTCTTGCTATTGAGGGAATGCAGCGAAGGTTCACTAGACTGATTCCCGGAATGGCAGGACTGACATATGAGGAGAGACTGGATTGACAGGGCCTGTATTCACGAGTTTAGAAGGATGAGAGGGGATTTCATAGAAACATACAAAATTCTGATGGGACTGGACAGGTTAGATGCAGGAAGAATGTTCCCGATGTTGGGGAAGTTCAGAACCAGGGGACACAGTCTAAGGATAAGGGGTAAGCCATTTAGGACTGAGATGAGGAGAAACTTCTTCACTCAGAGAGTTGTTGACCTGTGGAATTCGCTACCACAGAAAGTTATTGATGCCAGTTCATTGGATATATTCAAGAGGGAGTTAGATATGGCCCTTATGGCTAAAAGGATCAAGGGGTATATAGAGAAAGCAGGAAAGGGGTACTGAGGTGAATGACCAGCCTTGATCTTATTCAATGGTGGTGCAGGCTCGAAGGGCCGAATGACCTACTCCTGTACCTATTTTCTATGTTTCTGGGACTTTGCATTCTTGGACAGATTTGTGAGCTTAATGAGTTGCAGTGAATGATGAGACATAAGGATACCCCCTACAATGGTGATGAGTGTGAAAGGAATGGATTGCACATTGCAGGGATATGTAATGGAGCTGGTGTGGGGTGGTGCCAACCTGGCACATCATGTGGCAGTCAGGGTGTACAGCGTGAAGTGAAGTAAATGTGGCCATGGTGAGGCCATTACTGGCCTCCAGGGCAGCAATGTGGTCGGGTGCTGATGCCCTGTGTACTGTGCAGCATCAGGTGATTGCGGTGTTGTTGGTGATTCTGGTGTGTCTGGTAATGTTGGTGTTGGGGCTGATTGTGATGGGATTCTAAGAACCAAGGTGAGATTTTCAAGGGCCCTGATGCTGCTGGAATAGAATGCAGGTGAGTTGAGATGACTGAAGTGCCCTCTCAATGGTGAGAGAGGTTGCTCTTAGGAGTTAACTGCAAACACTTCTAAAGTGCATAGAGCTCAAAAATCTCTTCCAAAACTTGAAGGCTTCAGATTCTGACATTGTAAAGTCAACAGCTGTGAAATGGCAGCTTTTATACCACTTCTGCAGCTGTCAACTAGCCAAAGCAATAGAGAGCCATTGAGAACTCGACTCCACTTACCTGCCGTGAAATCTGAGGGATGGCTTTTAAACCTCTTAACTAGCATTTAAGTACCTTTTAATTATGTTAATTACCTGTCCCACCGTCTGCTATCCGAACGCCGACCTGACAGCCGAGAAACTCACACGGAGGCAGGTTCAGACCGAGATTCCGACCCGCTGTCAAACAAAGCCATCTTGACAGTGGGCCCACCCCCAAACCCGCACTCACAGGGCCAGGAAGATTCTGGCCATGCAGTTTTACCTGCTGCATGGTTCCAGCATTTTCTGTTTTAATACTTACAATATTAGCGAATGGTGTATATGTGCTAATCTGTTGCTGTACTGGAGAATAGTGTGGTGGGCAAGCTTGTGACTTTTCTGAGAGACTTAATGTAAATATATTTTGCTAAATGTCATACCCCATGTGAATGTGTTTGACATTTTACACTGGTGATTGTGACAAATGTTTCTGACAAGCTATTGTGTCATTATCAGTTACTTGATATAGAACTGGGTTTCAACTTTTTTTCAGTCTTCTCGGAATGATCAATAAATTAATTAGCACTGTGAGCGCTGTGATAGTTTCTAAATGCTAAACCTTTGAGAATTTCAACACTATACTTAAGAGTAATATCACCTGCAGCCTGTTCTGCAAGGGTGTGATGACTCACAAATAAAGTGACCTATTTTTATTACCAAACACTTACAGCCTAAGGGTTCATTCATGGGAGGAGCACTGTTGCAAAATAAGACATTTTTTGTGTTGTGTATCTGTAAAGCATGCACTCCCATGTTCCGCCGCCAGGGAGTGCATCCCCTGAAGTCCCAAGGGATCCCAGCATCCCTTGGGAGCACTGTATATAAGCCGGCCCCTGAGGCCTATTCCTCACTGTGGAGTGTCTTAATAAAGACTGAGGTCACTGTTACTTTAACCTCCCTGTGTGCAGTCTCATCTGTGTTAGGAACACAACAGTTTGCATCAGCAAGATCATTTAATGGTCGTTAAATATTTTATATACTGTGGTAAAGTTTATAGATATACCATGTGACCATGTTTAATATGACTGGTAAGACTTCGAGAAATCTTAAAGATATATTATACTTTATGCATATCTCCTAAGGCAACTTGGCAATGAGGGGGAGCCAAGGGTTATGGGGAACAGGCAGGAAAGTGGAGTTGAGGCCAAGATCAGATCAGCGACAATCTTATTGAATGGTGGAGCAGGCTCGAGGGGCTCAATGGCCTACTCTTGCTCCTATTTCTTCTGTTCAATCATTTTTTTGACCTATATAATTAGGTAGATTGGATTTTCATATCAGAACAGATTTTTATATAATTACTAGCAGGTTACATTAGTACAGGGGTAGGACATTGTACAGCACAAACAGAAAACTTAGGAATATCTTTGGAACTTTCAACTTCACTGGGGTTGTAAAATGGGGGCTATCAGATTGGCCACCTGTTTTACATGCTCACTGAAGTTGAATGTTCTGCTCTAATTTTTCTCTAATGTAATGTAAGTAAAAAAAGTAATATGAGGGTAAAATGAGTTTTCCTTACAGATACAGGTAAATAATGACAATATTACTGATGTTTTTGGTTATATTACACTAAAGTAAAATAATGTAATTATAACTAAAGCATAACAACATGAAAGTGCACCAGATTAAATAGGCCAGAGGGGCAACAGAAGATCAAGATTCACTATCAATATCCAAATAGACTTCAAGAAGACATAGACAGGCTGGTGAAATGGGCGGACACATGGCAGATGAAATTTAACACAGAAAAGTATGAAGTGATACAGTTTGGTGGGAACGAGGAGAGGCAATATAAACTAAAGGGTACAATCCTAAAGTGGGTGCATGAACAGAGAGACCTAGGGGTATATGTGCACAAATCATTGAAGGTGGCAGGGCAGGTTGAGAACACGGTTAAAAAGCATACGGGATACTGGGCTTCATAAATAGAGGCATAAATACAAAAGCAAGGAAGTTATGATGAATCTTTATAAAACACTGGTTCGGTCTCAACTGGAGTATTGTGTCCAATTCTGCGTGCCGCACTTTTGGAATGATGTGAAGACCTCAGAAACGGTGCAGAAAAGATTGAAGAGAATGATTCCAAGGATGATGGAGTTCAGTTACGTGGATTGAGAGGCGATTTGATCAAGGTATTCAAAATCATGAGATGTCTAGACAGAGTAGATAGAGAGAAACTATTCCCAGTGGTGGAAGGGTCGAGAACCAGAGGACAAAGATTTATGGTGACTGGTGAAAGAAGCAAAGGTGACATGAAAAAAATCTTTTTTACGCAGCGACTGGTTAGAATCTGGAATGTACTGCTTGAAAGGGTGGTGGAGGCAGACTCAATTGTGGCTTTCAAAAGGGAATTGGATAAGTGCCTGAAGGCAAAAAATGTTCAGGGTTATGGGGAAAGGGCAGAGGAGTGAGACTAGCTGAAGGGCTCTTGCAGAGAGTCGGCATGGGCTCGAAGGGCTGAATGGCCTCCTTCTGTGCTGTAACCATTCTATGATTCTATGAAATATATTATATTCGGGGCAGATTTTCAACTTGCTGCTAGGTGGAAAATGGTCACTGTGGATCTGCTGCCCATGATAGAAACCTCCTCATTTTCACTTCCATTGATTTTACTGGAAATTAAAATCAGGCAGTTTCTATAATGGGTGACTAATCTGCAATGACAACTTTATGCCTGGGTGGTAAATTGAAAATCTACCCCACATACTGTTTTATCTTTATTGAACAAAAAAGGCAACACTGCATGCTATTAAGGTAAATTTAGCACATTATGTATTATTAATGTTGAGAACACTGAACCATTTCATGCTTTATATGTCAAAATTAAATCCTTTCACAGTGTTAAAATGCACAGGAAATTGATTACATTCATGGCATTCATAATTAAGGAAAACAACACTACCTTGGCAGTCATATACATGAGGTTATTAAGAACCAAAGAAGTGGCCTGTGGAGATCCCCAGCCATTTCCTTTTAATCCATACTCCTCAATCATTTCCTCCTCATTGTAGTTAGCTTGTTCCTCAGGAGTTTGTGGGTTTGATGTTATGGGAAGAAGTCCACCATCCACAAGCTCAATGTTATGGAGCCACGGTAAAAGATAGGTGAGCATAATTTGCCGGCCATTTGGGTGAGTGGTTGGAAATCTCTGGCTAACCTCTGGTCAAAGAGATGTAAACAAAACATTGTGATCCGTCAGTATTTCTAAAAATATATTTGTAGCAATAGTAATCCTGTCTGTGCAAAATAGCCTAGAAATTACCGTGTTATCATATGTATGGTTAATGTTTAAGATACAAATTCCTTGCATTGTAAAGGAGGTGTTAACTCACGTCACATTTGTACAATATTACTCTCAGTACTTTCCAGACTGTTTGTAAGAAAATCCCAAACATAAAGGAGAAATACTGAAAACAGATATCTTGCAGCACTGTAGATGTTGCAAAAGAAAAACTATTATTCAAGTAACAATGTTTATTTTCAGGTATAAGAAAATGCATACTGTTATGATTGTCATCAGGGTTGGAACAGTACTGCTTGAAAATCATAAACCATAATTGCAGAAAATAATGTAACAGCTTTTGCCTAGTGATACAAATCATTGTGATTTCTGCCAATATTCAGATGCTTGACTTTAGAAATTTTGGGGTAGATTTACAACCAGTGGATCGGCCGCCATTTATGGAAACCACCTAAAATGAAGATTGGGCTGTTTCTATAATGGGCAGCCAATCAGCAATGCCAGTTTTACACCTGGGCGTCAGGTTGAAAGACATCGGCAGGCAGAGCTGTTCGATTACTTCCTGAATTTAAGGATTTATGTTTTGCTTAAGTAAAGCTCATAAACATTTGTGTTTTGCGATCATTCATGGTAGTAAATAAGGAAAGGTGGGATGTTGGGTGCAAAGAGAGGGTCTGAGGGCAGGGAAGGCCTAAATTTTCCTTGTAAGGTCCAGAGGAGCACTCCTGCTCCTTCTGATTACAAACACCAAAGTGAGAAAATTACCTTTCAGAAAAATGCTGGCTGCCTTTAAGTGGCGTTTTGGGTGCGATCGAATTTCTAGGTCTTTGGGTCTACTAAAAACTCATTGGGCTGGATTTTCAGTTGTCTAACGCGTCAGTTAGCGGCCAGAGGGAGCGTTAATGGGAGCATAGTGTTTAGCGCCCCGACCCAAAATTCATTAGAGGCTCAAAGGGGCGCGCTCCGATCCTGATGTATTCCTGGTGCAACGCCCACACTTGCGTCCCGGTCGGAAAATTAGGTGCGGCTGCCTCATTTAGCGGCTGCCAAGAACAACGTCTGGAAAAACAGTTGGTACAGGTTTGCAGAGTCGTTAACTGGTGGCTACTTAAAGGGATGAGGAAGCACTTCCCTCGGACATCACATTCAGCACAACGTTTACACATAGCACGATGGTGAGCATCCGAGTTTGCAGTGACAGACAGAATTAAGAGTTCAGCTTGAGAAAAAGTGATTTTGAAAACTTTAATGGATGCAATACTATGCCGCACCTTTAAGACTTGGCTTTTCCTGGGATCTGAATCAGAGTTCGGCGCATGCGCAATGACTTGGTTAAATTTAACGTCGGCATTTTTGTTAGCGTCCCCCCAGCTCTGGTGTGCAATGGCTGATTTAGCAGCACTGTCAGCGCGTCGACCGATTTTAATGAATTTCTGGGTGGGAGGCGCAAATTTTTTCAAGGCACTAAAAGTACCGCTCCACCTCGATTAATGCCACAACAGAGGCACGATCGAATTTCTCCCCCATTGGTGTTCCCCCAAACCTCTAGTCCAAAGCATTAAACCTGATTTCTAAATGCTGGTCAGTGAACCAAGCTTTCTTATTTGTTGATTGTGATATTTCTGGAAAGCTCAGTAGGTTACAGATTTGGATGAATTAAATATTTAGGCTGAAAATTAACTCCCAAAAATGGGTGGCTTGAGGTCGTGTGAGATGTTAAAACTTGAAAAATCTCAAACCTGACTCCAGCTCACCCACGGAAGCGGGACAAGGGTCAGGAAGCCAAACTGTTCCGAGAAGGCAAGTTGGCCAATTAAATATTTTAATGAGTCTGGCAGTCTCTGATTTAACCTGCTTTGCAGGTTCAACCGTGGCCAGACAGGTTTCTCAGTCCATGGGAAACACAGCAGCTGAAGAGAAGCGAGGACAGTTTTGGGGAGTAGTGCTTTCCCCCACCCCCTCAAGCTCCCACCAGTACCGCCCCCCCCCCCCCCCCCCCCATCAGACCATCTCTCCTCCCCTAGTCGGGGATCGAACACTCCGGGGTCGGGATCGGACCCCTCAGAATCGTTCACCACCCCGACCCCACAACCCGACACCCTCCCCCCGCCCCCCGGGGTTGCAACGTGCACATGTGCACTTTTTATTTGTGCTCATTATTCACTAGAAAAATATGCCCTAAAAGAACCATTGTTATCATGTATCTAATATATGAGGAAATACCTGAAAACATAGGAAGTGTGAGCTCAGGATACATTCTAGCTAATTCATTTGACAATTGAGACAATGATACAGAATACAGATGAGGTAATGGTCCATGTGTTCCAAACAGAATACTATCAGGTTTCTGCTCAGCCACTTTTTTGGAATATAGGAATAGTTTTGCTTCCAGGATCTGAAAAAAATAGATTGTAAAATCAACTATTATAGTGTACTCTAACTGGATGCACAAATACAATAAATACATTATTTGTGGGAGTCCTGGATTCATTATACAGTATTTATGTCTTCTGTTAATCTTGGACTAAAACTGCTGGATTTGTGGTTTCATTTTCACAAGGGGTTTCAAACCTAGCAAAACTCCAAATAACTTGAATCCTTTCATACAGAAGCACACAAATTAACTTCAGAAACATCTGTGTTCTGTCTGTCAGGAGTATAGAAAGTGCTGAAAGATTTAATTTGACGTTGAAAATTGTTTGATAGGACCCGTGAAAATCTTTTTGATGACTATTATGGTGGAAAAATACACACAATTTCCTCTTTACACAGCCTTTTATCATTGCAGAGGGAGAACAGTGCAAGTGACACAAAAAATGTTTTGTAAGTGATTTGCAACAACATATTGCCGTATTCAGTAACCACAAGAAAAATGTTTTACTACACACTTTTTTGAAAAGACAGTATCACTTTAAACACTGTAGATGGCAGTAAACTGGAAACATAATATTATTGTCCATACTAACACTCATATTTTGTAAATATTTTGTTAAACAGTCACATACTGCAAAATCATTACACTGGCTGTTGCTTTTGGACAGCAGATAGAATGCTCCACCACTGCTGCTGCAAACTGGAGGGATGCATAGCATGTGAACATGACCTTAATCAGAAAATAAAGGGGGGTTCAGATCATGTGAGGTAGAGTGCAACCAAAGTACCCAGTTGGAAGAATATAAACAGAAAATGCTGGAAATAATCAGCAGGCCAGGCAGCATCTGTGGGGAGAGAAACAGAGTTAACCTTTCAGGCTGGTGACCTTTCGTAAGGCATATCGGAAGCACTGATACCACCTTCCACACCAGTGCTTATGTCTTCCTTTTTCCTCAACTGAGGATTCTCCTCCACCATGGTTGACAGGATCCTTGATTGTACCCATCCCATTTCCCACACTTTTCCCTCCCTCCCAGAACCACAATAGGGTCCATCATCCATCCAACCAGCCTCACATTCAACAGATCATTTTCAGATTTCCAGCATCCACAGTATATTGCCTTTGGAAGAAAGAAGGAACATTGGTCGTTGTTGCTTTAACTGAAACTTGACTTTACCAAAAGCAAACTAGGAGCTAAACATTCTGGACTATAATTTTTTTTGAAAGGATAGGAAAAGAGAAGAGGGAGGGGGTGTAATATTACTTATTAGGAAAGCATTTGAAAAGAAACATATTGCAAGTAATAATAAATAGAGTCTCTGAGCTGAGCTAAGGAATAAAAAGGATCACATTACAATTTCGGATGTCCATCCTAGACCAGCAAATTATCAGAAATATGTTGAGATAAAATATCTGGGGAGTTTACATGAAAGGGGGGTATAAAAGGGTAGGGGTTTAAAAAAGAAACATACAACAAAGCTGAATTTTGTGTCAAAGCATCATGGGAAATATTGTAATCTACAAAGAGAAACAAAAAAAGAGGCAAGGCAAGCTAAGATGGAGTATGAAACAAACTTGTAACTAATGTAAAGAAATAGCACAGATCTTTATAAACACATTATGGAAAAGAATAATTAATAAAGGCACTCAAAGTGAGCATGCTGAGATCATTAGGGTAGAGTTGCTTAATGAATAAGGAATACCTTGTTTCAGTATTTAGTTAAAATTCTACTACATTTTACATAGGTTACTTTATACCTGCAAGAGCTGCATTGAGATTTCATAAATATCCCTGTCTGTATCAGAAGCTTTAAAAAGCACCAGGTTCAGCAGTGTCACTATATCACATGGATAGTTCCTATGAAGAAAAATGAAAACATTTCACAACTCACTGTAAGTATGCTAGCTGACTGTTAGACACAATCTCAACCTTACCAGATTAATAAATAAAAAAATCAGCATTCATTTTCTTTTTATACTGAGTAAATCTGGGAAATGTCAAATATAACTGTGTATAACCTTGGATCAGTCTACATTTTAACACCGATAAACCTTGTTGCAGGTTTTTAAAATTTCCTAATACTACATACTTACTTATTACATTCATTAATTATATAAGTTTGCTAACATATTGGGTGTCATTTTGTCTTTCGACAATAGATGAAAATGCACAATATCAGCTTGGGCACCTGTTAAACACCTTTCCTGATTTTCGTTCTATTGAAGTCAATGGCAATGAAAATCGGGAGAGGTGTTTAATGGTCCAGAATAGTTTCTGGGTTATACTTTTATGCAGCCAGGAGGAGCAGAGGTTTCCGGAGTCACCAGCCCCCCACCACCCACCACCCTCTGCATTCATCTCCCCTGATTCCCTGGACCTACCTGTGGGCCGGTGTAGTGTTCAAGCCATCAAATATTGCACCAGCCTACAGCTGGCAAACTGCAGTAGGACATCTGTTAGTACCTGCTGACGAGACTTAAATGAGGCCCAAGCTCAAAATGGCTCAGGCCTCCTCGCCCACTTGAAGGGCAGGCGGCTGGCACGCTCCACTGGTTAGCTACTCAAAAGTGAAAATCTATCTACAGTATCTGTCACGCAAAGCTATCAATATTTATCTAGCTGGCAGATTGTGAAAACAGATAAGTGACTATACAAATAGCACAAAAGGTTTTAAGATCAAGATGTGACAGTAAGAAATCACAAATACCAGATCTGATAGTATCTTCCATAACATCTGCTGGACAGTGCCTAGCAATTTGAAGTTGATTACCTGCTTCCACATACAGTAGCAATGGCTTTGAAACACCCGGATGCCAACTGATGAGATCCTGTATAGCAGCGATCTACAGCCCAATTGAAAAGATTTACTTGATCTGGATTTAGTTCCAGCAGTAATATCACAACTTCACACCCAAGCTGATGGACCTACAATATCAAAAAAAATGCAGCAACATTGTGAGAAGCTTCTTACTGTGGCCCGCAAGTTACACTATTACATATTATTCTGTAAATGCTTAAAATTGTTTTATTAAATTCCTTTGTGCGCTATTTTGAACAAACAACTCCATTAAAATAATGGACTTAGGAAGTGTACATATGATAATATTACATATTGTAATTTCCAGGCATATTCATATGTACTCAAATAAATAATGCTTAATTAATCAGTCTTGAGTGTGCAGATGTTCCTAGGTTAGCCTTTCTGTAAAACAAATGTTTATGCAAGGTCTGCATGTTAACAACTGATTGTTTAAATAGAGGAAGTCTATACATGCTTCAACTTTTAACCTTATGTGCTTAAACAAAATCAAATTTGAAAGGTCATATTAGAAAATGATTTTGTAAAGCCAAAACATTTAGATAGCTTTTTTATTTTGCAACATAAAATATAAAAGCGATATGACTATATTAAGATAACATTCCAAAACAGACTATTCATTATTATGAAGCTTTTACTGTTAACATTGACTTCTAAAGAACCCAGATGCACACAAATAGTATCCTGTGCAAATGCCAATTGCAAATTTTAACAGGTGATTCAAATAGGTATATTTTACCAGTACAGGTAGAATTGTATTATGTTTTATATAAGCCTTGTGTGTTGGTACAGTTCAAAGTACTGCTTCAATATAATTACAGAATACAACTGGCAAATTTACATTCAAAACTCACAGAAATATTGCATAGAAATAATTGTTAGATTTCTCTGATGGTACTGATGTAATAAAAATAATCCTGAATAAAAATCTTTTCTACCATCCACGGTTTTGGAATTCTTTTTAAATTGTTTGTTGAATAAATTAAATTTGTCACCTTTAATCTGTCCAATTTGTCTTTGGAAAGTTCCCACTTGACTCATATAGAATTTCAAGGTGTTGGGAAGAGGTGCCAGGAACCAGGTAAATCACTATATCTATGACTCCACAAGGTAAATATGTACAGTCGATGGCACCAAATGTGTCTATTAAAAGTCAAATATGTTCAATAGAGTGCTTAACTTCTCTTGTACATATCTGGATGTTGTATAAGACTGAGGAGAAAATAATGAAGTTCTAAACTGAAGGAATATGAATCTTCAACAACAATCTTTATTACTAAGAAATTACCTGATAATTTCCTTACCCGTAGATCATGACATGCCAAAATATTATCCAGCCATTTATAAAGGTAACCATCTGGAGAGAGACCTACATTATCAAACACTGGGCCACAGCACAGTACAGCTGACATTGCCTAAGAAATAATAATAATAAACAGAAAAAGTATTTTAACATATGACAAACCTAGCTCAATTACAAAATATTTTACGGTAATAGTTTCAATTATATGTAGACATTTTGATCTCGATATTTTTTCGAGTTCTGTTGGCCTCCTTCCGTAACTCCAATAGGAGAATGACAGAAATCCCCAGGAAAATAAAGGGGAGGAAGTTATGCTTCAGCTGCACAGAGCCAGGAAGCAATGTTTTTGCATCTTTTTTCAGCGGCCACCAGCGGTCCCTTTAAAGACCACCGTTTAGGCTGCCCTAGATCCAAAAATGCCAGTCAGGAGCCTCATTTCAATATTGAAATAAGCCTGTGATTATTTCAGGTTGTTGCCAGAGTGCAGTGGCGCAAACTTCCATGCAGACTGAGCGTAGGCTTCTGCACTTCTAAATTGGTTATTGTTGCTTTCATTTTTGGCTCATAAACAATAGGGCAGTAATAGTAGGCGATTTCAACAACCTTAATATTAACTGGGATAGAAAATTAGTGTGAAAATTATAGAGGGAGTAGAATTCTTAAAATGTATTCAGGTGAACTTTTTTAGCCAGTATGTAGCAAGCCCAACAAGAGAGAGGGCAGTTTTCGGAGAGGCGGGAGATCGAGGAGCAACATCGGGAAGCCTATAAAGGTCAGCGGGGAGTTTGTGAGGCAGTCGGAGAGGCAGGAGATCGAAGAGCAACGTCGGGAGGCCGATAAAGGCCAACGGGGAGTTTGTGAGGCAGTCAGAGAGGCGGGAGATCGAGGAGCAACGTCGGGAGGCCTATAAAGGCCAGCGGGGAGTTCGTGAGGCAGTCGGAGAGGCGGGAGATCGAGGAGCAATGTCGGGAGGCCGATAAAGGCCAGCGGGGAGTTCGTGAGGCAGTCGGAGAGGCGGGAGATCGAGGAGCAACGTCGGGAGGCCTATATAGCCCAGCTGGTGCAGCTGCAGCAGGGTGAGAAGGCAAAAAAGTAGAAAGAAATCAAAAGGTAACGTCACAGACAAGGGGGTAAGTGATTGGCTGGTGATTGGTGAGTAGTTTTTCTTTTTCTTTCTGTGGGAAGTTAGGGATGCTTCCGATGTCCCTGACGACTATGTGTGCGGGAAGTGCATCCGCCTGCAGCTCCTGACGGACCGCATTGTGGCACTGGAGCTGCGGGTGGATTCATTCTGGAGCATCAACAATGCTGAGAATGACGTGAATAGCACGTTTAGTGAGTTGGTCTTACCACAGGTAAAGGGTACACAGCCAGATAGGGAATGGGTGACCAACAGGAAGAACAGTGCAAGGAAGGTAGTGCAGGGGTCCCATGCAGTCATCCCCCTGCAAAACAGATACACCGCTTTGGGTACTGTTGGGGGGGATCACTCATCAGGGGAGGGCAGCAGCAGCCAAGTTTACAGCACCGTGGGTGGCTCTGCTGCACAGGAGGGCAGGAAAAAGAGTGGGAGAGCTATAGTGATAGGGGATTCAATTGTAAGGGGAATAGATAGATGTTTCTGCGGCCGCAAACGAGACTCCAGGGTGATATGTTGCCTCCCTGATGCAAGGGTCAAGGATGTCTCAGAGTGGGTGCAGGGCATTCTGAAAAGGGAGGGTGAACAGCCAACGATACAGGTAAAAAATGGGATGAGGTCCTACGAGACGAATTTAGGGAGCTAGGAGCTAAATTAAAAAGTAGGACCTCAAAAGTAGTAATCTCAGGATTGCTACCAGTGCCACGTGCTAGTCAGAGTAGGCATTGCAGGATAGCTCAGATGAATACATGTTTTGAGGAGTGGTGCAGAAGGGAGGAATTCAAATTCCTGGGACATTGGAACCGGTTCTGGGGGAGATGGGACCAGTACAAATCGGACGGTCTGCACCTGGCCAGAATCGGAACCAATGTCCTAGGGGGAGTGTTTGCTAGTGCTGTTGGGGAGGAGTTAAACTAATATAGCAGGGGGATGGGAACCTAGGCAGGGAGACAGAGGGAAGTAGAATGGGGACAGAAGCAAAAGATAGAAAGAAGAAAAGTAAGAGTGGAGGGCAGAGAAACCTAAGGCAAAATGCAAAAGGGCCACATTATAGCAAAATTCTAAAGAGGCAAAGTGTGTTAGAAAGACAAACCTGAAGGCTCTGTGCCTCAATGCAAGGAGTATTCAGAATAAGGTGGACGAATTAATTACGCAAATAGCAGTTAACGGGTATGATGTAATTGGCATCACGGAGACATGGCTCCAGATTGACCAAGGCTGGGAACTCAACATCCAGGGGTATTCAACATTGAGGAAGGATAGACAGAAAGGAAAAGAAGGCGGGATGACATTGCTGGCGAAAGAGGAAATTAATGCAATAGTAAGAAAGGACATTAGCTTGGATGATGTGGAATCGGTATGGGTGGAGCTACGGAATACCAAAGGGCAGAAAACGCTGGTGGGAGTTGTGTGCAGACCATCAAACAGTAGTAGTGAGGTTAGGGACAGCATCAAACAAGAAATTAGGGATGCATGCAATAAGGTTACAGCAGTTATCATGGGTGACTTTAATCTACATATTGATTGGGCTAACCAAACTGGTAGCACTGCGGTGGTGGAGGATTTCCTGGAGTGTATTAGGGATGGTTTTCTAGACCAATATGTCGAGGAACCAACTAGTGAGCTGACCATCCTAGACTGGGTGATGTGTAATGAGAAAGGACTAATTAGCAACCTTGTTGTGCGAGGCCCCTTGGAGAAGAGTGACCATAACATGGTAGAATTCTTTATTAAGATGGAGAGTGACACAGTTAATTCAGAGACTCGGGTCCTGAACTTAAGGAAAGGTAACTTCGATCGTTTGAGGCGTGAATTGGCTAGAATAGACTGGCGAATGATACTTAAAGGGTTGACGGTGGATAGGCAATGGCAAACATTTAAAGATCAAATGGATGAACTTCAGCAATTGTACATCCCTGTCTGGAGTAAAAATAAAATGAGGAAGGTGGCTCAACCGTGGCTAACAAGGGAAATTAAGGATAGTGTCAAATCCAAGGAAGAGGCATATAAATTGGCCAGAAAAAGCAGCAAACCCGAGGACTGGGAGAAATTTAGAATTCAGCAGAGGAGGACAAAGGGTTTCTTTAAGAGGGGGAAAATAGAGTACGAGAAGAAGCTTGCTGGGAACATAAAAGCTGACTGCAAAAGCTTCTATAGATATGTGAAGAGAAAAAGATTAGTGAAGACAAACATAGGTCCCTTGCAGTCGGATTCAGGTTAATTTATAATGGAGAACAAAAAAATGGCAGACCAATTAAACAAATACTTTGGTTCTGTCTTCATGAAGGAAGACATAAATAACCTTTCGGAAGGGTCTAGTGAGAAGGAGGAACTGAAGGATCCTTATCAGCCGGGAAATTGATGGGATTGAAGGCCGATAAATCCCTGGGGCCTGATAGTCTGCATCCCAGAGTACTTAAGGAAGTGGCCCTAGAAATAGTGGATGCATTGGTGATCATTTTCCAACAGTCTATCGACTCTGGATCAGTTCCTATGGACTGGAGGGTAGCTAATGTAACACCACTTTTCAAAAAGGGAGGGAGAGAGAAAGCAGGTAATTATAGATCGGTTAGCCTGACATCAGTGGTGGGGAAAATGTTGGAATCAATTATTAAGGATGAAATAGCAACGCATTTGGAAAGCAGTGACAGGATCGGTCCAAGTCAGCATGGATTTATGAAGGGGAAATCATGCTTGACAAATCTTCTGGAATTTGTTGAGGATGTAACTAGTAGAGTGGACAAGGGAGAACCAGTTGATATGGTGTATTTGGACTTTCAAAAGGCTTTTGACAAGGTCCCACACAAGAGGTTGGTGTGCAAAATCAAAGCACATGGTATTAGGGGTAATATACTGACATGGATAGAGAACTGGTTGGCAGACAGGAAGCAGAGAGTCAGGATAAACGGGTCCTTTTCAGAATGGCAGGCAGTGACTAGTGGAGTACTGCAGAGCTCCTGGGACCCCAGCTATTTACAATATACATCAATGATTTAGATGAAGGAATTGAGTGTAATATCTCCAAGTTTGCAGATGACACTAAACTGGGTGGCGATGTGAACTGTGAGGGGGACGCTAAGAGGCTGGAGGGTGACTTGGACAGGTTTGGTGAATGGGCAAATGCAAGGCAGATGCAGTATAATGTGGATAAATGTGAGGTTATCCACTTTCGGGGAAAAAACACGAAAATAGAATATTATCTGATTGGCGGCAGATTCGAAAAAGGGGAGGTGCAACGAGACCTGGGTGTCATGATTCATCAGTCATTGAAAGTTGGCATACAGGTACAGCAGGCAGTGAAGAAGGCAAATGGTACGTTGGCCTTCATAGCAAGGGGATTTGAGTATAGGAGCAGGGAGGTCTTACTGAAGGTGTACAGGGCCTTGGTGAGGCCTCACCTGGAATATTGTGTTCAGTTTTGGTCTCCTAATCTGAGGAAGGACGTTCTTGCTATTGAGGGAGTGCAGCAAAGGTTCACCAGACTGATTCCTGGGATGGCTGGACTGACATATGAGGAGAGACTGGATCAACTGGGCCTTTATACATTGGAATTTAGAAGGATGAGAGGGGATTTCATAGAAACATATAAGATTCTGACGGGACGGGACAGGTTAGATGTGGGCAGAATGTTCCCGAGATTGGGGAAGTCCAGAACCAGGGGACATAGTCTAAGGATAAAGGGTAGGCCATTTAGGACTGAGAAAAGGAAAAACTTCTTCACTCAGAGAGTTGTTAACCTGTAGAATTCCCTGCCGCAGAGAGTTGTTGATGCCAGTTCATTGGATATATTCAAGAGGGAGTTAGATATGGCCCTTACAGGGATAAAGGGGTATGGAGAGAAAGCAGGAAAGGGGTACTGAGGGAATGATCAGCCATTGAATGGTGCTGCAAGCTCGAAGGGCCAAATGGCCTACTCCTACACCTATTTTCTATGTTTCTTTGTTTCTATGTTTAGCAAATGAAGCTGGGCAGGTGGAAGGGGTTTCAGTGGGAAAGTATTTTGGTGGTAGTGAACATAATTCAGTTAGATTTAGGGTAGGTATGGAAAAGGACAAAGATAGACCAGGAATAAAAGTTCCCAATTGGGGAAAAGCTAATTTTACTAAGATGAGATGTGATTAGCCAAAGTGGACTGGAAACAACTGCTTGAAGGTAAATTAGTGTCAGAGCAATGGGAGGAGGCATTCAAGGAGGAGATAGTGAGGGTTCAGAGCAAGTATGTCCCCTTAAAGAAAAAGGGTGGGACTAACAAATCTGGATGTCAAGGGGCATGCAGGGTAGGATAAAGAAAAAAATGGAAGCTTATGACAGATACCGAGGGCTCAATACTGCAGGATCCCTAGAGGAGTATAGGAAGTACAGAGGTGAAATTAAAAAGGAAATTAGGAAAGCAAAGAGACAGCATGAAAACATATTGTCAAGTAAAATCTAGGAAAACCCAAAGATGTTTCATAAATACATTAAGCACAAGAGGATAACTAAAGAAAGAGTAGGGCCTATTAGGGACCATAAAGGTAACCTGTGTGTGGAGGAGGAGGACGTGGGTATGGTTCTTAATGAATACTTCGTGTAAATTTTCAACAAAAAAAAGAGGGACAATGCAGACATTGCAATCAGGGAGGAGGAGTGTGAAATATTAGATTAAATAAATAGAGGAAATATTAAGGGGTTTAACATAATTAAAAGTGGATAAATCCCCAGGTCTGGATAAAATGTATCCCAAGCTGTTAAGAGAAGCAAGAGAGGAAATAGCAGAGGCTCTGATCATCATATTCCAAACCTCTCTGGCTGCAAGTGTGGTGCTGGAGGACTGGAGAACTGCTAACGTTGTACCGTTGTTTAAAAAGGGAGAAAGGGATAGACCAAGTAATTACAGGCCAGTCTAAGGACAGGATAAATCTTCATTTAGAAAGGCACGGATTAATCAAAGACAGTCAGCATGGATATGTTATGGGAAAGTCGTGTCTTGAATTAATTTTTTGAGGCGATAAAAAAGAGGGTCGATGAGAGTAGTGCGTTTGATGTAGTCTATTTGAATTTTAGCTCGGCTTTTGATAAGGCCCCACATGGCAGACTGGTCACAGAAGTAAAAGCCCAGGGGATTCAAGGCAAGATGGCAAGTTGGATCCAAAATTGGCTCAGAAGCAGGAATCAAAGCGTAATGATCGATGGGTGTTTTTGTGACTGGAAAGCCGTTTCCAGTGGGGTTCCACAAGGCTCAGTACTAGGTCCCTTGCTTTTCATGGTATATATCAATGATTTAGACTTGAATGTAGGGGGTATGATTAAGAAGTTTGTAGATGATAGAAAAATTGGCCATGTGGTTGATAATGAAGAACAAAGCTGAAGACTGCAGGAAGATATCAATGAGCTGGTCAGGTGGGCAGAACAGTGACAAATGGAATTCAATCGGAGAAGTGTGAGATAATGCATTTGGGGAGGGCTAACAAGGCAAGGGAATACACAATAAATGCAGCACACTGAGAAGTGTAGAGGAACAGAGGGACCTTGGAGTGCATGTCCACACATCCCTGAAGGTATCAAGGCAGGTAGATAAGGTGGTTAAGAAGGCATACGAGATACCTGCCTTTATTAGCCTAGGTTTAGAATATAAGAGCAGGGAGGATATTCTTGAACTGTATAAAACATTAGTTAAGCCACAGCTAGAGTACTGCATGCAGTTCTGGTCACCACACCAGGAAAGACGTGATTGTATTAGAGAGGGTATAGAGAAGATTTACGAGGATGTTGCCTGGACTGGAGAATTTTAGCCATGAGGAAAGATTGGATATGCTGGGGTTGTTTTCTTTGGAACAGAGGACACTGAGGGGAGACCTAATTGAGGAGTATAAAATTATGAGGGGCCTAGATAGAGTGGATAGGAAGGATCTATTCCCTTTAGCAGAGGGGTCAATAACCATGGCGCATAGATTTAAAGCAAGTGGTAGGAGGTTTAGAGGGAATTTGAGGAGAAATGTTTCCACCCAGAAAGTGGTGGGGGTCTGGAACTCACTGCCTGAAAGGGTAGTAGAGGTAGAAACCCTCATAACATTTAAAAAGTACTTGGATATGCACCTGAGGCTACGGACCAAGAGTTGGAAAGTGGGATTAGGCTGGGTAGCTCTTTGTCGGCCGGCACGGACATAATGGGTCGAATGGCCTTCTTCTGTGCTGCAAATTTCTATGATTCTATGATTTCTTTCCATAATAAAATAGGTGCAACAATATTCAGTTTCGACCCCAAACAACTCCTCTTTTCCTTGGTCTCGATGGGGCCTTTTGGTCTGAACAATGCATCAGTCACTTCAGATTTTAGCTACATCCTACATATCCTTTGCAATAAGGGTTGCCAGTGATGTGGGGTGGGTCTGTTGGTGCCTGGGGAAAGGGGAGCCAGATTGGTCTTTTGAGTGAGTTAGGCCCTTGCTCTTTTCAGAGCTTATGGACCCACCATCCATACTTTGCCAGCACCTTGGACTAGAAATTCGGTATCGCCCATTTTGATGAATTAATCCTGTCGGGGTGGTAACTATTGTGCCCCCTGAAAGTTTGCGCCACCTACCACAAAATTAGGTTTCTGCACCCCAAGAGGGAAAGGAAGCGCTAAATCAGTCGTTGCACAATTCCCTTAGGACGGTGAAACCTAAAATTTCCAGAAGGAATGCGCTTGCTGTGAAGGCCGCTATACATCCCGTGGACAGCCAATTCTTAAAGGCGCGGTAAGATATGCACATGTGCAGTTCCAACTTCTCAGTCTGCTCAGAGTGGGAAAATGGAAGAGGAAGAGGGTTGCCAGCGTGCCCACCGCTTCTCGGCCATCGATGCATTAATGGAAGCAGCGGAGAGGCGGTGAAATGTGCTGCAATCTTCCAGTGGAAGGAGGACTGCTCCTAGAATCTTCAGGAGCCTATGGAGGAAGGTGGTCCAGCACATCTCCACCTGTAACACGGTGGCCAGTACTGCAACACAATGTCTGAAGAAGTTCAACGACCTCAATAGGGTCAGCAGCCATGCCCTGGCCATTCAATGGTCACTGATCTTCTTCTTCCCTACTCAGCCTGACCCCTCCTCACACTACCGTTTCACTCTTGATATGCGTTCGCAACAGTTCAGCCTCATCTATCATCTTAGATGATTGTCACCTAATCCCACCATTCACACAGGCACTCTGCGCAGCCCCGCAAATTCAAATGGAGATCTGCACACTTCCATACAGTAGCAGCTATTTAACTATGGAAGGCACATGTGGCACACGTTGAGCTGCACACTCACTCATACCTTCTTGTGTTTGTTAATGCAGTCGAAACTGACACACAACAGGCATGAACAGAGGCACACCGGAGGAGGGGAGCCTGACATGTGGGACCTCACAGAGGTGGAGGTGCAAGTGTATGTCCTCATGGGCACACTAGTTGGTGCAGTAGCAGTCGGCGAAGCCAAGCCCCCTGGGGACAGTGATGGTATGTTAATGCCCTTTGCGTTTTATATGAGACCCTTTACCCTTGATACCACATGCCGTATCCAATTTACATATAAATGTTCAAAGCCACATCCTTCCTCTCTGCTGCTAACCACAGTTCTGTTGCTTTATGCTGACAGATGATGAGCCAGAAGTGCAGCAGCCTGCCCATGAGCCATCCACATCGAACAACGGGGGAGATGAGGAGGAAGGGGACAAAAGTCTTGCAACAGAGCAGCATCCTCCATCAGCTGCACCGAGTGGGGATACCATGGTCGAAGACATGCCATTCCTGGGCTTTGACGAGCCTGAGGCTCCTGGCCCCAGTGGCCTGCAGCAACGCCCAGCATGAGGGGAAGCTTGGGGGCCAGCTCCCCAGCAAGTGAGTCGGCCTATGAGTTCTGTTCACAGACACTCAGATATGGACCTGGCCTTGGACGCTATGTCAAGGGAGTCCATGGTAATGCACCGCGAGCTTATGGGTGCATTGGAAAGGGTCCCGCAGAGCATGCACGCACTTGCTCTGAGGTTGGCAGAGGCCACCTCAAGCATTGAACGTGCCTCTCAGCAGCCCATCGAGTCCATCCTTGACCGGCTCTAGAGGGAAATTAGCTCAATGAGCGACAGTGGAGTCCCAGAAGTGATGGCATGTGCCATGGTTGACCTTAGTGATGTGATGCAGTCACTGGTTGCTGGCATCAACTCTCAGATTACTGCATTTTAGACTCCATGTGCTGTGAGTCAGTCTCAGAGTGATGCCATGTAAACACTGACTGCTGCTATCCCCTCTATGACGGTGCCGAAGCAGGCCAGCAATCGCACAGATTGCTCCGGATGCTGAGGCTCTGCCCCGGGGGAGTAGCAGTGGGTTGCTGGAAATGGAAGGTACTGTCCTTGCTCAAGATGACAGCATTCCAGCTCCCACCACTGCCAATCCATCTTTGCATCTGCTGCGGTCTATACCCCAGCCATCCCAGACAGTTGCCGCCAATGCTGAGGCGGTGCAGTCTGCAGTCGGGCCTTCCAGGCCCAGAGCTGGTCCAGGACGTCCTGCTAGGCCATTTGTCGTGTCTGCCTTACAAATACAGCTGCCTTAAAGCAGCCTTGCTGCAGGCACTGCGGTCCCATTAAGGAGGAGCAGTAGGTGTGAAAAGGGGGGTTAAGAAAGGGATGGCAAAGCACTGAGCAAGTCTCAATGACCATTGGCCACCATGGACAGATGTCCTCATTCTGTAAATATCATTGTAAATATATTGTTGCTGTTGTTTGATGCCTTCTATTGGTGTACGGGTTTGGGCCTAATATGGCACATTGAAGCTGGTGTGGAATTACAAATGGCCGGGGCGTTTGTACACATATTGCTGAAGTTGATTGTGTGTTATGCTGTTTCAAGGGGCATTTGTTACATTTTTTATTCGTTGATGGCGAGGGATTATCGGTATGCTGTTTGAGGTGAGAATTTTGATGCAGGTAATAAAATGTTCATTTGACCATTTGCGTTGCCGTCTTGTGTATTAATGTGTGATTTCACCGAGATGTGCCATTATCGTAGCACATAGCCCGGTCACTATCAGCTGCATCTGTCAGCTTCCTTCATTCTGACATGTGGCCCTCGCAGCAGCAGCATTGCCACGGTGCCTCCTCCGTAGCTGCTGTTCCTCCTCCTCCTCATCTGGCTGGCCATTCTGGGCCTCGCCAGGCTCCTCTTTTTCCTCCTTCGCCTGAGGTGGGGCTACAATCCCCACTAGCAATGCCTGGGTGCTCATTATAGCCAAGTTTTGCAGCATGCAGCACACCACAATAAATAGCGACATCTGTTGAAGGCAGTATTGAAGGTTGCCTCCAGAGCGGTCCAGGCATCAGAAATGCTCCTTCAGCACCCCTATTGTCTGCTCGATTATGTTACGGGTGACCACATGGCTGTCGTTGTAGCGATGCTCCGCTTAGGTGGTGGGATTGCAAAGCAGGGGCAGTAGCCAGGTGGCTAGGCCATATCCTTTGTCCCCGAGCAGCCAGCCACACCCTTCTCATGGTGGCTCAAACATTCGTGGCACATTGCTTTCACGCGGGATGAACGCATCATGTGTGCTACCAAGATAGCGGGCCTTCACTGTGAGGATGCACTGCGTGTGATCGCACAGAAGTTGCACATTCAGGGCGTGGTATCCCTTTCAGTTTTGGATGACCTCGGCATTCTGGAATGGTACTTGCAAGGCCACGTGTGTGCAGTCAATAGCTCCTTGAACCATCTACCTGCTGCTAACCTTGCAAACCCACATGACCACTCACTGTTTATCCCTGCTCATTGGGAATGTTATGAACTCCATTCTCCGTCTGTACAAAGCCTGTGTTATGTCGCGGATGCAGTGATGTGCAGCAAATTGAGAGACGCTGCATATGTCCCCTGATGCAGCCAGGAAGGAGCTGGAGGCATAGAAGGTCAGCGCCACAGTGACCTTCACTGCAATGGGCAGCGCAGTCCTGGTGCTGATGTCAGGCTGCAGGTCTAGCTGCAGGAGATGGCATATCTCTGTGAGGATCTCCTTGCGGAAGCGCAGCCTTCTGACACACTGCTCCTCCGACATATCGAGATATGAGCATTGCTCTCAGTAAACCTGTGGAGTGTAAGACCTCCTGTTCCGACGTCTATGGATCTCCTCAGTCATGGACCAACATGGCCAACAGCCCTTCTATCTTGATGCCGTCGAACAAGAGCGTGTAGAAGGCGACGCTGGCGTGCTAGTAATGCACCCGTTCAATTATCAAACTGAAGTTGCTAGGAACCTGTAAGGTCAGATAAATTTGCCACTGTAAAGGAAGAGGTTCACACACTGTGCTCTGTCGAAACTTTGCATTCACTGTGACCTCTGATAAATCTGGTTGCTCCTCCCTTCAAATAGCCTCCAGGTATTGCCTAAAGAAGGTGGGACCACCTGTTTTCTCCAGTGTTTTCAGCGTCGGACATTAAATGAGGCAGAGACACTTAATTTTGCGAGCAGGGCACTAGCGGGTAGTTGCCCGTGTACTGATGTCATGATCTGACTGAAGTTAGACTGCGAGGCGCTAGTGTTTTGCGCTGCTGGTAAACCTGAACCAAAATTTCCGGCGGGGCACTACAACCTGCGTGGCCGGACATACGCCATTTGAGACGCATTAATGTCCCTCTGGGGCGCTAAATGAGGCACTACACAACCAAACTTCTCGCCCCTATGTTTGAGTTTGGGGTGAAATCTGGATCCGGCCCATCTAACTTATCCAGCAAATGCTTGTTAAGCAAACGTGGAATGTATATACAGGTCAATCATGAAGCTACTGCTTTTGAGGAAACAATAAGTGAATTCATGCTTATGCCAATTATGAGACTGCAGACTGCAGGCTCTGGAATTTTGTGTTCTTGCAGAGTTCCTTTGATTCTTTATTCTATTCATTGAAGTGTGAGACAGAAGAGGAAACTTTCCTGGATGAGAAGCCAGCTGGGCAAGCTGACGGTCCACCAGGAGCGACAGATGACTCAAGACAATTTTATATCTTGCTGATCAGATGTCTCTTTCCACCCATTCAGTGGCTGCCCTCCTCAGTTGGCAGTTAAAATGCCAAGGGACTCCTATTTGCGTGATAGGATTTACTGAAATGTATGGGGCCACCTCCTGATTCAGGTGGGCACATGGAGCCGCCCAAAAAAGTGCTGTTGAAATCGGCATGGGGTGGGAATGAAGCGCGAAATTGACCCTTTGTACAGTTTCAACTAGGCAGAGGGAGTTAAAATTCCCCTTGATATACTGAGTGCAATAACTGATGTATAATAGAAACATGTTACTTACAGGAAATTTGTTTTAGATATACCGGGGCCGAAATTCACTGTCCCCGAAGGGACGGCTACCGTGGAGTTTGGGTGGGCGACGGAAAAAATCGATCGGCCGCCGTGGTCGGATGATTTTCCACCCTGAGCCATATTCAGCTCGGGTGGGGGGGGGCGGGATTTGAGCGGTGTGCACTTCCGCCGGAAACGGCGTGGTGAAGCTGCTGTAAAGGTGACATTCCAGCAGAGAGCTCTGCAGTATGCAGGCACCAGGACAGGGATTTTCAGCTGCAAAAAGGTAAGTCTTTTCCCAGCAGTGCCCCTGCGAGGTATTCCAGTCAGTGCTCGAACGGGACACCGCTGGAGTGTTGCCGCAATCGGGACTCTTTGGTAGGGAAATAGTTTTATTAATTTTAGTATTTTTAGTTAAGATTACAGCATCTACTGTATTTATCTTTTAATAGTTTTATTAATTATTAGTGTTTTTATTTAAGATTACAGTAGCCACTGTATTTATCTTTTAATAGTTTTATTCATTATTTTGGCTCAATTCAACCTGCTGAGTGCTGCTCAGAGGTTTGCACATACGTTTGTACAATTTTCAGATATGACTCTTTAGTGGAGTCCTGTGGGCTGCAAAGACCTGCTTGGCAGGGTTCACCCTGAGGATGGGAGGAGTGTTGGGAGGGCGACACCTGGTACAACTGCTCAGAAGCAGGGAGGCGTGTAGGAGAAGGCGTCGCTGTCAGCACCGTGCAGACAGGCAGCGGGCAATGGAGGCAGCAGCCATGATTCGTTCATTCTGCGCCAGACCAGTGTGCCCATCGTCTTCACCAGCCCGAATCAGGATTGCGATTGGCTGCTTGGGGACAAGGGATATCCTCTGTCCACTTGGCTGCTCACGCCACTGTGGAACCCCAGGACAGTGACAGAGCATGCATACAATGATGCTCATTGTACCACCAGGTGCATTATCGAGTAGTTCATAGGCATCCTTAAGCAGAGGTTCCGGTACCTGGACCACTCTGGTGACACCTTGCAGTACTCTCCTCAATAGGTCTTCATCAACGTCATGGTCTGCTGCCATCATGAGGGGACAGCCGCTGGAGATCAAGCCAGTAGTACCACCTAAGGAGGAGGAGGAGGCGCAAGAGGATCCACGTCGCCCCACAGCTAGGAGGCGTCGACCCATCGCCACTCTGGAAGGGCTGGGTGCAGACTGACCAGCACCCTCCTGGGAGGGTGCGTCCTCACATATATGGAGGTGCCTGACACCTTCCCTGGAATCTCCCTCATGCATTTACTGGTGGTCTGCCAGGTCTCCCCACGTCAAGAAACAATATTCTTCTTCTGTCCTCCGCACCATCCATCAGTGTCTCCAGCTCCATATCAATGAACCTGTTGGCTCTCCTTGTACCTCTTACACCAGCCATCCTTCCAGACTCCTTCCCCCTGCCCCTCGGGGCCTTGCTGCAAACCCTGGCCTTTTTGCAGCTGCTCGTTAGAAACCTTTACCTGCATGCTGAATTTCTCAGTGGTGATAACGCTCAAATTAAGACAGCCACACCGCTGAAAAATCCAATTTTGTGAGGGTTCATTAGCGATGGAACTCATTTGTTCACTTTTGGAGATGAATATGGGGTGGCCCAGCCACGAAAACATTTTGGCGCGAATGGCCACAAAAAGGTGGGGGGAGCACCAGCTTTCCAGCGGTACTGAATTTTGGGCCCACCATTTTTATAAGTTGAAAAATTATTGTCTCAATAATATTTGTTTAGATAACTTTGTATCAGTGAGATTGGTTAGTTTATGTACAATTTCATTTGCTTCTGACATCTGAATAAAGAATTATGGGCTAAAAATTCGGGTACTTTACGCCATTCGTTACCGTCCAAATTTAGTGAAAACATGGTGGCCGCTGGTGGTGAGCCCTGTCATTTTCCAAGGGCTGGCAATGCTGCCGGTAAAAGCAATGGCGATTTACATCACCTCGGTGAACTTGGACCTTAGCGCTGAGTTCAGCGCTGGATCCTAAGCTTGCCCTGGACACTCAGCGTTCAGCAGACTCTCAGAGGTGCTATTAGCACCTTTTAGAAGGGGCACACACATCTTTCAGGTAAGATTGCATTTAAGCTTTGGACTGGATTTTTTGGATTTTATTGAAGTGGTGGCTTGCTGCAATACATGTTAACTGTTTCTTTAAGTGTGCAGGGAGAGCTGCTGGGCGCTAGCAAGGCCTCAGATGGTAAAGGAAGGCCTCTGAGAAGACAGAAAATGTTGGAAATACTCAGCAAGTCAGGAAAATTTCGTGGAGAGAGAAATAGAGTTCACGTCTCAGATGTGATGCTGTCTGATCTGCTGAGTATTTCCAGCATTCTAGAAACATAGAAAATAGGTGCAGGAGCAGGCCATTCGGTCCTTCGAGCCTGCACCATCGTTCTGTATGATCATGGTTGATCATGCAACTTCAGTACTCCACTTCTGCCTTTTCTCCTTACCCCCTGATCCCTTTAGCCGTAAGGGCCACATCTAACTCCCTTTTGAATATATCCAACGAACTGGACTCAACAACTTTCTGTGGTAGAGAATTCTGGGTGAAAAATTTTCTCCTCATCTCGTCCTATGTGGTTTACCCCTTATCCTTAGACTGTGACCCCTGGTTCTGGACTTCCCCAGCATCAGGAACATTCTTCCTGCATCTAATCTGTCCAATCCCGTCAGAATTTTATCTGCTTCTGAGATCCCTTCTCATTCTTCTAAATTCCAGTGAATATAAGCCTAGTCAATCCAGTCTTTCTTCATATGTCAGTCCTGCCATCCCAGGAATTAGTCTGGTGAACTTTCGCTGCACTCCCTCAATAGCAAGAATGTCCTTCCTCAGACTAAGAGAACAAAACTGCACACAATACTCAAGGTGTAGCCTCACCAAGACCCTGTACAACTGTAGTAAGACCTCCCTGCTCCTGTACTCAAATCCTCTCGCTATGAAGGCCAACATGCCATTTACTTTCTTTACTGCCTGCTGTACCTGCATGCCTACTTTCAATGACTGATGTACCGTGACACCCAGGTCTCGTTGCACCTCCCATTTTATTAATCTGTCACCATTCAGATAATAATCTGCCTTCCTGTTTTTGCCACCAAAGTGAATAACCTCACATTTATCCACATTATACTTCATCTGCCATGCATTTGCCCACTCACCTAACCTGTCCAAGTCACCCTGCAGCCTCTTAGCATCCTTCTCACAGCTCACACTGCCACCCAGCTTAATGTCATCTGCAAACTTGGAGATATTACATTCAATTCCTTCATCCAAATCATTAATGTATATTGTAAATAGCTGGGGTCCCAGCACTGAACCTTGCGGTACCCCACTAGTCACTGCTTGCCATTCTGAAAAGGACCCGTTTATTCCCACTCTTTGCTTCCTGTCTGCCAACCAGTTCTCTATCCACGTCAATACATTACCCCCAATACCATGTGCTTTAATTTTGCACACTAATCCCTTATGTGGGACCTTGTCAAAAGCCTTTTGAAAGTCCAAATACACCACATCCACTGGTTCTCCCTTATCCACTCTACTAGTTACATCCTCAAAAAATTCTAGAAGATTTGTGAAGCATGATTTCCCTTTCATAAATCCATGCTGACTTGGACTGATCCTGTCACTGCTTTCCAAATGTGCTGCTACTACATCTTTAATAACTGATTCCAGCATTTTCCTCATACCGATGTCAGGCTATGTTTTTATTTCAGATTTACAGCATCTGCTCACAGAGGGAGGAGGACGACACAGAAGAGGAGGAAACAGAAGGAAGGATGCAACTCAGACAGCTTCTTTCTGGCTGGGATATCCGAATGGAATCATCTGCTACCAGTGACCACAACTCCAATTCCCCTTTCCACATTTGTCCCACACCTTACTTTCCCTCTGTTACTGACCATCACATCGTCATCTTGACCATAATGCTGAAATAAAAGCTACCACAAAGCAAAGTTTACAATCCAACATAATACATCTATCCATCCAATATGATATCAAGAAATAATCTCATCAGCCTTATGCATTCCCTTTGTGGCTGTCCTGTGTGTGCCTTTGCCTATCCTACTGATGTCATGCAGGGCTACCCCAATGGCTACAGCATGGCTGGTGGATGGTTACTGATTTTCAGTGGAGAACAATCCAAATGGCCTGGCTGGTCGACCTTTAGGAGCTGGTGGGAGTGTCAAATCAATCTTCCTCCTCTCCTCTCTACACTCCCTCTTCTTGGTCAATCACTGGTTGGGCAGGCTGCATTTCTTGGGTGTGTGAAAAGAGGAAGGCACAACGGTGGCATTGTGGTGTGAGGAGGGTGGGAAAGCAAGAAATGCATGTGAGAAGGAAGTTAACGCATGAGGATATCAGCATCTTGTATCCTTTCAGTCCCGCCTCTGGCCATGGGCTCAGCCATGCCCCTGCCAAGAATGGCCAGCACCGTCTCCTCCAAGAGGGTGAGGTAAAGCTAGGAACGGGAGGTGTGCCTCATGATTGGTGCAGATTGTTGGGAGGTGTGTGATTGGAGGGGTGAATCGTGTATTGAGCAGTGTGTGTGGCTAGTGGTGCAGTTGGTAGGAGACGGCTTTTGAAGATGCATTCACTGACCTTGACCAATGGTCTGAGGTCATGAAGCTTCTTTGGGCACTGGAGCCAGGTGGTGATTGCAACACTGCTGGCCGTGATGGCCTCACTGATGTGATCCCACATTTTTCTTTCTGGAGGGTATCCTGGCCCTTTTGGGTACAGGACCTCGCTTACAATGTTGACCTCCTGCAAAAAGCTGGAGTGCTGCGTGCGAGCCCCTGGGTGCCCTTTCCCTGGCTTGCTAAGCCATTTGTGTTAGTGCCTAACCACTTTGACCATTTTTTGAGGTGCGGAAGGGAATTAAGAGCTGAAGCCTCCCATTTAGAAACGTTTTTCAAATGTAAATTTTTTTTTTTGGAAAGACAATGGAGCTGTAAGGCCTGAGAACTGCATTTTTTTTAATTTTAATTTTTTTATCAGTCCAGAAAACATCGTTCTTTTGAGCAAATGCAATGCATTTCCCTTTTAATATCCCACAATGCCTAGCAAAACCATAACCTCGCTTCCAGAGGCTGTTGGAAACTGCAATGCCTCTTCTGGACACCACAATCGAGACTGATGCCTGGACTAACGTTACCAGGAGGCCAGTTTAGTGCTGGGATAATCATCTTTAGTCCCCAGCGCAAATTTTTCTCTCCCACTGACGCAACCATTTTTGGCGGCCGTTAACCCGAGGCTGCAGAAACACGGCACCGTTCGTGTCAGAGTCAAATTTCTAGGCCTATATTTCAGATTCATGCAACGTAATATTTTTGAATTGGGAGTGCCAAACAGGTAGTATCAAAGTGGGTTAGTGCACTAACCATTCACTTCTGGGATCTAGGTTTGAATCCAGACTAAACTCATGCGATAAAAGTATAGTTTCTGCTAGCTGTAAGGGTTCATGTAAAATGTGTTTGGCAGTGTGAAGCCAGTCTCTAGTGGACATGAATCTGCAGCACAAAACTATATATTATTTGGTACAATTAGCACTAAACTGGCAGTTTTATTTAGAAGGGCCATAAATCGCTATTGTGTGAAAATAATAACAAATTATCAGTAAGTAGTAAAATGTCTGAATACTTGGCAAGAAATATTACTATAAATCTATTGCCTTTATCTGCAATTTAAGTATCATTTATGTAAATGATTGTGAGATTTAGTTGCAGATTGTCAGTAGTAATAAGTTATTGATTAGTTCAGCATATTGAAATTAATGGTAAATGTATGCTACCAAAGATCCTGTGAAATATGCATGGGATTGAAACATATTGTGCTAGCTTTAATGTCTTTATTACCTTGAGACCCATTGTAAATTGAGGATGAAACATTTTATAGCTTTATTACAGATATACTAACTGACACGATATGGGGAATTTTAACCCCGAAAATCAGATAGGTTTGGGTCGGGTTGGAGGTTAAAGTGTTAGATATCTGAATCCGATCCCCAACCTACCTCCAACTCACCCACTTCCCAGAAGGCGAGCTGGCACTCTAATTATAATGAGCCTGCATGCCTCTTTTTGAAGCATTATTTTAAATTTAACTCTGGAAGGCTGGGTTTCCCGGGCTTTGGGGAAGCCGGAAACTAAATGAAGATAGGGATAGCTGGATCCAGGAGGAAGTGCCTTTCCCTCGATATCTGACGCCACCCCCCCACCGCCCAACATACGGCCCTCGGCCCTCGACCTCCGAGCCCCAGCCCCCGATCTTCAAACCCCTACTGCGGCCTTACAGCACCCTCCGATCCTGGCCTTCCGACCCTCGCCTGCCCGATCCTGGCATTCTGAACGCCTCCGATCCCTGCCTCCTCCGATCCAGGCCTTCCAACCATCACCGTCACCCCACCCGCCCCGATCCCGGCCTCTTCCGATCCCGGACAGCTGACCGCCCCCCACCCTGATCCTAACCTCCTCCGATCCCGGCCTTACGACCCTCCCAACATAGTGGAGGGTAGCTAATGTAACACCACTTTTTAAAAAAGGAGGGAGAGAGAAAACTGGTAATTATAGACCGGTTAGCCGAACATCAATAGTGGGGAAAATGTTGGAACCAATTATTAAGGATGAAATAGCAGCGCATTTGGAAAACAGTGACAGGATCGGTCCAAGTCAGCATGGATTTATGAAAGGAAAATCATGCTTGACAAATCTTCTGGAATTTTTTGAGGATGTAACTAGTAGAATGGACAAGGGAGAACCAGTGGATGTGTTGTATTTGGACTTCCAAAAGGCCTTTGACAAGGTCCCACATAAGAGATTGGTGTGCAAAAATAAAGCACATGGTATTGGGGGTAATGTACTGGCATAGATAGAGAATTGGTTGGCAGACAGGAAGCAGAGAGTCGGGATAAACAGGTCCTTTTCAGAATGGGAGGCAGTGACTAGTGGAGTGCCGTAGGGCTCAGTGCTGGGGCCCCAGCTCTTTACAATACACATCAATGATTGGATAAAGGAATTGAGTGTAATATCTCCAAGTTTGCAGATGATACTAAACTGGGTGGCGGTGTGAGCTGTGAGGAGGATGCTAAGCGGCTGTAGGGTGACTTGGACAGGTTAGGTGAGTGGGCAAATGCATGGCAGATGCAGTATAATGTGGATAAATGTGAGGCTATGCACTTTGGTGGCAAAAACGTGAAGGCAGAATATTATCTGAATGGCGGCAGATTAGGAAAAGCGGAGGTGCAACGAGACCTGGGTGTCATGGTTCATCAGTTATTGAAAGTTGGCATGCAGGTACAGCAGGCGGTTAAGAAGGCAAATGGCATGTTGGCCTTCATAGCTAGGGGATTTGAGTATAGGAGCAGGGAGGTCTTACTGCAATTGTACAGGGCCTTGGTGAGGCCTCACCTGGAATATTGTGTTCAGTTTTGGTCTCCTAATCTGAGGAAGGACGTTCTTACTATTGAGGGAGTGCAGCGAAGGTTCACCAGACTGATTCCAGGGATGGTTGGACTGTCATATGAGGAGAGACTAGATCAACTGGGCCTTTATTCACTGGAGTTTAGAAGGATGAGAGGGGATCTCATAGAAACGTATAAGATTCTGACGGGAGGGGACAGATTAGATGCAGGAAGAATGTTCCCGATGTTGGGGAAGTCCAGAACCAGGGGACACAGTCTTAGGATAAGGGGTAGGCCATTTAGGACTGAGATAAGGAGAAACTTCTTCACTCAGAGAGTTGTTAACCTGTGGAATTCCCTGCCGCAGAGAGTTGTTGATGCCAGTTCATTGGATATATTCTAGAGGGAGTTAGATATGGCCTTTACGGCTAAAGGGATCAAGGGGTATGGGGAGAAAGCAGGAAAGGGATACTGAGGTGAAGGATCAGCCATGATATTATTGAATGGTGGTGCAGGCTCGAAGGGCCGAATGGCCGACTCCTGCACCTATTTTCTATGTTTCTATGTTGCTATAGTGGCCTTCCGATCCCAGCCTTCTGTTCCCATACGATTTCCCACCTGCCCCCTCCCCCACCTGCCTCTGATCCCTTCCTCCATCTTCTTTGCCCCCTAGCTTCTCAATCTGGTTGGCTGCGGGCACGAAACAGAAGGCAGGGGTCGAAATTCATGGATGCCGTCTGTTACCGCGCGTGGGAGGCTGCTAACGGGTGGCAAACGCTTACTATCATCGGTGAGTGGCGTCGACACCTTGACCTAAATTCAGTCGGCTCTTTGGCAGAGGCACCAAGAGGTAACACTGCGCTGGCTAATGCCACCCGCGTGGTGATGTCATCCAGCGTACACCTCTTTGACGCCTCTGTCATGACATTTGCTTTGTACAGTTGCCGTACAAACAGGCGGCTGTACAGCCAGGAAAAGGTTGTTGGAAAAGAGTGGATCTCGGGCGGAATTGCCCAGAAAGGAAGGTAAGTTTTTCTCTATTTATTTCTGCATGTTTTCATTAGTTTTAAGAGTGGGGAAGTGTGTGTGGGGATCCAGAGAAGTTTTAGTTCTTTTTTTTCTTCTTCCCGTACTTTTTCTAGCATGGCGGCATCCTCCCGTCGGGAAATTCAGTCGGCTCCCTGAGCTCCTGCCCGAGAATGAGTGTGCAACACTGCTCTCTCATCTTTGGGCATAAAAACTGAATCTAGGACTTTGAGGTTTTGCCTAATGCTCAGCGCTAAAATCAGCACTCAAGCGGTGACACCGCCTCAAAAATGGCGCTATCAAATTTCGACCCCACAATTTTTAAAATCAGGCCCGATGTTAAATTCGGCAGGGCCTGAGGGAAACCCATTCTCCAAGGTTTCCCAACCGCAATCCAGATCCCTACCAAGCTCCAAGTTAAAATCTTGACTGATGACTGTTAGGTATTTACATGCTTTTCAAACCCTTTGAGTATAACTGAATAAATAAAAAGGGCTAAAAGTTCGATAGCCTCCAAAAACAAACACGGGGATCGCGATGCGCAATCGGCCTGCGCAAGTTGAAAGGACCATCGTGCTGCCTGCTAATTACACTGATTGCGGCTGAATGCACTGCTGAGTGGCTGAACGCATAGCAGGGGGCCCAGGTTCGTGCGATGCTAACGCCACTTCAAGCTTGCCTCCACTTATTAAAGGCAGTCTGCACCTCTTAAAAGGGAGGTGCATTCTGCCTGCAGCAGCTCACACATATATCACTGCTGCAAGCCTTACACCCACATTTCACTGCCAGCTATTCAACCATGACAGGCACATCATCCGAATACATTACATTTCACACTCACTGACACACTTCTCTCTCTCTTGCAGGGCAAGGTGGCTCATAACGATAGGCAGCAGCAGCTAACTGGCGGGTGGTGGGGGAGGTGGGGGGGACAGGCAAGCCTGCACATCCTTACACAGCTGGAGGAGATGGTGCTCAACATTACTGAGGATGTGGCGAGCGGTGAAGCTGAAACCATTGAAGGTGATGGTATGCTCATACCGAATCCTCCTCCTCCCCACATCCCACTTACCCCTCATCCCACAATCTCTATTCACTTCCAAGCTGCTGATGGTGTAAGCATGCATAATGTTGCTTTCCCCGCTCCCTTCACCACAACCTTACCCTTATGCCTTTCTCCTTTCAGATAACCAAAAACTCCAACCTGGCCAGCCAGTGCAAGAAAAGCAAGAGCAGAGTGAGCAGGCACCAGCTTAGATACTGGCACTCGCTGCTTGAGACACCCACTCCAGTGAGTACTGGAGGGCTTCTCCCAAGCAGTCAAAGCAGCGGAACTGTTGCTTCAGCATCCTGATGGTCTGCTCGATGAGGTTCCTCATGGCAGCATGGCTCTCATTATATGAATGCTGGCCACGAGTAGTGGGATTGTGCAGGGAGTCATCAGCCAGGTATAGGAGCATATAGCCTTTGTCGCTGAGCAGTCACCCTCGAGTTCTACGTGGTGGCTGGAGGATTGCTGGCACAGTGGGCTGGTGCCAGGATAGCAGGCATTCACCAGCATGATGTGCTGGGCGTGGTCGCACACCAACTACACATTAAGTGAGTGGTATTCATAGTGGTTACGATACATCTCACTATTGAGATGCGATACCCGCAAACCACGTGTCATAGAAACATAGAAACATAGAAAATAGGTGCAGGAGTAGGCCATTCGGCCCTTCGTGCCTGCACCGCCATTCAATGAGTTCATGGCTGAACATGCAACTTCAGTACCCCATTCCTGCTTTCTCGCCATACCCCTTGATCCCTCGAGTAGTAAGGACTACATCTAACTCCTTCTTGAATATATTTAGTGAATTGGCCTCAATAACTTTCTGTGGTAGAGAATTCCACAGGTTCACCACTCTCTGGGTGAAGAAGTTTCTCCTCATCTCGGTCCTAAATGGCTTACCCCTTATCCTTAGACTGTGACCCCTGGTTCTGGACTTCCCCAACATTGGGAACATTCTTCCTGCATCTAACCTGTCTAAACCCATCAGAATTTTAAACGTTTCGATGAGATCCCCTCTCATTCTTCTGAACTCCAGTGAATACAAGCCCAGTTGATCCAGTCTTTCTTGATATGTCAGTCCCGCCATCCCGGGAATCAGTCTGGTGAACCTTCGCTGCACTCCTTCAATAGCAAGAATGTCCTTCCTCAAGTTAGGAGACCAAAACTGTACACAATACTCCAGTTGTGGCCTCACCAAGGCCCTGTACAACTGTAGTAACACCTCCCTGCCCCTGTACTCAAATCCCCTCGCGACGAAGGCCAACATGCCATTTGCTTTCTTAACCGCCTGCTGTACCTGCATGCCAACCTTCAATGACTGATGTACCATGACACCCTTTTCCTCCATTGCACCTCCCCTTTTCCTAATCTGTCACCATTCAGATAATAGTCTGTCTCTCTGTTTTTACCACCAAAGTGGATAACCTCACATTTATCCACATTATACTTCATCTGCCATGCATTTGCCCACTCACCTAACCTATCCAAGTCACTCTGCAGCCTCATAGCATTCTCCTCGCAGCTCACACTGCCACTCAACTTAGTGTCATCCGCAAATTTGGAGATACTACATTTAATCCCCTCGTCTAAATCATTAATGTACAATGTAAACAGCTGGGGCCCCAGCACAGAACCTTGCAGTACCCCACTAGTCACTGCCTGCCATTCTGAAAAGTACCCATTTACTCCTACTCTTTGCTTCCTGTCTGCCAACCAGTTCTCAATCCACGTCAGCACACTACCCCCAATCCCATGTGCTTTAACTTTGCACATTAATCTCTTGTGTGGGACCTTGTCAAAAGCCTTCTGAAAGTCCAAATATACCACATCAACTGGTTCTCCTTTGTCAACTTTACTGGAAACATCCTCAAAAAATTCCAGAAGATTTGTCAAGCATGATTTCCCTTTCACAAATCCATGCTGACTTGGACCTATCATGTCACCTCTTTCCAAATGTGCTGCTATGACATCCTTAATAATTGATTCCATCATTTTATCCACTGCCGATGTCAGGCTGACCGGTCAATAATTCCCTGTTTTCTCTCTCCCTCCTTTTTTAAAAAGTGGGGTTACATTGGCTGGTACCATGGGGAAGTTCGATATCCTGGCAAAGCCACATGTGCGCTCCTACTGCTTCAAGTCCCCTCTTCTAGCTTACAGAGCCTCTGTGACCTCTCAGGTGCAGTGATGAATGGCGAACTGTGGGAGTTTGTTATGTCGCCTGTTTCAGCCTGGAAAAATCCACTGGCAAAAAAATTCTGAGCCAAGGTCACCTTGAAGGCCACAGACAGATTCGTCGTCACCCTGCTCTGAGGCTGCAGGTGGAAGAGTTCTGTGACCACCTCCTTGGTGAAGTGAAGCCGCCGAACACGCTGCTCCTGGTTTAGGTGCAGGTAAGAGACGTGCTCCTTGAAGACCTTAGGTGGGTAAGACCATCTGCTGACAGCCCTCCTCCTCCTCCTCCCTCTGCGAGCAGCTTGTCTTCTTTGTTGCCTCTGCTCCATCTCCCTGTCACACTGCAGCACAAGGGGGACTGCAACTAGAGCCCCCATGACTGGGAGCAAGTGGTGTAGCCAGAGGCCTTCCAGTAGCAGCCAACACCTTCGCAATATCTTCCCAATGTCCTGCAACACTCCCCGCACACTTTATCAACTTTTTAAATCTCTTCCAGCAACCCAGTACTCTTACAAACACTGCAAGAGCCATTGCATATCAATAAGCAACTAAGCTGCAAGTTGGATGTATCCCTCTAATTAGCGCTGGTTGGGGAAGGTGGGGATCCTTCGTGCAGCCGAATGCATGTTCAGCTGTGCATGTTTAGGAGAGGGCGTTGAATGGAGCACTGACGTCATGATCGGTCTACTCTGCATAGTGCTGGTGCACATATGTACTGCCCATGCTATCATCCTTATCAAGTTGGAGCTCAGTGCGGGCCGTGCCAGAAATGGGCGGAAATGGGGCAGACACCATGTTTTCATTCAAAACCAGCCAAAACTACGAGTGTTACAGAGCCAAATTTTGCCGCCCAGAAACCTGAAGATGTCTAATACTTGTACATTGTGGCACTATTGTTGATCCCAATCTGCGCTCACCAATGGAATGTAATATTAGTTTTAGCCAATCCATATTGTTGAATAGCGATGACCAAGAGAGAAAATTATTCAGCCACATCTTAGCATCTAAACCCCTAATGCAGGATGGACGTCGCAAATACATCAACAGCATGCTGGTATTAGAAAGCCTTATCAAACACCAACATATCTATTGCTGCTGAGCAATACATTATCAGGAAGCATGTTTACTATAAAGAATGGAGATAATGGGCTCCATGGCGTAGTGATCAGCTAAAGAAAGCAACTAAGTTAACTAGGATATGCTTGCCACCAATTGCAATAAGGATCCACCTACTAATCTCAACTGATTGCTAATCTGATTGTGTTAACTAATGATAGGCCGGAATTTTTACCTGCGAAGCAAGGTGGGTGCGGGGGCGGCGGCGTAGCGGGTCGGCTTCATGCAGCACTCTGCAGCGCGCTGTCAGCTTGTCTCTAACTGAATTGGATCAATTGAATTAGGCCTGCGGGGTTCCCAGCCAATTAAATGGAGCGGGTCTGATGACACTATCGCCTTGAGCTCAGATATTTAAAGGGGCTTTCCACACATCACACTTGACGGTTGTGGGAGGAGAATCAGAGCACTTTGGCAGAGGTTTTTTTGTTCAGAAGCTAAAGATTTTCCATCTGAGACTTGAGGGAAGCATGCATTCCCAGCGGCAAATGGCAGCGACCAGGTTCTCTGACTCCTCCCTGGAAGTCCTGCTCTTGCACCCATCCCCTGTTTTCAGGGGATGGGTGTAAGAGACCTTTCAATGAGACCAAGAGGGCATGGTTGGAGATCACAGAGGAGGTCAGCAACATGGATGTAGTCAGACGGACCTGGATCCAGTTCTGCAAAAGATTTAATGATCTCATGAGGTCAGGAAAGGCGAGTACAATGCCACATTCAACTACATCCTGATGTGCGTGTCACTCCATCCCCATCACTCTTCCTTCCCAAGCCTACTCCTGAATGTCAATCATCACACCGACCTACCTTGCAAGGTACACCCATCCCTCTCTCTCTATGCACCTACACACATCCCCATCTGACTAACCACCACTGACAACCACCCTCGTCCGAATGCTATCATAGGAAGTAACGCCACACAAGGAGGCCATTTGACTATGTCAGGCCACTTCCTCATAGTCACCCTCTACAGATTTAGCCCATCCATTCCTTACACCTATTCCATCACTCTCACTCAAAGTTCTCCTCTTTCCCTCCTTGCAGAAGAAGAGAGCCCAGAACAACAGGGAAAGTCAACGAACCGGAGGTGGCCCTCCAATTTACAACAACTTGACTCCAGCAGAGGAGGAGGTGCTGCAAATCACTAGAGTTGCAGAGCTACTAGCGGTAGGAGATGGAGAGAGGGGGAACTCCCGGCAACCTTGTGACAGAAGTAAATATCATACAGCCACATGGCCAGAACAGTCACTCATGGTGACTTGATGCCTGCAGGCAGTGAAATGTCATCATGTGCATAATGGTAACATTGTGCATTCTTATCATTACATTTCTAATTCATGTCTTTACTCTCCCACAAGTCCATCACGTGACCCTCCCCACTGTCCAGCCGGAGGAAGAAGACTCCTCCTCAGAGGAAGCTGCACTCACTGAGCATGCGCAGTCACCAGAGCCATGCACACCTAGCCCTTGCAGTTCACAAACACTCCTGATGTGGGGGTGCCTTGATGGGCACATGGATGCAGCTGATGATGCCGTGCACCTGTGGGAAGCCAGCCAGAGCCACAATGTCGAGCGCCCGCTCAGTAACACTGGCTTCATCAGTGGCAAAGTTTACATAATTGGCTGACTTATGAAACATGGCATCGGTCACTTGGGTGATGCATCTGTGGGCGGCCTACTGCAAGATCCCACAAATGTCTGCTGCAGATCCCTGGAAGAAGTCTGAGGCAAAGAAGTTGAGGGTGGCGGTGACACTGACAGCCACTGGTAAGGCGTGTCCACCAGGTCCTCTGGGCAGCAGGTCTTGTTCCAGCAAGCCGCAAATGTCTGGCTCGGGCTATTGTGACGAGCTGGCACAATAGCCTGAGCCTCCCGAAGCACTGCTACTCAGTCGTGTCCAGGGAGCTCATCCTCTGCCTGTGTATCCTGTGTTGGGGTTATCGCCTCTGGCTCGGTGCACCCCTGTGCTGATCCCCTCTCTCCTGTGGAGCATCAGGTTGCTGAGGAGAAAGCTGCTGGTGTGGTTGCTGCTGCTGCTGGTATTGTTACTGCTGCTGGTGTGGCTGCTGTTATTGGTGCTGGGGCTCACCTTGGTCTGATTCTGAGGTCACATAGACACATAGACATAGAAAATAGGTGCAGGAGTAGGCCATTTGGCCCTTCGAGCCTGCACCGCCATTCAATGAGTTCATGGCTGAACAGAAGTGAGCCAGCATAAGCGGCACCCATGCTGATCTAATAAATGCCAGGTGAAGTACAATCCTCCAATGTACTGAGAGTGACTAGCAATGTGGTGAGAGTGGTTGAAGAAATCACCTGCAAACTCCTGAAAGCTAAATCTCTGCACAAAATGGTATCAGTCAGAGCTTTTCCCTTAGGCAAGGAAACAAGCGCAAGGTGTGTGAGTATTTATGTGCTTTTTCCAGTTGTCACTTAATGAGCTTGCACAATGGCCACTAAACTTCTGCCTCCCCTTCACAGGCGAGGTTCCCAAGGCATGAATCCCATGTGCAACCAGTTAAAGTTCAAACAGGCATTAAAAAAGCAGTTAAGGGTCTGTAAATGAGCAGTTAAGAACCTCAATGAGGTCACCCGCTTTTCCCGGCATGCTTTGAAACGCGCCCGAGTGAAAGGTGGAAGTTTCTAACTCGCTGTCAATTTCACACTTTTAACCGCTAACCTGCTCCCTAACCCACAGACTCTGCAATGTGAATATTTCAGCCACAGTATTTAACACTATAAAAGGATACCTCCAGTCCCATAGCTAGTTTGGTGCCAAAACCTTTTGGATGCATGTTTTAATATTTCTCTTCCAATCATTATAAATACAAAAACATACAATTAACAGTTTATACATTTCAAAATTAAACCATCTTCCTGAGAATGGGGGAGTTGAAGTGGTGGAAGCAATCTCACGAATGCAAGAAATTATGGTAAAAACACAAGGAAATTAGAGACTGACTAATGTTTGAGACAATGGGTTATATTTTCTTCTTTCCATTAATGCTACAAAAAAGGTCAGCATGAGTTTACATTGGGGAAAACAGGGGGGACGAAATTGCCCCTTTCCTTAAGTCCTCAACACTGGAAATTGGCGGCCATGTTGCGGAGTGCAATGGTCGGCGACTTTTCGTGTAATGGCCGCTATTATCAAAATTCTGCTTCTGTGTTATCCCGGTGGTGACCCGTTCCTCACCCTCCCGCTCCGCTGCTGCCAACCCGTCCTAAGGGCATCATCAGAGTGCGCACTGTCAATCTACCCACTCCCCCCACTGATGGCGAAATTCCGCCGTGGAAATCTGCCTCCCACTGGGCGGTGCCATAATAAGTTTTTTCGCGCCGGTCCAGTAAGGCTGAGGCTTTCTGTAATGGTGGCGCGGCTCTCCTTAATGGGGAAAACCTACTGCCGCTATCGCCATGTTTTTTTTGGTTGGCCGACTCCTACATCGGCCCGACAATTATGCCCCTGGGTTTGGCTGGGCCGCCAACAGTCAGCCTGGCACTCCCTCTTGGGTGCCAGGCTGCTGGCCCGGCAGGAACCCTCCCTGGTGGCCCAGTGGACCGAAGTTTCAAGATTGCACAGGCTCTTCCCTTTAAGTGAAGGGGAGAGCCATGGTGACGTGGCGCCGTGATGACTCCGCACCCCCCCAACTTCCTTCCCTCTAGAGTGGTCACTGCTACATATCCCCCATTAAGAACGACTTCCAGATTCGAGTGAAAAAAAACAAAGAACGGAATTTTGCTCAATAGGCGACCTCAACCACTGCGGCAGTAAAAACCATAGAAACGGGGTGCATGCGCCCCTTTTCGGGTGGGGGGGGCAAATTTGGCCCCAGTATTATCTGTTAACACCAGTGAACAGAGGAAAATATACCCAAATAGACATTTAGTTTCCTTACATTTAAACGTGGACATCTTTAAAAGTTTCTCTTAAATTTGAACTCAAATTAAAAGCTAGCAAAAGTTATTGTGCAAATATAAAACTACTTTAGAAAAGGTCTTGCATTAGGAAGAGAAACAAGTTTGCAAAATGTTATTCAAAGAATAGAACAATTTTATTTAATCTTTTAAAAATCTTGCTGGATATAAAAAGCTTACTAAATTATTAAGAAAATGTAATGTGGAATCAATCAGACAAGCGAAAACATACCTTTAATGCACAGTACTGGTATCTTGTAATTTGGTGGTTTCGGTCACTATAACGATCCAAAGGAGTAAACATGACACTAAATGGCCCTGCCCACTGGCTGAACAATATGAAGAGATGATGACGCAAGCTCTGTTGTGGGAATAGGAATCTGCGGTGATGTACTACAGAGAAAAAAAATTATTAATCTCTGCTGAATGAAGAGAAGCCACATGACAGAATTGCTGGAGTGGCTAAATAATAGGTAATTTCTGTGTCATCAGTTATTTGCTTCAGATGACAAATAAGCTATTTTAAAATGTAACATTCTCATGTTAGAGCATGTTGCTTTCATAATTAAGCTTTCAGAATATTGCTATGGTATGCATTACTCCTGGCACAAATGATTTATGGTTGCCTATGTTCTGCTGTTGTGATTTTAAACTATATCAAAAAAATATATATATTTTGGCAACATGGTTTCCATATTTACGAAAGGATATACTTGCTTTGCAGGCAGTTCAGAGAAGGTTCACTAGGTTGATTCCGGGGATGAGGGGGTTGACTTATGAGGAAAGGTTGAGTAGGTTGGGCCTCTACTCATTGGAATTCAGAAGAATGAGAGGTGATCTTTTCGAAACGTATAAGATTATGAGGGGGCTTGACAAGATGGATGCAGAGAGGATGTTTCCACTGATGGGGGAACTAGAACTAGAGGGCATGATCTTAGAATAAGGGGCCATTTAAAACAGAGATGAGGAGCAATTTCTTCTCTCAGAGGGTTGTAAATCTGTGGAATTTGCTGCCTCAGAGAGCTGTGGAAGCTGGGACACTGAATAAATTTAAGGCAGAAATAGACTTTCTTAAACGATAAGTGGATAAGGGGTTATGGGGAGCGGGCGGGAAAGTTGAGCCGAGTTCATGATCATATCAGCCATGATCTTATTGAACGGCGGATCAGGCTCGAGGGGCCGCATGGCCTACTCCTGTTCCTATTCCTTATGTTCTTATGATGAAGGCCAAACAGTAAAGGCTTTTTAAAAATTTCAGATGATGATAGATTGGATCATAGCCTATTAGTGTAATCCAAATTGTATTTTGAAAGTTAGATTGCTCACTGTTATCACACTGCAAAAGCAAAATGAATACTCGTGGGGCTCAATTTTCCCCAATGATTTGCGCTGTTTTTTTTGGAGCAGAATGCTTTTTATGGCGAAAGTTAAAAAACCACAGTTTCTCCGATCAATTTGCACCAGCTCAGTTAGTTACGATTTTTTTAGGTACTTTTTTTTCAGCCAAAGGGGGTATAACCTGCCACCTGCGCCAATTCTGGCCATTTAGTGAAGTTTTGCCAGCTGAGAGTTACTCCAGTTCTTCTTAGGCCAGCATATGTGGCCTCTGCAGAAAAATCTTCTGGAGAGTTCGGGAAATCAGCGCAGATAAGTGCAGCAGGAGAGGTAAGAGAGGGGTATAGAGGGGTGGGTGGGGGGGGGAGAAGCCTTTCGTGTATAGTTAGGTGCGGGGACCCAGAGAGGGGAGGCCATTCGGCCTGGGATAAGGGCAGGGGAGCAGGACCTGCAAGGAGCTAGGGGCTGGGGGAGAGGGAGCGGACCGGGGGGCCCTTTGGCCAGGGCTCGGGGTTAGGGGTGGGTGGAGGAGCAGACTGGAAGGCCACTCGGGGCTATGAGCGGGCAGGGCAGCAGACTGGGAGGCCCTTCGGCCAGGGCTAGGGGCGGGGGAGTGGGACTGGCAAGGCACTCGGGGCTGAGGGCTAGGGACGGGCGGGGGCGGGGGCGTGGACCGGGAGGCCCTTTGGCCAGGGCTAGGGTTGGGGGAAGCAGACCGACAAGGCTCTCGGGGCTAGGGGCGGGCAGTGGAGCAGATTGGCAAGGCACTCGGGGCTAGGGTCAGGTGGGGGAAGCAGACCAGCAAGGCTCTCAGGGCTAGGGATGGGCGGGGGAATCAGACCAACAAGGCACTCGGGGCTAGGGGAGGGCGGGGGAGCAGATCGGCAAGGCACTCGGGACGAGGGGTGGGTGGGGGAACAGACCGGGAGGCCCTTCGGCCAGGGCTCGGGGCGGCAGAGCAGACCGGCAGGTCACCTGGTTGGGGGAGAGAGGGGGAGCGGTCCGGCAGGTCACTTGGTTGGGGGTGCGGTCCGTCAGGGCTATAGTACAAGATGTCTAATAATGTTGAAACGACAAATTTACAAGTATTGTATCTGAATGCACGAAGCATCTGTAATAAGGTAGCTGAATTAACAGCGCAAATAGATGTAAACGGATACGATATAGCTACAATTATGGAGACATGGTTGCAGAGTGACCAGGATTGGGAAATGAATATCCAAGAATATTCAATATTTAGGAAGGACAAGCAAAAAGGAAGAGGGGGTGGTGTGGCGTTGTTAGTAAAGGATGACATCAGAGCAATAGTGAGAAAGGATATTGGCTCAGAAAATCAAAATGTAAAATCAGTCTGGGTGGAGCTAAGGAGCACCAAGTGCAGAAAACATTGGTGGGAGTTGTCTATAGGCCTCCAAATATTAGTGGTAGTGTAGGGGATGGCATCAAACAGGAAATTAGAGATACATGTAGCAAGGGTACTACAGTAATTGTAGGTGACTTTAATCTACATATAGACTGGCCAAACAAAATTAGTAATAATATTGTGGAAGATGAATTCCTGGAGTGTGTATGAAATTGTTTTTTAGACCAGTATGTTGAGGAGCCTACTAAGGAACAGGCTATCCTAGATTGGGTATTGTGTAATGAGAAGGGGTTAATTAACAGTCTTGTTGTGCGGGGTCCTTTAGGGAAGAGTGACCATAACATGATTGAATTCTTTATTAAGATGGAAAGTGAAGTAGTCCAATCCGAAACTAGGATCCTAAATCTAAACAAAGTAAACTACGAAGGTATGAGGAATGAATTGGCTATGATAGATTGGGAGGATTCATTAAAGGGCATGACAGTGGATAGGCACTGGCTAATATTTAAGGAACGAATGCATGAATTGCAACAGTTATACATCCCTTTCTGGCGTAAAAACACAAAAGGAAAAGTGGCCCCACCGTAGCTAACAAAATAAATTAAGGATAGTATTCAATCCAAAGAGGAATTATACAAAGTTGCTAGAAAAAGTAGCAAGCCTGAGGATTGGGAGCAGTTTAGAATTCAGCAAAAAAGGACCAAGAGATTGCTTAAGAGGGGAAAAATAGAGTATGAGAGTAAACTTGCAAGGAACATAAAAACGGACTGCAAAAGTTTCTACAAATACGCAAAAAGAAAATGATTAGTGAAGACAAATGTAGGTCCTTTATAGTCAGAAACAGGATAATTTGTAATGGGGAACAAGGAAATGGCAGAACAATTAAATAAAAACTCCGGTTCTGTCTTCATGGAAGAGGACACAAATAACATCCCAGAAATGCTAGGGAACCAAAGGGTCTAGTGAGCAAGAGGAATTAAAGGAAATGATTATTAGTAAGAAAATAGTGTTGGAGAAACTAATGGGACTGAAGACCGATAAATCCCCAGGGCCTGATGATCTGCATCCGAGAGCACTAAAAGCGGTAGCCATGGAAATAGTGGATGCATTGGTTGTCATCTTCCAAAATTCTATAGATTATGGAACAGTTCCTGCAGATTGGAGGGTGGCAAATGTAACCCCACTATTTAAAAGAGGAGGGAGAGAGAAAACGGGGAACTACAGACTGGTTAGCCTAACATCAGTAGTAGGGAACATGCTGGAGTCTATTATAAAGGAAGTGATAACGGCGCACTTAGATAATATCAACGGGATTAAACAATGTTAACATGGATTTATGAAAGGAAAATCATGTTTGACAAACCTACTGGAGTTTTTTGAGGATGTAACTGATAGAATAGATAAGGAAGAACCAGTGGATGTAGTGTATTTGGATTTTCAGAAGGCCTTTGATAAAGTCCCACTTAAGAGGTTCGTGTGCAAAATTAAAGCACATGGGATTGGGGATAATGTATTGGCATGGACTGAAAATTGGTTAACTGACAGGAAACAGAGAGTAGGAATAAACGGGTCTTTTTCGGGGTGGCGGGCTGTGACAAGTGGTGTACCACAGGGATCAGTGCTTGGGCCCCAGCTATTCACAATATATATAAATGATTTGGATGAGGGAACCAAATGTAATATTTCCAAGTTTGCTGACGACATAAAACTAGGTGGGATTGTGAGTTGTGAGGAGGATGCAAAGACACTGCAAGGCGATTTAGATAGGTTGGGTAGGAAACACATGGCAGATGCAGTATAACATGGATAAATGTGAAGTTATCAACTTTGGTAGGAAAAACATAAGGACAAAGTATTACTTAAATGGTGATGGCTTGGGAAGTGTCGATGTACAGAGGGACTTGGGTGTCCTTGTACACCAGTCATTGAAAGCAAACATGCAGATGCAGCAAGCAGTTAGGAAGGCAAATGGTATGTTGGCCTTCATTGCAAGAGGATTTGAGTACAGGAGCAAGGATGTCTTATTACAGTTATACAGGGCCTGGAGTATTGTGTGCAGTTTTGGTCTCCTTACCTAAGAAAGGATATACTTGCCATAAAGGGAGTGTAGCGAAGGTTCACCAGACTGATTCCTGGGATGGCAGGACTGTCGTATGAGGAGGGATTGGGTCGACTAGGCCTGTATTCACCAGAGGTTAGAAGAATGAGAGGGGATCTCATTGAAACATATAAAATTCTGACTGGGTTGGACAGACTGGATGTATGGAAGATGTTTCCCCTGGCTGGGAAGTCTAGAACAAGGGGTCACAGTCTCAGGATACAGGGTAGGAAATTTAGGACCGAGATGAGGAGAAATGTTTTCACTCAGAGGGTGAACCTGTGGCATTCTCTACCACAGAAGGCTGTGGAGGGCAAGTCACTGAATATATTTAAGAGGGAGATAGATAGATTTCTAGAAACAAAAGGCATCAAGGAATATGGGGAAAAAGGGGAATATGGTGTTGAGATAGAGGATCAGCTATGATCATATTGAATGGCGGTGCAGACACGAAGGGCCGAATGTCTTACTACTGCTCCTATTTTCTACGTTTCTGTGTCACTTGGTTGGGGGAGAGCACCGGCAGGATTAATAAACAATCTCCTAGTAAAGGATCCCCTTGGAATGAGTGATCATAGCATGGTTGAATTTCAAATTCAGATGGAGGGTGAGAAAGTTGGATCTCAAACCAGTGTACCAATCTTAAATAAAGGAGACGACAAAAGTATGAGGCTAGGGTTGGCTAAAGAGGACTGGGAAAATAGATTAAAGTGTAGGATGGTTGATGAACAGTGGCATACATTTAAGGAGATATTTCACAACTGTCAAGAAAAATATATTCCAGTGAGGAGGAAAAGGTGTAAAAGAAAAGATAGCCATCCGTGGCTAACTAAAGAAATAAAGGATGGTATCCAATTAAAAACAAGGGCATACAAAGTGGCCAAAACTAGTGGGAAGACAGAAGATTGTGAAGCTTTTAAAAGCCAGCAAAGAATGATTAAAAAAATGATTACGAAAGGGAAGGTAGACTATGAAAGTAAACTGGCACGAAATATAAAAACAGAAAGCAAGAATTTCGATGGGAATATAAAAAGGAAAAGAGTGGCTAAAGTAAATGTTGGTCCCTTAGAGGATGAGACCGGGGAATTAGTAATGGGGAACATGGAGATGGCAGAAACTCTGCAAATATTTTGTATCAGTCTTTATGGTAGAGGACACTAACAATATCCCAACAGTGGATAGTCAAGGGGCTATAGGGGAGAGGAACTTAACACAATCACTAAGGAGGTGGTACTCAGTAAGATAATGGGACTAAAGGCGGATAAATCCCCTGGACCTGATGGCTTTCATCCTAGGGTTTTAAGAGAAGTAGCGGCAGGAATAGTGGATGCATTGGCTGTAATTTACCAAAATTCCTTGGATTCTGGGGCGGTCCCAGCAGATTGGAAAACTGCAAATGTAACGCTCCTATTTAAAACAGGAGGCAGACAAAAAGCAGGAAACTATAGACCAGTTAGCTTAACATCTGTGGTTGGGAAAATGTTGGAGTCCATTGGGGTTGGGGGTAATATATTAGCATGATAGAGGATTGGCTAACTAGCAGAAAACAGAGAGTCAGGATAAATGGTTCATTCTCTGGTGGGTGCCGCAGGGATCAGTGCTGGGACCCCAACTATTTACAATCTATATAAATGACTTGGAAGAAGGGACTGAGTGTAACGTAGCCAAATTTGCTGATGATACAATGATGGGAGGAAAAGCAATGTGTGAGGAGAACACAAAAAATCTGCAAAAGGACATAGACAGGCTAAGTGAGTGGGCAAAAATTTGGCAGATGGAGTATCATGTTGGAAAGTGCGAGGTCATGCACTTTGGCAGAAAAAAATCAAAGAGCAAGTTATTATTTAAATTGAGAAAGATTGCAAAGTGCCGCAGTACAGCGGGGGCCCTTGTGCATGAAACACAAAATGTTAATATGCAGGTACAGCAAGTGATCAGGAATGCCAATGGAGCCTTGGCCTTTATTGCAAAAGGGATGGAGTATAAAAGCAAGAAAGTCTTGCTATAGTTATACAGGGTATTGGTGAGGCCTAACGTGGAATACTGCTTACAATCTTGGTTTCCATATTTAAGAAAGGATATACTTGCTTTGGAGGCAGTGCAAAGAGGGTTCACTCGGTTGATTCCGGAGATGAGAGGGTTGACTTATGAGGAAAGGTTGAATAGGTTGGGCTTCTACTCACTGGAATTCAGAAGAATGAGAGGTGATCTTATCGAAACGTATAAGATTATGAGGGGGCTTGACAAGATCGATGCAGAGAGGATGTTTCCACTGATGGGGGAGACTAGAACTAGGCAGCATAATCTTAGAATAGGGGGCCGCCCATTTAAAACTGAGATGAGGAGGAATTTCTTCTCTCAGAGGGTTGTAAATCTGTGGAATTCGCTGCCTCAGAGAGCTGTGGAAGCGGTGTCATTGAATAAATTTAAGACAGAGATAGACAGCTTCTTAACCGAAAAAGGAATAAGGAGTTATGGGGAGCAGGCAGGGAAGTGGACCTGAGTCCCTGATTGGTTCAGCCATAATTGTATTAAATGGCGGAGCAGGCTCGAGGGGGCGTATGGCCTACTCTTGCTCCTATTTCTTATGTTCTTATGTTCACTCGGCCAGGGCTAGGGGCGAGGGAGCAGACCGGGAGTTCCTTCGGCCTGGGATAGGGGTGGGGATCGGCACCGGCATGGCGGAGGGGGGGGGGGCGGAGACTTTATTAATTGGAGGTAAGTTGCTACAATGTAGTTTAATGTGTTTTTAAGTTGCTGCAATGTATTTTTATGCGTTGTGAGCTGGTTGTATGTTTCACTTTGCAGTCTCAGCCTGCATTGTGTCCATGGTTACCGTGGCAACACGATCCTTTTGGCACAGATCAAGGCTCCAACCCCAAAACTAAAGGACAGGTTAGGCTGCGCCAAAATGAAGAAATCAAACGGGGAAACTTAGAACATTTTTTTTGGCATACTTCGGCCCCCAAAAAATGGGCGTAACTCTTCAAGTACGCCAAAAAAAAGCTTTGGGGGAAAATTGAGCCCATGGTTTGGGGAACATTTAAACAAGAAGCTAAATTCTGATGAGAATTAAAAGATACTCGTAGAATTGTTATTCTAAACTGAAAATGTTCATTGGGATATTTTAAATAGAATTCAGTTTATGGCATTTATTTTTTTATGTATTCAGTGTTTATTTTCAGTCCATTTTTGTGTTCACAGAATTGAATGTTAGAATGTTGGCATTTTGTTTCTTTTTCATTACAAAAAAGGTAAAATGAGCCTTTTTAAATGTCTTACCACCCTTCCCTGTGGAGAACATAAACATTCAGTTGGCCCAAAGAAAGGACCTGATGCAAAAATGGCAAGCAAGAACAACTCTTAAAAAGCAGATGCATATGCTGTTTTGTTGATGTTTTAACAAAAAGCCAATTTAAAAATTCTGCATTCAGTGGGGTTTGATTAGATTTTAATGGTTAAACCCCAAAACTGGATTTCTAGTCAAAATTATTAAACTTTGAAGAAGGCAAAACAGAATGATTAAAATATAACAAACCAGCATGCTGACGTGGGGGAAATCATGTTTAAGAAATGGATAAGGCTATATTGGTATTCTAGAATAAGGAATGTTAGCACACTCTGTAAAGGATTAGTGCCAAGTAAAATTTAAATGTAATTTAGCAACAATGTTATATGTCAAAATAACGTGCACTTTACACAGAGGAAATACATTATAATTGAAAATCTGGGGTGGCACTATGTAAACAACCACACTAATGGCCACAAATATAAAGGCTTGATTAGAGGAAGTCATCCATCCAGTTTTGGTGATAGTTCAAAAATGTATTCATGTCATTGATTGCAAACTTCTATGCAAGATCAAAACACACACGCAATTCTATTGAAATGAAACTGAAACTGACAAGCTGATGAGAAGAATTGAAGTACTTAGAATGGTGAAAATCTTTTAGTTTAAATTTTGTTGACATGACATATGTGCTGCAGCTTAATGAACAGGAAATGCAAACAATGAGTAGACCACTTCCAAAAATTCAGCGTTTGATCAGAGCAATTACTTCTAAAATGTAGTGAATATTTCTCTTCTAATTTTCTTCCCTTACTGCTCTTCTGAAAGAGAAGGAACCTTGGCCAAGGAACACTACAGCAAAATAATAGTTCCCCCACTGTTACCTGGCTGACACTGGCGAACTCAGCACACATCAGGGATAAAAGCTGGGACTTTCTGGATTCTGTGTGCCTCAGTACCATGTCAGTGTGTTTTTTTAAAAAGGGCATTATTAACAGGGATGATGTGGGAATATGTGAGGTAGAAAGGAGATAAGGAAAGGTGGGAACAGAGAAATAGAAACATAGAAACATAGAAAATAGGTGCAGGAGTAGGCCATTCAGCCCTTCGAGCCTGCACCACCATTCAATGAGTTCATGGCTGAACATGCAACTTCAGTACCCCATTCCTGCTTTCTCGCCATACCCCTTGATTCCCCCTAGTAGTAAGGACTACATCTAACTCCTTTTTGAATATATTTAGTGAATTGGCCTCAATAACTTTCTGTGGTAGAGAATTCCACAGGTTCACCACTCTCTGGGTGAAGAAGTTTCTCCTCATCTCGGTCCTAAATGGCTTACCCCTTATCCTTAGACTGTGGCAATTAAAATCAAAGGTAAAAATCAAAAATTCAAAAAGGGCCACATTACAACATAATTCTAAAAGGACAAAGAGTGTTAAAAAAACAAGCCTGAAGGCGCTGTGTCTCAATGCGAGGAGCATTCGTAATAAGGTGAATGAATTAACTGTGCAGATAGCTGTTAATGGATATGATGTAATTGGGATTACGGAGACATGGCTCCAGGGTGACCAAGGCTGGGAACTCAACATCCAGGGGTATTTAATATTCAGGAAGGATAGACAGAAAGGAAAAGGAGGTGGGGTCGCGTTGCTGGTTAAAGAGGAGATTAACACAATAGTAAGGAAGGACATTAGCTTGGATGATGTGGAATCTGTATGGGTAGAGCTGCAGAACACCAAAGGGCAGAAAACGTTAATGGGAGTTGTGTACAGACCACCAAACAGTGGTAGTGAGGTTGGGGATGGCATCAAACACGAAATTATGGATGAATGCAATAAAGGTACAGCAGTTATCATGGGTGACTTTAATCCACATATAGATTGGGCTAACCAAACTGGTAGCAATACGGTGGAGGAGGATTTCCTGGAGTGTATAAGGGATGGTTTTCTAGACCAATATGTCGAGGAACCAACGAGAGAGCATGCCATCCTAGACTGGGTCTTGTGTAATGAGAGAGGATTAATTGGCAGTCTTGTTGTGCGAGGCCCCTAGGGGAAGAGTGACCATAATATGGTAGAATTCTTCATTAAGATGGAGAGTGACACAGTTAATTCAGAGATTAGGGTCCTGAACTTCAAGAAAGGTAACTTCGATGGTATGAGACGTGAATTGACTAGGATAGACTGGCGAATGATACTTAAAGGATTGACGGTGGCTAGGCAATGGCAGACATTTAAAGATCACATGGATGAACTTCAACAATTGTACATTCCTGTCTGGTGTAAAAATAAAACGGGGAAGGTGGCTTAACCGTGGCTAACAATGGAAATTAGGGATAGTGTTAAATCCAAGGAAGAGGCATATAAATTGGCCAGAAAAAGCAGCAAACCTGAGGACTGGGAGAAATTTAGAATTCAGCAGAGGAGGACAAAGGGTTTAATTCGGAGGGGGAAAATAGAGTATGAGAGTAAGCTTGCCGGGAACATAAAAACTGACTGCAAAAGCTTCTATAGATATATGAAGAGAAAACGATTAGAAAAATGTAGGGTCCCTTGCAGTCAGAATCAGGGGAACAAAGAGATGGCAGACCAATTGAACAAATACTTTGGATCTGTCTTCACTAAGGAAGACACAAATAACCTTCCGGAAATACTCGGGGACCGAGGCTCTAGCAAGAAGGAGGAACTGAAGGAAATCCTTATTAGTCAGGAAATTGTGTTGGAGAAATTGATGGGATTGAAGGCCGATAAATCTCCAAGGGCCTGATAGTCTGCATCCCAAGTACTTAAGGAAGTGGCCATAGAAATAGTGGACACATTGGTGATCATTTTCCAACATTCTATAGACTCTGGATCAGTTCCTATGGATTGGAGGGTAGCTAATGTAACCCCACTTTTTAAAAAAGGAGGCAAAGAAAAAAGAGGGAATTACAGACCGGTTAGCCTGACATCGGTAGTGGGTAAAATGTTTGAATCAATTATTAAAGACGTAATAGCAGCGCATTTGGAAAGCAGTGACCGGATCGGTCCAAGTCAGCATGGATTTATGAAAGGGAAATCATGCTTCATAAATCTTCTAGAGTTTTTTGAGGATGTAACTAGTAGAGTGGACAAGGGAGAACCAGTGGATGTGGTGTATTAGGACTTTCAAAAGACTTTTGACAAGGTCCTACACAAGAGATTAGTGTGCAAAATTAAAGCACATGGTATTGTGGGTAATGTATTGACGTGGATAGAGAACTGGTTGGCAGACAGGAAGCAAAGAGTAGGAATAAACGGGTCCTTTTCAGAATGGCAGACAGTGACTAGTGGGGTACCGCAAGGTTCAGTGCTGGGGCCCCAGCTATTTACAATATACATTAATGATTTGGACAAAGGAATTGAATGTAATATCTCCAAGTTTGCAGGTGACACTAAGCTGGGTGGCAGTATGAGCTGTGAGGAGGATGTTAAGAGGCTACAGGGTGACTTGGACAGGTTCGGTGAGTGGGAAAATGCATGGCAGATGCAGTATAATGTAAATAAATGCGAGGTTATCCACTTTGGTAGCAAAAACAGGGAGGCAGATTATTAGCTGAATGGTGACAGATTAGGAAAAGGGGAGATGCAACAAGACCTATGTGTCATGGTACATCAGTCATTTAAAGTTGGCATGCAGGTACAGCAGGCGGTGAAGAAGGCAAATGACATGTTGGCCTTCATAGCGAGAGGATTTGAGTATAGTAGCAGGGAGGTCTTACTGAGTTGTACAGGGTCTTGGTGAGGCCATACCTTGAATATTGTGTACAGTTTTGTTCTCCTAATCTGAGGAAGGACATTCTTGCTATTGAGGGAGTGCAGCGAAGGTTCACCAGACCGATTCCCAGGATGGCAGGACTGACATATGAAAAAAGACTGGATCGACTAGGCTTATATTCACTGGAATTTCGAAGAATGAGAGGGGATCTCATAGAAACGGGATTGGACAGGTTAGATGCAGGACGAATGTTCCCAATGTTAGGGAAGTCCAGAACCAAGGGTCACAGTCTAAGTATAAGGGGTAAGCCATTTAGGACCGAGATGAGAACTAACTTCTTCACTCAGAGAATTGTGAACCTGTGGAATTCTCTACCACAGAAAGTTGTTGAGGCCAGTTCGTTAGATATATTCAAAAGGGAGTTAGATGTGGCCCTTATGGCTAAAGGGATCAAGGGGTGTGGAGAGAAAGCAGGAATGGGGTACTGAAGATGCATGATCAGCCATGATCATATTGAATGGTGGTGCAGGCTTGAAGGGCCGAATGGCCTACTCCTGCACCTATTTTCTATGTTTCTATGTTATCTACTTTGGCAGAAATAATAGAAAAGCAAATTAGAATTTAAATGGAGAAAAACTGCAATGTGCTGCAGTACAGAGAGACCTGGGGGTCCTTGTGCATGAAACACAAAAAGTTAGTATGCGGGTACAGCAAGTAATCAGGAAGGCAAATGGAATGTTGGCCTTTATTGCAAGGCGGATACAGTATAAAAGCAAAGAAGTCCTGCTACAACTGTACAGGGTATTAGTGAGGCCACACCTGGAGTACTGCGTACAGTTTTGGTCTCCGTATTTAAGGAAGGATATACTTGCATTGGAGGCTGTGCAGAGAAGGTTCACTAGGTTGATTCCGGAGATGAGTGGGTTGACATGAAGATAGGTTGAGTAGGTTGTGCATATACTCCTTGGAGTTCAGAAGAATGAGAGGTGTTCTTATTGAAATTTATAAGATAATGAGGGGGCTCGACAAGGTGGATGCAGAGAGGATATTTCCACTCATAGGGGAAACTAAAACTTGGGGACATAGTCTCAGAATAAGGGGCCGTCCATTTATAACTGAGATGAGGAGAAATTTCTTCTCTCAGAGGGTTGTAAATCTATGGAATTCTCTGCCCCAGAGAGCTGCGGAGGCTGGGTCATTGAATATATTTAAGGCGGAGATAGACAGATTTTTGAGCAATAAGGGAGTAAAGAGTTATGGGGAGCGGGTCGGGAAGTGGAGCCGAGTCCATGATCAGATCAGCCATGATCTTATTGAATGGCGGAGCAGGCTCGAGGCGCCAAATGGCCTACTCCTGCTCCTATTTCTCATGTTCTTATGTTAATAGGAATGAAGCTGCAAGCTGAGCCTCAAATATTTAGCCTGGCTTGGTTCAACCACCCCATTGGATGGACATGACCTCAAATGAAGGCAGCTAGTAGTTTAGTACAAAATATAAAGTTAGAAGTTACTGTGAGTGACATAAGTGGATGAATGCTTAATGTATTTACAAGACATTTCTCTCAGCCTTTTAAACCAAGTATTAACCCATCAATTTGAGAATAATGAAGGGGTCTAACAGAAAGCATTTTCCCCTGGCAAGAGAATTCAGAACAATGGATCATTATTTTAAAATTCAAGAGAAATTGGTTAAAAGCTAAATCAAAGAAAAATGTCTTCACACAAAGTTTTGCAAGAATGGGGAACCCGGCGCCCTAGAAGGCCTTAAATTCAAAATCAACTGAGGTGGTTAAATAGAAATAGACACTTATTTGGAGAAAAAGCAGGAATTCAAAAGATAAAGCTGTCATGGCTAACTAAAATGGCAGAGCAGATTCAATGTGCCAAATGTCCTACTCCTGCTTTCATGTTAATATTTAGTGGACTGAGGAATGTCATACAATTGCATTAAGTGATCCTCAACCACTATTATCTCCAACACTATTCTTTATCCTACAATTGTGTGAAGGTCACAACTGTCCACAATGTCCTTCACACAAATATAGCTGGGACCAAGAAAAAAGCCCAAATAAGATTAGAATTAAACATATGCAGAATATTATGGTTGTACAGTTGGTCTTTTTGGGCAAAGAAGTCTGAAAATTTCCAGGATTATAGCCATCTGTGCACACTAGTGATTACTTATTAACATTTATTAACTCAAATTAACAAGTCAGGACTAGCTCAATTACTTTCACCCTAGTTTCTTGCACACACAAAACAAAATTCAAGTGACCTTGGATTTTAAGCTGCATTTGAGTTCATTCTCATTCTCATAAGTGATATGTTAGTGTTCACAAGTTTAAATGTGGATAATTAGATGGACTATGTCAGAATATATTTCCTTTTGCTTGTAGCACTGGTAGAAAATTAATACAGCACAATAGTACTTCATCAAAACAAAATTACATTTCTGGACCAAATCAACATTTATGGCATCATAAGGCAATATCTAAAATACCCCCATTCTATTTACTGTTTGGAGAACTCAAAAATAAATTATACTTTAATGAATTATACATATGTACAAACCTTAAATAAAATGTATTACATTTTGTTAAATCCTGTTTATAAGGATCTTATTTAGCGTTTAGGGAAGGTTACATTTAAAAAATGAGGGGTAATTTTCTAACTTTGGAATGCTGATGGAAGCCCAACCTGCAGGGAATGCACATTTGAAATTTGGGTGCACGTTGTTTAGAATTTTCTAACCATCTGGATTAACGGTCAGAAAATTGTGTGCAGCAAGTTCTCAAATTTCTGCTACGTGCTCCCAGCAGTTGAGGCTCCCTACCGGAAATGTGAAGTCAGAAAATAAGTCCTGTTGTGTTTTCTTTAAAGCCTTTTTTTGGTAAAAATCATATAAAAAGGAGATGGGTGAGATTTAAAGTTTACTTTTGGAAAATTCTTTCAGGACGAAACTAGTCACACTGGGCTCAAGAAACCGACAACCATCCCTCAAAGTAGAAAAGGAACAGCACATGTAGAATGGCTTTACCTGGAACACACTGGATCAAATTGGCTACCATTGCACTAAAATGGGCTCGGATGTCTTTTAGAATTTCAACATCTTTGTCATTTTCTGCTTCCAACAGCATCCTGGTTAAATCGACATACTCTAAGAACAGGGCTCCCAGAGCCAAAGTATCCCGTTCTAAAGCTCCATTAGTACTAGCAAAGAGAAAGAAAACTAAGGTTTATTCAATGCGGTTGAAGACTAAAAGTCATTTATTTCCAACAATTAATTTAAACACAATGGGGGGAATTGTCATCTATTGATTTAAATTAGTTTTAAATGGCTAAGAACTGGTACAAATCTTGCTAGAATGGTAATGTGCCAATGGCACTCAGTTTTGCAGGGTCAGCCCATTTGTATAATTATTCACAACTCCAAGTGCAAATTTGGATCGGTGTAGTAGTGGTAGGAGCAGAAAACTGTGTGCATGTGAAATTGAAAGAGCTTTGGAGAATTAAAGAGAAATTGCAAAACAGGGACAAAATTTCTTGTAGCCTTTGGAAAAGTTCTAAAAGCATTTCAACCCATTGGCAGCCTTTGTAAAGACCAATGGGGGAAGGGCACAGAAGTGACAGGCAAACAATGAAGGGAAGGAATCCCAATATGTAGACATGAATCTGCAGACAAGTAATGGAGCACTTAGTACCTGACTACTTGTGAATGGTGGAGGTGGAGTGGTGTTGCGTGAGATGGTTGTAAAGTAAGCAGGTCTGTTTGCCACTCAATGGCACCATTCCTATAGGTTAGCTTTGCAATATGCCTGGAAGGAGTTGGAGGCAGGCCTGCAGTGGAGTGACCTTCACTGCTGGTGCAGCCACATGCTTCATGGTAGCTGCAGATTTCTTAGCAAAGCATGGCACAAGTCTGCATTTGGCTTTCTGAAAACCCAGAATCTATTACAATAGTTCCCCATGGTTGTTGTTGTCAGATCGTTGTAACAGTGCTTGCATATATCATTGCTGATATCTGGCAGGGAGGGACAATGCTAAGTATCGATTGTCCTGGCATGCCTTCTTTCATGCAGAACCAAGGAAAACACGACATACTGTGATTGGGGTGATTCCATGTAAGAATCATGTATTAGTTAGAGTGGCATTCACATATCTTATTTATGCCATCTGGTCTGCTGTCCCAGTTTCCTTTGGGAATAGAAGCACTCGCATGCACTGATTCTCTGCCAAAACATCACTATCTGTACTGATGGGTGGGTATGGAACATCTGTGCTGCAGCCTGACCAGTCTTGCAATACCCCAATGGTCCCCCTCTTTCTCATTGAAAAAGCCGAGATCATGGATTTGCATTGGGGAACCCATTGCTGACAGTACAGCAGTTAGAAGGACAAAAACCAGCAGAGCATTTACTACAAAGACTCATGTCAGCCTAATTAGATGCAAGAAGGTGTACAGCAAATAACTGAGAAAATTGGGGCAGAGATCACCTTAAAACTGTTCATTTAATTTTCTAACTATTTCTTAAAATTAACTTCTGCTTGCAGCTGATTCCCTGTCGACCATGGAGAGCCATTATATAGGAGTGGCGTTACCATTTAGCACTGTACTGCCATAATGGTCAGAAAGATTGTGCAGGAGATGATCAGGTGTCATTTGAATATTTTAAGAAAGCTCTGCCTGAGCTTCCTGCATCTCTCCCTAGACCCAAACATACATGCACAGTAGAAATAGAATGAAGTCAGGCATTACAGATCGTTGCCCTTTTTCGGTCGATTACCTCCTGCGAACTGGAATACTTGTGCTATGACAGACCTGAAAATCGACTGTAATTGATTCTCAGATGTACAAAATACATACATGCAAATACTTTCATTTATTTTAAATAAGAAAGCTAACAAACCTCTAAAATGTTGGTGCTCTAAAGCAATTTAATAGCGTTACATATAGTATAATCTCATGCGGTTTATCTTAAAAAGGGAACAATATAAAGTTTAACTATTATTAAAATACATTTATAGGTTATTTCTGGAATTCAGGAAATCTTATGACCAGGATAAGACGATATGTCCCAATAAGCCAGATGCTTTTTGCTCTACATCTCTCAATTTTCTCTTTCGGCAGAAAATATCTGGTCGTCTTTTTAACTCATTTATGCTGCTTGCTTTGCTATCCTTCCTTGGTAGCTTATTTCTCTCTGTGTGAAATTGTTCTCCCTGAATTTCTTCTTTATTCCAGTAGTTTTTAAATAATTACTGAGTTGTTTCCAGAGCTGCAAAATAGATCTACGGGCCTGGTACAGCTTGTTGGTTCCGTCTTGTATCTTAAGAATCATGTATCTGATATTAAATACCGAATTATATGTTGTACAAAAGAAAATGTTGTTAATATTTCTTTTCAGCCATTTTATTGCAAACTTACTTGTCACTTATAACACCAGCATCGGCAAGAAGTTCGAATATCCTTAAAAGCTGCAGTCGTAATAAATCTCGACGCTCACGTCGCTTCTTGTTCTAAAGCAGAATACAGAAAACAGAAATATACACAGACTGAATGGTAAAGAATGATTAGATTACATCCACGGAAAGTAACAGTAAATGCAGATCTAACTCTCTTGTCATTAAGTGGATTACTTGAAAACAAAAAAGCATCTGAATTTCCTCTCTGAAATTGGCATAAAGATGCCAAATGACAGGTGGGTGTGGAATTTAGTCTGGGATCCAGTTGAGTGGGTACCGTCCCTTTTTCTGCCCATCAAACTTTTTACCACAAGTTCGGGTGGTCACATACGGGTTGGGGTGGAGGAGGGAAAATTTAAAAGATACACTAGCCTCGGGGTGGGATGTAAAATTTAAGATAAAAACAGAAAATGCTGGAAATACTCAGCAGGTCAGGCAGCATTTGTGGAGAGAGAAACAGAGTTAACGTTTCAGGATGATGACCTTTTGTCAGGACTGTCGAAAGATCATTGACCTGAAACGTCAACTCTGTTTCTCTCTCCACAGATGCTGCCTGACCTGCTGAGTATTTCCAGAATTTTCTGTTTTTATTTCCGCAGTAGTTTGCTTTTGTATAAAATTTAAGAAGTTTCAGTAATGCAATCTATTACAGAGCGATTGATTATGTTACTGAAATCAATAGAAAACCATAATTTTTTTTAAATTCCTGGGATCTTTGTGGCCCACTTCCGTTGCAGCAAAGTACTGCATCTATTTTCCTTTCCCTCACCTGGAGGTGAGTGCTCTAGTGGCAAAGTGTGTAAAAAAGACAAGCCTGAAGGCTCTGTGCCTCAATGCGAGGAGTATTCGGAATAAGGTCGATGAATTAACTGCGCAGACAGCAGTTAATGGATATGATGTAACTGGCATCACGGAGACATGGCTCCAGGGTGACCAAGGCTGGGAACTCAACATCCAGGGGTATTCAACATTCAGGAAGGATAGGCAGAATGGAAAAGAAGGTGGGGTGGCATTGCTGGTTAAAGAGGAAATTAATGCAATAGTAAGGAGGGACATTAGCCTGGATGATGTGGAATCGGTATGGGTGGAGCTGCGGAATACCAAAGGGCAGAAAATGCCAGTGGGAGTTGTGTACAGACCACCAAACAGTAGTAATGAGGTTGGGGACAGCATCAAACAAGAAATAAGGGATGTGTGCAATAAAGATATAGCAGTTATCATGGGTGACTTTAATCTACATATTGATTGAGCTAACCAAACTGGTAGCAATGCGGTGGAGGAGGATTTCCTGGAGTGTATTAGGGATGGTTTTCCAGACCAATATGTCGAGGAACCAACTAAAGAGCTGGCCATCCTACACTGGGTGATGTGTAATAAGAACATAAGAACATAAGAATTAGGAACAGAAGTAGGCCATCTAGCCCCTCGAGCCTGCTCCGCCATTCAATAAGATCATGGCTGATCTGGTCGTGGACTCAGCTCCGCTTACCCGCCCTCTCTCCGTAACCCTTAATTCCCTTATTGGTTAAAAATCTATCATTATTTGACTTGAAAACATTCAATGAGCCAGCCTCAACTGCTTCCTTGGGCAGAGAATTCCACAGATTCACAACCCTCTGGGAGAAGAAATTCTTTCTCAACTCGGTTTTAAATTGGCTCCTCCGTATTTTGAGGCTGTGCCCCCTAGTTCGAGACTCCCCTACCAGTGGAAACAACCTCTCTGCCTCTATCTTGTCTATCTCTTTCATGATTTTAAATGTTTCTATAAGATCACCCCTCATCCTTCTGAACTCCTACGAGTAAAGACCTAGTCTACTCAATCTATCATCATAAGGTAACCCCCTCATTTCTGGAATCAGCCTAGTGAATCGTCTCTGTACCCCCTCCAAATCCAGTATATCCTTCCTTAAGTAAGTTGACCAAAACTGCACGCAGTACTCCAGGTGCGGCCTTACCAATACTTTATACAGTTGCAGCAAGACCTCTCTGCTTTTGTACTCCATCCCTCTCGCAATGAAGGCCAACATCCCATTTGCCTTCCTGATTACCTGCTGCACCTGCAAACTAACCTTTTGGGATTCATGCACAAGGACCCCCAGGTCCCTCTGCACCACAGCATGTTGTAATTTCTCCCCATTCAAATAATATTCCCTTTTACTGTTTTTTTTCCCCAAGGTGGATGACCTCACACTTTCCGACATTGTATTCCATCTGCCAAACCTTAGCCCATTCGCTTAACCTATCTAAATCTCCTTGCAGCCTCTCTGAGTCCTCTACACAATGAGAAGGGACTAATTAGCAATCTTGTTGTGCGAGGCCCCTTGGGGAAGAATGACCATAATATGGTAGAATTCTTTATTAAGATGGAGAGTGACACAGTTAATTCGGAAACTAGGGTCCTGAACTTAAGGAAAGGTAACTTCGATGGTATGAGACGTGAATTGGCTAGAATAGACTGGCGAATGATACTTAAAGGATGACGGTGGATAAACAATGGCAAACATTTAAAGATCACATGGATGAACTTCAGCAATTGTACATCCCTGTCTGGAGTAAAAATAAAATGGGAAAGGTGGCTCAACCATGGCTAACAAGGGAAATTAAGGATAGTGTTAAAATCAAGGAAGAGGCATATAAATTGGCTAGAAAAAGGAACAAACCTGAGGACTGGAAGAAATTTAGAATTCAACAGAGGAGGACTAAGGGTTTAATTAACAGGGGGAATAATTGAGTATGAGAGGAAGCTTGCAGGGAACATAAAAACTGACTGCAAAAGCTTCTATAAATATGTGAAGAAAAAAAGATGAGTGAAGACAAACGTAGGTCCCTTGCAGTCGGATTCAGGTGAATTTATAATGGGGAACTAAGAAATGGCAGACCAATTGAACAAATACTTCAGTTCTGTCTTCACAAGGGAAGACGCAAATAGCCTTCCGAATGTACTAGCGGACAATGGGTCTAGTGAAAAGGAGGAACTGAAGGATGCCTTATTAGGTGGGAAATTGTGTTAGGGAAATTGATGGGATTGAAGGCCGATAAATTCCCAGGGCCTGATAGTCTACATCCCAGAGTACTTAAGAAAGTGCCCCTAGAAATAGTGGATGCATTGGTGATCATTTTCCAACAGTCTATCGACTCTGGATCAGTTCCTATGGACTGGAGGGTAGCTAATGTAACACCACTTTTTAAAAAAGGAGGGAGAGAGAAAACGGATAATTATAGACCGGTTAGCCTGACATCAGTAGTGGGGAAAATGTTGGAATCAATCATTAAGGATGAAATAGCAGCGCATTTGGAAAGCAGTGACAAGATCGGTCCAAGTCAGCATGGATTTATGAAAGGGAAATCATGCTTGACGAATCTTCTGGAATTTCTGAGGATGTAACCAGCAGAGTGGACAAGGGAAAACTAGTGGATGTGGTGTATTTGGACTTTCAAAAGGCTTTTGACAAGGTCCCGCACAAGAGATTGGTGTGCAAAATCCCGCAGGGCTCAGTGCTGGGATCCCAGCTCTTTACAATATACATTAACCATTTAGATGAAGGAATTGAGTGTAATATCTCCAAGTTTGCAGATGACACTAAATTGGGTGGCGGTGTGAGCTGTAATGAGGACGCTAAGAGGCTGCAGGGTGACTTGGACAGATTTGGTGAGTGGGCAAATGCATGGCAGATGCAGTATAATGTGGATAAATGTGAGGTTATCCACTTTCGGGGAAAAAACACGAAGATAGAATATTATATGGTTGGCGGCAGATTAGGAAAAGGGGAGGTGCAACGAGACCTGGGTGTCATGATTCATCAGTCGTTGAAAGTTGGCATACAGGTACAACAGGCGGTGAAGGCGGCAAATGGTATGTTGGCCTTCATAGCTAGGGGATTTGAGTATAGGAGCAGGGATGTCTTGCTGCAGTTGTACAGGGCCTTGGTGAGGCCTCACCTGGAATATTGTGTTCAGTTTTGGTCTCCTAATCTGAGGAAGGACGTTCTTGCTATTGAGGGAGTGCAGCGAAGGTTCACCAGACTAATTCCAAGGATGGCTGGACTGTCATATGAGGAGAGACTGGATCAACTGGGCCTTTATACATTGGAGTTTAGAAGGACGAGAGGGGATCGCATAGAAACGTATAAGATTCTGACGGGACTGGGCAGGTTAGATGCGGGAAGAATGTTCCCGATGTTGGGGAAGTCCAGAACCAGGGGACACAGTCTAAGGATAAGGGGTAAGCCATTTAGGACTGAGATGAGGAGAAACTTCTTCACTCAGAGAGTTGTTAACCTGTGGAATTCCCTGCCGCAGAGAGTTGTTGATGCCAGTTCATTGGATATATTCAAGAGGGAGTTAGATATGGCCCTTACGGCTAAGGGGATCAAGGGGTATGGAGAGAAATTGGGAAAGGGATGCTGAGGTGAAGGATCAGCCATGATATTATTGAATGGTGGTGCAGGCTCGAAGGGCCGAATGGCCTACTCCTGCACCCACTTTTTATGTTTCTATGGGCCCAAGTTTCCACACACGCCTAGAACGGCGCAGTCCCAACCTGGACGCCCGTTTTTCATGCCACAAAGTGCGCCTAAAAAAATCCTCCGTATTCTCCACCTACCTGCAGGTCCTCTGGCCCTCGGCGCAGCGCAGCACGAGCTGTAGGGGGGGCGGAGCCAGGTCCCTGCGCTGAAGACAGTGCCGGGACCTCTGCACATGCGCGCTACAGTGGGCACGCAAGTGCAGTAGCTCCAGGCGCCGAACTGTGGGGGAGGGGCCCGAAGCACGCAGCCCCTAGCCCTGGCCGAATGGCCTCACTGGGGCTGCGTGAATAAGGCTCCTCCCACGGCCAGCTCTAGCTTCCCCCCCCCCTGCCTCCGGACCAGACCCGACACCCACTCCCCCCCCCCACCCCGACTGGACCCGACCCGACCCGCGCTCCTGTTCCCGCTCCCCGCCTCCCCCCGACTGGACCCGACCCGACCCGCGCTCCTGTTCCCGCTCCCCGCCTCCCCGACTGGACCCGACCCGCGTTCCTGTTCCCGCTCCCCGCCCCCGGCGACTGGACCCGACCCGCGCTCCTGTTCCCGCTCCCAGCCTCCCCGACTGGACCCGACCCAACCCGACCCGCGCTCCCGCCCCCCGACCCTACCCGACCCGACCCCCCCCCCCACTGGACCCGACCCGACCCGACTCCCGCTCCCGGACTGGACCCGACCTGACCTCCCTCCCTCTCCCTCCCTCTCTCTCCCTCCCTCCCCCTCCCTCCCTCTCCCTCTCCCTCCCTCCCCCTCTCTCTCCCTCCCTCCCCCCTCCCCCCGCCCGACCCAACCCGAACCGAACCGAACCTCCCCGACCCAACGCCACCTACCTGTAAATCTGGTGCTGGGGACGGGCCCTGCCCGAGGTCTCGGGCCGGCCCGTTCAGCCTTCGGTCCCGAAAAGCCTGCCTGAAGCACTTTCACACAGGTAGGAAGATGGTTTATTTAATCTTTTCTTGGCTTATAAATGTTTATTCAGGTTGGATTTATTTGTATAATATTTGTAGAAGTATAAATAAGGATTTATTGTAGAATTTAATGACTTCCCTTCCCCCCCCACCTCGTTCTGGACGCCTAATTTGTAACCTGCGCCTGATTTTTTAATGTGTAGAACAGGTTTTTTCAGTTCTACAAAAATCTTCACTTGCTCCATTCTACTTTAGTTTGGAGTACGCTTTCACTGTGGAAACTTTGAAATCAGGCGTCAGTGGCCGGACACGCCCCCTTTTGAAGAAAAAATTCTGTTCCAAAGTAGAACTGTTCTACCTGACTAGAACTGCAGAAAAAAAAATGTGGAGAATTGCGATTTCTAAGATAGTCCGTTCTCCACCAGTTGCTCCTAAAAATCAGGCGCAAATCATGTGGAAACTTGGGCCCATTGTTTCTATCATGAATGTTGCCAGTGCCTTCTGTGATATTTTAATGCTCCTGACCATGGGAAGTGGGATAGAGTCAGGTGAGCAAATAATAGCTGCATGGAAGTCCAGCCCCACTTGCTCTCTTACCTGCAAAGCAGGACCTGAGGCTTACTTCCACCTAGCCAATATTTTCGCACCTGACCATGATGAGGCCTTGGACAACGTGGACCATTTTCCATACCTCAGGAGCCTACTGTCAACAAGGGCAGACGTCGATGACTAAGTCCAACACCGCCTTCAGTGTGCCAGTGCAGCCTTTGGTCGCCTGAGGAAGAGGTGTTTGAAGACCAGGACCTCAAACCCGGCAGCAAGCTCAGTAATGATACCCGCCCTCCTATATGCTTCAGAGACATGGCCTATGTACAGCTGGCGCCTCAAAGTACTGGAGAAATACCACTAACGCTGCCTCCGCAAGATCCTGCAAATCCATTGGCAGGATAGGCGCACCAACAACAGTGTTCTCGCTCAGGCCATCATCTCCAACATCGAAGCATTGACCTTGCTCGATCAGCTCCGATGGATGGGCCACATCATATGTATGCCCGACACTAGACTCCCAAAACAAGCGTTCTACTCAGAGCTTCGACACAGCAAGCAAGTCCCAGATGTGCAGAGGAAACGCTTCAAGGACACCCTCAAAGCCTCCTGAAAAAAGTGCAACATCTCCACCGACACCTGGGAATCCCTGGCCCAAGACCGCTCAAAATGGAGAAGCATCCGGGAAGGCGCTGAGTACCTCGAGTCTCTTCGGCGGGAGCACGCGGAAGCCAAGTGCAAACAGCGGAAGGAGCGCACGACAACCCAAGCACCCCACCCATCTGCCCCTCCAACTGCCCCATCTATGACAGAGACTGTCGGTCCCACATTGGACTTGTCATGTATTCAACTGTCATTGCAATCCATGTATAAACTGACCTAAGTTGTACACCGTGAGAACACTGACCACTAGGTGGTGAACTTGTGGGAGACACTCCTAACCTGGACTTTGAGGGCATCGGGCACTCTGGGGTTTTCAGGAAACTGATTGAGACCAAAGACCTGACCCTGGAAACGGCAGCTTTGATGGCCCAAACATTTATCTCAGGGGAGGAAGAGACCAGAATGATGTTTGACAAAAATCTTGGTTTAACTGCAGCAAATGGACAGGGAGTCAACATTGTTAACGTGGCACACAGTTCTCCAGGCAGACAGGGACAATCGGACATGCCCGAGCATGTAGTCGAACCCAAAGGGGAAATTCAACAGAGACAATGGCTTGTTGAACGGCGATTCATGCCATCACAAGGGACAATGCGGCCTGTAATAGGGCCATCAACACCTGTCAATGGTACGTTTAAGGACAGTTACAGAGACAGTCAGAGATGATCGACTGGTAATGGACCTTTTGTTTCCAACAACGGCTCATGTAGGAGATGTGGAGCCAAACACACAGCCAGAGCTTGCAGGTATCCGCAATATACCTGCAGAAACTGCAATGTCAGCGGTCACTTGGCGCGTATGTGCAGGAAGCCTGCAGCCAGGTTGATGTACGAGGAGGACGGGCCCGATGTGAGCCCTACGAGGGCTGGAGCTATAGTCACATGGCTTTGGGCAGCCAATCAAGGTACAGTATTTTCTCATTCGTAATAATGGGAACTCTGTAAGTTGGAGTTCCCATTATTATGAATGAGAAATCCCCCCCAACACAAAAAGTCAATAAAAAATAGAAAAATACACAACATATTTAAGAATCATTTAAATTAAAGTTCTTATAAAAAATAATATTTTCCCAACTTTTTTTAAAGATGCCTTAAAATAAACTTACCGTAGTGGGGAGGGTTTTTAACAATAAAGTATGTTTTCATATGTGTTTATTTAATTTAATTTGAATGTTTTTATGTATTTTTAAACACTTGCGCCTATAAAAGTAGGCTATATGCCTGCTTTTTCAGGCGCAAGATTTTAAAGGACATTTGTAGGGCAAGATATTCGTCAATATCGGAAATCTTGCCATGCAAGTGTCCTCACTCCCGATATACGCGAGATCTGTCAAGCCAGAAACTTGACAGATCGGAAAAGCCTGTTTTCAGCGCATACGCATTGTGCGCTGAAACCTGGCTTTTCCGGTGCCTTCCCAAGTCCGTAGGAACTTCGTACATGTCATGTATTCAACCAGCAATGTAACCCATGTATAATCTGACCTAAGTTGTACACTGTGAGAACAATGACCACTAGGTGGTGGTCTTGTGGGAGACACTCCGAACCTAGACCTTCAGATATAAAAGGGGAAGTTCCACCCACTTCCAGCACTTGAGTGCTATGAAATAAAGGACAGGTCACAGACTGACCTTCTCTCAAGCATAGGCCTCGTGTGCATTGATACTGTATAGTAAGGACGTATCAATGGCGACAAGAAACTGGGATTTAAACCACGCGAGCATGGCCACTAGCAATAACAGGGGCAGTCAGGGACGATCAACTGGCAAGGGACCTTTTGTTTCAAACAACAGCTCATGCTGGAGGCGTGGAGGCACACACTCAGCCGGAGTTTGCAGAGGTGAGCAAAATACCTGCAGAAATTGCAGAAATGAACGCTGGGGGAAATCGCTGGAAGCTGAAGTTCAGCGAGTTCATGTGGAGTACATATACAGTTCATACACCAGGACGCCACCGATAATGCTGAAAGTGCTCCTCAATGGCATCCCAGTATCAATGGAGCTAGACACGGAGGCCAGCCAGTCCCTGATGAGTATCAAACAGTTCGACAAGTTGTGGGCGTCCAAGGCCAGGAGGCCAAAATTAGTGCCGATTGACGCACAGCTACGGACATATACAAAGGAGATCATTCTGGTGCAAGGCAGCGCCACGGTCGTCGTGACCCATAAAGATTCGGAGAACAGGTGGCCACTCTGGATTGTCCCGGGGAACGGTCCCGCACTGCTGGGGAGGTCCTGGACAAATTTGACTCACTATTTCAACCTGGCATTGGCACTTTCATGGGACCAAGGCAGTGATTCACATAAGCCCGGATGCCAGGCCAGCATACCACAAGGCCAGGGCGGTGCCGTACGTGATGCGGGAAAAGATAGAAGGCGAATTGGACCGCCTGCTGAGGGAAGGCATCATCTCGCCAGTCGAATTCAGTGACTGGGCGAGCCCGATTGTGCCGGTGCTCAAGGCGGATGGGTCGGTCAGGATATGTGGTGATTACAAGGCCACCATCAATCGGGTGTCACTCCAAGACCAGTACCCGCTACTGAGAGCGGAGGACCTCTTTGCGACGCTATCCGGTGGCAAACATCTTTCAAAATTGGACTTGACCTCAGCTTACATGACCCAGGAGCTGGCGAGTGAGTCGAAGAAGCTGACCACTGTAACGACACACAAGGGGTTGTTTGAGTACAACAGATGTCCGTTCGGAATTCGCTCGGCTGCCGCGATCTTTCAACGAAACATGGAAAGTCTCCTCAAGTCGATTCCAAGGACGGTGGATTTTCAAGACGACATCCTCGTCACGGGTTGTGATACTGAAGAACACCTCCACAACCTGGAGGAGGTGCTACACAGACTGGGCCGGGTAGGTCTGCGACTGAAAAAGGCGAAATGCGTCTTCCAGAGGTAGAATTCCTGGGGATGAGGGTAGCAGCAGACGGGTTCAGGCCTACTGCGTCCAAAACGGAAGCGATCCTGAGAGCACCCAGAACCTGTAACACGACGGAGCTGCGTTCGTTCCTGGGGCTCCTGAACTATTTTGGTAACTTTCTTCCCAAATTGAGCACGCTGTTGGAGCCGCTACACGTGCTCCTACGCAAAGGTCGCGAATGGGTCTGGGGGGACAGCCAGAAAAGGGCTTTTGATAGAGCATGCAATTTGTTATGCTCCAACAATCTGTTAACACTATATGACCCATGTAAGAAATTTGTTTTAACGTGCGATGCGTCGTCCTATGGGGTCGGGTGTGTGTTGCAGCATGTTAATGCCAATGGTCAGTTACAGCCCATAGCTTATGCCTCCAGAAGTCTGTCCCAGGCAGAAAGGGGCTAAGGGATGGTAGAAAAGGAAGCGCTTGCATGTGTATATGCAGTAAAAAAAATGCACCAGTACCTGTTTGGCAGGAAATTTGAGCTGGAGACAGATCACAAATCCCTAATGTCCCTTTTGGCTGACAACAAGGCCATAAATGCAAATGCGTCGGCCCGCATACAGAGGTGGGCACTCACGTTAGCCTCCTATGACTACACAATTCGGCACAGACCGGGCACCGAAAACTGCGCCAATGCACTCAGCAGGCTCCCACTAGCCATCACCGAGGGGGCAACCGAGCATGCTGCTGAGCGAAAGCGAAGGCTCACCCATAACAGCCCGTCAGATCAAAGTCTGGACAAATAGAGACCCGCTACTGCCTTTCGTCAAGAAATGTATCCTGAATGGGGACTGGGCAGCCACGTACGGGGCATGCCCTGATGAATTTAAACCATTTCACAGGTGCAAGGGGATGAACTCTCAATTCAGGCCGATTGCCTACTATGGGGAAACCGAGTAGTCATGCCCCAGATGGACTGAGAGGTGTTCATCCGAGAACTCCACAATGAGCACCCGGGCATTGTCATGATGAAGGCAATTGCCAGGTCACACGTTTGGTGGCAAGGGATAGATGCAGACCTGGAACTTTGTGTTCGCAGATGCAACACGTGTGCCCAGCTGGGCAATGCACCCAGGGAAGCCCCCCTTAGCCCCTGGTCCTGGCCCGCCAAGCCATGGTCACGCATCCATGTGGACTACGCAGGTCCTTTCATGGGAAAAATGTTTTTGGTTGAAGTAGACGCCTACTCCAAATGGATCGAGTGTGACATTCTCAATTCAAGCACATCCTCTGCCACGGTAGAAAGTCTACGGGCAATGTTCGCCGCCCATGGTCTACCGGACGTCTTGGTCAGCGACATTGGCCCGTGCTTTACAAGCATTGAATTCCAGGACTTCATGGCAGGAAATGGCATCAACCATGTCAGAACAGCACCGTTCAAGCCGGCCTCAAACGACCAGGCAGAACGAGCAGTGCAGTTAATCAAACAGGGGATGTTCAGAATCCAAGGGGGTTCCCTACAAAGCCGCTTATCACACCTCTTGTTGGCCAACAGATCCCGACCACACTCGCTCACAGGCGTTCCACCCGCAGAGCTGCTAATGAAAAGGACGCTCAAAACCAGGTTATCCCTTATACACCCCACCATGAAAGAATTTGTTAAGAGCAGGCGCCGGTCACGATGTGACTACCATGATGGGAATGCGAGGGCACGATGTATTGATGTCAATGACCCTGTCTTTGTCCTCAACTACGCTGCAGGGCTCAAATGGCTCGCAGGCACTGTGATTGCCAAAGAGGGGAATAGGATTCTGGTAGTTAAACTTACCAATGGACAAATCTGCCGCAAACATATGGATCAAACAAAAAGGAGGTTCAGCAACTCCATAGAAGAAGCAGAGGAAGAACACGATGTAGAGTTCACTCCACCACAGGTGACCGAACACTGGAACCAAGTGGAAGAGAGCCCAGTCACTGTGGGCAGTCCGGACAGGGCTGAGGCACTGCAAACAGCAGACACTCAGGCCAGCGCCCAACAACCGGAGCCCCAACTCAGGCGCTCTACAAGGGAGCGTAAACCACCAGAGAGACTTAACCTGTGATCCCAATAAGACTTTGGGGGGGAGGTAATGTCATGTATTCAACTGTCATTGCAATCCATGTATAAACTGACCTAAGTTGTACACCATGAGAACACTGACCACTAGGTGGTGAACTTGTGGGAGACACTCCTAACCTGGACTTTCAGGTATAAAAGGGGAAGCTCCACCCATCTTCTCCACTTCAGTGCTGGCTAATAAAGGTTACTGGTCACAGAGTGACCTTCTCTCTAGTATGGGTCTCGTGTGCATTTGTACTGTATAGTAAGGACATATTAGGACTCAACAGTCACCTGAGAACTCATTAGTGTGGAAGCAAGTCATCCTTGACTCTGAGTGACTGTCTAAGAAAACCTGATCCCAGCCTACTTCAGTTTTTAGATTTACTAAGTTCAAAATTCTAAATAAACTTGTATTTTCATGCTCTACATTTTACTTATTTTATCATAAGTAATTATACAATATCGTTCAATCCGAACAAACATGAGTTGATAGCTTTTAGAATGCTCAAGAAAAAAAATCAGGTTTACCAGAAACTCAAATTCTTTCTCTATTGGTATGCCATGCAAGCAGTCTCAAAAACAAACCTCTGGTCGGCGTTCAAGAGCTTCCTTCATCAATGGATGCAACTCTTCAACTAACTCTCTGAATCAAAAAAAAAGAGAAAAAAATATAATTAGTAACATTCAACGACAAGATATACAAGTCTAGAAATTATTGTTGGTGATATTAACGGATGAAGTCCACTATTTAAGCAGAGACAGCAACCTGTTTAAAGTAAATGGGTTAAAATAAATAGGTTAACACCTGTGTTTAAGTGGTGGACAAAAGAGTGTCATACAAAGGCATTAAGCCTTTGTTTGTCAATATCAACAGTAATTTCTAAGCTATAGTTTTCTAACACTAACAGAAAAATATTTAATCTATGATAACTACAACAAAGAATTAGCAATATAAAAAAATTTACATAGTTACTTTAACCTAATCTAATTTATATCGCACAAAATATATAACTTATTTACATAGTACCGTCTCGACTGCTAATAGCAGGTGTACTGGCCAACACAATTTTCCCACTACAAGGATTGGATGCTTAAACCATAATAGGTTGTACTGTACACCAATTTCCAATGTTAAGCCTCGTCATTTTGTTGCTATGCAGCAAAGCACGGTTGCTGTAACAGACTAAAGCTAGCTAATATATTCTTGACATAGAATTATTTTCAAGTCTAAAATCAAACAACATTCAGGTGTAAAGGATTAAATGGCTGCTTCTGAATTCATGGCCAGTTTGATTGTGCGTTTCTCTTCATCTCTCCCCTTTCATGGCTCTGTTTTGATGCCTGTGATGAAGGGAAGCTTCAATGGAACTTGTTTCATTCTCAGCTTAAATCCAATTTCCAAGACAAAGGGCCAATTTCACAAATATAGTAGTTAAAGGGTATGCATTTCATAAGTGCTTTACATGGATAGTAGCTGGCACAACTAATCTGTTATAAGTGGTGCCTTTGTAATTGACTCCTGTGGCACTGGCAAAAGAGTAGTGCTATTTGCACACATGGGGTTCAGCCCTTAACAAGTCTAGTTCAAGACTGCTGATCAAGCTCGTATGCACATGGGGTGCTGATCAGGCTTCAGGCTTTACAGACTCATAATGCAAGGTGACAGCACCTGATGCACAGCACCACTGTGGCCAAACAATGTATTATGTGCCACATGTATGTTTTCACATTTAGGTGTTCGTCATGGTTCAGTGGTAGCAATCTAGCCTGCGAGTCAGAAAGTAGTGGGTTCAAGTCCCATTCTAAAGACTTGAGCACATAATCCAGGTTAACATTTCAGTGTAGTACTGAGAGCGCTGCACTAGTGAAGGTGCCGTCTTTCAGAGATGTTAAACCGAGGCCCTGCCTGCCCTCTCAGGTGGATGTAAAAGATACCATGACAGTATTCGAAGAAAAGCAGGGGAGTTCTGTCAGTGTTCTGACCAATATTTATCTCTCAACCAATGTCACAAAAACAGATTATCTGGTCATTACCTCATTTCTGTTTGTGGAACCTTCCTGTGCACAAATTGGCTGCCGTGTTTCCTACTTTACAACAGTGACTACACTTCAAAGTACTTGTTGGCTTTAAAACACTTTACGATGTCTTGAGGTCATGAAAGGGGCTATATAAATGAAAGTCTTTCAGGGTTAAATTGGAAAGACCCCGAAACCGGGTGCAGTGATTCAATGTAATGCAGGCAGCAGGCCATCTTCATTATGATTGCTGCCTGCAGCCAACGCTAACCACAGTTTATTGGCTGCATGCATCAGCAGGGGACCCAATATTGTTACTTTCTAACACTACTTAAAACTAGCCTGCACCATTTAAAGCAGGCCTGCACCTCTTAAAGAGAAGGTGCATTGTGGCTGTTGGAGGTACTGAGATCATTTGGAATAGTGCTTACAACAATCAAAAATGGCTGACCATGGGAGAGTGTGTGCACCAATATTTTGCGACACTGCACTGGAGGTCTTGGTGGAGGAGGTGGAAAGGAGGAGGGATGTCTTGTATTCGCAGGGGGGCAAGAGGCCCTCTAGAAACATAATGAGAAGGTAGTGGGAACAGATAGTCATGGAGATATATGCGATAGGTTTAGCTCTGAGGACACAGTGCTGCAAGATATTTAGTGACCTCACACGAATGGTCTAGGTCAGTGAATGCATCTTCAAATGTCATATCCTACCAACTGCACCATTAGCCTCAGCCACTGCTCAATCACCAAACCCCCATCACTCAACGACCAACAAACTCTATCAATATACCGTTTTGGATACTGTTGGAGGAGATGATTTACCAGGGGAAGGCACCAGCAGCCAGGTTCATGGCACCATGGGTGGCTCTGCTGCACAGAAGGGCGGGAAAAAGAGTGGGAGAGCTATAGTGATACGGGAGTCTATTGTAAGGGAAATAGATAGGAGTTTCTGCGGCCGCAACCAAGACTCCAGGATGATATGTTGCCTCCCTGGTGCAAGGGTCAAGGATGTCTCGGAGCGGCTGCAGAGCATTCTGGAGAGGGAGGTGAACAGCCAGTTGTCGTGATACATGTAGGTACCAACGATATAGGTAAGAAGCGGGAAGAGGTCCGACAAGCTGAATTTAGGGAGCTAGGAGTTAAATTAAAAAGTACGACCTCAAAGGTAGTAATCTCTGGATTGCTACCAATGCCACGTGCTAATCAGAGTAGAGGGAGCAGGATAGTTAGAATAAATACGTGGCTTGAGCAGTGATGCAAGAGGGAGGGATTCAAATTCCTGGGACATTGGAACCAGTTCTGGGGGAAGTGGGACCTGTACAAAAGGGACGGTCTGTACTTGGGCAGGACTGGAACTGATGTCCTGGGAGTAACATTTGATAATGCAGTTCGGGAGTGTTTAAACTATTATGGCAGGGGGATGGGAACCTATGCAGTGAGACAGAGCGAAGTAATATGGAGTCAGAAACAGATGGTAGAAAGGTAAAAAGCAATAGTGGAAGGCCGAGTAAACAAAGACAAGAAACAAAAAGGGCCACACTACATCATGATTCTAAAAGGACAAAGGGTGTTAAAAAAACAAGCCTGAAGGCTTTGTGTCTTAATGCAAGGAGTATCCGTAATGAGGTGGATGAATTAACTGTGCAAATAGATGTTAACAGATATGATGTGATTGGGATTACAGAGACGTGGCTCCAGGATGATCAGGGCTGGGAACTCAACATCCAAGGGTATTCAACATTCAGGAAGGATAGAATAAAAGGAAAAGGAGGTGGGGTAGCATTGCTGGTTAAAGAGGAGATTAATGCAATAGTTAGGAAGGACATTAGCTTGGATGATGTGGAATCTATATGGGTAGTTGTGTACAGACCTCCAAACAGTAGTAGTGATGTTGGGGAGGGCATCAAACAGGAAATTAGGGGTGCATGCAATAAAGGTGCAGCAGTTATCATGGGTGACTTCAATATGCATATAGATTGGGCTAACCAAACTGGAAGCAATACGGTGGAGGAGGATTTCCTGGAGTGCATAAGGGATGGTTTTCTAGACCAATATGTCGAGGAACCAACTAGGGGGAGGCCATCTTAGACTAGGTGTTGTGTAATGAGAGAGGATTAATTAGCAATCTCGTTGTGCGAGGCCCCTTGGGGAAGAGTGACCATAATATGGTGGAATTCTACATTAGGATGGAGAATGAAACAGTTAATCCAGAGACCATTGTCCAGAACTTAAAGAAGAGTAACTTTGAAGGTATGAGGCGTGAATTGGCTAGGATAGATTGGCGAATGATACTTAAGGGGTTGACTGTGGATGGGCAATGGCAGACATTTAGAGACCGCATGGATGAACTTCAACAATTGTACATCCCTCTCTGGCGTAAAAATAAAAAAGGGAAGGTGGCTCAACCGTGGCTATCAAGGGAAATCAGGGATAGTATTAAAGCCAAGGAAATGGCATACAAATTGGCCAGAAATAGCAGCGAACCTGGGACTGGGAGAAATTTAGAACGCAGCAGAGGAGGACAAAGGGTTTGATTAGGGCAGGGAAAATAGAGTACGAGAGGAAGCTTGCAGGGAACATTAAGACAGACAGCAAAAACCTCTATAGATATGTAAAGAAAAAAAGGTTAGTAAAGCCAAACGTAGATCCCCTGCAGTCAGAATCAGGGGAAGTCATAATGGGGAACAAAGAAATGGCAGACCAATTGAACAAGTACTTTGGTTCGGTATTCACTAAAGAGGACACAAACAACCTTCCGGATATAAAAGGGATCAGAGGGTCTAGCAAGAAGGAGGAACTGAGGGAAATCAAGTGGAGGGTAGCCAATGTAACCCCACTTTTTAAAAAAGGAGGGAGAGAAAACAGGGAATTATAGACCGGTCAGCCTGACATCGGTAGTGGGTAAAATGATGGAATCAATTATTAAGGATGTCATAGCAGCGCATTTGGAAAGAGGTGACATGATAGGTCCAAGTCAAAATGGATTTGTGAAAGGGAAATCATGCTTGACAAATCTTCTGGAATTTTTTGAGGATGTTTCCAGTCGAGTGGACAAGGGAGAACTAGTTGATGTGGTATATTTGGACTTTCAGAAGGCTTTCGACAAGGTCCCACACAAGAGATTAATGTGCAAAGTTAAAACACATGGGATTGGGGGTAGTGTGCTGACATGGATTGAGAACTGGTTGTCAGACAGGAAGCAAAGAGTAGGAGTAAATGGGGACTTTTCAGACTGCCAGGCAGTGACTAGTGGGGTACCGCAAGGTTCTGTGCTGGGGCCCCAGCTGTTTACACTGTACATTAATGATTTAGATGAGGGGATTAAATGTAGTATCTCCAAATTTGCGGATGACACTAAGTTGGGTGGCAGTGTGAGCTGCGAGGAGGATGATATGAGGCTGCAGAGCGATTTGGATAGGTAAGGTGAGTAGGCAAATGCATGACAGATGAAGTATAATGTGGATAAATGTGAGGTTATCCACTTTGGTGGTAAAAACAGAGAGACAGACTATTATCTGAATGGTGACAGATTAGGAAAAGGGGAGGTGCAACGAGACCTGGGTGTCATGGTACATCAGTCATTGAAGGTTGGCATGCAGGTACAGCAGGCGGTTAAGAAAGCAAATGGCATGTTGGCCTTCATAGCAAGGGGATTTGAGTACAGGGGCAGGGAGGTGTTGCTACAGTTGTACAGGGCCTTGGTGAGGCCACACCTGCAGTATTGTGTACAGTTGTGGTCTCCTAACCTGAGGAAGGACATTCTTGCTATTGAGGGAGTGCAGCGAAGGTTCACCAGACTGATTCCCGGGATGGCGGGACTGACCTATCAAGAAAGACTGGATCAACTGGGCTTGTATTCACTGGAGTTCAGAAGAATGAGAGGGGACCTCATAGAAACATTTAAAATTCTGATTGGTTTAGACAGGTTAGATGCAGGAAGAATGTTCCCAATGTTGGGGAAGTCCAGAGCCAGGGGTCACAGTCTAAGGATAAGGGGTCCATTTAGGACCGAGATGAGGAGAAACTTCTTCACCCAGAGAGTAGTGAACCTGTGGAATTCTCTACCCCAGAAAGTTGTTGAGGCCAATTCACTAAATATATTCAAAAAGGAGTTAGATGAAGTCCTTACTACTAGGGGGATCAAGGGGTATGGCGAGAAAGCAGGAATGGGGTACTGAAGTTGCATGTTCAGCCATGAACTCATTGAATGGCGGTGCAGGCTAGAAGGGCCGAATGGTCTACTCCTGCACCTATTTTCTATGTTTCTATGTTTCTATGAAATCCTTATTAGTTGGGAAATTGTGTGGGGGAAATTGATGGGATTGAAGGCCGATAAATCCCCAGGGCCTGATGGTCTGCATCCCAGAGTACTTAGGGAAGTAGCCTTGGAAATAGCGGATGCATTGACAGTCATTTTCCAACATTCTATAGACTCTGGATCAGTTCCTATAGAGTGGAGGGTAGCCAATGTAAACCCATTTTTTTAAAAAGGAGGGAGAGAGAAAACAGGGAATTATAGATCGGTCAGCCTGACATCGGTAGTGGGTAAAATGATGGAATCAATTATTAAGGATGTCATAGCAACGCATTTGGAAAGAAGTGACATGATAGGTCCAAGTCAGCATGGATTTGTGAAAGGGAAATATGCTTGACAAATCTTCTGGAATTTTTTGAGGATGTTTCCAGTAGAGTGGACAAGGGAGAACCAGTTGATGTGGTGTATTTGGACTTTCAGAAGGCATTCGACAAGGTCCCACACAAGAAATTAATGTGCAAAGTTAAAGCACATGGGATTGGGGGTAGTGTGCTGACGTGGATTGAGAACTGGTTGGCAGACAGGAAGTAAAGAGTAGGAGTAAATGAGTACTTTTCAGAATGGCAGGCAGTGACTAGTGGGGTACCGCAAGGTTCTGTGCTGGGGCCCCAGCTGTTTACATTGTACATTAATGATTTAGACAAGGGGATTAAATGTAAAATCTCCAAATTTGCTGATGACACTAAGTTGGGTGGCAATGTGAGCTGCGAGGAGGATGCTATGAGGCTGCAGAGTGACTTGGATAGGTTAGGTGAGTGGGCAAATGCATGGCAGATGAAGTATAATGTGGATAATTGTGAGGTTATCCACTTTGGTGGTAAAAACAGAGAGACAGACTATTATCTGAATGGTGACAGATTAGGAAAAGGGGAGGTGCAACGAGACCTGGGTGTCATGGTACATCAGTCATTGAAGGTTGGCATGCAGGTACAGCAGGCAGTTAAGAAAGCAAATGGCATGTTGGCCTTCATAGTGTAAGAGGAAAATTTGGCATTAGGGGTACCAGCGGGACAAGGGTTAAAGTGCTGGTTCCTGCACTGACCCATAAGGAGGTAAAGGCCTTTCTTCTCACGCCTTGTACATTCCAGCACCAAGGCTCCAGAAGGTACTGTTATGGGTTGGGATGCCAGATAGTATTCCAACATGGAATATCAATAGGAAAGAACCTAAACAGACCGCTGATAAAGCCGTGAGAAGAGACCTGAGATAGACTTCATGGCACCAAAGGAAATGTATAACAAATTCCAACCTAATGATACCATTCTGGGAATGGTCTAAGATGTTCACGAGATCATGGCCTATCAGTCAGAGCTCATGACCTGTCAATCCGGAGTAGCACTGATAAGGTAGTCCAATTAGAGAAGTAGCACTGATAAGGTAGTCTAATTAGAGATCTAGGGAGGTCTTGCCCGGGAACAGAGGGGTTTTTGAAATGTATAAAAGTTGTATGATTGTGCTGTTCGGGGAGCATCTCCACTCACAGGCGGCTGTGATGAGGGGTGTTCCCGGACGTTCGTAATAAAGATCATTATACTTTGCCATCTGTCTCTGTCTGCTAACTTCGAGAATTGCTATGTGGGCTGGGGCGAGCGTCGACCCTCTATGTCAGTGGGCCCGCTCTTGGGAAAAGAAGCCTTCCCTCTCTCCCCTCAACAATAGCGAGGGGATTTGAGTACAGGGGCAGGGAGGTGTTACTACAGTTGTACAGGGCCTTGGTGAAGCCACACCTGGAGTATTGTGTACAGTTTTGGTCTCCTAACTCGAGGAAGGACATTCTTGCTATTGAGGGAGTGCAGTGAAGGTTCACCAGACTGATTCCCGGGATGGCGGGACTGACATATCAAGAAAGACTAGAACAACTGGGCTTGTATTCACTGGAGTTCCGAAGAATGAGAGGGGATCTCATAGAAACGTTTAAAATTCTGATGGGTTTAGACAGGTTAGATGCAGGAAGAATGTTCCCAATGTTGGGGAAGTCCAGAACCAGGGGTCACAGTCTAAGGATAAGGGGTAAGCCATTTAGGACCGAGATGAGGAGAAACTTCTTCACCCAGAGAGTGGTGAACCTGTGGAATTCTCTACCACAGAAAGTTGTTGAGGCCAATTCACTAAATATATTCAAGAAGGAGTTCGATGTAGTCTTTACTACTAGGGGGATCAAGGGGTATGGCGAGAAAGCGGGAATGGGTTACTGAAGTTGCATGTTCAGCCATGAACCCATTGAATGGCGGTGCAGGCTCAAAGGGCCGAATGGCCTACTCCTGCACCTATTTTCTATGTTTCTATGTCTACGTTTCTATCAGGACTCATACCTAACAGTCATATGCTTCAACTCACTCTCATACATTTAGTACTGTTGCAAGCCTTACACCCACATCTCACAGCATGTACACACTGCCAACTATTCAACTATGACCCAATCACACAAACATATTGCACCACACTCACCGACATACTTCCGTCTCTCTTGCAGGAGAAACTGGTGTACAACCGGAGGAAGCAAGAACAATAGCGGAAGAGGTGCGCCATGGAGGAGAAGGTGCTGGCCATTGTGGGAAGGGCCATTGCTGAGGGCATGAAGATCAATTGAAGATGACAGTATCCTCATATTTAATCCTCCTGTTCACATTTCACTTCCCCCTCATCCCACAATCTGACTTACAAGCTGCAAATGGTGTACGCATGCACTTCTTACTTTTCCCTCTCCCCTCACCACAAACTTACCCTTGTCCTTTTTCCTTTCAGATACCCAAGAACTGCCACCAACTCAGATACTGGCACTGCGCGTATCTTAGATAGCATAGAAGCGGGATCCTCATGTGGTGAGACACTGAACACAAGTGTGCTGCAGCAAGGCAGGGTTAATAATAGTGCAGGTGCCTACTCGCCAGAGGGCGAGGACGCACATGAGTTCTGCTGCAGAGGACTCAGATGTGCACTTCGATGGGGCAGGCTGCAGAAGAAGGCAGATGAATGTACACAACAAAATGTTTGGTGCATTGGGAAGACTGCCAGAAAGTCTGTGTTCAATGTCAAGGAGCATGGAGGAATCTGGCACAAACTTGGCACAGGGCTTTGTGCAGAGCTTGGAGCCCATCCTTTTGGCCCAACTCCATCAACACACTTGTGGCCCCAACCATGATGCAGCCTCTGATGGACGATGTCTCAGCTTCCATTGCAACATAAGCAGCTTCCACCAAAAGTCTGAGTGCTGCACTAATGTCATGTACAGGCAGGTTGATGCCATGCAAGCTCAGACTGCTGCCATCATGGATATCAAAGGGGCTTGCAGGGTGCCACAGCAGTTCAGCAATCTGTCCTCCAACATTTACTAGGACTGCTGAGACGCCGCCCCGGGCGAGTGGCAGTGACTCCATGGAGCAGGATCCTGCTGTCCTCTCTCAAGATGATAGCATTTGTGATTCCACCCTTGCCACTCTGCCAGATTCTTTGCTGCTGCCTGTCAGCCAGCCCAGAGCTGCTCGAGGTCGGCCTCCAAGGCCATCTGCAGTCTCTTCCACGAAAAGTCAGCAATCTTCCACCAGCCATACTGCAGCCACTGGAGTAGCACCTTCGTGGGAGCACTAGTACTGGCAAAGGCACACAGAAGACAAGCTCTAAGGGAATGCAAGTGTAATTAGTTTAAGGTTGTATGCAATATGGTATGATTTAATTTATAACTTTGTTTTGGAATGTGTATTTTGTGTTTGCTTTTATTTTTGTATTGTGGCCAAGAGGATGATGTAATGGTTACCGACAGAGGGAAGTTAAGGAGTGTGGGATTGTTGATAATTGGGGAACGGGTTGAGGTTATTGGTATTGCACTTGAATTAGTTCTTCACGTACAATCCGAGCAGAAAGTGGCTATCTAGGTTGCAGCATCCCTTCCTCTTCCTCCTCCTCATTTGCCGCTTCTTACCTGTGTTCCTGCTCCTCAGCTTTTTGCCTGATAGATGGTGGCAGGGCATGCAGCATACCACCACGAATCTTGAGACCCACTCAGCCGAGTAGTGCATGGCTCCTCCAGAGCAATCCAGGCAGCGGAATCATTGCTTCAGCATGCCAATGGTCTGTTCTATCACATGTCTTGTGGCAGCATGGATCTCATTGTAGTCATGCTGTGCACGTGTGCGTGGGTTGCAAACCGGAGTCATGAGCCATGTCATCAACTGATAGCCCTTGTCGCCCAGTAGTCATGGTTTGCTGAAATATCGCTGGCACAGCAGACTGCCGCAGAATGAAGGCATTATGCCTGCTGCCAGGATACCGGGCATTGACCTGCATGATGCACTGACTGTGGTCACACCCCAGCTGCAGGTTGAGGGAGTGGTTCCGGTATATGGTAGAGTTAACATGCGGTGCACACAAAGCAATATGTGTGCAGTCAATGGCACTCTGCAACATGGGGTAGCCTGCATTCCTTGCAAACCCTCATGCTCGCTCTACCTGCTACTCTCTGGCAAGAGAGAAAGAAATGAAGTTATTCCTCTTTGAATAGAAAGCTTCAGTGAACTCCCTTTGCAACATTGCACTGTAAACGCTAAAGTGTTGCTAATATTTCAAGCACTAGACTCATAAAAGTTCATATCTACGGTCACCTTCACAGCCATTGGCAATGTGATCCTTGCCCTGCTCTGAGGTTTGAGTTGTGGCTGTAACAGTTTGCAGATTTCAGTGATGACCTCCTTAGTGAAGCGCAGACGTTTCAAACATTGGTCGTTGCTGAGGTTCATGTAGCAGAATTGCTCCCTGAACACCCTGGGCAGATATGGCTTCCTACTGAGAGCCTTAGTCCCCTTTCCTCTCCTCCCTCTTCGAGCAGCTTGCCCTGCTCTGCATGGCCTCTGCTCATTGTCCCAGTCATGCTAGATTCCAAGAGGAAGGCCTACTAGTGCCCCATGTTTGGGAGCAACTGGTCTGTGCAGAAGCCTTGAAGTCAGCAAAAAGAACTTCAGTACCTGCCATACCACTCCCTAGAGACTTTTGAAATTTGAAACAACTATGGAAAACATCAAAAACTTGTAGAATTGTTGCAACAGCCAGAAAAAATAAACCAGCAACTAACATGTAAGTAGTTGAGGAGCCCTTTAGATAGTGATGTGTGATGTCAAGAGAATGGGTGTCAGCTGGAGCATGGAGCACCAAAATAGCAGCGTTGGTGTCAAATCAGTGTGTCGTCTTGATTTGCCTGCTCTGCATACTTCTGGCAGACATTAAGTGTGCGTGCGCTAACCTCTTTACCAAGATTTTGTCTGGTGTGCTTCGTGTCAGAGGTTGTGCACGCGCGCCGCGGCCATCATTTTGCAACCCTAGGGGCACTCATAGCACACAAAATACGGGCGCTACCGAGCCCAATTTTGCCCCCTTTCTTTTAACTGGAATTTTGATAGGTTATTTTAGATGGATGTGAGGTTACTGACATGGCTCTAATGCATGACAATCAACATTTTGAGGCATGGTTAGTACATAAAATTACAACAGTGAAAACAGGCTGTTTGGCCCATCCAGACCGTGTTCGTGTTTGTCCTCCAGCAAGCAGCAGTCCTCGGGGCCAAAATTGCCCCTCCCGACAAGGCCTCTGGCCGCCTGAAAGCGGCGGCCATGGGGCGGCATGAAATGACCGCTGACTCTCCGCGGAAGGGCCGTCATTTCGTAAATTGCCCTTCGTGAGTTTTGGAGCGGTGCCCGGGACCACTCCATCCGTTTTCCCGCCATGGCATGCATGCGCCAACCCCTTACCAACTGGCAGGGACCCCCTCGCGAAATTGCCTCTTGGGAAATGACCCATTTCCTGGTATTGTCCCAGGGGAGCGGCCCTGGCAGCCGATCGGTGAGCTCTCTGTGGCATGGCGGACCGGCTGCCCTTAAAGGGGAAGGCACACTGCCGCAGCCGCCATGCCAGGTCGGCCTGACAATTATGCCCCCCTGGGTTCGGCTGGGCTGCCAAGGGTGCTGGCCCAGCCGAAATCCTCCCTGGTGGCCCAGTGGACCTAACTTAAAAATCTGCAGAGCTCACAGCGGCCCTCCCCTTTAACTGAAGGGGTGAGACGTTGTGACATGTCATTGCAACGTGGCACATCCGCGGCGCTGATGACTGGTCGGGGCAGCGGATCCGCTGCATGGGCACTTCCGTTCCTCAGCCTCCACGACATCCGCCTCGACCAAAAATAAACTTCCAAGTGCCGAATAGCGACGGAATTTCGGCCGCATGGGTTGCGGTGGAGAAAAACTTTAAAAAGCGGAGGGTGTACCCCGTTTCGGGCGGTGGGAAATTTCGGCCCCCTAGCCCTTCTCCTCACCATGTTCCCATATCCCTTTACCCTCCTTCCCATCAATCATAAATCTAATCTATTATTAAATGTTGACATGGGGTGGAAAATTGCGGTCGGGGGCTTCCTTTGGACGAACGCCTCCGAGCCGAAAATATTTTACGAAAATACCTGGTGGTCAGGGAGGCGCCTACGATTCCGGTCGGAGGCCTTCATTCGATGCGCAGTGTACAGGGAAATGACTTCCCCCTACGTATGGAAATGCTGGAGTCACGTGGGCCTGGACCACCAATCACTAGGTAGTATTCTCATTGATAAAAATGGGATCTCTGTTTGTACGGACTCCCATTACTATCAATGAGAAAACCCTCCTAAAACAAGAAACACAGCATAATAAATTTTAAAAAACCTCACATATTTAAAATTAATTGAAATTAAATGTAATTAACTGTTTTAGAAAAAAACATATTTTGGGGAATTTTTTTAATGTGTATTAGTAGGGTTAAAAATAAACTTACCTTAATTGACAGGGTTTTTAACATTAAAATGAAGGATTAAATTTAATTTTTATATGCTTTAAAACTCTTACGCTGGAAAAAGTAAGCTATGCGCCTGCTTTTACCAGGCATAAAAGTTTCAAGGACATTCGCTGGGCATGAGTTGGGCAAATAGCCCAATCTCTCCCGCGCGAATGTCCTTTTCCCGATGATGTTTGACAGATCGGAAAAGTCGGTTTTCGGAGCATGCGTATCTCATCCCAAAAAACGGCTTTTGCGAGGCCTCAACGGGTCTGTGTGCACTTCGTATAGACTTGGCGAGGCAGGAATTTTCGGCCCATGGTACAATCTACAGCCTCACAACTCTATGTAGAAAATGTATTTTCCTCCAGTTGCCAATATGAGTAAAAATGTCAGTGGGCGTGTGAATTGTGTTTCCCTGTTTTATACTTGCACTGTCTTTTCTACCTGTGTACATCATAGGATTTATAATAATTCTAATCCAAAGAGAATCCTTTTTATTCTTATTTATAATTTTTTTCACCATAAGGCATTGCATCCTTGGAGTGCTATTCTGAATTTCCTAAAGCACAGTGGAGCAGGTGCCTCTAAAAACGCAGGGCACCTGCTCAAATTATTCAAACAACTACTTCCCTGCAATATTGCATAGACCGATGGCAATGTTAAAGTGGTACTGCAAGTATCACTCCGCAGAACTTCTGTGACCCTAAACAGATTTGTGGAAATTCTAGGCTTTTGTGGGGTTCTTTACCTTTAAAGAAATGTACAGAACACTCAAACTATAAGATAGTCAGCAAATGACTTTAAATACAAAGGTGATTATTCCATAACTGAAATTCATAATTATCACTGTAATAAGAATTGTAAAAGAGATTTCAAAGACTTGATCTGACTTTATTATAACTGCTACATTTTAGGAGGCAAAGCAAGAAAAGTGGTTTTTGAGGTACCTGAACACAAGAGAATTCGTCCTTCCAAATCCCAGTACCAGTGATTCTGTAATTTCTATGCTTTCAGCACGCATCAATGGGACCAGTTGTTTCAACAATACAGCTACAGATGGCGTTCCTATGACCTGTGCAATGATAAATAATGACAACCCTAAAATAAATTGAAGAACTTTCTGGTACAAATAGATGATTTCACTTTTTACCTTAAAGGCCTTCATTCATTTCATACCAAAAAGCAAAAAAAATGTAGCTAACTAAATATATTTATATTATCTAAAATTCATCAATGATGCTATAAAACTAATACTTCACAATCTGACCCAGTTTATTTTTTTTTGCATAATCCTTCTCTCACATATTTGCAAGACAAGGCAATATGGTGATAGGAATTTCAGATGTCTCTTTCTCTTACAATCTACAGACTTTAAAACCCACGGTTGCTGTTACCCAATAACAAATTTATCTAGTTGCTTCTTTTTCAACTTTGATGGTAATGGTTTTTTCCCCTTCACCTGTGCTCTGCAATCACAAAAATTATGATGTTCACACGATATTGTGTCACATGTAGGAAGCAACCTTTAAGTTTGGGAGTACAAAATGTTCTTTATAGTTTTCCAAATACACACCTCTCCAATTATGTAATATTTACAAAAGTTATTTTCTGTTTTTTTTAAAAACAGTATAAAACAAATATGATGAATAACTTATTTCAGGGTGATTTTTTGTTGAGACCATCTGGTCACCTTGGCCACACAAAATGTGCACCCAAGAGAGAACAGTAGAGACTGTTCCAATGAACTACCATGAAAGAAAAATAGAACTTGCAGTTCTATACAGGCAACTCTCGATTATCCGGGTCCCTCGGGGATTGGGCTATTAAAACTTTAATGAATAAATAGAATCAGCTACAAACAGTAACAAAAGATGGACATTACCAGTATGCATGTACAGGTTCTGTGCCTGGAACCTGGTGCCGGCCCTGCCCCCGTTCCCAACGTCAGCGGCGGCCGTAAGAGACAGCGGCTGCAGCAGCGCGCACACCAGCAAAGCAAGGGCAGAGGAGAGTGCTTTTTACAGTGAGTGAGAGAGAGTCTGTGAGAGAGAGAATGAGCAACTACAAATGAGCAGTATTTGGAAGGCGATTTTTCCAAATTATTTGGAGCTGTCTTTTCACTTGTTAGCAGCAGAATTTTAAATCCCATTACAACGGTTTCCTGTTGGATCAGTGTACGGATAATCGAGAGTGCCTGTACTACTTTTCATGTTATCAGGGCTTCCAAAAGTGCTGCACAATAAATTAATTATTTTTGAAGTGTAGTCACTGCTGTTGTGTAGGCAAACACAGCAGCCATGTTGGACACAGTAAGGTCCCACCAGCAAACAGGATAAATGACAATTTAATCTGTTTTGATGGTGTTGGTTGAGGAATGAATGTTTACCAGAGTACTGGAAGAACTTCTTGTTTTTCTTTGAAAGAAAATATGTGTTCAAGTCTTTTGACTCAGAGGTACAGTACTACCACTGCGCCAAGCTGACAATGAATAAAAAGACACCCAAAAATACCATGGGTTAACTCTTGTTTGTCTTCTTTCCTCTTTTCCAAAAGTAAGCCATATTTGCCTCCCTCAGCTCCTCCCTCCAGAAACAGGGCCGAGACAAGTAACTCAGCAGAGTAGATATTCAACCTACACATTTGCTCATTATAGTGCCATACATTGTTTTTTGAGACACACCCCACATCATTAACTAAAATCACTTCAAAATTAATGTTCTCTAAATAAATTAAAAAATACATCATCTCAAGAGCTTTGGTTTTGCAGTAGAAAGTTATTCAGCTGAAAAGCATTCAATTTCCCCCATGTTAAAGAAGAAAATTGGTACCTTGTTATCATAGCTATAGCTACCGTCAGGAGTGGTAGCCATGATTTCTGGAGTTGAAGCTCGAAGGTGACCAGGACTCATGATACTGGGTTTCGCTACTCCAAAGCAAAGGATAAGATAGTTCCTCCAAAGGGTCACATAATTGTCCCCAACACTTGCTGTACTCACTTTTTTTGTATACATAGGACTACTGCAAAACAACAGCAGAAATCTGAAATTGTAGTCGATCTTAAACCAATTATTGTCTGCTGGAACTATGCATAGAATTACATAAAATTTACAGACAATTCAGCCCAACAGGTCTATGTGAGTGTTTATGCTCCACCTCCCTCTGCCTGCCCATTCCATTCAACAGTGCCTCCACAAGCTGCCTTGGTTCTACAGTTTCCTGCTGATCATTCTCTTTAAGTAGTACAACCATTACATGAAAAATGTGCATTCAATCTTTGCTTAGAATCACTTAGGTCAAAAAACAAATCTTTTCATTATGCCTAGAGCTGAGACCAAGTCTGGTTTTGCTCCAAATTGCTTAAACTTGAGCAGGGCTAAGGAGAGAGGAAGGTTAGCATAATAGAATAATTCTTTCTGTGGTTTCTCGACAGCTTGAAAAAAATGCAACAATTTATTCACTATTACTTACTTCGGATCAATGTGAGGCATCAACAGCTGCAATCTGGTAAAGGCATATGGCCAGGCATAGCTAAGTGCAGTAGGACAATGCTTTGGAAGATTCTCCAGTCTGAGGAAGCTGAAGAGGCACAGAACCCAGGGATCTTTCACGGATTGTGCAAATATCCAGACATGAGAAGGACTCTTTACATCATAATGGCTGTTAACCAAAACTGCATTCCATTCTACCAGCCACTGTAAATCACCATTGTGTCCAAAGGGTAAGGTGGTCTGTACAGAATTATAATTATTAATTTTCATGAAATCAATGTTAAAGTTATGTTCACATTCAGCACAGTATTAACTCCATAAATGAGAAAGACCTTGGCCGTGATTTCCCCTAACTCAGCGGGTCTGTGGTGGGCAAAGTTATTGGTGGGTCCCAACCTCGCTGCTGGTTCCAGCCCGCTGTCCAAAATGATTTTATGTTGATGGTACGTTTGCCAGCCAATTGAAAGAAACAGGTCTGATGACGCTATTTGATGACACGTCATCAGCCGGTTTCCTTTAAGGGACCATGCGCAAATTTAGTTTGACAGTTGTACTGTCAGTGTTCTGCAGCATTGAGGTGCTGCAAACACTGAAACACTGCACAGAGATGCACAGCTACACCCAGCCTCTCCCATGACTCCTTCCATATGGTTATGGAGGGAGTCACACCATGCAGGGAGGTTCTCTTCCCTCCCAATAGGCAGAAGAGACCTCCCCAGGAGACCAACTCAGCCTGGTTGCACATTGCAAGGGAGGACACAAGCAGGGATGTCATAAGGAAGATCTGACTGCAGTGGTGCAAATCTTTCAATGATCTCATTAGATCACAAAATGTTACTGCAAAGCCACATTCAACCTCATCCTGCTGTACCACTCATCACCCTGCCTTCCCTACCTTACTCATTCACAGCCTTACTCACACCAACTTAGCTTGCACCTCCACCCATCCCTCTCTATCTACATTATTACTTCCCCATCTCGCTAGCCAGCTCTCATCCTCATCCTAGTTCAATCATACCAACTGACAACACACAAGGGTAGCCACTTGGGTGTCCATGTGGCATTTCTGTTAATGTGGTGTCAAACATTTAAAACATTATTTTCAACACTTTGCCTTCTTGGACAGATTTGTGTGCACCTTTGGAAGTGGCTTAGTGAGTTGCAGTGAATGGTGAGACATAACTGAACAGACCCGACACGCAGCGGCGGTGGAGGCAATTTAGGTAATTAAGATCTTGTTAAGGGGCTATTAAACACAATTTTGAGCTCAACTTACCATTTTTCTTGTTTTTCCACTCCAATCTGGCTGACTACAATTTTAAACTGCAAGTGGAAAGGACACCTGCTCGAAGTCTTTTCTTGGGGTCCTTTAAATATCCCGATTAGGCTTCAATTATATAATCGAGGCTAATTGCAATATTAACCTGAGGCTTGAATGGGGGAAAACAGTGATGGTTTCCCTATCAGGCCAAAGATCTTAGAAAGTAGCTCCTGGGTCAGAAGAGGCCCAGAAAGCTAAGTTAAAAAAAAAAATGAAATGAAATTTACTTGTGGGCTAGGAGGAGTTGTTGTGCTCCTCCTGGCCAGACAAGGAAACCGCGAGCTTCCCCTACACTGGGCTTTACTGCCCCTTCTCTGACCGGAATCCCTGTCGGACCTGCCTTCTGAAGACTTATTTTTGTGCTGGGACTGACTATATTAAGTACTGTATTTCACAGACCCTCATCATTTTAAAAATTAAGTTGATTCATTGTTATTACTATTTAAAAAATCTATTGTAATGAGCCCCTAACTTGTATTTATACAGCATCTTTAATATAGAAAAATGTCCCATGGCACTTCACAGACAAAAAACAGACAAGGAGCCAAAGATGGCGGAAAGGAGGAGAGTGAGGTGGAGATGTGGAGGGAACCAGGTCAGCCAGGACAGCTACGGGTGGGTGTGCGGACTTGGTGTGGGATAGGATATGGCAATTGAGAGTGGAATGGGAAGGAAAGAAGGGATAAATGAGAGTTGTTAGTGGAGAAAATAAGCCATTTTGTCTGTGAAGCCCACATTACAGCATGGTATTATTATGAAATATAACCTACCTAGTGCCTAAAACTCAGTTTTCCGCCTGACTAACAAGTCAGTTGAACCTTCAGAAGCATCTACATATGTTATCAGGGCCAATTCTGAGCTCCCATGCTTGCAAGTAGTTTATTGCTGGAAATTGTGGGCTCAAATTGCAACATGAAAGTTGATGATATGTTTCCTATAAATGACCCTCCCCACTGGATACGCAGAATCTGTCCCAGTCAATTTACCGTGATCTGGAAGTTATCCACACTCTTCATTTGTAAAGACTGATGTGAAATATATAAAAACTGCCATTTCTGATTCTCTGAAATATTTCTACTTAATTTATTTTTGAAAGGATTTACCTGGTTTTTAAACATATACTTTGCACGTATAGATTTTATTTTAATCTCTCTTACTGTCAATAAAATTATAACTTTCTATTGTCCACTTACTCCTTCTAATAACTATTTTAGTCACCCTTAACTGACTTTTCTATATAACTCGCAGTCTTCACTGCTTCATGATTCCTTGAGGGCTATTTTCAACTGCTGGCCGCCTGTTTCTCACCATAAAAATTGGCGGCCAGCAATTAAAAATAAGTAGGGGGGGAGGTGGGGTGGTGGGGGAGAGATCAGGCAGGCCGACAAATTGGCAAGCAGCCTCAAACAGACAGGAGGCTGCATAAATATGCAGGAACGGGTAGGTGGAGTGGCTGCTTTGCCAACTTGGTTCCCGTTTGGATACCACTTGAAAATCGCCCTCTTGTACTGTTTAGCCTTGGGTAGTTTCTGAAGATGTGTACACTAAGACTGGAATTTTGCCAGCGCTCAGAGGACGGGATTGGAGGCGGGTCATCTGGCAAATCTGAAATGGTTAACAGCGGGTGGGGACTCTGCTATTTTACCACGTGTCGGGTCTGTCAACACTGAACAGCGGTGGGGGAGGCAATTTAGGTAATTAAGATCTTGTTAAGAGGTTATTAAACACAATTTTGAGCTCAACTTATCTTTTTTCCTGTTTTTCCACTCGGTTCCCGCTGCTTGGGATCACATCAGGTAAGAACGTTATAAGTTGTGTCAGCATAAGTTCATTTCTTTACCTGACAGCTGCAAATGTGCTACCAAAGCTCCCATCTCACAGATCAGATCAGAAGCTCTTGCAGGCTGCAAGTCTTTGGAGCAATCTCTCTATCCAGTGTCACTTCATTGGAACAACCTCTCTCACCATTGACAAATCACTTCTGTCATCTTATGTTCACCTGCCATCTATTATATTAGCATTGGTGCCTTTGAAACTATCTCACCTTGGTCCTCAGAATCCCACCACAATCAGTCCCAACACCAGCAGCACCGGGCACACCACCAACCTTCTCCACAAACAACTGATGCTGCATAGGACACAGGGCATTCAGCACTTGACCACATTGCTGCCCAGGACTTCAGGGATGGCCTCACCATGGGCACATTTACTTCACTTGACGTTGTACACTCTGGCTGCCACATGATCTGCCAAGTTGGTACCACCCCACACCAACACCATAAAGCATCCTTACAATGCCCAAGACATTCCTTTCATACTCATCACCATTGTGGGAGGTACACTTATGTCTCACCATTCACTGCAACTCATGAAGCCACTTCCAGAGGTGCACACAGATCTGTCCAAGAAGGCAAAGTGTTGAAAATAAAAATGTCAATGTTTGACAACACGTTAACAGAAATTGTACATGAAACATTGACTAAAACACCCATGTGACTAGCCTTGTGTGTTGTTAGTTGGTATGCTTGTACTAGGATGAGGGCGAGTGTGAGGGGTGGCTAGTGAGATGGGGATGTGATAATGTAGGTAGAGAGAGAGGAATGAGTGGAGGTGCAAAGTAAGTTGGTGTGAGTAAGGATGTACAGGAGTAGGGTAGGGAAGGCAGAGTGATGGGGATGTGATGAGTGGCATAGCAGGATGAGGTTGAGTATGGCTTTGCTATAATGTTTTGTGATCTACTGAGATCATTGAAGGGTTTGCGCCACTGCAGCCAGGTCCTCCTGATGACATCTCTGCTTGTGTCCTCCTGTGCAATGTGCAACCAGGCTGCGTTGGTCTCCTAGAAGGGAAGAGAATCTCCCTGTGTGCTGTGACTCCCTCCATAAGCATATGGAGGGAGTCATGGTCGAGCTTGGGTGCAGCGCAGCACCTCTGTGCAGTGCTTCAGTGTTTGTAGCAACTCAATACTGTAGAACACTGACAGCACAAATGTCAAAATAAATTTGCGCCTGGTCCCTTTAAGGAAACCGGCTGATGATTCATTATTAAATGATGTCATCTGACACGCTTCCTTTTGATTGGCCGGGAACCTCGCTGGGTGGGCTTAACAAGCCCAATCAGGGGAAATTCATCTGGGAATTCAGCATGGAGACGGCAGCGCATTGTGACCCCGCTACCGACGTCGCCCGCCTCGGTAGGCAAAATTGCACTCTGTCTGGAAAGCACCTTTAGTCTTCGAAATTCACAATCAATAGTTTATTTGTACTTACTGAATCTGAGGCTGCTACATGGATAAAACTCTCCAGAATAGATGAACTCAACTGATCCATAACTTCAATCATTGGCTTATCATCATCCTATGTTTGGAAGAACAATTATGTCAATATACTTACGCAGATTGAATCATGCCAAGTTTAGACACAATTCTAAAAAAGACCAATTATTTTGAATATACTTTACATGAAAATGTGGCTTTCTTTATAAGTGTATCTTAAACTTTTGAGATTGAACATTCGGAACTGCTCTTGTAATGTTAGTGTAAGTATTTGGGGCTGATATTCCTTGAGCTATGTTCTACCAAAAGCGAGGTGGACTGGACTTTCCAGCCATCAACATAGACCAATGTGAAGTAGATTAGAAGTGGTAGAGTGGATTAAAGGTGTAGGCACCCATACTACTGATCTGCCCTATGGCGGGGTCATGAAATTGGAGTGCATCTTGCCATTCTGTTTGGGGAAGGTGGCCATTTCTGCGATTGACTGTTGTTCATGATAGAAAGGGAAGGTGCACTTTTTGCACCTGCCCCATATGCGTTGGAATTTCAAAACATTAATAAAAGGAGAAGAGATCCAGCATAAACAGATGCCGCCCCAAGTTCCACTCTCCCTTCCCAACTTGGGTCTTGTTCCTCCCTCCCATCCCAAGGAATGACGCTATGTCATCATGTTTGTAAATAACCAATTTTGAATTACCAGCTTTGCAATCGCAAAACCAAAGGATAGTCTTGATTATCATTTATTCATAATATGTATTATAATATTTTTCATTACAGAGGCAAGAAAAGTCCATACCTCGGACTGTCCTAAAGCTGAAAACAAAGCACGAACTTCCTTCAGGATAGCAACAGCCAACTTTCGTGTTGCAATCTGGCAACTACAAAGTAAAACGAGTGCAAATCCTTCCACAGCATGTAGCACATTTGAATGAGGACTTCTTTCCTGCTGAAGCTAATGGTTAGATCCACTTGAAATCAACTTTGTGATAATTAGATAGCAATTCACAATTATATAACATTTTCAGAATAAAAATATTCGAATTATACATTCAAATTATAACATATGGCATTCTTTTTACTCATTTTTCTTAAGCTTTATTTATAAATGATTAAAATATTTTGCAGAATAATGGATCCTGGAGAGGAATATATCATCTGAAAACTGAGATGACCTTACAGCTTTGAAATCATTCCAGGGTATCTATTATTATTTTAATATGCACGGTGAGGTTTATAGGGGCAGATTTATTTGAACAGATTTTCCTCTATTCCCACTCCAGTGTGTTTGAGTGGTGCACTCCTGCACTGCACCAATTGGAGCTAAATTTAGCCTAGAACAATATCACAGTCTAGCTAATTAGCATTCTCTGGCCTTCTCCCAGGCACACAAATATGGACACTCAAAAAACTAGTGCAAATAATCACTCTGCACAAACATCTCAGTGAATGGGTGTGCACCTCAGATCTGGGAAGGAAACCTGAGTTCTGCTGCAGGCTTTAGAGTGCTACTGTCTGCCAATTCTGGGGCCTTCTGGCTACTGTGTAAAATTAGATGGCCTACAGCCCCAGTGATTGGCCTTTAAAACAAATGCTTAGCTGTTCAAAGGTGTAAGGAAGATGTTGGCAGTCCAATCTGAGTGCAACCTATAAGGCCCATCTTCAGTGACTATACCACTGTTTGGGCCTCTGCCAGGTGCAGACCCAGGAAAATGACGTGAAAAGCATTTTGACATACAGCAACAACTTGATTTGAATAGTATCTTCAATGCAGAAAAATGTCCCAAGGCATTTTTCTTTTTTACAGAGGTGCATGGAAAAAAAATTGACAGTGAGCCAAAGAAGAGGATATTAGGAAGGATGACCAACAACAACTTGTATTTATATAGCATCAGTAATGTAGTAAAACGTCCCAAGGTGCTTCACAGGCATATCATTCAACAAAATTTGACACCGAGTCACATAAGGAGGAATTAGGGCAGATGACCAGTCAAAGAGGTAGGTTTTAACAAGAGAGGTAGAAAGGTGGAGAGGTTTAGGGAGGGAATTTCAGAGCTTAGGGCCGAGGCAGCTGAAGGCTTGGCCACAAATGATTGAGTGATTAAAATTAGGAATGCTCAAGAGGCCAGAATTAGAGGAGCGTAGATATTTCGAGGGGTTATGGGACTGGAGGAGATTACAGAGATAGGGAAGGGCGAAGCCATGGAGCGACCTGAGAACAAAGATGAGAGTTTAAAATCGAGGCGTTGCTTAACTGGAAGCCAATGTAGGTCAGTGAGCACAGGGGTGATGATTGAACGGGACTTGGTATGAGTTAGGACATGGGCAGCCGAGTTTTGGATGGCCTCAAGTTTACGTAAAGTAGAACGTGGGAGGCCAGCCAGAAGTGCATTGGAATAATTAAAACTCGAGGTAACAAAGGCATGGATGAGAGTTTCAGCAGAACATGAACTGAAGTGGGGATGGAGATGGGCAATGTAGCAGAGGTGGAAATAGGCGATCTTAGTTTTGGCATGGATATGTGGTCGGAATCCGTGGTCGATGAGCTGGCTTTTAAGGAGAGTCTTAAATGAGGAGATGGAAATGCAAAGGCAAAGGGTTTTAGGAATGGAATTGTGGAGGATAGGCCTAGGTGGATGAAAGCACAGCCACCAACAGTAGGGTAAATGGAAGAGGGCGCATATAAGGCCTTGGTGTGAGATACAATATTGGTAGCAGAGTTTTGGATGAGCTGAAATTTATAGAGGATGGGAGGCCGCCTTGAAGAACATCATAGTAGTTTGTTCTGGAGGTATGTAAAAGTGTTTCAGCAACAGATGGGCTGAGATAGCGGCAGAGACGGGCAATGGTAAGAAATTGGAAGTAGGCCACCTTTGTGATGGCGAGGATACAAGGTTAGATGCTCAGCTCGGGTTTAAACAGGATGCCGAAGTTGCAAACAGTCTGATTTAGCCTAAACAGCGTGAGGAGGTGCGTGGAGAGGCGTGAGTTCCGGGGTCGGCGAGAGGCCTATAAAGGCCCAACGCGGCAGCAGTCGGGAGCAGCGTGAGGAGGTGCGTGGAGAGGCGTGAGTTCCGGGGTCGGCGAGAGGCCTATAAAGGCTCAACGCGGCAGCAGTCGGGAGCAGCGTGAGGAGGTGCGTGGAGAGGCGTGAGTTCCGGGGTCGACGAGAAGCCTATAAAGGCCCAACGCGGCGTAAGTCGGGAGCAGCGTCGGAGGTGCGTGGAGAGGCGTACCGGTGCAGCTACAGGGAGAAGGCAAAAAAGAAGTAGAAACAGAAAGGTGACGTCACAGCCAAGGGGGTAAGTGATTGGCTGGTGATTGGTGAGTAGTTTTTCTTTTTTCTCTTCTTTATCAGTGAGTAAACTTTAGCATTGTTGTTGCTTATCTAAGGGATAAGTCATGGCAGGACAGCTTGGTCACGTGTTAAGCTCCTCCTGTACCATGTGGGAAATCAGGGACGACACCAGTGTTCCTGACAACTACGTGTGCGGGAAGTGTATCCGCCTCCAGCTCCTGACGGACCACGTTGTGGAGTTGGAGCTGAGGATGGATTCACTCTGGAACATCCACGATGCTGAGAATGACATGAGTAGCACGTGTAGCGAGTTGGTCGTACCGCAGGGAAAGGGTCCACAGCCAGATAGGGAATGGAAGACCAGCAGGAAGAGCAGTGCAAGAAAGGTAGTGCAGGGGTCCCCTGTGGTCATCCCCCTGCAAAATAGATACACTGCTTTGGGTACTGTTGGGGGGGGATGACTCATCAGGGGAGGGCAGCAGCAGCCAAGTTCATGGCACCGTGGCTGGCTCTGCTGCACAGGAGGGCAGGAAAAAGAGTGGGAGAGCGATAGTGATAGGGGATTCAATTGTAAGGGGAATAGATAGGCGTTTCTGCGGCCGCAACCGAGACTCCAGGATGGTATGTTGCCTCCCTGGTGCAAGGGTCAAGGATGTCTCGGAGCGGGTGCAGGACATTCTAAAAAGGGAGGGAGAACAGCCAGTTGTCGTGGTGCACATTGGTACCAACGACATAGGTAAAAAAAGGGATGAGGTCCTACGAAACGAATTTAAGGAGCTAGGAGCTAAATTAAAAAGTAGGACCTCAAAAGTAGTAATCTTTGGATTGCTACCAGTGCCATGTGCTCGTCAGAGTAGGAATCGCAGGATAGCGCAGATGAATACGTAGCTTGAGCAGTGGTGCAGCAGGGAGTGATTCAAATTCCTGGGGCATTGGAACCGGTTCTAGGGGTGGTGGGACCAGTACAAACCGGACGGTCTGCACCTGGGCAGGACCGGAACCAATGTCCTAGGGGGAGTGTTTGCTAGTGCTGTTGGGGAGGAGTTAAACTAATATGGCAGGGGGATGGGAACCAATGAGGGAGACAGAGGGAAACAAAAAAGAGACAAAAGCAAAAGAAAGAAAGGAGATGAGGAAAAGTGGAGGGAAGAGAAACCCAAGGCAAAGAACAAAAAGGGCCACTGTACAGTAAATTTCTAAAAGGACAAAGGGTGTTAAAAAAACAAGCCTGAAGGCTTTGTGTCTTAATGCAAGGAGTATCTGTAATAAGGTGGATGAATTAACTGTGCAAATAGATGTTAACAAAAATGTGATGTGATTGGGATTACAGAGACGTGGCTCCAGGATGATCAGGGCTGGGAACTCAACATCCAGTGGTATTCAACATTCAGGAAGGATAGAATAAAAGGAAAAGGAGGTGGGGTAGCATTGCTGGTTAAGGAGGAGATTAATGCAATAGTTAGGAAGGACATTAGCTTGGATGATGTGGAATCTATATGGGTAGAGCTGCAGAACACCAAAGGGCAAAAAATGTTAGTGGGAGTTGTGTACAGACCTCCAAACAGTAGTAGTGATGTTGGGGAGGGCATCAAACAGGAAATTAGGGGTGCATGCAATAAAGGTGCAGCAGTTATAATGGGTGACTTTAATATGCACATAGATTGGGCTAACCAAACTGGAAGCAATAGGGTGGAGGAGGATTTCCTGGAGTGCATAAGGGATGGTTTTGTAGACCAATATGTCGAGGAACCAACTAGGGGGGAGGCCATCTAAGACTGGGTGTTGTGTAATGAAAGAGGATTAATTAGCAATCTCGTTGTGCGAGGCCCCTTGGGGAAGAGTGACCATAATATGGTGGAATTCTGCATTAGGATGGAGAATGAAACAGTTAATTCAGAGACCATGGTCCAGAACTTAAAGAAGGGTAACTTTGAAGGTATGAGGCGTGAATTGGCTAGGATAGATTGGCGAATGATACTTAAGGGGTTGACTGTGGATGGGCAATGGCAGACATTTAGAGACTGCATGGATGAACTACAACAATTATACATTCCTGTCTGGCGTAAAAATAAAAAAGGGAAGGTGGCTCAACCGTGGCTATCAAGGGAAATCAGGGATAGTATTAAAGCCAAGGAACTGGCATACAAATTGGCCAGAAATAGCAGCGAATCCGGGGACTGGGAGAAATTTAGAACTCAGCAGAGGAGGACAAAGGGTTTGATTAGGGCAGGGAAAATGGAGTACGAGAAGAAGCTTGCAGGGAACATTAAGACGGATTGCAAAAGTTTCTATAGAGATGTAAAGAGAAAAAGGTTAGTAAAGACAAACGTAAGTCCCCTGCAGTCAGAATCAGGGGAAGTCATAACGAGAAACAAAGAAATGGCGGACCAATTGAACAAGTACTTTGGTTCGGTATTCACTAAGGAGGACACTAACAACCTTCCGGATATAAAAGGGGTTAGAGGGTCTAGTAAGGAGGAGGAACTGAGGGAAATCCTTATTAGTCAGGAAATTGTGTTGGGGAAATTGATGGGATTGAAGGCCGATAAATCCCCAGGGCCTGATGGACTGCATCCCAGAGTACTTAAGGAGGTGGCCTTGGAAATAGCAGATGCATTGACAGTCATTTTCCAACATTCCATTGACTCTGGATCAGTTCCTATCGAGTGGAGGGTAGCCAATGTAACCCCACTTTTTAAAAAAGGAGAGAGAAAACAAGGAATAATAGGCCGGTCAGCCTGACATCGGTAGTGGGTAAAATGATGGAATCAATTATTAAGGATGTCATAGCAGCGCATTGGGAAAGAGGTGACATGATAGGTCCAAGTCAGCATGGATTTGTGAAAGGAAAATCATGCTTGACAAATCTTCTGGAATTTTTTGAGGATGTTTCCAGTAGAGTGGACAAGGGAGAACCAGTTGATGTGGTATATTTGGACTTTCAGAAGGCTTTCGACAAGGTCCCACACAAGAGATTAATGTGCAAAGTTAAAGCACATGGGATTGGGGGTAGTGTGCTGACATGGATTGAGAACTGGTTGTCAGACAGGAAGCAAAGAGTAGGAGTAAATGGGGACTTTTCAGAATGGCAGGCAGTGACTAGTGGGGTACCGCAAGGTTCTGTGCTGGGGCCCCAGCTGTTTACACTGTACATTAATGATTTGGACGAGGGGATTAAATGTAGTATCTCCACATTTGCGGATGACACTAAGTTGGGTGGCAGTGTGAGCTGCGAGGAGGATGCTATGAGGCTGCAGAGCGACTTGGATAGGTTAGGTGAGTGGGCAAATGCATGGCAGATGAAGTATAATGTGGATAAATGTGAGGTTATCCACTTTGGTGGTAAAAACAGAGAGACAGGCTATTTTCTGAATGGTGACAGATTAGGAAAAGGGGAGGTGCAAAGAGACCTGGGTGTCATGGTACATCAGTCATTAAAGGTTGGCATGCAGGTACAGCAGGCGGTTAAGAAAGCAAATGGCATGTTGGCCTTCACAGCGATGGGATTTGAGTACAGGGGCAGGGAGGTGTTGCTACAGTTGTACAGGGCCTTGGTGAGGCCACACTTGGAGTATTGTGTACAGTTTTGGTCTCCTAAACTGAGGAAGGACATTCTTGCTATTGAGGGAGTGCAGCGAAGGTTCACCAGACTGATTCCCGGGATGGCGGGACTGACCTATCAAGAAAGACTGGATCAACTGGGCTTGTATTCACTGGAGTTCAGAAGAATGAGAGGGGACCTCATAGAAACGTTTAAAATTCTGATGGGTTTAGACAGGTTAGATGCAGGAAGAATGTTCCCAATGTTGGGGAAGTCCAGAACCAGGGGTCACAGTCTAAGGATAAGGGGTAAGCCATTTAGGACCGAGATGAGGAGAAACTTCTTCACCCAGAGAGTGGTAAACCTGTGGAATTCTCTACCACAGAAAGTTGTTGAGGCCAATTCACTAAATATATTCAAAAAGGAGTTAGATGAAGTCCTTACTACTAGGGGGATCAAGGGGTATGGCGAGAAAGTAGGAATGGGGTATTGAAGTTGCATGTTCAGCCATGAACTCATTGAATGGCGGTGCAGGCTAGAAGGGCTGAATGGCCTACTCCTGCACCTATTTTCTATGTTTTTATGTTTCTATGTTTCTAAGCTAGTGGCCAGGAAGGAGGCAATGGAACAGAGTTTGTGGCGGGGTTGAAGATGATTTCAGTTTCCCGTTGTTTTGTTGCAGGAATTGCGGCTCATCCAATACTGGATGTTAGACAAGCAGTCTGACAACAAAGAGGCAGTGGAGCTGTCAAGAGAGGTGTGAAGAGGTAGAGCTAGGTGTCATCAGTGTACATGTGGAAGATGTCCCATGTCTGAAAGTGATGTCACCATGGGCAGCATATATGAGGAAGGGGGGAACCAAGGAAGGAACCTTGGGGAACGGAGGTGATGGTGTGGAGCTGGGAAGAGAAGTCATTTGTACAGATGCTTTTTCTACAATCAGATAAGTAAGAGTGGAACTAAGTGAGGGCAGTCCCACTGAGCTAGAAAAGGAAGGTGTTGCTGTTGATCATCCCAAAGACAACAGAGAGGTTCAGAAGGATGAGGAGGAATAATACACCACTGTGACAGAGGATGTTGTTTGTGACTTCGGTAGCATTTAGTTATTAAGCACTGCTTAATTCTCATTAGTTTCTGCATATAAAATATTTAAACTGAACATTTCTTTTGTGTGGTAAAAGAGCCATCCAAAGTTGAACATAAATTCATGTCATTGAAAGTTAATTTAAATACTTCTGCTTATTTCTGACGATACCAGAAATAACCTCAGGCATGTGCATGAAGCACAAAATTGGTGAAGATCTTGTATATTGGATCTCTGCCTCCTTCTGTTTTGCAGCCCAATAATGATTAATATAGCATGCAAGGCAGAGAAAAATCTCTCCCATTCAGTTTTCATTTTTTTTGAAAGCAGCTGATACATAATGCATAAAACTATCTCCACTAATGGATTAACAATTGTGCATAATCACTACAAATTTATTTAGTGAATAAACAGCAGTTGATCATCAGGAAACAAGTCAGCATGTATTATATTACATCTACCAGGAGCATGTAAATCCTATCAATAATTCTACAATTAGAGCGGCACATGCTAAATTATGTTTAGCTGCATCTAATTTTAGTAGTTTTGAAATTGAATCATTCCTGCCATCCACCCTATCACAGACCTTTCCTTTTTATTCTTTCCCTGACCCCCTTTCCTCTGGCTTTGCTATTGCTTAAAGGCTGTGCCTCTCGAACATCTCCCAGTTCTGATTAAAGATCATCGGCTTGAAATGCTCAGGGGCCGAAAGTGCCCTTTGCTGGTGTGGGGGCGGTAATGTTCAGGGGCCGTGACCTTTACCGCTTGGCCTGGAAGTACTGCCCATGGGTGAATTTAGCTTTGCGCTCCTGAAACGAGGCGGAGTGCGGTCTCGGGCGCTCCGCGTTGTTGGAGGGGTGCTCTCGAGCTGTCAGGGCCACTATGGACTCTGCATGGCCCTTTGGTGGCCATCACTGGGTCACCAGGGAAATTCTCGATGGGGCCAGCTGCCCGGCATGCAAAAAGGAGTGCCAGGCTGCATGATGGCGGCTTGGTCGAGATGAGGGTCATCATTATCGGGCCGACGGAATAGTCAGCTGACAAAAAAAGGGTGGCCCGGGACACACAAAGCTTCTCCTGTAAGGGGCGCCCCGGCGGCTGATATCCGGCAGCTTTGCGCCCCGCGAAGCTGTCGCAGACATCAGCCTGCACCAGCCTCATGCCCCGTGGGGCGGTGAGGGGCCGATGCGCACAATGATGCCGGAGCGCGTCGGCCCGGGGCGGAAATTAGGATGCACAGTGCTACTGGCACATCGCCCCCAAAACCTCCAGGGCTACCGCTGCTCGCCCCCATGTGAAAAGGGCTTTGCACCCTGTTAGCACCTCCCAGAGGAGTTAAGGGGGCTAAAAAAAGGGCAATTTCACCCCCTCACTCATTTTTTCTCTCCACAGATGCTGTTTGACCTGAGTGTTTCCAGCATTTTTATTTTTAATTTTAGTAGATGAATATTATATGCTACAGTGGTCTTAATTGCAACTTGTACTCTGAACAAAAATATTAAATATTATTTTGTGCAAGTGAAGACATTCTCACAATATGCATGATAGAATGACTGATTAAGCAATACTTCAGCATGTGAATTTATGTTCAACTTTGTACAGCTCTATTACCTCACAAACTTGAAATATTGATCAATTTAGTTTCACTAGTATAACTGAAGCACCAGTGAAAAACGAGTAAATGCTACAGAATGAAAACAGAAAAGTTCACTGAATTCATAAATCACACATCATCATTGTTATTTCAAGGAAAGCCATGTATACAGCCGATAAATTAGAACATACCTCTGAGGTCTTTAATTTTGTTTGGTCTTGGCCCTTGCTTTGAGTCTGTATTGCAAGCTTCCACTGAGTGAGCAGATGTACCAACAATTTTAGAGAGCTATCAAGAAGATTCTGTTGTGTGTCATTCACCTCACGAAGTAGAAAGTTAGTGAAACCAAACAATACATCTTCCCTCCAGTCAGCAAAATCAACAAGAAGACTCTGAAGAGAGTTTTGTGCAATGTGGCGAAGTTCATCATCCATGTGGATGGTTAGCCTAAGTTGGAGTTAGAAAATGTAAAAAATTATTGTAATATGTAGGTTTTCCATATTAGAGATGAAATTCTGCCTGGCACACTGACAGAATGTTAAGTGGATATTAAATCTGTTCCCTGTTTTAACTCATTTTTGGAAAGACACAACTTTAGGCTGTGCAGTTTCTGGAAGTTTTACGCTCATTGTGGTGTACAAAAAGTAAACACAAATGAGTGACCAATCAGAAAGCACCTGTAATAATGTCACTGAACTAGTGATAAAGTTTGTTAATTGATATAACAAATACATAATGTGCCAATCTGTACTGTGCCGTGTACAATTTTAAGACATAATAGAGGGAGAGTGTAGCAGGTACAAACCCCAATTTTAAGATAAGTATCTATAGCTAACAGCAGATAGGTCATGCCAAAATTTCCCTGTAGTCTGAGGCAGGGAGGCAACCCACTACTGAGTACAGGGTACAGATATCATGGCAGACATTGTGCATGCTGTCATGTAGTGGCATCAACGCAAAGGAACTGGCGGACAGCCATAAAAGGTATCTAACCTGAAGAAAAGTGCAAAGTGGAGCAATTAGAATGAACGTGAATAAATGTAGATGCCATATACACACACAAGGAAATTTATGCCAATCAAAGTAACTTAGAGGTATCAGATGTGTTTGCTTGAACAGCTCAGTATGCTTAACCCAAATTGATTCAGCAATCTGCTAAAATCCCAACACAAAGACACATAACAAAGGGGTAGAAATTGCCCCCCACCCAAAACGTTTCAATGGTTTTTACCGCAGCTGTGGTTGAGGTCGCCCCTTGAGCGAAATTCTGCTCTTTGTTGGTTTTTTTTATTCGGATCCGGAAGTCGCTCTTAATGGGGGGCTACACGAGAGGGGCAGAAGTTAGGGCGGCGAGTACACATGAGGAGCGGAAGTTGGGGATGGTGCGGAGTGACCGCCGCGATGATGTCATCACGGCATCACGTCACTACAGCTCTCCCCTTCACTTAAAGGGGAAAGCCTTCACAATTTTAAAACTTCGGCCCACTGGGCCACCAGGAAGAGTTTCGGCTGGGCCTGTGGCCTGGCACCCAAGAGGGCATGCCAGGCTGCCTGTTGGTGGCCCGGCCGAATCCGGGGGCATAACTGTCGGGCCGACATAGCAGTCAGCCGACAAAAAAAAACATGGCGGCAGTGGCAGTGCACCCTCCCTTTTAAGGGAAGCCGCACTGCCATTGCAGCAGGCCTTACTGGACCACCGGGAAATAACAGGTTTTGGCATCACCGGCAGGCCAAAGATTTGCAGAGGAGAATGTTGCCGTCGTTGGGGGGGGGGGGGGTAGATCAGCGATGCTCACTGTGATGACCACACTTAAGACAAATGGGCAGCAGCGGAGCGTTGGGGGGGTGGGGGGGGGTGAATCATGGCACCGCAGGGAAAACTCAGAAGGGCAATTGGGCTATCAGCGGCCATTCGACGAAAAGTCGGCAGCCACTCCACTCTGCAGCGTGGTCGCCAATTTGCCGTGGTAACGGGCCTTAAGGAGAGGGGCAATTTTGGCCCCAAAGATTGCTGAGAACTATTCAAACAGGCCAAAAAAGAAAAACATGGAAAGATGCAGGTGTGAAAGATTGATGACCATCATTATTCGCACAGACAGCTGAGAATTCTGATGCACTTAGTCACCTCTCAAATACGCTGTAAGCAAGATACTTTACAATTTGGTAGGCATGACATGGAATATTGCACAGGTGCTTGAATGGCCCAACCTGTGCAGTTGATATTGCAATGGGAAAAGCATATCTATCATAAAAGCCTCTTAGCCTCCACTCCTGTTATTGCATATTTGATACTGAACTTGATATAGTTAAGAACACCTGTGAATTCAGTAACAGAAGTGAATCAAAAACTGGATGATGTTTGCTAACTTTTCTACCATTGCATGGAAGGAATCTGTATTGAAAAATCTGAGTGCCATCACCAATTTTACTGTTGCTGGTAGCACAGTGCTGATGGTGCTTCTTGGTTGCAGGTTTGATTCCGGGAAATGGGACAAATCATCAGTCGCTTCATTGGTAAGATATAGGTTCCTTGCACAGTGCTCCTCGGTGAAGTGGAGGTAGCTTTCTATGCAGTACAGGTTTGACCTCCCAAATCCAGAGTTCCAAAATCCGGACAACGCGCTGATCCGTGAAGGGATCGGCGGGAATCCGGAAAATGTTCCGAAATCCAGACATTTTTTAAAACGGTGATAGCAGTACTGTTGCTAAGTACCGCTAATCACTCCGTTATTTTTTGAAAGGTACAGCGGTAAAAATCAGCGGAAACCGCGGTCCTCGCCAACTTTAGCCCGAGACCAATTACCGCTATGAGTTGGCCCGAGGGAGGGGGGAAAATACACAAAAAATTTGCAAAAACCAAAAAATAAATCACAAAACATTCACAAGACACTTAACTATCGAATCACTGAAAGAGAATTAAAAAATAAAAACTTTAACTTACCTTTTTTACAGGTCTTCATACCCACCCCGCTGTCCCAGTGGCTGCAACGCAGGTTTTTCCCGGGCTTCTAACTAACTACAGGTCACCACTGAGCCAAATAGGTTTTTTCGCAACAGTAAATAATCCCCCCCACCCCACCCAGCACATGCACAGACGCACACCCCCAAAAAATTGCAAAAATTAAAAAAATAAAAATTCACAACACATTCACAAAACCCTTACCTACTAAATCGGTAAAAATTTTTTTAAAGATAATTGGCTAGATTTTCCACTTTTTTTGCATGCATAACGCCCATTCAACGCCCATTTTACCACTGAAATGACATATAACACCCAGATATCGGCCATTTAGCCACTAAATGGAAACTGCCACACATTTTTCGGACACTTGTCGTCGAGCATTACTTTCCCCATGTGTGTAAGGCCGGAAAAAATAATGCCGTCCACCCACAGTTTTAGGCGGAATCATCAGAATGGCCGAAATCAACGCCCATAATATCGGCCAGCATTAGTTTCCGCACGTAATTAACGGCGAGACTCAATAATACTTACCGCCCACTTTATTTTGTCGTAAACATCACATTTGCCAAAACTAACGCCCAGGAGATCGCCCAGTGTCACTTTCACCACCTCGCACACATCTCACCCACATCTCACCCACAATATTGCTCGCCCAAAATACCGCTCAGAAAAAGTGGAACTGTTCTGAACGAATCACAGCAGTGTGGGCCCCATTTTTAAAATCGCAGGTCGCTTCATTCAAAAGGCTGCTTCAACTTTTGCGAAGTTTGGAATGATTCTGGAGTTCTTCTCAGGTCAAGTGACCATCTCAACAGACATATTTTCAGACTCTGGACTATTGGGGGTTTACTGTAGGTGCATTTGAATGTGGAAATTATTGCTTCTGATCAATCGCTATAATAATTTCATTGCAATGGAGCCAGCCATTTCTCAGCCTGCATCATTTAACACGCAGATGCTGCAGAGTGCAAATGGCTCAATGTCTGATGCACATCATTATGTGCCCAATTTAAGACGTGCAAGAATGAGGAGGTCCAGACCATACACACCCCGCATTTATAGGGAAAAGAGGTCTTACCTCATCGTGTCCGAGCACACCTGCCTTCGGAGACTGCGCTTCCACAAGGTGGTGATCAATGAAATATGTGAGCTCATCAGGCCAGATATACAGCCTGCCATCTGGACATCAGTATTGGTCGAGGTCAAGGTCACCGTGGCACTGTCTTTCTACACGTCCGGTTCCTTGCAAGCCTCCGCGGTCGAGATTTCACCTCTGTCTCACCATGCCACCCATCGCTGCATTAGACAGGTCACGGAGGCCTTGTATGCGCGAAGGATGGACTTTATCAGTTTTCCTCATGACCACGGAGGCTCAGACTGACAGGGCCGGAGCATTCTACTGCATTGCGAAGTTCCCCAGGGTGCAGGGAGCAATACAGTGCACTCAGATCACCATGTGGGCACCTTCTCAGGACCCAGAGCTTTTTCGTAACAGAATATTTCACTCCCTGAAGGTCCAACTAGTTGTTGATCACAACCAGATAATAATGGCAGTGGATACCAAATGTCCGGGCACCTTCGATTAGGCTCACATCCTGCGTGAGAGCGCTGTCTCTGACATGTTTAAGAGTCAGCCACAAGAACAATGCTGGGTGCTCGGTGACAAACGATATGGCCTAGCCACCTGGCTGATGAACCCCTGGCGTGACACCTACACCAAGGCCGAGAAGCGATACAACCAGAGCCACAGAGACACATGCAATGTGGTCCAGAGAGCAATAACTGTGCTTAAGCAGTGCTTCAGATGCCTGGAGCACTTAGGAGGGGAGCTAAAATACAACCTTGAGCAAGTAGCTAAATTCATGGTCGTGTGCTCCATGCTGCACAACCTGGCTATCAGGAGGGGCCAAGAATTGCTCGAAGGGACAGATGGGTTAAAATTCTGACGGGTTTAGACAGGTTAGATGCAGGAAGAATGTTCCTGATGTTGCGGAAGTCCAGAACCAGGGGTCACAGTTTAAGGATAAGGGGTAAGCCATTTAGGACCGAGATGAGGAGAAACTTCTTCACCCAGAGAGTGGTGAACCTGTGGAATTCTCTACCACAGAAAGTTGTTGAGGCCAATTCACTAAATATATTCAAAAAGGAGTTAGATGTAGTCCTTACTACAAGGGAGATCAAGGGGTATGATGAGAAAGCAGGAATGGGGTACTGAAGTTGCATGTTCAGCCATGAACTCATTGAATGGCGGTGCAGGCTCGAAGGGCCGAATGGCCTACTCCTGCACCTATTTTCTATGTTTTTATGTTTCTATGCTCCACCTCAGGAGAGATAGGAAGAGGAGGACGAGGGGCTGGACGCTGACCTAGGGCCAGACAATCAGGCTGGCCATGCAACCATGCCCCGTCCCCCTCCAGACCACAGGAAAGGGCCCGTTGTGGCTACATAGCTGCAAGACTCTTATGTCAAAAGCTGATATATAAACGATTTGCCTGAAAGAACATTGCTGTGAGTGACGATGCTGACACACTGCTGTGTGTTTGTGCAACTCAGACATCAATGGTGGCCATCACCTTGGTGCCAGTTAAAGTTTACGTTGATTGACATTAAGTTGTATTTAACCCTTTCATGTTAAGGAATCACCAGTGTGTAACGGCCCAGCTATCTGAGACAATGCTCAACAAGGTTATGTTCAATAAAAATTTTTTATACCAATATTGGTCTGAAATCATAAGTATCACAGGCAATAACACCCAACACCCGCCCACACCCCACTTTTTCGACCACTGACATTAATCAAATGGTCAACATGTCCAGCAACACAGAATACAAATGCAAAGCAGGAGGGTGGTCTCCTCCCTCCATACAACAAATTGCATACACCCAGATGGAGATATAACACAGCCATCACTGCAGACATGCACCTCACTTTCCTTCCCCCCTTCCCTTCTTCTCCCTACCTCTACCCCTTCCCCTCCTCGCTCTACGCTGCCTGGCTGAAGAGCTCCTCAGGCGGTGCCTCATTGGGGGGGATGAAGGCAGAGGTGGTGGGTTGCACGGGTATCGGAGCGGGGGTGCTGAGCGGGAAACATTCTCTGATCCAGAAGCAGGATCTTGGTCCTGCCTCTCATCTGTCATTCGCAGTGGTGGTGTGGAACCTAGGGGTGGAGTGCCACACTCCAGGACCACAGGGAGGCCTGTGCCAGCAGTGTTCCTGGCTATCACCTCCAGGGCCTCCGCTATCCACGGAACGTACTCAGTCATGGTGGCCAGCTGTCGGGCTATGCGTCCCAATGCATCGAGGAACTGGTCACAATGTCTACAGTCCTCCTGGACAACTGTACCATCTCTCCGCTTTCATGTCGCGCTCGTGGACCTGACCTGCTGCATCCATGAAACCTCCGCGGGGTTGCGCTGTCCTGGGGATAAATAGGATGCCCTGTGGTGAGGTGCTTGAGGCCGGTACCTCCAGAGTGGAGGTGGGAATGACCGGAGGAGCACTAGATGGCCTTGGGGTGGAATGGCTTCTGGAGCGTGGCGATGCAGGTTCCTCGAAGTCTGCGCTCTCATCCGTAGAGAACAGACCCAGCGGATTGACGGGCGAGAATCGCAGCTCCTCAGCACCAGATGTCGGATCGTCCGGTGCGTCGGGCCCCGCGCCCCCACCTTCTGGCCTCTGGTCTTGCCTGGGGCCGTGCTGCTGGCTGAGCTGCAAAACACAAATGAGGTTATTGGAGGAGAAGGGGGTGCTCGGGTCACAAGGTGATTCCAGCGCCAAACACAGCATATGCACGACAAAAGCATCACTGCTATCAAGGTCATCACAGACATCACATTTCATGACCATCAACACATTGTGCATTGCAATGATTTTCATTAGGCCAGCATTATTTCTAGGACAATTTTAGAAATCATCTATCATATATGATTGTTCGGATTTGAGTGGGTGTGGCATCTATTGACTTTACATCACGCAATGGTGTAAACTTTACTCACGTCGCTTCACTTCAGGATCTGCAGGTGCTTGCGTGGCTGTCCGGGTGTGCTTCCCCACGAGTGCGAGCACCTGCTCCTCCATCTCAGTGATGTCGCTGGGGACTGGTGGCCCCCCACCCGTTCGCCTCTGCATGGACCTCATCGTTGAGAGCTTCTTCTGTAAAAGGTGACAGGACGACACGGCATGAGATCATTGCGTGATATCATTGCTAGGTACTGTCACAGAGACTGGTACAACATATAACCGACAGATGTAATCATGATCATCATGATAATTAACATTCTTTACCTGAAGACATGCACCGTGACAGCAGGCTTTGACTACAACATTCCCGGTAAAAGTGAAAGACCTCACATCTGCTGATAGTCACTCATGACTGTTAAAAATCAAATTATATAAATACATAAGTACATGTAAATAAATGTAATACTCACTCTTGCAGATCCCACAAGGTCGTTCCATCGTTTGCGGCATTGGTTGTCCTCATGCACCTTGTTGTTCGCCGACGAGACCACCTCTGCTACCTCAGTCCATATCTTCTGGTTGGCCTTTGGAATGGGTTCCCACACCCTCCCTGTGTCAAATCACCCCAGCGTAACTCGACCTTCTGCAGGAGGGAGGCATTTGCCTCGTCCGAGAATCTCCTCGTCCGAGAACCTCCTTGCTTTTTTGCGCCCTCCAATGTGCTCCTCTCCCAGCTCACTGCTCTCGCCAGCGTCAGTCTCCACAGCGTGCTGTGACGTCTCCTCCTCTCCCTCCATTATAGGCCAAATATCTGGCTGGTAACAGCTAATTTTTGTTTCCCTATTTACTCTAAAGCTCTAAACTCTCCCTCCTTCCTCCCAAAGCAGCAACACCACACCAACACAGGTCTTCTGTCCCTCTCAGCTCTCTCTCTCTGTCTCCTCTTCTGCGCATGTCATAATGACCCTTGACCTCCTGAATCGTGGGAATCCAGCGTTGCCATGCCGTTGCTAAGGACGGCAGCATTTTACGTCAGAATGTCAGAGAGATTTAACTCTACCTCCCATTTCATATCGCTCGCGGTAACGCCCAATTTCAAAAATGGAGACTAGAGGCTTTGCGAATGGGCGACAAGCCGACGATCTGAAAACCCATTTTTACCGCCCATGCCAGAAATACCGCCCATTTTTGGGTGATCTGCACAAATGTGTAAAATCTAGCCCAAAATCTTTAACTTACTTTTTTTGCAGGTGTTCATACCTACCGCCAAAAGTCAAAATTCGGGACATCGGAAATGCACGCTGTGTCCTGGGGCAGGCTGCTCCTCTTCTCCCCGCTGCCTCCGGTGTTCCCTCCTTGGTCGGGTCAGCGTGCTGTCGGAAAATACAGGTACCTGTACACAAAAGTTGGCCCAAGGGTTTCTGGATTCGAGACTTCAGATTTCTGTTCCAAAATCCGGAAGCCAGCATCTTCATCAAAGGCAGTTCCTCAGAGTCGAGGATGACGTGCTTTCACGCTGAAAGTGAGTTCTCACTTGACTTAGGAGTCCAATGCAGGACCTACAGCCTCCGTCACAGGTGGGGCAGACAGTGGTTGAAGGAGAGGGTGGTTGGAGAGCCTGGGTTGATGCACACTCCTTCCGCTGTCTACGCTTTGTTTCTGCTTGTTCTCGGCGATGGGACTCGAGGTGCTCAGCGCCCTCCCGGAAGCTCTTCCTCCACTTTGGACGGTCATGGGCCAGGGATTCCTAGGAGTCGGTGGGGATGTTGCACTTTGTCAAGGAGGCTTTGAGGGTGTCCTTGAAGCGTTTCCTCTGCCCACCTGGGGCTCGCTTGCCATGTCAAAGCTCCACGTAGAGCGCTTGCATTGGGAGTCTTGTGTCGTACATGCGGACAATGTGGCCCATCCAATGGAGCTGATCGAGCATGGTGAATGCTTCGATGCTGGGAATGTAGGTCTGAGCGAGAACACTGACGTTGGTGCATGTGTCCTGCCAATGGATCTGTAGGATCTTGCGGAGGCAGCGCTGGTGGTACTTCTCCAGCACTTTGAGGTGTCTGCTGTATATAGTCCATGTCTCTGAGCCATATAGGAGGGCAGGTATCACTATTGCCCTGTAGACGATGAGCTTGGTGCTGGGTTTGAAGTCCTGGTCTTCAAACACTCTCTTCTTCAGGCAACCGAAGGCTGCGCTGGTGTTAGACCTCGTCGTCAATGTCGGCTCTTGCTGACAGTAGGCTCCTGAAGTATGGAAAATGGTCCACATTGTCCAAGGCCTCATCGTGGATTTTGATAATCGGGGGATAGTGCTGTGTGGCGGGATCAGGTTGGTAGAGGACCTTTCTCTTATGGATGTTTAGCATAAGGCCCATGTTCTCGTATGCCTCAGTGAAGGTGTTGACAATGGCTTGGAGTTCAGCCTCCGAGTGTACGCAGATGTAAGCATCATCTGCATATTGTGGTTCAATGACAGAGGATGGGATGACCTTGGATCTGGCCTGGAGGTGGCGGAGGTTGAACAGAATCCCATCTGTTCTATAATTTAGCTCCACTCCGGCGGGGAGCTTGCTAAGGGTGAGATGTAGCATTGCAGCAAGGAAAAATGAAAAGAGCATTGGTGCAATGACGCACCCTGCTTGACCCCGGTCCAGACATGGATTTGGTCTTTGGTGGATCCATTGGTCAGGATCACGGCTTGCATGTCATCATGGAGCAGACGGAGGATGGTGACAAACTTTTGAGGGCAGCAGAAATGGAGAAGGACGCTCCATAATCCCTCACGGTTGACAGTGTCAAAGAGCTTTGTGAGGTCAAAGGCGGCCATGTACAAGGGTTGGTGCTGTTCCCTGCAATACCCGAACCTTGGCCCGGGCGTTTCCGAATTCGGGACGTCAGAAATACGTTCCAAAATCCGGAAATACCCGAAATCCGGAATGGCCTTGGTCCCGACGTTTCCAGTTTTCGGAGGTCGAATCTGTACATGTTATGGCTTCTCATCTCCCTGCCCTCCTCTGCTGCTGCAGCTGCACCTCCTCTGACATGTAAACAAAATTATATTTGTTGATGCACCTATGGTACTGTGTGGGATTAAACTGCCAAGTTGTTCCTCTCAATGCTTTATGCAGTGCTCTGTGTTGGAGCTTTATTCACTGTTGCCATACTACATATACTTAGGAATGAAAATTGGTGAATGTGTTTAATGGTTGGCGAGCCGATATCATGTGGTTTACATTATCGCTAAAAGTTAAAATCACCCTGTTTGAAGATGTTTCTCCTGCCCTCTGTTCTAAATCTCTTACATTTAATTCTGTATCTATGGCCCCTCGTTCTTGACTCCTCAACTGCTGAATACAGTATGCTTATATCTAGTCGGTCCCAACTATTCATAATTTTCTAAAACTTGTATTGCCGCATACTCTGCATTGTTCTAATGCAAAAAGACTAAACATTTCAAGTCGTTCTTCGTATCTGTATTTTGTCATATCAAACAGCGTCCTGCTGAATCTGCGTTGTTCCCTCTGGAAAGCCTCAATATCCTTCTTATAGCATGAAGCTCAATACTGCACACTAGTACTCTAGCTGAGGTCTTCCTAAAGGTTTCATATAGCTTATCATTACCTCTTGGCTATATTCTGCACTCTTGAGATAAAACCTAGAATTCTAGTAGCTTTTTTCCAGCCGCAACAATCTGAAATGCTACCTTTAATGGTCTGTGAACCTATACCTCAAGTTCCTCTGCTGTTCCATAGGACCATGCCTACTTCCATTCAGAGTATAATTATCGCTGTTTTTTTTTAGCAAGGTGCATCATCTGAAAGAATACAGGTTTTTAAATTGGCAATGAAATATGACTTTAATGATCCTTAACTATAATTTTAAACTGATAGTAAAACACATACCTTGCCAGTAAGTCAATCAATTCCAGTTTTGACATTCCATCGGGTATTATTCGTGGAATGGCAGCTACACTGGTCCTAAATAGGTCAATCTTTGGTTTCCTCTCACCCCTAGGTTAACGTAGAGAACAGTAAATTAATAACTTAAAACAAAAATAAATTACATTTTTTACATTTATGTGATTAACTATTTAGAAAATCGAATTCAAACAATCAAGAATTTTACTCAGATACAACAATTTAAACAGCATACATCTGTAAGAAATCCTGTCCTATTAATTAAACAACATGTGGCTAGAGCAAAATTTACTTTCCAGGATCCACACACATATATACTGTAATAGTCTTTAACATAAATATAATAAAGCAATCATGGGAATGTTAAAGAAACAATTTTGAAATTATTTTGTTGAAATTGCCTTCGCACACTTGTAATACAGTTTATCCTGCTCCTCTCCAGGTCAACTACAATGTTGGTGAATCTCTTGTATTTATAACAATAACCATAGATAACTTGTGAAATTATGCCAGATTGCAGGTGGGGATGCCCAGTGCCAAATCAGCTCAGTCAAACTAAATGCAACACGATGATAGCCAGAGTGTTCTGTTTATACTTTTCATGCATCTTAAAAAGAATACAAAAGCAAAATACTGTGGATGCTGGAATTAGGTAGGTGCTCCAGCTGCCCATTGGTAGGCCCTTGGAAAGATTAAAATGCTGTAGGGCCTTTTTATATGCTGTGTGCCATGCATGCTCCACACAATTTCAGCAGGCGGTCCAGCCAAAGAGGAGCCCAGACGGAAAGTTTTTATTTATTTTTGTGCTGTCACATTGTCAGCAGAAACTGGGCGGTAAGTCATTCCCACCTTTCTTAGAAGGCCTCAAATTCTCCCCCAATGTTCCTTTCTGTAAATGTAGTATTTGGGCAAAATTATATAAAATGTAATATTTAATACATAAAATATAAGACTGATACTTGAATAAAAAAGATATAAATGACTTCAGAAATGTTTCTAAATGTACATATAAATACTTATTCTCAGCAGGTTAATGAACACCCTGAAATTTGATTAATTTCCCCAAAAAGTGCTGGGAGGTTAAACCAAAGGCAAGTGGTGTCCTCAGAGTGAGAGATGAAGAGCTGGATGGTAAGTTAATTCAGGCTACTCTTAAACACTTCATGCCACAGGTTATAAAACAACATTACTAACGGCCAGGGGACAGGTTCCTGATAACTGTGTTGACTGAGAAAAATGTGTGGCATTGGGTCTAAAGAGAAGTGAGTAAAATTATTTTCTTTGTCAGGTCACTTTATTGTCCAAATGTGGCATCCTCCACATACACTGAAACCGGGGCTTACAAACAAGGTGAATCACAGAGGATACAGTCTCTATACAACTCATTCAAATCCAATGGTTTCATGGAATAACCCAAAGGAATTTGACACTTTCCCTAATGCATTAGTTTATTTCCAGAGGAAGCAGAAAACATGGTAATAGACAATAACGGTACATAGCAACTATAGAGACAGAAAGGAAAAGGAGGTGGGGTAGCACTGTTAATACAGGATGGGATCAGTGTGTTAGTGAGAAACGATATTGGCTCAGAGGATCAAGATGTTGAATCAGTTTGGGTGGAGATAAGGAATAATAAGCGGAAAAAGTCGCTAGTGGGCGTAATCTATAGGCCCTCTAATAATAGCTACACTGTTGGACGGAATATAAATCAAGAAATAATGGAGGCTTGTAATATAGAACGGCAATAAACATGGGTGACTTTAACCTTCATATTGATTGGACAAAGCAAATTGGCTAGGGCAGCCTTGAGGAAGAGTTCATAGAGTGTATCTGGGATAGTTTCCTTGAACAGTACATTGCAGAATCAATCAGGGAGCAGGCTATCTTAGATCTGGTACTGTGTAATGAGACAGGATTAATAAATGATCTCGTAGTAAAAGATCCTCTAGGAATGAGTAACCATAACAGGGTTGAATTTCAAATTCAGTTGGAGGGTGAGAAAGTTGGTTTTCAAACCAGGGTCATAAGCTTAAATAAAGGAGACTACAAAGGTATGAGGGAAGAGTTTGCTAAAGTGGACTGGGAAAACAGATTAAAGGGCTCAATTTTGGCCAGGAGTTTCTCCAATTTTTTTGGAGTGTCTTGGTTTTTCTGGCGTAACTTAAAAATCCCCACTTTCCGCAATCAGTTTGCACCAGTGTAACTGAATTAGTTACGATTTTTTTTATTAGTTTTTTTCTCAAAAGGGGGCGATACCAGCCACCTACGCCAGTTCTGCCCATTTAGGCAACTTTGGCCAGCTAATAGTTACTCCAAATCTACTTAAGCAAGCGTATGTGGCCACTTCAGAAAATCCTTGCAGAGAGTTAAAGAAATCGACGCAGATAGGTATATCGGAGGCCATTCGGCCTGGGATAGGGACAGGAAGGGAAGCGGAGAGGTCCTGTACCTGAAGCACCAAGCCTTACAAACCACCAAACCTTGCAAACAAAAAGTTCTAAGAATTTAATAACAAATAAAAAATTGAAGTAAGTCCTACCTTCATCTTAAAACTTGGCCCGGGAAGGCATCGGGCTGGCCGGTGCGGAAGGCCACTCGACCAGGGCTAGGGGCGCACAGGAGAACTGATATAAATCATCCAGGCAGGAGCACTATCAGTTCTCCTGCCCGCCTGCCCCTAGCCCTAGCTGAGTGGCCTCCAGGTGCGATTTCTAAGAGATCGATCGCACTGGGAGGCCACTCGGCCAGGGCTAGGAACGGGCGCACAGGAGAACTGATATAAATCATCCAGGCAGGAGCACTATCAGTTCTCTGGCCCGCCCGCCCCTAGCCCTGGCCGAGTGGCATCCCGGTGTGATCGATCTCTTAGAAACCGCACTGAGAGGTCTCTCGGCCTGGGCTAGGGGTGGGAGCGATTCCAGTGGCCGACATCGGGTCCTACAGAGCGGCTGCAGAAAGACATGGAGAGGCTGGGGATGAGGAGCTACTGCGCATGCGCGGATATTCCACTGCGCATGTGCAGGCGTCCCGGCAGTTTACGGCGCAGAACGCTGGCTCCACCCCCGACCTGACTGGCCATGCTGCGCGACTACTGGGAAGAGGCCGGACAGCGGCCAAAGTGGGAAGGAAATTTTTCGCCGCACTTCGGAATGTTGAAAAGCGGCGCAACTACGGTAAGTGCGCCGAAAAACGGGCTGGGCCAAAATTGAGACCAATGTATGGGACGGTTGATGAGCAATGGCAGACATTTAAGGAGATATTCCATAACTCACAACATAAATATATCCCAGTGAGAAGGAAAGACTGTAAGAGAAGGGATAACCACCCTGTGGCTAACGAAGGAAATAAGGGAGAGTATCAGATTGAAAACAAGGGGATACAATGTGGCTAAGACTAGTGGGAGGCCAGAGGATTGGGAAACTTTTAAAAGCCAGCAAAGAGAGTAAAGTAGCACGAAATATAAAAACAGAAAGTAAGAGTTTCTACAGGTACATAAAAAGGAAAAGAGTGGCTAAAGTAAATGTTGGTCCCCTAGAGGATGAGACTGGGGAAATATTAATGGAGAACAGGAAAATGGCAGACGTTGAACAAATATTTTATATCGATCTTCATGGTGGAAGACACTAAAACATCCCAATAATCAAGGGGCTATAGGGAGGGAGGAACTTAATACAATCACTATCATTAATGAAGTAGTACTCTGTAAAATAATGGGACTAAAGGCGGACAAGTCCCCTGGACCTGATGGCTTACATCCTAGGGTCTTAAAAGAGTTGGCTGCAGAGATAATGGATGCATTGGTTGTAATCTACCAAAATTCCATGGATTCTGGGGCGGTCCCAGCAGATTGGAAAACCACAAATGTAACACCCTTATTTAAAAAAGGAGGCAGACAAAAAGCAGGAAACTATAGACCAGTTAGTCTAACACCTGTCGTTGGGAAAATGCTGGAGTCCATTATTAAGGAAGTAGTAGCGAGACATTTGGAAAAGCATAATTCAATCAAGCATAGCCAGCATGGTTTTATGAAAGGGAAATCATATTTGACAAATGTGCTGGAGTTCTTTGAGGATGTAACTGTAAAGTCCTTACACAATACCACAAATCCACACGAGGCACATTCTATGGACAAGGTCACTCCATGACCTGAACCTTTATTCACAGGACCAAGAAGTGATGACCCTGCATGGGACCTCCCTTTATATACCTGGATGACCAGGTGAGGAGTGTCTCCCACAAGTTCAACCCCTGTGGTCAAGGTGTGCATTTCTTGCAGTGTTGTTACATAAAGGTTACATACATCCCCCTCAACATCTTATTGGGATCATAGGTTAAGTCTCTCGGGTGGTCTGCGCTCTCTCGTGGAGCGCCGCAGGTGGGTCTCTGGTTGTTGCGTGTGCGTTGGTATGCGTGTCTGTCACCTGTGGTGATTCCGGCCTGTCCGGGCTGACCGCAGGGACTGTGCATGCTGCTGAATGTTCTTGTTGCTCGTTCACTGGAGGTGGTGTGAATACCATCTCATGATCTTCCTCAGGTTCCTCAGTGTCCACGCTGAACCTTTTTTTAACTTGGTCGAGATGCTTGCGGCATATCTGCCCATTGTTAAGTTTAACCACTATGACCCTATTCCCCTCTTTGTCTATTACAGTACCCTAAAGCCATTTGGGCCCCAAAGCGTGATTGAGAACAAATACAGGGTAATCAATTTCTATACATCTTCCCCTTGAATTTTGGTCATGGTACTCGTTTTGGAGACTGGCGCTTGCCTTCAACAATGTCGGACAGGACTGGATGGATGAGGGACAGCTGAGTTTTGAGTGTTCATTTCATGAATAGCTCTGCGGGCGGGACCCCCATGAGCATGTGCAGTCGGGACCTATAGGCCAGCAGGAGGCGCGATAGGCGGCATTGAAGGGAGGGTCCTTGAATCCGGAGCATGCCTTGTTTTATGATTTGGACCGCACGTTCCGCCTGGCCATTGGAGGCCGGCTTGAACGGTGCTGTCCTGACATGGTTAATGCCATTACCCGACATGAACTCCCAGAATTCGTAGCTTGTGAAACATGGCCCATTATCGCTAACAGGGATGTCCGGCAAGCTGTGGGTCGCAAAGACCTCCACGGTGGTGGATGTCGTGCACGAATTCAAAATGATGCACTTGATCCATTTCGAGTACGCATCAATCACAATGAGAAACATTTTTCCCATGAATGGGCCCGCGTAGTCTACATGAATACGTGACCATGGCCTGGTGGGCCAGGGCCACGGGCTGAGCGGGGCCTCCCTGGGGGCATTACCTAGCTGGGCACATGTTGTGTACCTGCGAACACAGTGTTCCAGGTCTGAATCAATTCCCAGCCACCACACGTGACCGGGCAATGGCCTTCATCAGCACGATGCCTGAGTGCTCGCTGTGGAGTTCCCTGACGAATGCTTCCCTGCCCCTCTGGGGCATGACTACCCGGCTGCCCCATAGTAGGCAGTCAGCTTGGATGGATAGCTCATCCATCCGTCTATGAAACGGTCTGACCTCTTCAGGGCATGCTTCGTGTGCGGGCGCCCAATCCCCAGTCAGGACACATTTCTTAATCAGGAATAGGAGGGGATCCCTGTTGGTCCAGATTTTGATCTGGCGGGCTGTGATAGGGGAGCCTGTGCTGTCAAAGGCATCGACAGCCATGACCATCTCAGCGCTTTGCTCCGCTGCCCCCTCAGTGGTGGCCGGTGGAAGCATGCTGAGCGCGTCAGCGCAATTTTCAGTGCCAGCCCGGTGCCGTTTGGTGTAGTCATAAGCAGCCAGCGTGAGAGCCCATCGCTGTATGCGAGCTGACGCATTGGCATTGACAGTCTTGCTGTCTGACAGCAGGGACGTTAATGGTTTCTAATTCGAACCTCCTGTCAAAAAGGTACTGATGCATCTTTTTCACCCCATAGACGCATGCGAGTGCTTCCTTCTCAACCATCCCATATCCCCGTTCAGCTTGAGAGAGCGACCTGGAGGCATAAGCCACATGTTGTAGTTGGCCCTCAGCGTTACCCTACTGCAACACGTACCCAACCCCATAGGACGATGCATCACATGTCAGAATCAATTTCTTACGGGGGTCGTACAGGGTCAACAACTTATTTGAACAAAGTAGGTTCCGCGCCTGATGGAAAGCCCGTTCCTGACAGTCCCCCCAAAACCAATTGCAATCCTTACATAGGAGCACGTGTAGCGGCTCCAACAATGTCCTTAAGTTCGGCAGCAAGTTCCCAAAATAATTTAAGAGTCCCAGAAATGAACGCAACTCCGATGTGTTGCAGGGCCTGGGCGCTCGTCGAATCGCCTCCGTTTTGGATTCGGTAGGCCGAATCCCGTCTGCAGCAACCCTCCTGCCCAGAAACTCGACCTCAGGAGCCAAAAACACACACTTAGACTTCTTGAGTCGCAGGCCTACCCGGTCCAGTTGGCGTAGCACCTCCTCCAGGTTGTGGAGGTGTTCCTCGGTGTCACGACCGGTGATGAGGATGTCGTCCTGAAATATGATTGTTCCGGGAATGGATTTGAGCAGGCTTTCCATGTTTCTTTGAAAAATCACGGCCGCTGACCGAATGCCAAACAGACACCTGTTGTAAACAAACAGTCGCTTGTGCGTGGTCAGTAGTTTAGATTCATTGGCCAGTTCTTGGGTCATGTAGGCTGAAGTGAGGTCCAACTTGGTGAACAGCTTGCCGCCTACCAGCATGGCAAAAAGGTCCTCCGCTCTCGGGAGCGGGTATTGGACTTGTATGGACACCCGGTTGATAGTGGCCTTGTAGTCGCCAAAGATCCTGACCAAGCCATCCGCTTTTAGGACGGCAACAATGGGGCTCGCCCAGTCGCTGAATTCAACGGGCGAGATGATGCCCTTTCTCAGCAACCGGTCCAACTCACTCTCAATTTTCTCCCGCATCACATACGGCACAGCTCTGGCTTTGTGGTGCACTGGTCTGGCATCCGGGGTGATGCGTATCACTACTTTGGTACCTTTGAACGTCTGATGCCAGGTTGAAATAGTGACTCAAATTGTTGTAGGACCTGTGAGCATGAACTTCGCTCCACAGATGACATGGCGTGCACATCCCCTCATTTCCAGTTCATCTCAGCTAACCAGCTCCTCCTCAACAGTGCGGGACCATTGCCTGGGACAATCCAGAGCGGCAGCCGGTTCACCGATCCATTGTGTGTGACCGCCAACATTGCACTGCCTAGCACTGGAATGATTTCTTTGGTGTACATCCCTAATTGCGTCTCAATGCGTTCTAGTTCGGGTCTGCTGGCTTTGAGTGGCTTTTCGAATTGTTGAACACTCATGACTGACTGGCTCATGAGTCCAGCTCCATGCGTACAGGAATGCCGTTTAATAGGACTTTCATCATCATAGGTGGCGTTTTGGTATATGAGCTGTGAATGTTTGCCACATGAACCCGCTGAACTTCAGCGTCCATTGATTTGCCCCAAGCGTCATCCTGCCTCGCAGACCTCTCATCTGGTTCATCCGCCTCATATATTAGCCTGCTTACAGGCTTTCTGCACATTCTGGCTAAATGGCCACTGAGGTTATAATTTCTGCAGACGAACTGTTGAAACCTGCAAGTCCTGGCAGCATGTCTGCCCCCACACCTCCAGCATGAACTGAGATTCCCATTGTTGTGAACAAAAGAGCTGTTACAAGGCATTCCTCACTGATTGTCCCTTTGACAGCTCTTGAGCACCCTGTTAGTCGGTGTCAATGGCCCCATCCCAGGCTGCATTGTCCACTGGAGGGGCGTAAATGTCCGTTCAGCCTGCCGTTGTCTGTGTTGGAGACTTACTCTTGGGTCTATTGCTGCCTGGGGTGTGTCGAACTGCCCTTGCCTGCCTGTGGGGCTCTGTGTCGCATTTGGAGGCAGAATTGCGCATGTATATTATCTTGGTTTCCTCCTCCCCCGCCATAAAAGTCTGAGCCATTAACACCGCCGCTTCCAAGGTCAAGGCCTTGGTCTCAATTAGCTTTCTGAAAATCCCAGCATGACCGATGCCCTCAATAAAGAAATCCCTTAGCATCTCCCCCCTGCAGGCGTATGTGAACTTACAGAGGTTGGCCAAGCACCGGAGGTCCGCAACGAAATCCGGTATGCTCTGTCCTTCCCGGCGTCGGTGGGTATAGAATCTGTGTCGGGCCATGTGTAGGCTGCTCGCTGGTTTGAGGTGCTCACTGATTAGTTTGCTGAGCTCTTCAAAGGTTTTGTCCGCCGACTTCTCGCGTGCCAGCAGGTCTTTTATGAGCGCATAAGTCTTAGGTCCACAGCTGGTCAGCAGATGAGCCCTTCGCTTGTCGGCCTCTCCGTCTCCCAGCCAGTCCTTCGTGATAAAACTCTGCTGGAGCCTCTCAATGAAATCGTCCCAGTCCTCACCAACACAGTACCGTTCATCTGTGCTGCCGGTGGCCATTCTCGTGGGTCATTGATTCCTGTTTCTCGTCGCCAATGTAATGTCCTCACACAATACCACAAATCCACACGAGGCACATTCTATGGACAAGGTCACTCCATGACCTGAACCTTTATTCACAGGACCAAGAAGTCTTGAACCTGCGTGGGATCTCCCTTTATATACCTGGATGACCAGTTGAGGAGTGCCTCCCACAAGTTCACCCCCTGTGGTCAAGGTGTGCATTTCTTACCTATATACAGTATTGCAATGTTGTTACATAAAGGTTACATACATGACAGTAATGAGCAGGGTGGATAAGGGGGAACCAGTGGATGTGGTGTATTTGGATTTCTAGAAGACATTCGATAAGGTGAAACATAAAAGATTATTGCACAAGATTAAAGTTTACGGGGTTGGGGGTAATATATTTGAATGGATAGAGGATTGGCTAACTAACAGAAAACAGAGAGTCGGGATAAATGGGTAATTTTCTGGTTGGCAAACAGTAACTAGTGAGGTGCCGCAGGGATCGGTGCGGGGGCCTCAACTATTTACAATCTATATTAATGACTTGGATGAAGGAACCGAGTGTAATGTAGCCAAGTTTTCTGATGATACAAAGATGGGTGGGAAAGCAAACTATGAGGAGGACACAAAAAATCTGCAGGGGGATATAGACAGGCTAAGTGAGTGGGCAAAAATCTGGCAGATGGAGTATAATGTAGGAAAATGTAAGGTTATTCACTTTGGCAGAAAAAAATAGAAAAGCAAATTACAATTTAAATGGAGAAAAGTTGCGAAGTATGGGACTTGGGGGTCCTTGTGCATGAAACACAAAAAGTTAGTATGCAGGTACAGCAAGTAATCAGGAAGGCAAATGGAATGGTGGCCTTTATTGCAAGGGGGATAAAATATAAACGCAGATAAATCCTGCTACAACTGTACAGGGTATTGGTAAGGCCACACCTAGAATACTGTGCACAGTTTTGGTCTCCGTATTTATGGAAGGATATACTTGCACTGAAGGCTGTTCAGAGAAGGTTTATTTGGTTGATTCTGGAGATGAGGGGGGTTGACTTATGAGGATAGGTTGAGTAGGTTGGGCCTATACACATTGGAGTTCAGAAGAATGAGAGGTGATCTTATCGATATGTATAAAATAATGAGGGGACTCGACAAGGTGGATACAGAAAGGATATTTCCGCTCATAGGGAAACTAAAACTAGGAGACATAGTCTCAGAATAAGGGGCCGCCCACTTAAAGCTGAGAGAGTCGGGATAAACGGGGTCTTTTCAGAATGGCAAGCAGTGACGAGTAGGGTGCCCCAGGGCTCAGTGCTGGGACCCCAGCTATTTACAATATACATCAATGATTTAGATGAAGGAATTGAATGTAATATCTCCAAGTTTGCAGATGACACTAAACTGGGTGGCGGTGTGAGCTGTGAAGAGGATGTTAAGAGGCTGCAGGGTGACTTGGCAGGTTAGGTGAGTGGGCAAATCCATGGCAGATGCAGTATAATGTGGATAAATGGGAGGTTATCCACTTTGGTGGCAAAAGCATGAAGGCAGAATATTATCTGAATGGCGGCAGATTAGGAAAAGGGGAGGTGCAACGAGACCTGGATCATCAGTCATTGAACGTTGGCATGCAGGTGCAGCAGGCGGTGAAGAAGACAAATGGCATGTTGGCCTTCATAGCTAGGGGATTTGAGTATAGGAGCAGGGAGATCTTAATGCAGTTGTACAGGGCCTTGGTGAGGCCTCACCTGGAATATTGTGTTCAGTTTTGGTCTCCTAATCTGAGGAAGGATGTTCTTGCTATTGAGAGAGTACAGCGAAGGTTCACCAGACTGATTCCAGAGATGGCAGGAATGACATATGAGGAGAGACTGGATCGAATGGGCCTGTATTCACTGGAGTTTAGAAGAATGAGAGGGGATCTCATAGAAACATAAAATTTTGACGGGACTGGACAGGTTAGATGCAGGAAGAATGTTCCCGAAGTTGGGGAAGTCCAGAACCAGGGGTCACAGTCTAAGGATAAAGGGTAAGCCATTTCGGACCAAGATGAGGAGAAAGTTCTTCACTCAGAGAGTTGTTAACCTGTGGAATTCTCGACCACAGAGAGTTGTTGATGCCAGTTTATTAGATATATTCAAGAGGGAGTTAGATGTGGCCCTTGCGATTAAAGGGATCAAGGGGTATGGAGAGAAAGCAGGAAAGGGGTACTGAGGTGAATGATCAGCCATGATCTTATTGAATGGTGGTGCAGGCTCAAAGGGCCGAATGGCCGACTCCTGCACCTATTTTCTATGTTTCTATATTTCTATCTGTTAGAGCTGTTAACCGAAGAATTGTTTGTACAAGTCATTCAAATTACAAACACTTCATGCAGGCACAGACAACAGCAGAGAGCTGTAGACAACTGTGTCATTTCCCTTTAATGTTCCACATTCTTTTAAATTTCAAGGACATGCAATTTTCCATTCCAATCACTAGTGTGTTCCTTGCATATGTCCAAATCTGTACCTGGAGCTGTGAGTATTTCGGCAAATAAGTTGACCACAAATATTGAGTGCTATTAGCATATTACCATTCTGATAAACTGTGCAGCAGTTTTGAACCATTTGAAACTGACATACACCAGTACATAAAAATCAGCCACATCCTTTCACCATTCACTCGAAATTAAACTCTGCATAAATTATATGCTTGCTTACGTGATCATGTCTTCAGGTTCTTTGTTCAATATCTGTATATTAGTCAACATCATACAACGCCCAACTTCTTTATCGAGGTGCCTTAAGATGCTATCTAGGGCTTTTCGTAGTTGTGGATAGTACAGAGACATTCCTGTTGAGTTGAGGGTAAAATCTAATTTTAGAATGGTTTTGACAATCCCATTAACTAAAAGCAATGGCCCTGAATTTCCTTGCTATCTTCAGCACCTACACCGTTATTGGACTATTATTGTGCTAATAAGATCAAGAAAATTAGTATTTTAGCACAATCCACTGCTAATGCACATTTTAAACAGCCAGAGTCATCTAGGATCATGAGATTGTGAACAACAGGGCTGAGCCTGAGACAGTGAGGGAGGGGGTTGGAATTGGTGCAAATGTGGCACTGTTCAGCAATCCTTGGAGTGAGGTCCAGTGCAATCTCCCTCCAAGCAGCATGAGTAACATTCCTGGCTGACTTGCTAGCTCGCAGGCCCAGGAGTCTGTGGGGCCGAAATTGCCCTTCTCCTTAAGGCCTGTTACCACTGAAAATCGGCGGCCACGCTGCGGAATGCAGTCGCTGCCAACTTTTCGTGGAATGGCTGGTGATAGCCCAATTGCCCTTCCAAGGTTTCCCGGCGGTGCTCCGATCCCCGCCGCCACTGCTCCGCTGCTGCCGATCAGTGTTAGGTGTGTGATCACCATGCGCACCACCGATGTTCCTCCCCAACTGCAAAATACTGCTTTGAAAAGCTTCAGCCCGCCTGGCGGTGCCAAAACCTGTCTTTTCCCGGTGAGGCTGTGGCCTTCTGCAATGGCAGTACGGCTTCCCTTAAAGGGGAGGATGCACTGCTGCTGCCACCAAGTTTTTTATTGTCGGCCGACTACCATGTCGGCCCGACAATTATGCCCCCGGGTTCGGCCGGGCCGCCAACAGGCAACCTGGCACCCCCTCTTGGGTGCTAAGCTGCTGGCCCGGTCGAAACCCTCACTGGTGGCCCAGTGGACCGAAGTTTTAAAATCGCGAAGGCTCTCCCCTTTAAGTGAAGGGTAGAGCCATGGTGACGCGGTGCCATGATGACGTCATTGCGGCGGTCACTCTGCACCGCCCCCAACTTCTGCCCCTCAGGTGTTGCTACCACTGCATATCTGCCCCTCTCGTGTAGTCACTGCCCCCATTAAGATCGACTTCCAGATCTGAATAAAAAAAACAGAGCAGAATTTCACTCAAAAGGTGATCTCAACAACAGCTGCGGTAAAAATCATTGAAACGGGGTGCTTACGCCCCATTTCGGGTGGGGGGCAATTTCGGCCCCTGTCTCTCTTGTCTTCCACCTCTTACAAAAGTGCTTGCAGGTCATCCTATAAAAAAACTTGTTGCTCTTCTTTTGATGGTTCCCAGTGGGTAGAGCAGTATCCTACTGTTCATGGTGCTACAATGTACTGAAGCTCCTAGGCAGCCTGCTAATGAATCTGCACTGTACTGTCTCTGTTGCTTTAAGATTATTCCTATAGTGTGGACCCCAAAACTGTACACAGTAATCCAACTGTGGTCCTAGTAAGGTTTTAAATAGATTTAGCATTGCATGTCAACTTTTAAAATCTATACCTCTTGCCATAAAAAAACAGTATTCCATTATTTTTTTTTAACTTGAGGTACTCCTGTTATTGGGCTCAATTTTCCTGGGTCATTTGCACCGTTTTTTTGGCACGCGCCATTTTTTTTGGCGTAGGTATTTAAATCAAAGTTTCCCACAGGAATCTGCGCTGGCATCACTGAGTTAGGTACGATTTTTTTACGTTCGTTTTTTTAACGTCATGTCTGCGCACGTTTTGATGATTTTTCATTGTTTGGCTAAAAATATTTTCTGCTCGGTCGGCGTATCTGGCCACTCCCGAAAAACCTTCTGGTGATTTAACAGAAAGCAGCGCACATTGAGAAATTGGCGTTGAAAGACACCATTGTTTTTCATCAAAGTTTTTGGAGGGAGTCAAGAACTCTTTAAATATCCATAATAAATGAAATTTTTTTTATCTTTCAACAGAGTACTTGGAAGTTTCATGGAATTCTGAAGTTTTTATTGTTTTTTTACTCACACGCCACCACCAAACGCCTTCAAACAGACTGGAAGGTCGCAGCGTCGGCGGCAGAATCGGCCCCACGCCTGGACACAGGGGCTCGGGGCTCAGCTGCAAAACAAGCCTGGGGGGGAGGTGAGGTGGCAATCGGAAGACTGCACTAGACAGCCAATGAGTCCGGGGGAGGAGAAGTCACAAGACTGCAATGAGCCCGGCGGGGGGCAGGGGACGGGGAAAGAGGGGAGAAGTCACAAGACTGCTGAGACCTGGGTGTAGTCCACACACACTTTGGGGAGAGACAACAAAGAACCTGTCCTGCCTGCCTTCCTGTTGTCTTGAGCTTCTTGTAAAGGTAATATTTAACCATGGGGGAAATACTGACAATGCCATACCTTGTGCGAGCCTTCTGCATCATGGCGCTACGGAGGAGACAAATGATTCAACGTCATCACATGAGGAACCTCAGAGCCGGGAGTGTACTGGGCAGGAGGCCTTACCCACCTTGGGTATATCGAGACAGGCGTTTGTACCTGCAACTGAGTAATGCAGGCTCTTTCAGACGGCTGTGTTTCCGCAAAGAAGTTGTAACTGAGATCTGTGAGTTGGTGAATGCAGACCTGTAAACTAGAAGCATCAGGACTGCTTTGTCAGTTGAAGTGAAGGTTACAGCTGCACTTTCATTCTATGCCTCTGGATCGTTTCAAGCTACAACTGAGGATGTGTGCGCCATTTCTCAACATGCAACACATGTCTGCATTCGGCACGTGACTGCTGCACTATATGCCTGGAGGAATGACTACATAAAGTTCCCCATGACCGACCAGGCAATGCGTGACAGGGCTGTGGGCTTCTCCAGGATTGCTGGCTTCCCAAAGGTACAGGGCTGCATTGATTGTACCCACATCATCTTGCGAGCACCTTTGGAGGATTCCGAGATGTACGGGAACAGAAAAGGCTTCCACTCCATTAATGTACAGCTCGTGTGTGACGACATACATCTCATCATGTCAGTCGATGCAAGATATCCTGGGAGCACCCATGATGCATTCATCCTACGCGAGAGCATTATATCAGCCATGTTTGAGCAGCAGCCAGGAGGGCAGAGCTGGCTACTGGGAGACAAAGGGTACGGCCTCGCCAACTGGCTCATGATGCCCCTACGTGTAACCCGGATGGAAGCTGACTGGGAATACAATATGTCGCACAGTGCGACGCGCAGCATCATAGAGAGGACCATCTTGAAGCAGCGTTTCCGATGCCTGTACCATTCCGGAGGCTACTTGCTATACTCCCCTGAGATTGTCGGCCAGTTCACTGTTATGTGTTGCATGCTGCATAACTTAGCCATCATGAGGCAGCAGCAGCAGTTAGGAGAAGACCCATCTGCAGTGAGAGTGGCTGATGATAATGATGAGGAAGCTGCAAATGATGAGCAGGTGGATGAGGACGAGGAAGCCATGCAAGTACCCGAACCCGGAGCACGACAGCGGAGGAGGGTGGGCCATTCTGCCCCTTTAACGATTGCTCGAGCCTTGCGCCAGCAGTTCATCCCTGAAGGTTCAGCGACAACTTTTCCACATGGACCATGTTTACTGTGTGAACCTGTTCCATAATGTTCTGTTGTGTTAATGGAACAAATGATGGAAATGATTCTTGTTTATATCAAAAGTTGTGTCAATAATCAAACAAATAATGTAAATGATTCAGTTTTAATGTAAAATATATTTTATTCAAAAGTTTGACAAACAGTTCTTTGCACTTCAATAAAATTATTCTTGTATCAAACTTTAAAGTTTTCAGTTAAGATCACTTACAAACTTTAAGATCACTTAAAAACTTTAAGATCACTTAAAAACTTTTAAACTTATAAATTTACATAACTTACAAGAAACTTTTAATTTGTGAACAACAGTTACAACAGTAATAATAATAACGGCAGCAGAAGCAACAAAGAAAGGCTGCACGCACCCATTTCTCCTCCACCTTATTCTAAGACCGCCACTTGTTCTTGGTGAACCCACCATCCCTGCCCGCAGGCGCTGGCGCAGTGTTTCTGGGGTTGGTACCAAGCTTATTCTTTATATGATTGCGGGTAGTGAGCACTGCAACTGATTCTGTCAATGGGTGTGGGGTCTTGGTGTGTTCCCTTATTGCAGCAGCTAACTCGAAAATACCGTCCTTCATGCGCCCTGACAGTGCTTCAACGACCTGCAACATTCCCCTCCCTCATGTTGAGCAAAAGTGTCTCAACTACCTGCAGCATTCCCTCTCTCATGTTCACTAATAGTGTTTGCACCATCTCTGACATTCCCTCCCTGATGTTCACTGACATGGTTTCCGCTGACTGAGATATTCCCTCATTCATGATCCCGAACATTGTTCCCATTTCTCGTGAGATTGCTGTTACTTCTCCCGACAGTCCCGTTACTTTATCACCCACCCCACTGATGTGCCCAGGAGTGATCGAGTAAGGTCAATGCTCTCCCCACTCATGTGCTTCCCGCCATCATCTGAAACATAGAAACATAGAAAATAGGTGCAGGAGTAGGCCATTCGGCCCTTCGAGCCTGCACCGCCATACAATAAGATCATGGCTGATCATTCCCTCAGTACGCCTTTCCTGCTTTCTCTCCATACTCTTTGATCCCCTTAGCCATAAGGGCCATATCTAACTCCCTCTTGAATATATCCAATTAACTGGCATCAACAACTCTCTGCAGCAGGGAATTCCACAGGTTAACAACTCTCTGCGTGAAGAAGTTTCTTCTCATTCTCAGTCCTAAATGGCCTACCCCTTATTCTAAGACTAGATCCCCTGGTTCTGGACTTCCCCAACATCGGGAACATTCTTCCCGCATCTAACCTGTCCAGTCCCTTCAGATTCTTATACGTTTCTATGAGATCCCCTCTCATCCTTTTAAACTCCAGTGAATAAAGGCCCAGTTGATCCAGTCTCTCCTCATATGACAGTCCAGCCATCCCTGGAATCAGTCTGGTGAACCTTCGCAGCACTCCCTCAATAGCAAGAACGTCCTTCCTCAGATTAGGTGACCAAAACTGAACACAATATTCCAGGTGAGGCCTCACCAAGGCCCTGTACAACTGCAGTAAAACCTCCCTGCTTCTATACTCAAATCCCCTAGCTATGAAGGCCAACATACCATTTGCCATCTTCACCGCCTACTGTACCTGCATGCCCACTTTCAGTGACTGATGAACCATGACACACAGGTCACGTTGGACCTCCCCTTTTCCTAATCTGCCGCCATCGAGATAATATTCTGCCTTCGTGTTTTTGCCCCCAAAATGGATAACCTCACATTTATCCACATTATACTGCATCTGCCATGCATTTGCCCACTCACCTAACCTGTCCAAGTCACCCTGCAGCCTCTTAGCGTCCTTCTCACAGCTCACACCGCCACCCGGTTTAGCGTCATCCGCAAACTTGGAGATATTACACTCAATTCCTTCATCTAAATCATTAATGTATATTGTGAAGAGCTGGGGTCCCAGCACTGAGCCCTGCGGCACTCCATTAGTCACTGCCTGCCATTCTGAAAAGGACACGTTTATCCCGACTCTCTGTTTCCTGTCTGCCAACCAGTTCTCTATCCACGTCAGTACATTACCCCCAATACCATGCGCTTTGATTTTGCACACCAATCTCTTGTGCGGGACCTTGTCAAAAGTCTTTTGAAAGTCCAAATACACCACATCCACTGGTTCTCCCTTGTCCACTCTGCTCGTTACATCCTCAAAAATTTCCAGAAGATTCGTCAAGCATGATTTCCCTTTCGTAAATCCATGCTGACTTGGTCCGATCCTGTCACTGCTTTCCAAATGCGCTGCTATTTCATCCTTAATGATTGATTCCGACATTTTCCCCACTACTGATGTCAGGCTAACCGGTCTATAATTACCCTTTTTCTCTCTCCCTCCTTTTTTAAAATGTGGTGTTACATCAGCTGCCCTCCAGTCCATAGGAATTGATCCAGAGTCGATAGACTGTTGAAAAATGATCACCAATGCATCCACTATTTCTAGGGCCACTTCCTTAAGTACTCTGGGATGCAGACCATCAGGCCCCGGGGATTTATCGGCTTTCAATCCCATCAATTTCCCTAACACAATTTCCCGCCTAATAAGGATATCCTTCAGTTCCTCCTTCTCACTAGACCTATTGTCCCCAGTACAATTGGAAGGTTATTTGTGTCTTCCTTTGTGAAGACAGAACCGAAGTATTTGTTCAATTGGTCTGCCATTTCTTTGTTCCCCATTATACAATCACCTGAATCCGACTGCAAGGGACCTACATTTGTCTTCACTAATCTTTTTCTCTCCACATATTTATAGAAGCTTTTGCAGTCAGTTTTTATGTTCCCTGCAAGCTTCCTCTCATACTCTATTTTCTCCCTCTTAATTAAACCCTTAGTCTTCCTCTGCTGAATTCTAAATTTCTCCCAGTCCTCAGTTTTGTTGCTTTTTCTGGCCAATTTATATGTCTCTTCCTTGGTTTTAACACTATCCTTAATTTTCCTTGTTCGCCACGGTTGAGCCACCCTCCCCGTTTTATTTTTTACTCCAGACAGGGATATACAATTGCTGAAGTTCATCCATGTGATCTTTAAATGTTTATCATTGCTTATCCACCATCAACCCTTTAAGTATCCTTTGCCAGTCTATTCTAGTCAATTCACGCCTCATACCATCGAAGTTACCTTTCCTTAAGTTCAGGACCCTAGTTTCCGAATTAACTGTGTCACTCTCCATCTTAACAAAGAATTCTACCATATTATGGTCACTCTTCCCCAAGGGGCTTCGCACAACAAGATTGCTAATTAGTCTCTTCTCATTACACATCACCCAGTCTAGCTCTCAAGTTGGTTCCTCAACATATTGGTCGAGAAAACCATCCCTAATACACTCCAGGAAATCCTCCTCCACCGCATTGCTACCAGTTAGGTTAGCCCAATCAATATGTAGATTAAAGTCGCCCATGATAACTGCTGTACCTTTATTGCGCACATCCCTTATTTCTTGTTTGATGCTGTCCCCAACCTCACTACTACTGTTTGGTGGTCTGTACACAACTCCCACTAGCGTTTTCTGCTCTTTGGAATTCCGCAGCTCCACATCATCCAGGCTAATGTCCCTCCTTACTATTGCATTAATTTCCTCTTTAACCAGCGACACCACCCCGCCTCCTTTTCCTTTCTGTCTATCCTTCCTAAATGCTGAATACTCTTGGATGTTGAGTTCCGAACCATGTCTCCGTGATGCCAATTACATCATACCCATTAACTGCTATCTGCGCAGTTAATTCGTTCACCTTATTCCTAATACACTTCGCATTGAGGCACAGGGCCTTCAGGCTTGTCTTTTTAACACACTTTGCCCCTTTAGAATTTTGCTGTAATGTGGCCCTTTTTGTTTTTTGCCTTGGGTTTCTCTGCCCTCCACTTTTACTATTCTCCTTTCTATATTTTGTTTCTGACTCCATTTTAATTCCCTCTGTCTCCCTGCAGATTCCCATCCCCCTGCCATGTTAGTTTAACTCCTCCCCAATAGCACTAGCAAACACCCTAGGACATTGGTTCCGGTTCTGCCCAGGTGCAGACCGTCCGGTTTGTACTGGTCCCAGCTCCCCCAGAACCGGTTCCAATGCCCCAGGAATTTGAATCCCTCCCTTCTGCACCACTGCTCAAGCCACGTATTCATCTGAGCTATCCTGCGATTCCTACTCTGACTAGCATGTGGCATTGGTAGCAATCCTGAGATTACTACTTTTGAGATCCTACCTTTTAATTTAACCCCTAGCTCCCTAAATTCATCTCGTAGGACCTCATCCCATTTTTGATCTATATCGTTGGTACCTATATGCACCACGACAACTGGCTGTTCACCCTCCCTTTTCAGAATGTCCTGCACCCACTCCGAGACATCCCTGACCCTTGTACCAGGGAGGCAACATTCCATCCTGGAATCTCGGTTGCAGCCGCAGAAATGCCTATCTATTCCGCATACAATTGAATCCCCTATCACTATCGTTCTCCCACTCTTTTTCCTGCCCTCCTGTGCAGCAGAGCCAGCCACGGTGCCATGAACTTGGCTGCTGCTGCTCTCCCCTGATGAGTCATCCCTCTCAACAGTACTCAAAGCGGTGTATCTGTTTTGCAGGGGGATGACCGTAGGGGATCCCTGCACTGCCTTCCTTGCACTGCTGTTCCTGTTGGTCTTCCATTCCCTATCTGGCTGTGTACCATTTACCTGCGGTGAGACCAGCTCACTAAATGTGCTATTCACATCATTCTCAGCATCTGAAACACGTCTGTTAGATCTTGCATCTCAGGAAAGTGCGGTCGAGCTCTCCGTCCCCTCCTCCCCATGTGTGTGGTTCGCACCCGACAACTGGGACCCGTAGCCTCGGAAGGTGGGGCCCTAGGTGTGCCTCACTCCACCACACCACTAGGACCTGCAGCCTCGGACAGTAGGAAACCATGGACTGTCCCACCAACACTCAAACCACGAGTCACGGAAGGGGCTGACACCTCAATAGACAGCACCTGCACCTCCTCCAAAGTCAGTAAAACAGTGGGGGATTCATCCATCTCCATCTCCTCCCCCTCACTCCCAAGCTCTTGATCTGGAGGGTGGGATTGGAAGATCTTGTCCTCTTCAGGCGTCTGAATCTTCTTCTGCATCGTCAGGGTTGGCCTCAAGTTCTGCAAAATATAACAGAACAGACAAATGGTTAGCAGCAGAGGAGGGGGCAGGGTGGCATGAGTAGGCTCACATAGCACAAGCAGCAGGCTGATTTGAAGGACCACGATGAATGATAGCACATTGCATCAACTGAAGCGTAGCTGACGAAGACATCCCCAGGAACCAAAGCATGGCTAGCCCTTGCATTACTTAACATTTAGCAAAGCCAGACTGTGGAATTTGTAGGACTTGCCCTCTCCCTGGAGTGTGGGCCCAGCTTGTGCAGTATGGTTGTTTTTCTCCAAGCAGGACCCATCAAAGCAGCGACTCTTTCTTCCAAGTGTGTCAGTGGGTGCAGATTTACCAGGCTTCCTGCTGTTTGATTTCTTTCCCTTTTGCTATTGTGCCACCTTCCTCTGCAAAGATGAAAATGCAACTTTTTAGAAAGGGTGTCTTTCTGCTAGGTGGGACATATACAGCTGGTCACATTTACAATTGCAATTCCATTGAATAAATGAAAATATTACTTACACTAAATACTTGACCAAGTTCCTGCCATTTCTTTTTACACTGGCCTCCAGATCTCGTGGTGGTCACCATTGCACAGTAATCTTCTGTAACTTGGTTCCAGCGTTTCTTCATTTCTTTGAGTGGAACTTTTATGTGACTTCTGCTGGTGTCCAGCTCCTACCATCGGTTCTCAATCACAGTAACTAGTGCCTCCACTTCATCCTGAGAGAAATTTTTGGTCCTTGCACTGTGTAGCATCTTGTATTGCAGCTCCAATTTTTCCAATGCTCTCACACAGCACTCAACGTTCTCACACACACAACTGGCTCTTTAAAAATGGCCGACTGCAGACCTGGAGCTGTACTGCGCATGCACACCCATTGGGATCATGTCAAAAACATCCTTTTTTTCCCCTGCACATACGCAGAAGGTGCAGCATCGCTTTTTCGGTGCAGACAAAAGGCTCCACCCCCCGAGGCGACTGGACAGGCTGCGCGGCGCCAAATTTGAAAAATATGCGGGGAATCTTTGAACAAATATTTTTGGTGCATTTCTGGCCTAGAAAAATGGTCATAACTCTGCAATATGCCAAAAAAACGGGCTTGGGTAAAATTGAGCCCATTGTCTTGTGAACTTAAACTCCCAAATCCTCTGCTCTTCCATACCACCCAGCTTTGCCTCATTCAAGGTAGAATTACTACTTTTTCTTACCAAAATGTACCATCTCAGATTCACTGACGTTGAATTCCATCTGTTACATTTTTCCTTTGCAGCTTCCTTTGGTGCTCAGATATATATATTCTAGTTTATGATCATCTGCAAATTTGGATGTTAGTCCCTTTAACCTTATATCCAAAGTAGTAATTTCATTATGGCTGCTGGAGATATCTATAAAATATTTTAGAGAGAAAGAGGTGTTCTACTTACCAGAACTTCATTTTACTGGGGTAGAATTTCAAAAAGGGTTCCCCTAATCTCCCACTGTAACTTTGGAAATTCTATCCTATTGCACTAAAATACAACTTCTCTTATTACAATTTATGACTAACCTATTGTTTTTGCATCTTCTTCCGTCAGGGTTTTACTCAAGTAAGTCTTCTTCACTCTGAGTGTGTTGCCAGATGGGAGTACAGCTCCTGTGTTAGGCATTGGTGGCTCCCCATCCTTCTGTTGCAGATTGTCAGCAACCACAAGGAAGGCCCTCAAACCAATGTTCATTCTCTGTGAAACGCATTGCGAAAGTACACCGAATTAATATTTTTTTATGAAATGGCAACCTTCCTTGATTTCCATAGGCTAGGATTAAAATGACACCTATTATCATACCAATATGTGGTAATCCCCTTATTAAGGTAGTATCCAAAATGTCATGTTAATTTCTAGGCAATTTCACTTTTTTGTACCAATGATTTTCTTGGGTTCAAAGCAGTTTAGCCATAATTTAAACATATTTTTCAAATCAACCTAACAGTAAACTCAATGAAGATAGTTGATTTGGGGTAAACTGACACTTTTAAGAAAGAGCTGGCTCAACTGAGAAGGGGGAACCAAAGGTTACAGAGATAGTAACAGTTGAAAGGCAGGGATATATATAGCAAAGAGAAGTTTAGGAAGCAAGCTCTAGGACCAAGATGGCTGTAAGCTTTGCCAACGTGAGGAGCTCCAGGTGGTATAGACTCTGGATCAGTTCCTATCAAGTGGATGGTAGCCAATGTAACCCCACTTTTTAAAAAAGGAGGGAGAGAAAACAGGGAATTATAGACTGGTCAGCCTGATCTCAGTAGTGGGTAAAATGATGGAATCAATTATTAAGGATGTCATAGCAGCGCATTTGGAAAGAGGTGACATGATAGGTCCAAGTCAGCATGGATTTGTGAAAGGGAAATCATGCTTGACAAATCTTCTGGAATTTTTTGAGGATGTTTTCAGTAGAGTGGACAAGGGAGAACCAGTTGATGTGGTATATTTGGACTTTCAGAAGGCTTTCAACAAGGTCCCAAACAAGAGATTAATGTGCAAAGTTAAAGCACATGGGATTGGGGGTAGTGTGCTGACATGGATTGAAAACTGGTTGTCAGACAGGAAGCAAAGAGTAGGAGTAAATGGGTACTTTTTAGAATGGCAGGCAGTGACTAGTGGGGTACCGCAAGGTTCTGTGCTGGGGCCCCAGCTGTTTACATTGTACATTAATGATTTGGACGAGGGGATTAAATGTAGTATCTTCAAATTTGTGGATGACACTAAGTTGGGTGGCAGTGTGAGCTGCGAGGAGGATGCTATGAGGCTGCAGAGTGACTTGGATAGGTTAGGTGAGTGGGCAAATGCATGGCAGATGAAGTATAATGTGGATAAATATGAGGTTATCCACTTTGGTGGTAAAAACAGAGAGACAGACTATTATATGAATGGTGACAGATTAGGAAAAGGGGATAACCTTTTCCTAACACAACAAGACCTGGGTGTCATGGTACATCAGTCATTGAAGGTATTGCAGGTACAGCAGACGGTTAAGAAAGCAAATGGCATGTTGGCCTTCATAGCGAGGGGATTTGAGTACAGGGGCAGGGAGGTGTTGCTACAGTTGGTGAGGCCACACTTGGAGTATTGTGTACAGTTTTGGTCTCCTAACTTGAGGAAGAACATTCTTGCGATTGAGGGAGTGCAGCGAAGGTTCACCAGACTGATTCCTGGGATGGCGGGACTGACATATCAAGAAAGACTGGATCAACTGGGCTTGTATTCACTGGAGTTCAGAAGTATGAGAGGGGGTCTCATAGAAACGTTTAAAATTCTGATGAGTTTAGACAGGTTAGATGCAGGAAGAATGTTCCCAATGTTGGGGAAGTCCAGAACCAGGGGTCACAGTCTAAGGATAAGGGGTAAGCCATTTAGGACCGAGATGAGGAGAAACTTCTTCACCCAGAGAGTGGTGAACCTGTGGAATTCTCTACCACAGAAAGTTGTTGAGGCCAATTCACTAAATATATTCAAAAAGGAGTTAGATGTAATCCTTACTACTAGGGGGATCAAGGGGTATGGCGAGAAAGCAGGAATGGGGTACTGAGGTTGTATGTTCAGCCATGAACTCATTGAATGGCGGTGCAGGCTCGAAGGGCCGAATGGCCTACTCCTGCACCTATTTTCTATGTTTCTATATACAGAGGAGGCCAGACTCAGTGGACCATAGGGCACAGTTTGGGATGAGCAGCTGGGGAGGGGACTGGAGTCTACGGTGTTTTTGGCACTATCCATATAAGTTTTCCAAGTATTCAATGGGAGAAAGTTCTAGCTCATCACAACTCGGTCAGGTAGGAAGTTTGACAAAATGTAGTTAGTTGTGGAACCAAGGACGTTAATGGTGCATCACAGTCTCAATTACATTAATTTATTATTTCTTTCAATGGCAGGAAACTGGCAAACATTGTCAATTCACCACTTTAAGTTTACTGTACATTGTGACGAAAGCATTAATTTTTTTACATGAATTTGAAATTTAAATTACTGGCAAAGAGAACAAAATATTTTTTTCTATATAAATGCTATCATCCTACATTCTAACAATCTTAAATTAAGAAAAGAATATTGTGAAAGAAAGCAATAAATACCTCCGGATTCAGACTAAAGGTTTTTGGTGACTTTCCAACACTAAGAAGGTCAAATATGATTTCCTTCATAGCAAAATCTAGTCGCTCCTGAAAAGTGAAAAAATATTTCTTAAATTACTTTAAAATCAAACGAACTTTGCAAGTTGTTGCAAAATACCACAAACAACAGTCAAAATTTATAAGAAATGTACATAGAGACATGTAAACATCACACTATATAGTGACACTATATCGAAAGTCTATCTGCAGTACATATTCAAAGCCTTGTGGGGTGAAATTTGTTTTGGGAAATAGTACAAAATGGGCAATAGCACATCAGCAGTCCATTTTCCACTCTGTCCGATTTTCTTTTACATTGGAAAAAAATATCAGGCAGAGTGGAAAATGGGCTGCCAATTCATAATTGCCTATTTTGCGCTACCACCATAGTCAGATATCATAGCAATGAGTCTGTACAATTTATGTGCTAAAATAGCCTTGGGAAATGAATTTCCAGGATAATGCAGTCTTATGATACTAGAAAGTATGCAACTTGTTCCAAGATTCTCAAAGATGCAGTGGCGATTTTGTTACATATATGCTGCTCCTTATCTTGAGGTTTTGGGTACTGTTTCATGGCCAACCGCGGTGTCGATTGCCACTGGTGTGTATGTTGGGGGGGTCAAAGAAGGTACGGTCCAAAGTGGGTTGCTCAGAATAGTCCGTGAATCTGAGTTTGATTTGGTCCAAGTGTTTCCATTTGAATGAGTCCATTTGAAAGTTTGACCCGAAACACCCTGCTCACCTCTTCGGCCACAACAGTGCCAGGAAGCCACTTGGAACCTTGTCCATAATTCAATACAAATACAGGATCATTGATTTCAATTTCGCGTGACACATTTGCGCTATCATGATATGTACCGTATATACTCGCATATCCTACGATCTCATGTATCATGCGACCCCTAAATTTTTGTCCCCAAAACATGATTTTATCATATATCTCATGTATCATGCAAGTCACTTTTTTGAGATAACAGATGCCACTAGGCTAGGCTTTCAAACAAGTTTAACAAGTACCCAACATGTAACAAGTACCCTAACACATAACAACGATCGAATACAGACCTTAACAACCGAATCATGAAACATCGAGTGGATTCTGTTGTGAAAGCTGTTTGCGAATGGAACACCGATATAGCAATCATTCCAGCTGGCTTGACTAGCGTCGTTCAGCCACTTGACGTATCCATTAATAAGCCATTTAAAGACAATATAAGAAAGAAATGAAATGACTGGATGATGGAAGGAGAGAAATCATTTACGAAGGGAGGGAATATGAAGGCTCCGGATTTGCCTCTACTGTGTTTGCGGGTAAAAGAAGCATGGGCTGAGATAGATGGAGATTTGATTGTTAAAGCCTCTAATAATGCAGCAAACTTCAGAGGGAGTTGTGGGTGGCGATCTCTAGACCACAGCAAAGATACAGTACAAGTGACAATAGAGGCTGCAATCCAGCCCAGGAGATACCTGCCGAGATTCAGCGTGGATACGGTCTGCTTAACAGCCTAACAGCCTAATCTTGGCCAGCACTTCACACCCGCAAATTTTGTATCTCACGTATCATGCGACCCCCCCCAAATTTAGGTTACAATTTAGGTCTTCAAAAGTCGCATGATACGCGAGTATATACGGTACTTTGTTGAAGCTGCCTGCTCTCTACCTGTTTATGTAGATTAGGGTGAACTAACGAGAGCTTTGTCTTAAGTGCCCTTTTCATGAGCAGTTCAGCAGGTGGAATCCCAAGTGAGCGAGTGGGGTCTCGTGCGGTAACTAAGCAGGACTCGGGATAGGCAAGTCTGCAGTGAGCCTTAAGTTACCCTCTGCAAGCCATGCTTGACAGTTTGCACTGCTCTTTCTGCTTTACTATTGGATGCTGGTTTGAACGGGGCAGATGTGACATGTTTGATCCCGTTGCGGGTCATGAATTCTTTGAACTCAGCACTGGTGAAACATGGCCCGTTGTCGCTCATTGGGTAGTCCGTGCGTGAAAAACATGGCCCGCAGGCTTTCAGTGGTGGCAATGGACGTGCTTGCCGACATCATCTCACATTCAATCCATTTGGAGTACACGTCTACAACCACAAGGAACATTTTACCCAAAAACGGGCCTGCATAGTCGACATGGTTTGGAGGGCCAAGACCATGAACTTAGTGGCGCCTCCCTGGGTGCATTACTTAACTGCGCGCATGTGTTATATCTGTGCACGCAGGACTCTAAGTCCGCATCGATACCGGGCCACCACATGTGGGATCTGGCTATCGCTTTCATCATTACGATGCCTGGGTGGGTACTGTGGCGGTCACTGATAAAGGTGTCTCTGCCCTTCTTGGGAACCACTACCCAATTTCCCCACAGAAGGCAGTCTGCCTGCATAGACATTTCATCTTTGCGCCGCTGGAACGACTTTATTTCTTCCTGCATTTCCACTGGGACACTGGACCAGCTCCCGTGAAGCACACAGTTTTTAACTAGGGACATTAAGGGATCCTGGCCTGTCCAGGTTCTAATCTGTCAGGCTGTGACGGGTGATTGCTCACTCTCAAATGCTTCCATAACCATGACTAAATCTGCGGGCTGCGCCATTTCCACCCCCGTGGTGGGCAATGGCAGCCTATTGAGAGCATCGGCAGTTTTCTGTGCCTGGCCTGTGGCGGATGGCGTAGTTGTATGCGGACAACATGAGTGCCCATTTCTGGATGCGGGCCGATGCATTAATATTTCTCCCCTTACTCTCGGAAAACAGGGATATAAGTGGCTTATGGTCAGTTTCCAATTCAAATTTTAGCCCAAATAGATATTGATGCATTTTCTTTACCCCATAGACAGACGCTAACGCTTCTTTTTCAATCATGCTGTAGGGTCTCTCAGCCTTAGACAGACTCCTGGATGCATAAGCAACCGGTTGCAATTTCCCAGATTCATTAGCTTGTTGCAATACACACCCGACCCCATACGACGACGCATCACATGCTAGGACCAAACGCTTACATGGATCATACAACACAAGCAATTTGTTTGAGCATAACAATTTTCTAGCTTTTACAAAGGCATTTTCTTGGCTTTTGCCCCATACCCATTCGTCTCCTTTACGCAGTAAGGCGTGCAGTGGTTCTAACAGTGTGCTGAGACCCGGTAAGAAGTTACCAAAATAGTTCAGGAGTGCTAGAAACGACCGCAGCTCCGTCATGTTCTGTGGCCTCGGTGCGTTCTCGATTGCCTCCGTCTTCGAATCGGTGGGCCTGATGCCGTCTGCCGCGATTCTTCTCCCCAGGAATTCCATTTCAGGCGCCAGGAAAATGCACTTCGAGCATTTTAACCTGAGCCCCACGAGGCTGAGTCGACAGAACTTCCTCCAGGTTCTGCAGATGCTCACTTGTGTCCCGACCTGTAACCAAGATGTCATCCTGGAAGATCACCATGCGCGGGACCGACTTCAGTAAGCTTTCCATGTTTCTCTGGAATATCACCGCCGCTGATCGAATTCCAAACGGGCATCTGTTATAAATGAAGAGACCTTTGTGCATGTTGATGAGGTGAGGGCTTTCGATGATTCCTCCAGTTCCTGCGTCATGTAGGCCGAGGTCATGTCCAGCTTCATGAACGTCTTTGGGGGGCCATGAGGGGCCTGCCCTGTACATTGCGATTTGAAAACAACATCACTTTGTTCACAGTACTTGTAGCAGCACTCGTGTGCTGAGAGATTTGCTTAGTATTGTCAATGAACGCCTGGGCTATCGCTATGGCCTTACTCAAGTTTGGGATCTCTACAGTCAACAGTTTGCGAAGTACCATTTCATGGCCAATGCCAAGTACGAAAAAGTCTCTGATCATGTGCTCCAAATGTCCTTCAAATTCGCAATGTCTTGCAAGGCGCCTGAGCTCGGCGATATAACTCGCCACTTCCTGGCCTTCAGACCTTTTGTAGGTGTAGAACCGGTACCTCGCCATCAGAACGCTTTCCTTCGGGTTCAAGTGCTCCCGGACAAGTGTGCACAAATCATCGTACGATCTCTCTGTGGGTTTCACTGGAGCAAGCAGATTTTTCATGAGGCCATACGTTGGTGCCCCGCAGACGGTGAGGAAAATCGGCCTTCGTTTGGCAGCGTTCGCTTCTCCTTCCAGCTCGTTGGCCACGAAGTATTGGTCGAGTCGCTCCACAAAGGTTTCCCAATCATCTCCCTCCGAGAATTTCTCCAGGTTTCCCACTGTTCTCTGCATCGTTGGGTTCGTTATCTGTATCTCGTCGCCAGTTGTTATGTATGAAGAAAGAGTCTGACTGGATCCTGTGAGCTCAAAGTAAAGTGTGACCGTAGTCTTTTATTGCAGGTCTCCAGAGTGCCTCTCCAGCCTGTGAGGCCTCCTTAAGTACCTGTGCTCCTAAGGGATTATGTGATCCCTTGGGACTCCAGGGGATGAGCCCTCAGGTGGCTGTACAAAGTATATACAAGTGTTCATATATGACAGTGTTAAAATGACATTTTTATTCATTTTTGAATTCTATTTCTTGCCAATACTTTTGACTATTGCTCTTCAGCCAATCATCTCCCAGAAATAAACTGGTTAAGATTGTACCACTTGGGGAGAATGGTTATAAACCATTGTAAAAAAAGCGGTTGCTGCAAAGCCCAAACAAAAAAGGTAAGTTTTGGGGGAGATATTGGGGCCGTTTGTGCCTCTTGTTAACGCCCCCGGGACTTTTCACCCAGGCACGGCACCACTAATGACTCCCGCTAAAATCCATGGGTGTTTAGCGGTGGCGGTAACCGGTAGTGCCCTGTTCCGCCGGCGATGACAACGTTATCACCGTGTGCAGCGCCCTGTTTTCAACCCAGAACAGAAATTGGCCTGCATCCCCTGAAGCTGAAGGGTGATGACAGCGACAGCTTCAGGGAACATGAATGGAGCAGCAGGAGGCTCGCGGGCGCTAGTTAAAGGGGAGGTGGCAGGCAGGTTAATAAAAATGTGCTGACTTACTTGTCGTGGCTTGTTGCTGCTTTGAACGCGGGGTCCGTGCTATGATCTGGCACCCCACTCCCCCAGTAGGGTCCCGCAGATTTGGCAGCTTAGGGCCTCCCCTTTAATGAAGGGGAGAGCCCCTCCTATGATGTAGTGCTACGCGGTCCAGTGTGCGCTCTTTTCTTGACCCATGTGCCCTGTTAGCTCTCCAGAGAGGAAGTGGAGCGTGTTTTATGCGCTCCACTTCCTCTCGGGGGCGGTAACCCCAATTTCGAGAGCGGGATGGGACTGCCGCAAAAACTCCCGCCTCGAGGATGTTACCGCCCCCGAATGGTATGCAATGGAACTTCTCGGCCAAAGTTTTAATCAGTAAAAAAACACACTGCTCCATATCTACAATTCAGTATGCATTTGGGCAGCTCTGCCTTCCCCAACTTCAAAGCAATCTGAGCAACAGTGTGACCCCCAACAAATTCTTTATTAATATTTTGACATCTAAAATACATATTTTTTTAAATGTTATTTTTTTCCTGCTGCAACAATCTGCACTTTCCTCTAAAGTCTGCATGGCAGATCTTCGAATCTCTTCAATTATTAAAATATTTATATAAGGTCACCAATATATTATTATACAACGAAAAGTACAATAAGAATACTTCATGCATCTTGTTTATATTTATTTAAATCTACCATGTCACTGAGTTATTTCAATAATGAAGTAAAAGTAATAGAATATTAGTAGTATATTTTCCATACCTGTGCAATGAACTGTATGATTTTTACAAAAATGTTGAGAGGCATATCCCTTGGCACCACGCTGCGAGATCCTTTGGGGAAAAGTGTTGTGGTAATGCTTGCAAGTCGACTGTAAAAGAAAGAGATTGATGGTTGACCAAATTCTCTTCTCTATGGAAAATTATGGAGGTGTTACTGCAGACTTAATGACATTGACAATGAATGACTGCATTTGCTAAACACCTATACTTTAATAAACATTAATTAATCACAAAGTAAAATCTATTATTTTCACAGAATAATGAAAACTAACTGCTATAAATCGATCAAACACTTACATAAGAACATAAGAAATAGGAGCAGGAGTAGGCCATAAGGCCCCTCGAGCCAGCTCTGCCATTCAATAAGATCATGGCTGATCTGATCATGGACTCAGTTCCACTTCCCTGCCTGCTCCGCAATACCCCTTATCGTTTAAGAAACTGTCTATTTCTGTCTTAAATTTATTTAATGTCCCAGCTTCCACAGCTCTCTGAGGTAGCGAATTCCACAGATTCACAACCCTCTCAGAGAAGAAATTTCTCCTCATCTCAGTTTTGGGTGGCCCCTTATCTTAATGGTCATGCCCTCTAGTCCTAGTCTCCCCCACCAGTGGAAACATCCTCTCTGCATCCACCTTGTCCAGCCCCCTCATAATCTTATACGTTTCTGTAAGATCACCTCACATTCTTCTGAATTCCATTGAGTAGAGACCCAACCTACTCAACCTTTCCTCATAAGTCAACCCACTCATCCCCGGAATCAACCTAGTGAACCTTCTCTGAACTGCCTCCGCTGCTTTTCATAAATATGGAAACAAAAACTGAACGCAGTATTCCAGGTATGGCCTCACCAATACTCTGTACAGCTGTGACAAGACTTCCCTGCTTTTATACTCCATCCCCTTTGCAATAAAGGCCAAGATTCTATTGGCCTTCCTGACCACTTGCTGTACCTGCATACTATCATTTTGTGTTTCATGCACAAGTACCCCCAGGTCCCGCTGTACTGCAGCACTTTGCAATCTTTCTCCATTTAAATAATAACTTGCTCTTTGATTTTTTTCTGCCAAAGTGCATGACTTCACATTTTCTAACATTATACTCCATCTGCCAAATTCTTGCCCACTCAATTAGCCTGTCTATGTCCCCCTGCAGCCGCTATATGTCCTCCTCACACATTACCCTTCCTCCCACCGTCAGCAAACTTGGCTACGTTACATTCAGTCCCCTCTTCCAAGTCGTTAATATAGATTGTAAATAGTTGGGGTCCCAGCACTGATCCCTACGGCACCCCATTCGTTACTGATTGCCAACCAGAGAATGAACCATTTATCCCGACTCTCTGTTTTCTGTTTGTCGGCCAATCTTCTATCCATGGTAATATATTACCTCCAACCCTGTGAACTTTTAGCTTGTGCATTAACCTTTTGTGTGGCACCTTGTCAAATGCCTTCTGGAAATCCAAATACACCACATCCACTGGTTCCCCTTTATCCACCTTGTTCGTTACATCCTCAAAGAATTCCAGCAAATTTGTCAAACATGACTTCCCCTTCATAAATCCATGCTGACTTTGCCTGACCAAATTTTGCTTTTCCAAATGTCCTGTTACTGCTTCTTTAATAATAGACTCCAACATTTTCCCAACCATAGATGTTAGGCTACCTGGTCTATAGTTTCCTGCTTTTTGTCTGCCTCCTTTTTTGAATAGGGGCATTACATTTGCAGTTTTCCAATCTGCTGGAACCTCCCCTTCTCTCCCTTAACTTGAGTAATCATGTTCCAAGCAAATTCTAATGATTCACAGACTACTGGTTATAAAATGCAGACATAGAAAAGCACATTGCATTAAAATTTGAGTTTTTTGCTGTTGTGTGTAGTATTATGAAAACCTAGAATTGCATTTGTTTCTTTAAGAAAAATGGGAACAGTGTTAATTTTTAATTGAATTTTTAATCCACTAAAATCTGAGGGAATGTAGCGTTCAATAATGTGCAATAAAAATGGCCTTTAACACTTCTCAAATAAAACATCAACCACTTCACCACTATAACTAAAAAATGTTTGTTAATGCTGCTGTGGAATGCACAATGTTTATGCAAAATGGCAGAACCGCAATTTTCAGAAAGTCGCTGTCGCTGCATAAGCCGTAACCGCTCCTCTTCGGGCTTCCGAACCCCGGCCCCCAACACCCCCTCCCCAAACAAACCCCCACGGCCTTCCGATCCTCGGCCCCAGCCAGAGCCCCCCTTCTGTCTTCCAGAACCTGGGCCCGATCCCCACTCCGGCCTCCAATCCTCAGTACCCCAACCGCCACCCCCTCACTCCCCTCTAATGTCCGGCCTTATTACCCCCTCCCCAATCTCTGGGCCTCTCCGATCGCCTGCTGCCCTTGTCCTTTTAGGTGATGGTGATCGAGAGTTTGCGAGGTGCTGCCGAAGAAGCATTGGTGAGTTGCTGCAGATGGTACACACTGCAGCCATGGTACATCAGTGATGGAGGGAGTGAATGTTTAAGGTGGTGGATGGGGTGCCAATCAAGCAGGCTTCTTTGTTCTGGATGGTGTTGAGCTTCTTGAATGTTGTTGGAGCTGCACTCATCCAGGCAAGTGGAGAGTATTCCAGCACACTCCTGACTTGTGCCTTGTAGATGGTGGAAAGGCTTTGGGGAGTCAGGAGGTGGGACACTCGCTGCAGAATAGTCAGCTCGGACCTGCTCTTGTTGCCACAGTATTTATGTGGCTGGTCCAGTTAAGTTTCTGGTCAATGATGACCCCCAGGATGTTGATGGTGAGGGATTCGGTGCTGGTAATGCCGTTGAATATCATGGGGAGGTAGTTAGACTCTCGTTTATTGGAGATGGTCATTCAAGAAAGGAGGGAGAGAGAAAAGAGGGAACTACAAGCCAGTTAGCCTGACATCAGTCGTCGGGAAAATGCTGGAATCCATTGTTAAGGAAGTGGTGTCAGGGCACTTAGAAAATCATAACATGATTAGGCAGCGTCAACATGGTTTTATGAAAGGGAAATTGCGTTTGACAAATTTATTAGAGTTTTTTGAGGATGTAACTAGTCGGGTAGATAAAGGGCAACCAGTAGATGTGGTATATTAGGATTTCCAAAAGGCATTTGATAAAGTGCCACATTAAAGGTTATTACAATAGATAAGGGATCATGAGATTGGAGGCAATGTATTAGCATGGATAGAGGATTGGTTAATGGACAGAAAACAGAGAGTAGGGATAAACGAGTCATTTCAGGTTGCCAGGCTGTGATTAGTGGGGTGCTACAAGGATCAGTGCTATTTACAATCTATATTAATAACCTAAATGAAGGGACCGAGTGTAATGTATCCAAGTTTGCTGACGATACAAAGCTAGGTGGGACAGTAAGCTGAGAGGAGAACACAAAGCGTCTGCAAAGGGATATAGATAGATTAAGTGAGTGGGCAGTTAGGTGGCAGATAGAGTATAATTTAGGGAAATGTGAGGTTATTTACTTTGGTAGGAAGAATAGAAAAACAGAACATTTTTGAAATGGCGAGAAACTTTTAAATGTTGCTGTTCGGAGAGATTTGGGCATCCTTATGCAAGAGGCACAGAAAGCTATCATGCAGGTACAGCAAGCATTAAGCAAGGCAAATAGCATGTTGTCCTTTATTGCAAGGGGGATGGAGTATAAGAGTAAGGAAGACTTGCTACAATTGTACAGGGCCTTAGTGAGACCACACCTGGGGCTGGATTTTCGGGTTTTTTTCGGCGAAAACGGTAGCGATACGTGAAACTTACCGTTTTCGCTGCACGACTGTTTTTAGGCCGAACTTGCGGGTTTTACGTTTGGGTAAGGCGGGGGGAGGGTGTTGCACAAGGATTCGCCGCGCAAAAATGCGAGTTTCACCAAATTTAGTCCGGGGCTGGGAGCGCTGCAAGAGAGGCCATGGGAGGGGGGGGGAAAAGTTTCAAAAAACATTTACAAGACATTGATCTATCGAATTACTGAAAAAAAATTAAAAAAATAAAACTTTAACTTATCTTTTTGCAGGTTTTCATACTTACTGCTGCTGGCAGGGCTGCACCGACAGGTCTGACCCATCGCTATTCTGGGCGTGGTGTACGGGTCGGGAGATTCAACATTTAGGAAGGATAGGCAGAGAGGAAAAGGAGGAAATTAATGCAATAGTAAGGAGAGACATTAGACTGGATGATGTGGAATCGGTATGGGTGGAGCTGCGGAATACCAAAGGGCAGAAAACGCTAGTGGGAGCTGTGTACAGACCACCAAACAGTAGTAGTGAGGTTGGGGACAGCATCAAACAAGAAATAAGGGATGTGTGTAATAAAGGTACAGCAGTTATCATGGGCAACTTTAATCTACATATTGATTGGGCGATCCAAACTGATAGTAATGCAGTGGAGGAGGATTTCCTGGAGTGTATTAGGGATGGTTTTCTCAATCACTATGTCGAGGAACCAATTATAGAGCTGGCCATCCTAGACTGGGTGATGTGTAATGAGAAGGGACTAATTAGCAATCTTGTTGTGCGAGGCTCTTGGGGAAGAGTGACCATAATATGGTAGAATTCTTTATTAAGATGGAGAGTGACACAATTAATTCGGAAACTAGGGTCCTGAACTTAAGGAAAGGTAACTTCGACGGTATGAGGTGTGAATTAGCTAGAATAGACTGCCAAAGGATACTTAAAGGGTTGACGTTGGATAAGCAATGGCAAACATTTAAGGATCACATGGATGAACTTCAGCAATTGTACATCCCTGTCTGGAGTAAAAATAAAACGGGGAAGATGGCTCAACCGTGGCTAACAAGAGAAATTAAGGATAGTGTTAAAACCAAGGAAGAGGCACATAAATTGGCTAGAAAAAGTAATAAGCCTGAGGACTGGGAGAAATTTAGAATTCAACAGAGGAGGACCAAGGGTTTAATTAAGAGGGGGAAAATAGAGTACGAGAGGAAGCTTGTAGGGAACATAAAAACTGACTGCAAAAGCTTCTATAAATATATGAAGAGAAAAAGATTAGTGAAGACAAATGTAGGTCCCTTGCAGTCAGATTCAGGTGAATTTATAATGGGGAACAAAGAAATGGCAGACCAATTGAACAAATACTTCGGTTCTGTCTTCACGAAGGAAGACACGAATAACCTTCCAAATGTACTAGGGGACAGTAGGTCTAGTGAGAAGGAGGAACTGAAGGATATCCTTATTAGGCGGGAAATTGTGTTAGGGAAATTGATGGGATTGAAGGCTGATAAATCCCCGGGGCCTGATAGTCTGCATCCCAGAGTACTTAAGGAAGTGGCCCTAGAAATAGTGGATGATCATTTTCCAACAGTCTATCAACTCTGGATCAGTTCCTATGGACTGGAGGGTAGCTAATGTAACACCACTTTTTATAAAAGGAGGGAGAGAGAAAGCGGGTAATTAAAGACCGGTTAGCCTGACATCAACAGTGGGGAAAATGTTGGAATCAATTATTAAAGATGAAATAGCAGCGCATTTGGAAAGCAGTGACAGGATCGGTCCAAGTCAGCATGGATTTATGAAAGGGAAATCATGCTTGACGAATCTTCTGGAATTTTTTGAGGATGTAACTAGCAGAGTGGACAAGGGAGAACCAGTGGATGTGGTGTATTTGGACTTTCAAAAGGCTTTTGATAAGGTCCCGCACAAGAGCACAAGATATTGGTGTGCATAGTCAAAGCGCATGGTATTGGGGGTAATGTACTGACGTGGATAGAGAAGTGGTTGGCAGACAGGAAGCGGAGAGTCGGGATAAACGGGTCCTTTTCAGAATGACAGGCAGTAACTAGTGGAGTGCCGCAGGGCACAGTGCTGGGACCCCAGCTCTTTACAATATACATTAACGATTTGGATGAAGGAATTGAGTGTAATATCTCCAAGTTTGCAGATGACACTAAACTGGGTGGCGGTGTGAGCTGTGAGGGGGACGCTAATAGGCTGCAGGGTGACTTGGACAGGTTAGGTGAGTGGGCAAATGCATGGCAGATGCAGTATAATGTGGATAAATGTGAGGTTATCCATTTTGGGGGCAAAAACACGAAGGCAGAATATTACCTCGATGGCGGCAGATTAGGAAAAGGGGAGGTGCAACGAGACTTGGGTGTCATGGTTCATCAGTCATTGAAGGTTGGCATGCAGGTACAACAGGCGGTGAAGAAGGCAAATGGTATGTTGACCTTCATAGCTAGGGGATTTGAGTATAGAAGCAGGGAGGTCTTATTGCAGTTGTCCAGGGCCTTGGTGAGGCCTCACCTGGAATATTGTGTTCACTTTTAGTCTCCTAATCTGAGGAAGGACGTTCTTGCTATTGAGGGAGTGCAGCGAAGATTCACCAGACTAATTCCAGGGATGGCTGGACTGTCATATGAGGAGAGACTGGATCAACTGGGCCTTTATTCACTGGAGTTTAGAAGAATGAGAGGGGATCTCATAGAAACGTATAAGACTCTGACGGAATGGGACAGATTAGATGTGGGAAGAATGTTCCTGATGTTGGGGAAGTCCAGAACCAGGGGACATAGTCTTAGGATAAGGAATAGGCCATTTAGGACTGAGATGAGGAGAAACTTCTTCACTCAGAGTTGTTAACCTGTGGAATTCCCTGCCGCAGAGAGTTGTCGATGCCAGTTCATTGGATATATTCAAGAGGGAGTTAGATATGGCCCTTACGGCTAAGGGGATCAAGGGGTATGGAGAGAAAGCAGGAAAGGGGTACCGAGGGAATGATCAGCCATGATCTTATCGAATGGCGGTGCAGGCTCGAAGGGCCGAATGGCCTTCTCCTGCACCTATTTTCTATGTTACTATGAAAGTCCGATGGTAACACAATCCGCAGCGTTGCATGTCGGTGCTCCTCTCCCCGGCGGTACGTCCCACCGCCGCCGCAAACAACGAGCCGAGGATCCCGCCCGGGCTTTGTGACCAGGTTTTCACGTGGAGGGTCAAAGCGCGGTGAAAACCCGGTCGCAAACCTCTCAAAAATTCGGCCCCTGGAGTATTGTGCCGAGTTTTGGTCTCCTTATCTAAGGAAGGATATACTTGCCTCGGAGGCGGGACAATGAAGGTTCACTAGATTGATTCCTAGGGCGAGAGGGCTGTCCTATGATGAGAGATTGTGTAGAATGGGCCTGTACTTTCTGGAGTTTAGAAGAATGAGAGGTGATCTCATTGAAACATACAAAATTCTGAGGGAGCTTGTCAGGGTTGATGTTGAGAGGCTGTTTTCCCCTGGCTGGAGTGATTAGAACTAGGGGGAACAGTCTCAGGATAAGGGGTCGGCCATTTAAGATTGAGATGAGTCGGAATTTCTTTACTCAGAGGGTTGTGAATCTTTGGAATTCTCTGCCCCAGAGGGTTGTGGATGCTGAGTCTCTGAATATATTCAAGGCAGAGATAAGTAGATTTTTGGAGTCATGGGGAATCAAGGGATATGGAGGTTGGGCGGTTGAGGTCGATGATCAGCCATGATCTTATTGAATAGCAGAGCAGGCTCGAGGGGATGTATGGCCTAATCCTGCTCCTATTTCTTATGTTCTTATGGCCTGGCATTTGTGTGGTGCAAATGTTACTTGCCACTTATCATCATCCCAAGTCAGAATGTCGTCCAGGTCTTGTTGCATGCAGTCATGGACTGCTTCATTTTCTGAGGAGTTGCAAATGGAACTGAACACCATGCAATCATCAGCGAACCTCCCCAATTCTGACCTTATGACGAAGGGAAGGTCATTGATGAAGCAGCTGAAGATGGTTGGGCCTAAGACACTGTCCTGAGGAACTCCTGCAGCGATGTCCTCGGGCTGGGATGATTGACCTCCAACAACCACAACCACCTTCCTTTGTGCTCGGCATGACTCCAGCCAGTGGAAAGTTTTCCCCCTGATTCCCATTGACTTCAATTATACTAGGATTCCTTGATTCCACACTCGGTCAAATGCTGCATTGATATCAAGGGCAGTCACTCTCACCTCACTTCTGGAATTTAGCTCTTTTGTCCTTATTTGAACCAAGGCTGTAATGAGATCTGGAGCCGAGCGGTCCTGGCGGAACCCAAACTGGGCATCAGTAAGCAGGTTATTAGTGAGTAAGTGCTGCTTGATAGCACTGTTGACGACACCTTCCATCACTTTGCTGATGATTGAGAGAGGACTGATTGGACGGTAATTGGCCAGGTTGAATTTGTCCTGCTTTTTGTGGCCAGGACATGCCTGGGCAGTTTTCCACATTCTCGGGTAGATGCCAGTGTTGTAGCTGAACTGGAACAGCTTGGCTCGAGGCACGGCTAGTTCTGGAGCACAAGTCTTCAGCACAACAGCCAGGATGTTGCTGGAACCCAAAGCCTTTGCTGTATCCAGTGCGCTAAGCCACTTCTTGATATCACGGGGAGTTACTCGAATTGGCTGAAGACTGGCTTCTGTGATGGTGGAGACTTCAGGAAGAGTCCGATATGGATCATCCACTCGACACTTCTGGCTGAAGATGGTTGCAAACTCTTCAGCCTTGTGTTTTGCACACGTGCTAGGCTCTGCCGTCTTTGAGGATGGACTTATTCATGGAGCCTCCTCCTCCCATTTATTGTTCAATTGTCCACCACCATTCACGACTGGATGTGGCAGGACTGCAGAGCTTTGATCTGATCTGTTGATTGTGGGATTGCTTGGCTCTGTTTATAGTATGCTGCTTCTGCTGTTTAGCATGCATGAAGTCCTGTGTTGCAGCTTCCTCAGGTTGGTCCCTCATTTTTAGGTATGCCTGGTGCTGCTCCTGGCATGCTCCTCTGCACTCCTCATTGAACCAGGGTTGGTCCCCTGGCTTGATGGTAATGGTAGAGTGAGGGATATACCGGGCCATGAGGTTATAGATTTTGGTGGAATGCAATTTTGCTGCTGCTGATAGCCCACAGAGCCTCATGGATGCCCAGTTTTGAGCTGCTAGATCTGTTCTGAATCTATCCCATTTAGCATGGTGGTAGTGCCACACAATACGATGTAGGGTGTCTTCACTGTGAAGACGGGACTTCATCTCCACAATGACTGTGCGGTGATCATTGCTGCCAATGCGGTCATGGACAGATGCATCTGCAAGAGGTAGAATGCTGAGAACGAGGTCAAGTAGGTTTTTCCCTCGTGTTGGTACTCTCACCACCTGCTGCAGGCCCAGTCTGGCAGATATGTCCTTCAGGACTCGGCCGTCTCGGTCAGTAGTGGTGCTAGCGAGCCACTCTTGGTAATGGACAGTGAAGTCCCCCACCAAAAGTAAATTCTGTGCCTTTGCTACTCTCAGTGCTTCTTCCAAGTGGTGTTTAAAAAGCTTAAAGTACAACATGCACAAAACGGCAAATCATAGCACGGAAAAGGTGTGGTACCATATGACAAGAAATGACTAATTCCATATAAGAAAATAATATTTCAGTTATTTCAGAGGGAGAATTTGAAAATTGTTAAAACTGCTACTACTGAAGTGCACTATATTAGGGTAGTGGAAATTTGGAGCTCTCCTCCAAAAAGCTGTTGAGGCTAGGTCAATGGAAAATTTCAAAACTGAGATTGATAGATTTTTTTGTCAAGTAAGGGTTATTAATGGATGTGAAAACAAGGAAATGGAGTTAAGATACAGATCAACCATGATCTAACTGAATGGTGGACAGGTGCGAGGGGCTGAATGGACTACTCCTATTCCTGTACAATCAAATATTCAATATGTTGCAAAGTGTCTATACACATTAATTGTACACAATCACATGAAAGTACATGTACTAACAATAGAGTACCAAATGGTAAGTCTCATTCCGTGATCATAATGTCCTTTCTGCATATGTCACAGAGCAAGGAAAATCCAGTACGATGCATGCCTGAAAAGTATTACTGATTTAAGCACCAACTATTAACCCCTCCCATTTGAGTCATGAACCAGCACAAATACTTATACAGTGACAGAAGATCACAGTGAAGTTAAGAAGAACGTATAAGGTGGATCACTGAACGTTGATTATGAAGATATAGCAGTGCTGGAAAGTGGTGTAGAGCAATTTTTGAATTGGGTGGTCTGGTGTATGTTCCCCTGAAGACTTCAGTTTTTGAAAAATTATTTGGTACATTTTCCAGCATATTGCAATACAATTTAATATATTACTTATTGAAGATAATAGAAAATACTGAGCTGAACAGAAAACCATAACTGCAAGCTTGGCTTTTCCTCTAATCATTCAGGCCATCTTATGATTTGTGTTCCTGTTTTGTACCTTTAAAAGCCTAGATACAAAAGGTATCTACTAGTAACAGATCTGGGTGTGGTCTAGGGGTGAACTTGAGACCTGCAAGCAACCTGGGTATGGAGGAGGCCTGGAGGAGAGCTTGAGTCCGGGGGAATCCCAGGGAGAGCCAAGAATCTTGCAGTCAATGGAGAGTAAAATCAAACGGGATGTAAAATGAGCATTTGACCCAAACCTGTATTTGACCAGAACCTGCTCTGTTCTTGCTGGGCAGATTAGATTAAAATCAAGACTAGAGAAAAATATACCCTAGGTCTTCAAAATCTGGCATGTTCGTCATGGTATTTTAATAAGGTAAGATATCTATTACCTCTGTGTCACATTATTACTTTCACATTTGATCCGTATCATGTAGACCCACAATAGTCTGTACAGTGATTCCAGTGCAACACGAGCCATTTTGGGATCTTTATTCTACAGGAAAAAAGATAGTCATTAAGTTGTTTGTCTATATATTTTGTTGTTACTAAAAAGCCCGACTTGAAATAAGCTTGGGACTTTCCTTGTGTGTATGGCTAAGTACCACACGAGACAGACAATTTATCCACTAAGCAACTAGAGTGTCCTGCATTTAAAATATGTTAATATATATGAGTGCTTTTTGATCGTTGAGGCTGCTTTACTTGCTTGGTCATCATTTATTGGTTAACCGCTCCAGGATTGCAGAATAAAGCAAGCCAACCAATAACAAGCAGCTTCAACAGGACACGTCATGGCAAAGGGCGAGCAGCATCCAACCACATTCTGGATGGCGAGCAGGGGCGGGTCTGCCGCATCTCATTGTGAGAGTCAACATTCTCAGCAATCACTGTAATGGTCCAAGTACCACTTGCAACTGCTGGACAAAAACCTAGAAGCTGCTCTCTCTGTCGCATGCCAGATTTCCAAAAAGGAAGACTCCAAAGTTTTGAACTGATATTTGTTAATATACATATGAATTACATTTACCTGTATTGTTCATTAGTGATTTCTACTAAAATTAGTGGATGTGGCTAAAACGGTGTTTCCATAGTCACACCTGTGGCTAGTCCGCTATTTCTACTGGACAATGCACTAAGTTTATTTCTTTAAAGATTGCACCAGTTCTACCCTATATGCTCTGTAAGCTACATGTGGAGTATAAACAAAACAAGTCCACCCTGGCAATCACTGTGCAAGCACACAAAGAATTGACTAGAAACTGTTTTACTGACTTTGAGATTCGACAAACAATTATTCAGGAAGATATGCCATCGAATAAGAAAGAATTGCTTCTGGCTGACACAGAGGAGGCAGGTTACCAAAGGGAACAAAGCCTAGGGAACAAACAAAGAAAAATATTAGAAATAATTTGTGTATTATAGATAGATAGAGAGTACCTTTCATATTCTCAGTAGTTTCCCAAAGTGCTTCCCAGCAAGGTCCCACAAAAAAATAGTGAAATAAATGACCAGTTAGTTAATCTTTTTTTGGTGATGTTGGTTAAAGGGTGGATGTTGGCCAAGATAAGGGATGCCAATGCTGATTGGACATATTGGCTGTTTCAACACATGAGCTTCTGTTTCCAACCGCATCACCTGCATGTTCCTGCTGTTGGTCACCCAACACATCCTTCGTCACAGCCACAACAATTGGAAAGTGAACAGACTCTTTATTACCCAATTAAATGATTCATGACTGACAGTCAAACAACCTTTTTCCCCCATTTCCAATACTTTTATAACTAATAAATGAAAGTGTTCAAAGAGAATGAAAAAAATTCATTTTATTTTTAATGCACTGATGATTTTTCTCCTGGGTTGCTTGCAGCAGTATCCAGGAGATTGATCCTGGAGATTCCAGGACAGTCCAGGAGAGTTGGAAATCCGAGCCAGGACAAGGACTTCTTTGCTTCTTTGCTTAGTGCCACAGATATTTTATGTACACCGGAACACGCAGATAGTACCTTGGTTATTCGTCAGCGAATTTTGTCCAAATCACAGTGTAAAAAAGTTTACAGTTATATTACTGATCAATAGTGGCAGGTTTCCCATTCTTATCACTTAATAATGTAGGTAAGGTGGCAAACATAAATCACATTTTTTAAACTAAACAAAAATATTGATTGTGTTCATTCACAGTAATCAGCTACAGATTATCACTCTTCAGGATAACTGGTGACTTAATAATCATTAATCCTGAACGTGGACATGAGTAAACTGCCAGCGTCTGCTATGATACCTAATGATGGCAAAAATAATAGCCCGAAAACCTTCCCCACATATTTCACATTATACACATACTTAAAAATAATGGACACCTCAGTGTCACTCTTATATTTTATGATGTACTTTAGACACTCCAATTTTATATCCCACACTTCCCAGACACCCTGATAAGATTAATACTATGGGCTAGACTTTCCATTTACATCGATATCGCCCAAAAATGGGCGATTTTTTCGACGTTAGTGGTTGTATTATTTTTCGGGATCGCTGGAATATTGCCCATTTTAAAAAACGCTAGTTTCGCCTTTTTAATTTGGGTGATAGCCGTAGTGACATAAAGTGGTCCATAGCGATTTATTCCGTTGTGCAAGGCCGGCGTCCATAGCAACGATCGTTCTGTGCATGCGTGTTTTTTTTAACTTTTCCTGTGATTCATGATGTGAGGGGTCATCTGCGCATGCTCAGAAGACTGAAAGAGAGAGGGAGATAGAGAAAGCATTTCAGTCGAGGCAAGCAGAAGAGCAATTTTAAAAAAGATAGTAGATAGTACAATGGAGATGGATTATGTGGAATCGGGAGTGAGTGATGTTGGTGAGGTGGTGGAGGTGGGTGAGAGGAATGATTTGGCGGAGATGGGTGGGAGAAGGACAGCTAAAAGATTCTCCGGCGAAGCGAATGTTGCCCTGGTCCACGAGCTGAAAACTCGGCGGGCCCAATTAACACGGGGTAGTCGTGGGAACCCCCCCCCCAGTATCTACCAAAGAATCTGGGCAGAGATCGCCAAGGTTGTTGCATCGGCCCACGATGTCTGAGAGCCAAACCAGTGCCGCAAGCGCTGGAACGACCTGGTTGGGTCTGGAAGAGTAAGTATTAAATTGTTAAATTTATAATTGTAATGATGCAATGACTCATTAATTAAAATGTAAATCTGCCGGATTGTAATTAAGCTGGTAATCTTGGTGTCATGCGTTAGTTCCTAACCATGATCTTATTAAATTTATTCTCCAACCGTAGATATAACCATGCATTCAATTGCATACAAAGTATATTAGCATATAACGTTAATGATGAATAGCATGGGTGATGACTAATTGTGGATTTTCTGTGTGTTCGGTGTGTTGTGCAATAGTAATAGTATCTAGTAATATCTGTAATAGTACCTAGGCAATCAGCTTATGCCATGCTCTTGTCATCTTTGCAGAGGAAGATTTCTAAGAATAGAGCAGAACAGAGGTGGACCGGAGGAGGGCCTGCTGAACTTTCCCAGTTGACAGACCTGGAGGAGCAGGCCTTAGCACTTGTGAGTGTGCATAATAATTCGGCCACACGTGGTGGTGCTGAACCCGTTGTTGCACCACGTGAGTAATGTATAAACCATTGGTGATTTAAAATAATTTAATGCCATTTCAGTATAATATATGATTGATGTAATGTTATGTAATTAATGATGGGATCATGAACTATCATTAACTATCGTGATGTTAATTATATGTGACGTCTGTCGGTGATGTTTATTGCAGTTGTGTTGCTCCTCGTACATATGCCTGCGTAGCGTAAGCACTCTCATGTCACCATGGCCTCCCCTTCTCTTCTACTAATTTCAATTATGTTTTCTAGGTCCCCAGGTTCTGCAGGAACAATCCAAAAATGTGGATGCCCCTAGACCTTCACCACTTCTCGTACAGGTCGCGTTGACCACGGAGGAGACCAGTGAGGAGGATGATGAACCTCAAGCAGGTTGCTCTAATGTTCCTGCGGCCGTGTCTTCTTCAACTGAGGAAACAGCGGGACCAAGCCTCTTGCATCAGGGCACCCAGAGTGGTCCAATGCCTACGCCGACCCCGCGAAGGTTGATTCGGCGAGGTAGAATTGCTCAACGACAGGCAGATGTCAACCTGGAGATGGCTAAACTGTCATGGATGAGTGTCAACATTGGTCGAGAGCTCCTCCAGGCAATGGGTGGATTGACCGGTCACATTGCCGCACTGACTGCGCGTATCTCAGAGGACATGGCGCAGATGGTTGCGGCAATGCGGAGAATGGCCGATTCCGTCGATGTCATGCGGCAGGTGGTGGTCTCGGGATATGGCACTGCACCCAAAGGTGCCGTACCACCCATGTCGACAGATGTGAGTCAGGAGGAAGCAGTTGCTTCTGACTCGAAAGACATTTCTTTGAAAACGTCTTCTCCAGTTTCTCCAGAGAATGTGATTCCCCCGCCCCACCGCCCCTCCGACAGCAGCAGCAGTGCTCGAGGTGTCCTGCTGCAAGACGGCTTGGTGTGACTGCAGGTAGAAGCAAAGGGAAGCATGGCCGCAGGTGGGGGTGGAACACACATTATTCTTGTTTTTGTATTGTTCACTGTTGGGGTTGTTGTTGTTACTATTGTTATTATAAATTTGTTGACTGTTGTGGGGAGTGGGTGGATGTTTGCGTCCTGTTATATTTTAATTGTTATTGAAAAATTGTTAAATATTATTTAAAAAAAATGTCACTGTTGGGGTGGGGGGAGAGATGGATGTTTATATTCATGTATTTTTTTTCACTTTAGTTTGTTTAAAATGTTTTTTAAAAATGTTGTAATTATTAAATATTTTTTATTTAACTTAACATTGTTGTGCAGTGTCTTCTAATAACAGAAAGGTTAAACATCAATACAAGGGTTGCAAACAATGGCGAGGCCAGGCCAGGATGAAACGAAACGTAACGCAACTATAACTGTCACCAACATAACTTCACGCAAAGCATTCATTTATGAGCTGCTGACACAACAGTCTTGCAGCTGCGTAACTACCACGGGGCTTTTCCTGCGGTCTAGGGTGGGGTGGGGGCATGGGTTCAATACCAGTTTGATTGTCCTCCCCGCGGTCCTCATCCTCCTCCTCCTCTTTTGCCTCCCCTCTCCCCTGAGGTGGGCCAGAAATCCCATCTGGCAATTCTTGTCCCCTCCTGATAGCTAAGTTATGCAACGTGCAGCACATCACAATGAACTGAGCGACCTGCTCAGGGTGGTATTGTAGGTTGCCTCCTGAGTGATCCAGGCATCTGAAGCGCTGCTTAAGCACTCCAGTTGTCTTTTCAACGATATTGCGTGTGGCTATCGGCTTTCATTGTAGCACTTCTCGGCTTCTGTCTGGGGGTTACACAGGAATGTCATGAGCCAGCTGGCAAGGCCATATCCTTTATCCCCCAGCATCCAACCGTGACCTTGTGGCTGACTCTTAAACAGATCAGAGACAATGCTCTCACGCAAGATGTGTACATCATGGATGCTCTCTGGAAAATTTGCATTTACTGCCATGATTATTTGCTTGTGGTCGACAACGAGTTGCACATTCAGGGCGTGGAATCCCTTTTGATTCTGAAACACCTCTGCATCCTGAAAAGGTGCTCGCAGGGCAATGTGCGTACAGTCTGTTGCTCCCTGCACCTTGGGGAAGTTTGCTATTCTTGAGAACCCCAAAGCCCTCTCACTCTGTGCTTTCCTGGTCATAGGGAAGTTTATAAAGTCCATCCTGCATGCGAAAAGGGCTTCGGTCACCTGTCGAATGCAGCAATGTGTGGCATGCTGAGAGATGCTGCAAATGTCGCCAGCTGAGGCCTGAAAGGCGCCCGATGCATAAAAGGAAAGTGCCACAGTAACCTTAAACTCAATGGGCAGTGCGGTCCTGATGGTGCTGGTAGGCTGCAGATCTCCCTTAATTAGTTGGCATATCTCACTGATGACCTCCTTTCGGATGCACAGCCTTTTAGCGCACGTGTTATTGGACAAGTCCAGGTACGATCGCTTATCCATCGCTTATCCTGTAAATGCGTTGGGTGTAAGGTCTCCTCCTGCTCCTCAGCAGTCTGCCACCTCTTTAATTGGGCACATAATGCTCCTCAATAAACCTTCTCCCATCTCTATTCTGCAACATGTGAGTAGTCATCAAAACTGGCTGAGAAATTACAGGCCCCAAAACTAGAAATGCCCTAATATGTCTTCAAAATTATTAAATTGTCCTCTACAAATGCAATATAAACTCAAAATTCACCACAATGTGATCAGACGGTTGTCAAGATTTTAAAATGACCTTAAAATCACTCACGAATTACTTCAATGGTCCCATCAACTTGAAGCAGCCTTTTATTAAAAGGCCTCCAATTTACAAAATGGGTTAAGGGTCAGGTGAGTGCAGCTTTTCTTGAGCATCTTTTTGGGTGAGCGATCATTTCGGCGGTATACGGACAAGATGCCGAAAGTAGCGCTCGACGATAATCTGGGCGGTATTTGGCATTAGTTTCCATTATAAACAGTGTTCTGGGTGGTGCACAAGTGATGACGTCAGATTTTAATTTAAAAAATATGGGCGGGCGGTTCAGCTAATTCCCGGCAATAATTGTATGCCGAAAGTTCTGCCGGTGATAAATGGGTGATAACTGGACTTTAGTTTCCATTTATAATCAAATATGGGCAGCAAACTCAATCTCAGCGGTTAAATGGGTGGATATTTGCCGAAAGTCTAGCCCCATGAGACAATTGCTTGTACAGGTTGAGGGACCGAAATCCGGAGTTCCAAAATTCGGAATGTTCCGGAATCCGGACACTGGGCCGAGCTGTGGTGGGGTCGTCCAGAAACCGGAAAATGTTTTGAAATCCGGACTCTGCCCGCCTCGGCAGCCCGACTTCGCCCCGGCCCTCAGCGGCCCGACCTCGCCCGGCCCTCGGGGGCTCGGCGGCCCGACCTCGCTCCAGCCCGACCTCGCCCCAGCCCTCAGTGGCCCGAGCTCGCTCTTGCCCTCGGCGGCCCAACCTGGACAGGACCGGAACCAATGTCCAAGGAGGAGTGTTTGCTAGTGCTGTTGGGGAGGAGTTAAACTAATATGGCAGGGGGAGGGAGACGGAGTGAAGTAGAATGGGAGCAGAAGCAAAAGATAGAAAGAAGAAAAGTAAAAGTGGAGGGCAGTATTTGCAGTGGAGGGCAAATAGCGCATTTGGAAAGCAGTGATAGGATCGGTCCAAGTCAGCATGGATTTATGAAAGGGAAATCATGCTTGACAAATCTTCTGGAATTTTTTGAGGATGTAACTAGCAGAGTGGACAAGGGAGAACCAGTAGATATGGTGTATTTGGACTTTCAAAAGGCTTTTGACAAGGTCCTGCACAAGAGATTGGTGTGTAAAATCAAAGCACATGATATTGGGGGTAATAAGCTGACGTGGATAGGGAACTGGTTGGCGGACAGGAAGCAGAGAGTCGGGATAAACGGGTCCTTTTCAGAATGGCAGCCAGTGACTAGTGGAGTGCCACAGGGCTCAGTGCTGGGACCCCAGCTCTTCACAATGTACATTAACGATTTAGATGAAGGAATAGAGTGTAATATCTCCAAGTTTGCGGATGACACTAAACTGGGTGGCGGTGTGAACTGTGAGGAGGACGCTAAGAGGTTGCAGGGTGACTTGCACAGGTTAGGTGAGTGGGCAAATACATTGCAGATGCAGTACAATGTGGATAAATGCGAGGTTATCCATTTTGGGGGCAAAAACATGAAGGCAGAATATTATCTGAATGGCGGCAGATTAGGAAAAGGGGAGGTGCAACGAGACTTGGGTGTCATGGTTCATCAGTCACTGAAAATGGGCACGCAGGTACAGCAGGCGGCAAAGAAGGCAAATGGTATGTTGGCCTTCATAGCTAGGGGATTTGAATATAGGAGCAGGGAGGTCTTAATGCAGCTGTACAGGGCCTTAGTGAGGTCTCACCTGGAATATTGTGTTCAGTTTTGGTCTCCTAGTCTGAGGAAGGACGTTCTTGCTATTGAGGGAGTGCAGTGAAGGTTCACCAGACTGATTCCCGGGATGGCTGAGCTGTCATATGAGGAGAGACTGGATCAACTGGGCCTTTATTCACTGGTGTTTCGAAGGATGAGAGGGGATCTCACAGAAACGTATAAGATTCTGACAGGACTGGACAGGATAGATGCGGGAAGAATGTTCCCGATGTTAGGGAAGTCCAGAACCAGGGGACATAGTCTTAGGATAAAGGGTCAGCCATTTAGGACTGAGATGAGGTGAAACTTCTTCACTCAGAGAGTTGTTAACGCGGAATTTCCTGCCGCAGTGAGTTGTTGATGCCAGTTCACTAGATATATTCAAGAGGGAATTAGATATGGCCCTTACGGTTAAGGGGATGAAGGGGTATGGAGAGAAAGCAGGGAAGGGGTACTGAGGGAAGGATCAGCCATGATCTTATTGAATGGCGGTGCAGGCTCGAAGGGCCGAATGGCCTACTCCTGCACCTATTTTCTATGTTTCTGTGACCTCTGGCCTGACTTCGCTGTGACTTCGCCCGCCCCGACTTCGTCACGGCTCTCGGCGGCCCGACCTCACCCCAGCCTGATTTTGCACCGGCCCCCAAACTCGGCGGGTTGACCTCGCCCCTCTTACCTCAGCTGCCCGACCCCACCTACCTCGGCCTAGGCAAAGACGTTCCAAAATCCAGAAATACCCGGAATCCGGAACGGCCCTGGTTCCGAGGCTTCTGGATTTCGGACGCTCAATCTGTAACACATATCCTACTCCCAGCTTCCTCAAGGATGAATATTGTCACCTTTTACATTAGTAACAAGAAGATTTTACTCACCAATGAATGCTTTTTGCGTGTTGACAATTCTAGTGTTGTGTCATAGAGGCTCTCCACAAAGTTTCGAAGACATGGAACATTTACTTCATTTTTAACAGCCTTAAAAACACATGAAAAAAATTATGCTATGTATATGCAGTACAACTTATTCATCACAATTTGAGATTTAATTTAATAGACGATACTCACGGCAGCCACTGGAAATAGAATTTCCACAAAAAGGCCAGCTAGTGCATGCCTGATGTCTTTGTCCTTAACTTCCAAAAAATACTGTGCACATTCCTAAGGAAGCAAACCAACATAAAAGCAGGAGAGCTAGTTGTAAACAAAAAATACGTAGATATTTTTATTGTTCCCATTAACATTTTGCTAAAAGTCAAAGAATTTCAAGTGCAATACTACATAAAACAATCGGTAATATAAGTAATTATTCATAATATATATTTACATAATAAACTAAACCATTTCAAGTCATTTTGATCAACATAATTAGCTTTTGCTAAAAAGTTTTTTGAGACATTTTTTCAGTAAGTATTCATTGTGTATTTCAATTAATGTATTTTTAAAAATTATTTGAAATTAAACATACCAGGGGTGAAACAATGGCCCGAGGCAGATGCCTCAGATGTGAAAAATTTCTTCGAATTTACCTGGTGGTTCCGGAGGTACGGAGACTTCTGGTCCTGGGCCTCTATGCGAAGGCCTGCGTAGAGGCCCATGTATCCCAGGGACTTAAGCACTTTGTACGTGTCCCTGGGATGACATGAGCCAGCCCAACCAATCAAAGTAGGGGAATCCCCATTCATAGTTATGGTGAGTTCTGTATATATGGAATCATCATAAATATGAATGGGGATCCACAAAAATGCACAAACACTTAAAATAATTTTTTTTAAACCATCACGGACTTGAAATTCGGGTTTTAGCGATTTCGCCCGTTTTTGGGCGATAATCGCGGCGGAACTATTTTTTTAAGCACCAGGGTACCATTATTACTGGACTCAGCAAAATTAGCCAAACGGTGATTGGAGATAGCGATAAATCCTACATTGCACAACTGAATTTGCGCACCGGAGCCGAAATTTGCAATTGAAAAAAAACTAGACCTTCTGCGCATGCATGAATTTTTTTTCCTGATTTTTTTGTGCCTTTTTTTTTCTTCCCGCATTTCTAGTCAACTGTCAGGGAGTGCCCACACATGCGCAGTATACCCAGGGATGAATCAGCCATTTACAGATAGCAGGCATGATGAAAGGAGGGGAGCAGGCAGGGAGCGAGGAAGTTTAGCAATGAGGCAATTGAGGCCCTTATCACAGCTGTGGAGAGGAGATGAGGTGAATTAAATAGAGGGGTGTAAGTAAACCCCTCCCAGTGGTTCTTAACTGTCTTTGGACCAGCATATCTGAGGAGGTGTCTTTCATGGATGACATCAGAAGGATTCACACCCAGTGCTGCAAGAGGTTCAATGACCATTGCAGGATCGTCAGAGTAAGTAATATTTTTATTGATGTACTCCTTCATTACTTAAATGATAAATCTGACACATGTTGGTAGAGGTTGACTGAGTGTTGCACCTTATTTGCCATTAATGATCGTTACACATTATTAAGACTACTTTCCGAGGTCTTAAACAATGTTTCTGCACTTCGATGTCTTCCTCATGAACCACATGCAACTTCCAGAGCAATTAAACAGAGGACTGTATTAAATGCACACAGTAAGGTATATCATCATAGGCAGTCACTTGAAATCATGGAACATAAGAAATAGGAACAGGAGTAGGCCATAAGGCCCCTCGAGCCTGCTCCACCTTTCAATATCATAGCTGATCCATTGGGAGGATAGACGTACCAACAAGACTTGCTTCCACTCCAAAAATGAGTTCTCAGGTGACAGATTAGGAAAAGGGGAGGTGCAAAGAGACCTGGGTGTCATGGTACATCAGTCATTGAAGGTTGGCATGCAGGTGCAGCAGGCGGTTAAGAAAGCAAATGGCATGTTGGCCTTCATAGCAAGGGGATTTGAGTACAGGGGCAGGAAGGTGTTGCTACAGTTGTACAGGGCATTGGTGAGGCCACACTTGGAGTATTGTGTACAGTTTTGGTCTCCTAACCTGAGGAAGGACATTCTTGCTATTGAGGGAGTGCAGCGAAGGTTCACCAGACTGATTCCCGGGATGGCGGGACTGACCTATCAAGAAAGACTGGATCAACTGGGCTTGTATTCACTGGAGTTCAGAAGAATGAGAGGGGACCTCATAGAAACATTTAAAATTCTAACGGGGTTAGACAGGTTAGATGCAGGAAGAATGTTTCCAATGTTGGGGAAGTCCAGAACCAGAGGTCACAGTCTAAGGATAAGGGGTAAGCCATTTAGGACCGAGATGCGGAGGAACTTCTTCACCCAGAGAGTGGTGAACCTGTGGAATTCTCTACCACAGAAAGTTGTTGAGGCCAATTCACTAAATATATTCAAAAAGGAGTTAGATGAGGTCCTTACTACTAGGGGGATCAAGGGGTATGGCGAGAAAGCAGGAATGGGGTACTGAAGTTGAATGTTCAGCCATGAACTCATTGAATGGTGGTGCAGGCTAGAAGGGCCGAATGGCCTACTCCTGCACCTATTTTCTATGTTTCTATGTACAGTCCAATACGAGAATTACAGTCTCTGTCACAGTCGTTGAAGGAAAGGGTGGGTGGAGATCTGGTGTTCCACACACTCCTTCCGCTGCCTGCGCTTGTCCTCCACATGCTCGCAGCGATGAGACTCGAGGTGCTCAGTGCCCTCCAGGATGCTCTTCCTCCACTTAGGGTGGTCTTGGGCCAGGGATTCCCAGGTGCCAGTGGGGATATTGCACTTTATCAAGGAGGCTTTGAGGGTGTCCTTGAAATGTTTCCTCTGCCCACCTGAGGCTCGCCTGCTGTGTAGGAGTTACGAATAGAGCGCTTGCTATGGGAGTCTCGTGTCAGGCATGCGGACGATGTAGCCAGCCCAATGGAGTTGGTCGAGTGTGGTCAGTGCTTCGATGCTGGGGATGTTGGCCTGATCGAGAACACTGACGTTGGTGCGTCTATCCTCCCAATGGATTTGTAGGATCTTGCGGAGGCATCGTTGGTGGTATTTCTCCAGGGCTTTGAAGTGTCTACTGTATATGTCCACATCTCTGAGCCATATAGGAGGGCGGGTATCATTACAGCCCTGTAGAGCATAAGCTTAGTGCCAGGTCTTCGAACACTCTCTTCCTCGGGCGACCGAAGGCTGTACTGGAGCACTGGGGGTGCTGTTGGATCTCGTCGTCAATGTCTGCCCTTGCTGATAGTATGGAAAATAGTACACATTGTCCAAGGCTGCGCCATGGATTTTGATGACCGGGGGACAGTGCTATGTGGCCTTCTCTCCCTCAATCTCCCTCCCACCCCTTCCCCCACCGCACTGTTCAAGCCATCCCTGGCCCTAATAGTGGGTGCATTTCGCCCCCCCCCACCCCACCCAAAGTATATCCCTTACCTCTAAAACCCAGTATGGTAGAAGTGCTTTGATGGCAGTCTGTGTGTACCACAAAAGCAGAAGGGCCCTCTGGTAACCATTCCCATTGTCATCTTTGCAGGGAAAGTTTTCCCACAACCGCTGGGAGCAGCGACGGACAGATGGCGGTCCACCCAGAACAATGCCTCTGGAGGAGCCCAGGCAGGTCTGATCAGTGCCTCAGGGAGGTCAATTACTCGTGGGGGTGCTGAGCCCCCATTCAAAACTGAGAGTAAGTCCTGCAAAATCCCCAGGCTGGGTGGGAGCAATGTGATGCAGTGTCTTTGGACTAGGGTTCGGGCAATGTCTAGTGTCTGTGGATTAAGGTTTGGGGCAATGTGATGCAGTGTCTCTCGACTACATATAATGGAGTAGCGGCGGTCCTTCAAATGAGCCTGTGCTATGTGACCTTACTCATGTTACCCTGCCCCCTCCCCTGCTGCTAACCACTCGTCTGTTGTTTTCTATTTCCAGATAAAGAGTCGCATGCGCCATATCTTCGAATAGAAGCCTCCACCTCAGTCCGTCATGTGGGGGGGGGTCGAGGAGGGGGATGAGGGCGATGACGATGACGAGGAACCTCCACGGAAGGACCAAACTGAACAACCTATTCCGGGGGTGGTGGGGATTAGGGGGCTGATGTACTCAACACCTCTTTTTGCTGCGGCCACTAGCTTGTCCAAGGAAGAAACATTCTCGGGCTTTGAGCCATCCGCGGCCCCGGGTACAAGTGGTGTGCAGCAACGCACCACTGGGGTTGAATCCCATATGCCGTCTCTCTGGAGGGTGAGTCAGCAAAGCCAGTCTGCTGACAGACAGGCAGACGCACACCTGGACATGGTGGGACTGTCCAGGGAGAGCAACCAGCTCAGCCGACAGTTCCTGGAGATCTTGGGTGGTATTCCCGCAATATCCGCGGCTATGAGGGAGGGCATGTCGCGAAACCACCGAGGCTGTCACTGCCCACGTGCAATTGATGGTCTCAATTGTTGACTCTACAGTCCCCAGTGTCACATCCAGACCGACATCACCTGTGAGTGGTGAGGCCGAGCAACAGCCTTGCCACTCAGAAGCCGGGCCTTCCATACCCTGAGCTTCTCCAAGGGATGCACACATGGCATCTCCATTGTCTATCTCCCTTTTACAGCAGGACTCTTGCCGCCTTGCTGCACGACATCTTGGTACCACCTTGGGTAGAGTCATAATGCGAGGGAGGGGGGTTAGGATTGGGGGTGGGGTCGCAGGTAAAAGATGTTCGGTGCAGGGGTTGTTCCTTCATTGTTTTGTTGCTGTTTTGTTGTTGTTGATATTTTATAAAAGTTTGCCAATTTACAACAATGTTTAATAAATTTTGTTCCACTTTTGAGATGTTTAAATTTTATTGAAGTTAAATCTTATTCAAATTACAATGTTTAATAAATCTTATTTAAGTTACTGTATGTTAAACACATTCTTTTGTTCACCATAACCATTCTTGTGTAGTGTCTCATTTTTAGAATAAGAGGGGGATAGTCAACATGATGTGATAGAGTGGCCAGGCAACGGTCAGACGTGCAGTTCACACTTCAAGCAAAGCATTGAATTATGAGCTGCTAACCTAAGGCTTTTGCAGTGGCGAAAGCTCCACGAAGCTTCCTCTGTGGTGGTGGTGGTGGCATAGGTTCCTCGCCAGGCTCCTCATTATCCTCCTCCTCATTCTCCTCCTCCCCCTCCTCCCTTCTCTCCTGAGGTGGTCCTGCAGTCCCCAGTGGCAAATCCTGTTCCCTCATGATGGCTACATTGTGTAGCATGCAGCACACCACAATGAACTCAGAGACCTGCTGAGGGGAGTATTGCAGGGAGTCTCCAGAGTGGTCCAGGCATCGCAAGCGCTGTTTGAGCACTCCAATTGTCTTTTTGACGATGTTGCGTGTGGCGATATGGCTGTCATTATAGCGATGCTCGGCTTCTGTCTGAGGGTTCTGGAGGGGGAGTCATGAGCCAGGTGGCGAGGCCGTAACCTTTGTCCCCGAGAGCCAGCTCTGGCCTTGTGGTTGATGCCCGAACAGGCATGAGACACATCTCTCATGCAAGATGAGAGCATCGTGGATGCTCCCTGGATATTGAGCATTGACTGCCATGATGCACTGAGTATGGTCGTAGACAATCTGTAAGTTCATAGAGTGGAATCCCTTTCGGTTTCGACAAACCTCTGGATTGAGGAAAGGTGCTCGCAGGGCAATGTGCGTACAGTCAATGGCAGCCTGAACCTTGGGGATGCCAACAATTCGTCCAAAACCTATAGCCCTCTCATTCTATGCCTCCTTGATCATTGGGAATTTTATAAAATCCATCCTGCATGCGTACAGTGCAGTAGTCACCTGGCGAATGCAGCGATGTGTAGCGTGCTGCGAGATGGAGCAGATGTCCCCTGCTGATGCCTGAAACGAGCCGGAGGCATTGAAGGCAACTGCCGCAGTCACCTTCATCTCGATTGGCAGTGCAGTCCTGTTGCTGCTGGTAGGCTGTAGGTCTGCCTTTATGAGCTGGCACATCTCTGGGACCACCTCTTTTCGGAAGTGCAGTCTTCAAATGCACTGTGCCTCAGAGAGCTGCAGGTATGAGCACTGTTCCCTGTAAACTCATGGGGGCTAAGGCCTCCTCTCCATACGTCTGCGAGCTCTTTGATTACGCTCAAAATGCTCATCAATAAACCTTCTTCCAGTTCGACACTGCATACAAAAAGCAGCCAGGAATAATGGCTGACATAGTATAGACCCCATTTTAAATTTTTTTTATAAATGTCCTTAAATGTCCTTAAAATGTCCTTTAAATGAACTTAACTCAAATAAAACTTCACTGTATAAAACACAGCTTTCCTTTTTCAAAACCTTTTCTGCACTGAACTTGTGCTCCGTTTTCAAGATGGCGCCGTTAACACCGGGTGCCCCCTGGGTCCGCCCTGGATCTGACTGCTTTTTCCGGGCAGGTTTTTGGGCGGGCGATAAAACGGGTGATATCGCCGAATGTAACGTCTGTGGCGATAGTGCAGCATTGCAAGCCAACTGATGTCATAAAAACGCTTTTTAAAAAATCGGGCGGGCGGTAACATTTAGCACAAGTTGTGCGACTCGTTTATCGCCAAAAAAAATATATATTGCTTCGCCCTGGAGGTAAAACGGGCGCAAACCTGTCGAATTTCTAGCCCCACATATTTAAAATTCATCAAAATGCAATTTAATTAATTATTTTAAACAAAAATTTGATTTTTTGAAAAATAAATGTACATATTTTAAAGGGTCTAAAAATAAACTAACCTTATTTAATAGGATTTAAAATGTTTAAATTATAGAAAAAAAATTATTTTTCTGATCTTCAGGCCTGCTTTTAATAGTCGTAAGAATTTCAAGTGCATTCGCTGGGCAGAAGCTGCACAAATAGCCCAACTCTCCGCCAGCGAAGGCCCATTATTTTCAAATGCGTGCGAGTTGTCAAGAGGATTCTTGACAGATCGCAAGTTTTGGGTCGAGGTACATGCACTTCGCATGCCTAAACCCAGAACTTGCAGGGCCCCTATAGGCACATGCGCACCTTGTACTGCCCATAGGTGCTGCGAATTCAGGGCCAATGTCTACGAGCATACAGTGAAGCGGCAGCCTTTTATACCCTGCCCATTCACTTTTACATTTCGTTGTCAGCGGGGTCCTTCTTTAAATATGCAAATCGAGGTCTAATGACATAATTACCGCCGGACTACAATATGATCTCTGGCCTGAGTGGAGAAACTGCTGCAGCTTTCCCGAAAGGTGAAGGCCTGTTAGAAGATCAGAAGTAGAAGAGACTAGTCAAGGTAAATTTCTTACCACAACACTCCCGGAACCCCTGTTCCTGAATGCCCTATATTTCAGCTGGCAAATTGTTGGCTGGTGGCATATTAATAAGGCTCGGCGGTTAAAATCAGCATGACCTCATTCTGCCACAGGTACACGGGAAATTAACTGACGAGCGCAGTTTCCCACCAGAAACCCACTAGGTGTTACAATCAACCCTTGATGCCACTGTACTTTTATGCTAAAATATTATGGTGCAAGTAGTACAACTAAACCAGCTTCAGGAGTCAAACTTAATTACCTGCATAAATTGGAAAGAGGCTTCAAAGTCCTCCACAGGATACATCTTAATTCGAAAGAACTTCATACCCATTATGAGGCTAATACTGCTTTGAACTACATATGGGTTCTGTTCTTTCTGACGCAGTTCCTTAAGTTCTGATATAAATTTCTTTTTCACAGCTGGAAACCTACAAGGTGAAAGACATTTTTTTTCCATTATTTGTTTTCTGTTAATATTTTTAAAAAGATATGTATAGTAGCATTATTTTGTAAACTGTTCAGTAGCCCAGGCCAATTTAATTCTAATAGTATTTGTCATATTTATTGAGGTGAGTAAACAAGGTCTACTTTTAGTCAACTAGTTTAAAAACAATTTCAGATACAAGTCTAACAATCAATACTCATGTAACAAAGAATATCAACTCGTAAAATGAACTATTATAATTTACATTTTTTTGTAATTGAGCTCCTAAAATTCCGGCAAGAAGTATGTATAACTATTACATAGAAACATAGAAAGATAGAAAATAGGTGCAGGAGTAGGCCATCCGGCCCTTCGAGCCTGCACCACCATTCAATAAGATCATGGCTGATCATTCCCTCAGTACCGTTTTCCTGCTTTCTCTCCATACCCCTTGATCCCTTTAGCCGTAAGGGCCATATCTAACTCCCTCTTGAATATATCCAATGAACTGGCATCAACAACTCTCTGCAGTAGAGAATTCCACAGGTTAACAACTCTCTGAATGAAGAAGTTTCTCCTCATCTCAGTCCTAAATGGCTTACCTCTTATCCTTAGACTGTGTCCCCTGGTCCTGGACTTCCCCAACATCTGGAACATTCTTCCTGCATCTAACCTGTCCAGTCCCGTCAGAATTTTATATGTTTCTATGAGATCCCCTTCTCATCCTTCTAAACTCCAGTGAATACAGGCCCAGTCGATCCAGTCTGTCCTCATATGTCAGTCCTGCCATCTCGAGAATCAGTCTGGTGAACCTTCGCTGCACTCTCTCAACAGCAAGAACGTCCTTCCTCAGATTAGGAGACCAAAACTGAACACAATATTCCAGGTGAGGCCTCACCAAGCCCCTGTACAACTGCAGTAAGATTTCCCTGCTTCTATACTCAAATCCCCTAGCTATGAAGGCCAACATACCAGTTGCCTTCTTCACTGCCTGCTGTACCTGCATGCCAACTTTCAATGACTGATGTACCATGCTGTACCTGCATGCCAACTTTCAATGACTGATGTACCATGACACCCAGGTCTCATTGCACCTCCCCTTTTCCTAATCTGCCACCATTCAGATAATATTCTGTCTTCATGTTTTTGCCACCAAAGTGGATAACCTCACATTTATCCACATTATACTGCATCTGCCATGCATTTGCCCACTCACCTAACCTGTCCAAGTCACCCTGCAGTCTCTTAGCGTCCTCCTCACAGCTAAGTCTCATTAGCGTTTAGTTTGTTCTTTCCTTTTAGTGGAATATATTGTTCCTGCACTCTGCTGAACACCCATTGTTGTAATTCATCGTTTTTTGCCAATATTGTTGCCCATTTTATTTTGCCAAGTTCTATTCTCAGCCCCTCAAAATCAGTTTTTCTCCAATCTATTAGCCTGGTTTTCATCATACTTATGTCCTTCTCAATTATCATCTTAAAATGTATTATATTATGGTCACTATTGCCTAGACGTTCCCCTACTTTTACTTCTCTAATCGGCTCTGGTTCATTTCACCCAGAGAGTGGTGAACCTGTGGAATTCTCTACCACAGAAAGTAGTTGAGGCCAATTCACTAAATATATTCAAAAAGGAGTTAGATGAAGTCCTTACTGCTCGGGGGATCAAGGGGTATGGCGTGAAAGCAGGAATGGGGTACTGAGGTTGAATGTTCAGCCATGAACTCATTGAATGGCGGTGCAGGCTCGAAGGGCCGAATGGCCTACTCCTGCACCTATTTTCTATGTTTCTATTCCCCACTACTATATCCAATAGTGAATCCTCCCTTGTTGGGCTTTTTACATATTGGGTTAGAAAAAAGTCCTGTACACATTGTAGGAACTCCATTCCCTTATCCTCTTTACCTACCTCTTCTGTCCAATTAATATCGGGGTAGTTGAAATCCCTTTTGTTATCTTTTATTTCTATTCATTTGTCTTGCAGATAGCTGCGTCACTTTTTTTCTACTGCTATTATGGTATCCCTAATAAGTACAGCTATTCCACCTCTCCTTTTCCCTTTTCTATCTGTTCTACATCGTTTTTTGCCAATATTGTTGCCCATTTTATTTTCCCAAGTTCTATTGTCAAAATCAGCTTTTCTCCAATCTATTACCCTGATTTTCATCATACTTATGTCCTTCTCAATTATCATCTTAAAGCGTATTATATTATGGTCACTATTGCCTAGATGTTCCCCTACTTTTACTTCTCTAATCGGCTCTAGTTCATTCCCCATCACTCCAATAGTGAATTCTCCCAGTTTAGGCTTTTTACATATTGGTTTCGAAAGGACACATTGTAGGAACTCCATTCCCTTAATTAATATCAGGGTAGTTGAAACCATCCATGATTATTATTCTATATTTTTTACTAATTTCTCTAATTTGTCTGCATATTTCTTTTAGATGGTCGTTAGTGTGGTTATTAGTGCGGTTCAGCCTTTATTATCCGTTATCTCTATCCATATAGATTCTATTTTTGTCTTGCTGATAGCTATGTCACTTTTTTCTACTGCCATTATGTTATCCATAATAAGTACAGCTATTCCACCTCCCCTTTTTCCTTCTAGATCTTTTCTAAATATGTTATACCCTGCAATGTTTAATTCCAAATCCTGATTTTTCGGTAGCCATGCTTCAGTAATCCTTACTAAGTCTCCAGCTCCAGTGTTTTATTACAGACACTGTGTGCATTGCTGTACAGACAGTTCAACTCATTTTAATAGGATTTCCTCTCGCCTTATATTTAACCACCTTTTTAGACTCCTGTTCTCGAACTCTATTTATTCCCTTGCCATCAATGTCCTCCCTTACTTTATCCCACCCTATGCTCTCTTTTCCTATTTTGTTTATATTTAGGCAGGTTACATTTCTTGTAGATCCCTTCCCCCATCTTACTAGTTTAAAGCCTTTGCCATCTCCCTATTTACCCTTTCTGCAAGGGCACGGGTCCCATCCCGGTTCAGGTGCAGCCCGTCCCATTGGTACAGCTCCTTCCTGTCCCAGAACTGGTGACAGTGTCCCATGAAAAGAAACCCCCTTTCCCATCGGCAGCCTTTTTGCCAGCAGCCTTTTTTGAGAATGTAACTGATGGAATAGATAAGGGAGAACCAATGGATATAGTGTATTTGGATTTTCAGAAGGCCTTTGATAAAATCCCACATAAGAGGTTAGTGTGCAAAATTAATGCACATAGTATTGGGGGTAATGTACTGGCATGGATTGAAAATTGGTTAACTGACAGGAAACAGAGAGTAGGAATAAACTGGTCTTTTTTGGGGTGGCGGGCAGTGACTAGTGGGGTACCACAGGGATCAGTGCTTGGGCCCCAGCTATTCACTATATATATATATAAATGATTTGGATGAGGAACTAAATGTAATATTTCCAAGTTTGCTGATGACACAAAACTAGGTGGGATTGTGAGTTGTGAGGAAGATGCAAAGACTCTGCAAGGCGATTTAGATAGGTTGAGTGAGTGGGCAAACACATGGCAGATGCAGTATAACGTGGATAAATGTGAAGTTATCCACTTTGGTCGAAAAAACATAAGGACAAAGTATTATTTAAATGGTGATGGCTTGGGAAGTGTTGATGTACAGACCTGGGTGTCCTTGTACACCAGTCACTGAAAGCAAACTTGCAGGTGCAGCAAGCAGTTAGGAAGGCAACTGCCTTCATTGCAAGAGGATTTGAGTACAGGAGAAAGAATGTCTTACTACAGTTATACAGGTCCTTGGTGAGACCGCACCTGGAGTATTGTGTGCAGTTTTGGTCTCCTTACCTAAGAAAATATATACCTGCCATAGAGGGAGTGCCACGAAGTTCACCAAACTGATTCCTGGGATGGCAGGAATGTCGTATGAGGAGAGATTGGGTCGACTAGGCCTGTATTCACTAGAGTTTAGAAGAATGCGAGGGGATCTCATTGAAATGTATAAAATACTGACTGGGTTGGATAGACTGGATGCAGGGAAGATGTTTCCCCTGGCTGGGAAGTCTAGAACAAGGGGTCACAGTCTCAGGATACAGGGTAAGAAATTTAGGACCGAGAAAAGGAAAATCTTTTTCACTCAGTGGGTGGTGAACCTGTGGAATTCTCTACCACAGAAGGCTGTGGAGGCCAAGTCACTGAATATATTTAAGATGGAGATAGATAGATTTCTAGAAACAAAATGCATCAAGGGGTATGGGGAAAAAGCAGGAATATGGTGTTGAGATAGAGGATCGGCCATGATCATATTGAATGGCAGTGCAGACTCGAAGGGCCGAATGGCCTACTACTGCTCCTAATTTCTATGTTTCTATGTTTCTTTGTTTCTTCTGATTTTGGCATGCAGCTTCTGAGCTACCCAATTTTCATCAACCAGCTGCCTCTTTCTGCCAGAAACAGTCGAGCAGCTGACTGGCAGGATTCCAATAAGGCCTGGCAGTTAAAATCTGTCGGGCCTCCGATTCACATTCCCGTGTTGGATTACCATCTGCTGCTCCCAGATTCCGGCTGGGTGCTAAAATCGGCTCTGGGATTTATGCCGCACTTCCAGCGAAGATACAGTGGTAGAGTGTTAGCAGCTCTGAGGAAATTCCTGTCCCATTTCTTTCATTTTGTGAAGGTATTGCAGTTACTGTGATATAAAATCCTTGATAATACAAATGTAAACGATCCTTCCCTTTAATTGCATATCTGAAACTTATCATCTACTGTAAAAGTTGCACAGTACTCACTTTGATTGTGCCAGAACACCTATTACTTCTGCATATAAATCAGCTATAATATGCATATTTCCAGTGTTGGGACCAAGGTAACTAAAAAAACAAAAATGTGTATAATTAGTGTCAGCAATAAAACTATGTAAAACGTTATTGAATAAATGTATTAATGAGAATATATGTTTTACCCCTCTTTATATTTAAAGTGCTTGAATGCTAAGTTAATAACTTCATGGACCAAGTTGTCTGGTACAGGATGAAGTGAAATCTGAAAAGGAATAAAATACAGTTTTTAATCTACTTGAACAAAAGACATTGTGGATGATTTTCAACTGCCGGCCACCTGTTTCATGATGATGATAATGATGATGATCTAGCTTGAAAAATCGGTGACAAAGCAAAGGAAAATTGGGTGGGCAGCTGTGATACCCCTTTAATACCCAAGGTCTACTGATTTACTTTTCAGGCAGGTGCCCAGCACTCCCACCCAAAACAAACGGGAAGCTGTTTTAATATGCACATCAAGTTGTGGGATTCCGATTGCAATTTTCATGTATAAATAGGTGGAGTATGCATGTTGGGTTCAGTTGTGCCAAGTGTTGTGCAGTCTAACTAGTAGTCCTTAAAGGTGCACTCAGGATAGGGTGCGGTTTTGTGGTTTTTTTCAACATTTTTGTTGGGCCAGGAGGAAGATTCATGTTCTTCCATGGCCCCACCAAAATCTTCAGGCCCACTGCCAGCCCATCCTTCCACTGAGATCTGCTTGTCCCCCGTTTGCTGGTTAATACTGAATAGATCTTCAAAAACTGGCGAGCTACAGAAAATGCCTATAGCTCCCCAGTTAAATTCACAGGAGGCCCAACCCTGTTTGGGCCTCTCGACCATGGATTTGTGCAGGTGGTGTGGTTGCCCTGCCCATTTCATGCCCGTTTTCGCGCAGGTTAAAAATCTCCTTCATTGTTTTATTCTAAGCAATGGCACATGTTGCTGGAATTCCCTCTCAAGGTACAAAGGTGTTTCAATCTCCGTTCTTCATCTTCTTGAACCCAGTATTCACAGAAACAAATTACCGGATAACCATTAGATAAGTGTCATTGCATTTTTGAAATACAGCTTCAATTACCCCAACAGTAAAGTTATTTTTATGGTGGCAATTTATTGTTGCCATATTTAACATTCAAAACTCTCATAGTTGTAAAGAATGGTAAACATTGAAGACATGTAAGTATAGAAACAAAATAGAAAATTGTTACTTACCTGTTTTAAAACTTCAATTAATACTAGAGAAAAAATAAAATCAATCGCTACATCCCTTCTCTCTAGGAGATAATCCCTTTGTTGTTCATCACTGAAAGAACAAAAGTTTAAACCGAATTGTAATTAATTAAATTGTCCAATGACATACAAGTAATGGCTAGTTGAGCAAATGCAAATGCATATCATCTGAAATATAAAACTTGTATGTTTAGTATGCATTTTCTATAACAGTTCAAGTATCACACTCAAATGTCTTTGCCACGCTTCTCAAAAAAAAAACAAGCAATATATAGAGAAATTTCCCCAGGAACAGATCATATTGGAGTCAGGTTTGGCTCACTAGTAGTACTCTTATCTGTGAGTCAGAGGGTCATGGCTTCAAGTTCCACTCTTGGATCAGCACGTAATCTAGGCTGACATTCTAGTGCAATACTGAGGAAGTGCTCCATTGTAGGAGGTATCGTCTTCAGATGAGACATCAAATGAAGGTTCAAATCTGCCTGTTCACTATGGCACTATTTGAAGAAGAGGAAGGGAGTTCTCCTGATGTGTTGGCCAGTAAGCCCTTAACCAGTGACACCAAAATAGATTATTTGATTATTTATATCATTTGCTTAGGTGGGACTTTACCGTGTGCAAATTAGCATCGCATTTGCCTACATAACAACAGTAACTACACTTCAAAAGTAATTAATTCAAAGCTGTGAACTGCATTGGTATATCCTGAGGATATGAAAGGTGCTGTGTAAATGCAAATTCTTTATTTCTTAATTGAACTTGGAAATCACACAACAAAGTTGAACAAAGCCAGACTTATGACCTGCAGTTGAATCAAACTTGGAATAACCATAGGCTCTGTTTATTTAACAATGAGACTTTAAAGAGACATAGGCATACTTTTGGAGCAGGATAATACATTGTGCATTAGACAGTATAATACTCCTGTCCAAATAAAACAGTATATCATCTGACTTTCTATGAGCAACCCCACAGGGATTTTGCTAATATATATTAAAAATCTCCATATGTATACAGAACAATATGTTCCTGGTTGGATTTCTCACTAGTGTAAATAAAGGTTAAATGAGCATCTTCGATTTTACTCATAGGTTAAATCTTAGTTTGATTTGTATAAATTCTGTGTTAAATCTCCACTTGCAGTATTCTTTTTGTTGGTTCTTAAGAGAGAAAATACTGACGGTCAGGTGTCTTACCACAGTTTTATCCTTAAGGCTGTGACACTGACCTTTCTTTCCAGTTGGGTACTCCGAGTCAATAAACAATCTGAAGTTATATGTGACAAGCCCCTGAACAAGGAGCAGGGGAATAAAACCCACAAGTCAAGCTGCATGAACAGAAATAATCATCAAAATAAAGTGAAAAATAACTACCTTTTTGATTTTGTGCTTGTTCTGGGCCGATACTCGTGGGACTCATCCTCTATACCATTTTGTCTTTTATACCAATCAAAAAGTGTACGCAGAACAGAGGGTAGACAGTACTCTGCAAGTGAACTCATTGAGCTGATCAACTGGGGGAGAAGAGCACAAAATATAAAAGATTACATGCAGTTAAATACCTAACTAGTTTACAAAAAAACAATTACATTTGGATCAAGGTCTTACCAGTTAGCTTGGCTCAGTGGTAGTGCCATTGCCATTAACAATAACTTGTATTTATATAGTGCCTTTAACATAGAGAAACGTCCCAAGGCGCTTCACAGTAGTATTATGAGATAACAAATTTGACACCGAGCCGCATAAGGAGAAATTAGGGCAGGTGGAGGTAGGTTTTAAGGAACATCTTGAAAGAGGAAAGAGAGGTAGAGAGGTTTCGGCAGGGAATTCCAGAGCTTAGGGCCTAGGTAACAGAAGGCATGGCCACCAATGGTTGAGCGATTATAATCAGGGATGTTCAAGAGGGCAGAATTAGAAGAGCGCAGAGATGTCGGGGGGGCGGGGGGGTTGTGGGGCTGGAGGAGATCACAGAGATAGGGAGCGGCGAGGCCATGGAGGGATTTGAAAACAAGGATGAGTATTTTGAAATCGAGGCATTGCTTAAACTGGAGCCAATGTAGGTCAGTGAGCACAGGGATGATGGGTGAGCGGGACGGTGTGAGTTAGGACACGAGCAGCTGAGTTTTGGATCACCTCTAGTTTACGTATGGTAGAATGTGGGAGGCCAGCCAGGCATGGGTTGGAATAGTCAAGTCTAAGGGTAACAAAGGCATGGATGAGGGCTTCAGCAGCAGATGAGCTGAGGCAAGGGTGGAGACAGGCGATGTTACGGAGGTGGAAGTAAGTGGTCTTAGTTATGCTGTGGATATGTGGTCGAAAGCTCATTTCAGGGTCAAATATGACACCAAGGTTGCGAACAGTGGTTCGGCCTCAGACAAAAGTTGGGGAGAGGGATGGAGTTTGTGGCTAGGGAATGGAGCTTGAGTCGGGGACCGAAAACAATGGCTTCGGTCTTCCCAATATTCAACTGGAGAAAAAGTCTGCTCGTCCAGAACTGGATGTCGGATAAGCAGTCTGATAATTTGGAGACTGTGGAGGGTCGAGAGAAGAGGTAGTGAAGTAGAGCTGGGTAACATCAGCATACATGTGAAAACTGACGCCGTGTTTTCAGATGATGTCGCCAAGGGGCAACATCTAGTTGAGAAATAGGTGGGGGCCAAGGATAGATCCCTGGGGAACACCGGAGGTTACGATGAAGGGGCGGGAAGAGAAGCCGTTGCTGGTGATTCTCTGGCTACGATTAGATAGATAATAGAACCAGGAGAGTGCAGTCCCACCCAGTTGGATGATGGTGGAGAGATGTTGGAGAAGGATAGAGTGGTCAACCGTGTCAAAGGCTGCAGATAAGTCAAGGAGGAATAATTTGCCTTTGTCACAAACATAAAGGATGTAATTTATGACTTTGATGAGAACCGTTTCAGTACTGTGGCTGGCGCGGAAACCGGATTGGAGGGATTCAAACATGGAATTGCGGGAAAGATGGGCATGGATTTGGGAGGCAACAGCACATTCAAGGACTTTGGAGAGGAAAGGAAGGGTGGAGATGGGGTGATAGTTTGCAAGGAGGGGTCGAGGGTTGGTTTTTTGAGAGGGGCAATGACAGCAGATTTAAGGGAATGGGAGACGGTGCCTGAGGAGAGAACCGTTAACAACGTTGGCTCACATGGGAACCAGAAAATGAAGTTGAGTGGTCAGCAGTTTGGTGGGAATAGGGTGAAGGGAGCACGAAGTTGCTCTATGGACAGGATGAACTTGGAAAGGTCATGAGGGGAGAACGGAGAGAAACTGGAAAAAGATGTGAGGTCAGGTTTAGGGCAGGGGGGGATCCTTAAAGCAAGTTTGGCCCAGTGGGCTAGGGAATGAAAGGAAGAGCCAGAGGTGGCTGAACGGATGGTCTCAGAGACAAAAAGTCCATGAGCTCCTCACACTTATTGTCGGAAGTGAGGGTGGAGAAAGGGCAGAGGGGTTTAAAAAGATGGTTAGCAGTGGAGCATAGAAGCCCAGGTTTACCTTTACATTCCAGAATGATTCTGGAATAGTGAACAATTTTGGCAGATGAGAGCAGGACCCAATAATGCTTTATGTGATCCAGCCAGATCTTGCGGTGAATGGCTAAACCAGTTGTCTATCAGGGCGAAGATCAGGGCTGTACCGGGGGAGCGGCCAAAGTAACAGGGACTAGGGCATCCAAGGTGGTGGTGAGGGGGTGATTGAGCAATTCTGCAGGTGCATAAAGGTCATGGTGAAAGGAAGGGCCAAAGGCTGGACAGTCAGGAGTTGATAAGTGCAGTTGTAAGAGAGTCGGGAGAATTTTCTTTTCCAGGGACCGACAGAGAAGGAGGTAGGGTTTGGCGGGGGTGAGGGTGTGATGGGGGGGGATGTGGGTGGATAACGATACAAGGAAGTAGTCAGAGATGGCCTTATCTGCGATTGACACTATGTCAGAAGGTCAATCCTCTCCAATCACCCAGATCGCCTACTTCCGTAATATCATCTGTCCTTGACCCTGCCTCATTCATGCTTTTAGTACCTCCAGAATCGACTATTCCAATGCTCTCCTGGCCGGCCTCCCACCTTCTATCCTCTGTAAACTTCAGCTCAACCAAAGTCCTGCTGCCCATTTCCTAACTCGGACGAAGTCCCATTCACCCATCACTCTTGTGCTCCCCGACCTACATTGACTCCCAGCCCGCATTCCTGATCCTCTTTGCTCCACATTAAGGTAATTATATTTTAAAAACTTACCATGCTGGTTGCAGCCTATCAAAAGTGTTTTGATAAATACAAGTTATTTCTTTTCTTTCATGCCATAATCATACTGCTCTTTCAATCAATATCAAATAGATATTAGAAGATTGTCACAAAAGGCCATGTCGCTTTTTAATTTCAAAATAGGAAATAAAAGTTGGGTTTCTAATGGTTAAAGTTACATAGGAACGGGAAGACCATTGTTGTCCATCTGACTGGTCCCAAAGTTGAAATCAAATTCCATAATATGGGCTGGCATCTCCTTCCATTGTCAGTTTAATGTCGGAGCAAGGCGAGGACCGACGCATGTGACTATGGGTAATGTGCTTCAAATTTCTCCTAGGCTCTCACAACGTCTGCAGGATTGATCTGGAGCAGCAATACCACTCGATTGGTTTACCACCATTAGAAATGAGGGAAATTCAGAGCTGCAATGGTTAAAGAGGCATATATATTTCTGTAGATTAACAGAAATTCGTGGCTAATAGATCTGAAAGTGCATCAGCCCCTATGGTTTCAGCAACTAGATTTTTGAATGCATCCATGGAAGTCCTCTTGACTAAAGTGATAGCCAGAAGATAAGTCTGTTGGCACTGAGGCTGAAAAGGGCGATCCAGAAAGAGGCGATCTTTGATGAATACTGTTCTATTAAGTAAAAATGGCTTGCGCACATAGAGTTGAGAGTTCATTTCTGTGTATGCTTCCAACTCTTAAGGCTAGAAATTTGGTTGGAGGGTTCTTAAGGCGCTAATGTCGGGCGGTCACTAAATTTAGCTCTCACTTTAGTCAAGAGGACCTCCATGGATGCATTCAAAAATCTAGGGCCCTCATGTCTGGCATGCGAACAATGTGGCCTGCTCAGCGGAGCTGATCGAGTGTGGTCAGTGCTTCAATGCTGGGGATGTTGGCCTGGTCGAGGATGCTAATGTTGGTGCATCTGTCCTCCCAGGGGATTTGCACGATATTGCGGAGACATCGTTGATGGTATTTCTCCAACGACGTGAGGTGTCTACTGTACATGGTCCATATCTCTGAGTCATACAGGAGGGTGGGTATTACTACAGCCCTGTAGACCATGAGCTTGGTGGCAGATTTGAGGGCCTGGTTTTGAACACTCTTTTCCTCAGGCGGCCGAAGGCTGCACTGGCGCACTGGAGGCGGTGTTGAATCTCGTCGTCGATGTCTGCCCTTGTTGATAAGAGGCTCCCATGGTATGGGAAATGGTCCACGTTGTCCAGGGCCGCGCCTTGGATCTTGATGACTGGGGGCAGTGCTGTGCAGTAGGGACAGGTTGGTGGAGGACTTTTGTCTTACTGATGTTTAGTGTAAGGCCTATGCTTTCATATGCCTCAGTGAATATGTTGACTATGACTTGGAGTTCAGCCTCTGTATGTGTGCAGACACAGGCGTCGTCCGCGTACTGTAGCTCAACGACAGAGGTTGGGATGGTCTTTGATCTGGAATGGAGACGCGAAGGTTGAATAGGTTCCCACTAGTTCTGTAGTTTAGTTTCACTCCAGCGGGGAGCTTGTTGAGTATGAGGTAGAGTATGGCAGCAAGAAAGATTGAGAAGAGGGTTGGCGCGATGACCCAGCCCTGCTTGACCCCGGTCCGGACGTGGGTTGGGTCTATAGTGGATTAGTTGGTAAGGTCTATCATCGCCTCATCAGCGGTCTCTGCAAGAACAGGTAGTTTTTTTTTCATTTACCCTGATATTGTGGGCTGATGCCGGCCCGTGATAGCCCCCCTCACATTTGCCTCCCCTCCAAGAACTTACCTGGGAAGGCCCTGACCAGCGAGTTGCATTGAGGCACCGACTGGTGTCTGCAACTTGTCAGTATTATGGAAATGAGGCTTTAGGCACAATGTGGAAAAACTTTGGATCTCCATCTTTGGGCACAAGCTCCAAGTGTCCACTTCGCGCTGGAAACTGGCTGAAACCAATTCCTCCCCTTGTTTTTTTCATTGCCCCTTTATCCAAAATAAAAAATAACAGACTACTACACATTAAATAGACAATAACATCATTCAGTTAAATGGACTAAATATCCCTCTTTCTAGCTCTGTGTATGTCACAATAAAGGCACTTTGTAATGGAAGAAGAGATCAGCACGGTTTCGTCTGTCATTACTTTTTTTTATCATTTCTTCAAGTCAAAGCAGGAAGGAAGGGTGGACCTTGTAAAGGTTTCTTACTTATAACAGGAAGGGAGGAGAGTCTGGACAGCCTGTGAATTACAGACCTCATTCACACTAGTTTTAGAGCCAGTGGCGAGATGAATCCTGGCTCTGTGTTATCGTTGGAACAGATTAAATTTATGTGCAAATATGGTCTTATTGCAATGAATGCTCATTTTCTTTCATTATAAATGAACTTCATACAGTTGGTATATCACTTCAGTGTACTCATATGCCTGGTTGTCTTGACCTTGGGCTTCAACCACTAAAATACACTTGTCTGTTTAAATGAAACCCTGTGCTATTTTTACTGGCACATACTTATATAAATAAATTGAATGAAGGTTTTCTTCTTGACAGCTAACCACACATAGGATTTACATTTTTAAATCAATGTCTTTACTATATTGCCAGGTTTGTACGGATAACTCTGCCACTTGGATTTTAAAGTAGCAGTCGTCTGAATTCAGATTTTTTAAAAATTGCCATTACTTAGTTATGTAGATATATTTTTAAACTCAATCAATAAACAATGACATTTGTTGTTAATAATTGCTTAAAAAAAATTAAGTTTAAATTAAGATTAAAACTATATAAAAATTTATGATTTTATTTCAAAGCACCCCTAGTGTCGTTATAACGGGCCCAACATTGTCCAACCCCTTTTTTCGGCGCACTTACCTGAAGCGCGCCGACTTTGTGCGCTGGAAAGGGCGTCAGAAAAAAGGGGCCCCATCCTGGCCGATCTTCGGGGTCCTCGGAGTCCTGGCGTGGCGTGGAGGCTGAAGGGGGGGATGGAGCAACAGGTCAGTGCACAAAGCACTGCCAGCACCTGCGCGCATGCTCAGTGAGAGCTGTGCACATGCTCCTGCCCTCCCAGCGTGTCCTGTGGGCTGTGAGCAGGACCCGGTGCTCGCAGCCCCTATCCCAAGCTGAAGGGATGCCCGATCTCGCAGCACCCTATCTGTGGCCGAGTGGACTCCCGTAACGGCCGGCCGACCCATTGAGTTCCCGGGCAGGTAAGGACTTTGCTTTTACTTTTTATTTAGTAGCTGTGCTTGAAACTTTTGATTGGGGGGGGGTGAGGAAGAGAGTTTTTGGGAGGGGGGGGGAGGGGAGCTTTTGGGGGTGGGGGAGGCGTGTTTTGGGGAGGGGAGGAGGAGATTTTGGGAGGGGGGGAGGAGGAAAGTTTTGGGGATGGGAGGAGGAGAGTTTGGGCAGGGGGTTGGGCGGGGGGGTGGAGGAGGAAAGCTTTGGTGTCTTTCCCGGGCAGACTTTAAAGATAAGGTAGGATTTACTTCATTTTTTATTGTATTTTCCTTAATGTTTGCTGCTTGGTTGTTGAGGTCCTCTCCAGTTCCCTTCCCACTTCTATCCCTCCCCTATCCCTGCCCTAATGTCTGCCGAATGTGCGCTGTTTTTTCTTAATTGCCCGCAAGGTTTTTCAGAGCTGGCCACATACGCTGACCTAAGTGGATTTGGAGTATGTTTTTGCTGGCCAAAGTGGCATAAATGGCCAAAACTGTCCAAAGTGTCTGGGAACGCCCCCTTTTGAAAAGAAAACGGCCTAAATAAAACCGTACCTAACTGACTTACTCTGGAGCAAATTTTGGGGGGAAAATGGCATTTTCTAACTTATGCCAGAAAAAACAACTTACTCCAAAAAAATTGATGCAAGTCATGGCCAATGTTGGGCCCAACAATACTGAATGCATTTTAAAGCATCTCTTTGTCAGATAGAATGTTCTTCTTCTTCATCGTGAGCTTTAAAATTTTGCCACACCTGGTCTAATTGTATTTGATACACATAGGAAACAAGAAGGATTACTATTTATATCACCAGGCTTGCATAACTACAGACCAATTACCCCAATATAATTCATGGGCAAAATGTCAGAATCCATAATTTGAGATAAAATCAGTGAGCATTTAGAAATCAATCCAGCAGGCACTGATTTATTAAAGGAAAGTTGTGCTTGACAAATTTAGGAGAGTTTTTTTTGAAGAGCTGATTGATTGGATAAAGGGAATGCAGTTTATGGATTTTTAGGAGTCATTTGATAAGGTGTCCCACAAGAGGCTTGTTAGTACATTTCAGGGATATGGTATAAAAGGAATTGGGACAGCATGGCTAGAAAGTTGGTACACGGGCAAGAAACAAGGTGAATGGGAGATGGGTTGGAAGTGGCAAACCTAGGGGCCGCTTCGATCTACTTTTGTTCTCTGTATTAAAATGATTTGGACTTGAGAAAGCTCTCTTGGAAGTGCAACACCAATAGTATGCCTCCACTGCTGTTGGTTCTACAGAGATTGAGTCATTTATGGTCAGAATTGCCACAGTGACACAAAAATCATGGGTGTGGGGGCTGGGGGGGGGGGGGGGCGGGGGATTTTTCACTTTCACCACTTGGGCTATAAAGCAGCAGAGTGGATTACCTCCTCCGCCTAGTATAGAAACTGCCTGATTTTAATGTCCATTGCTTTCAATGGAAATATAAATCGGGTAAGTTCTATAACAGGCAGGCAATTCAATCCACCTGTTTACCACTCTTACAGTGAAGGTGAAATTCTAGCCACATAAGAACATAAGAAATAGGAACAGGAGTAGGCCATACGGCCCCTCGAGCCTGCTCCGCCATTCAATAAGATCATGGCTGATCTGTTCATGGACTCAGCTCCACTTCCCCGTCCGCTCCCCATAGCCCCTTATTCCCTTATCGTTTAAGAAACTGTCCATTTGTGTCTTAAATTTATTCAATGACTCAGCTTTCACAGCTCTCTGAGGCAGGGAATTCCAGATTTACAACCCTCTGAGAGAAGAAATTTCTCCTCATTTCTGTTTTAAATGGGCAGCCCTTTATTCTAAGATCATGCCCTCTAGTTCTAGTCTCCCCCATCAGTGGCAACATCCTCTCTGCATCCACCTTGTCAAGCCCCCTCATAATCTTATAATTTTCGATAAGATCACCTCTCCAATGAGTAGAGGCCCAACCTACTCAATATTTCCTCATAAGTCAACCCCCTCATCCCCGGAGTCAACCTAGTGAGCCTTCTCTGAACTGCCTCTAAAGCAAGTATATCCTTTCGTAAATATGGAAACTAAAACTGCACGCAGTATTCCAGGTGTGGCCTCACCAATACCTTGTATAACTGTAGCAAGACTTCCCTGCTTTTATACTCCATCCCCTTTGCAATAAAGGCCAAGATTCCATTGGTCTTCCTGATCACTTGCTGTACCTGAATACTATCCTTCTGCGTTTCATGCACAGGTACCCCCAGGTCCCGCTGTACTGCGGCAATTTGCAATCTTGCTCTTTGATTTTTTTCTGCCAAAGTGCATGACCTCACACTTTCCAACATTATATTCCATCTGCCAAATTTTTGCCCACTCACTTAGCCTGTCTATGTCCCTGTGCAGATTGTTTGTGTTCTCCTCACACATTGTTTTTCCTCCCATCTTTGTATCATCAGCAAACTTGGTTATGTTACACTCAGTCCCTTCTTTCAAGTCGTTAATATAGATTGTAAATAGTTAGGGTCTCAGCACTGATCCCTGCGGCACCCCACTAGTTATTGGTTGCCAACCAGAGAATGAACCATTTATTCCGACTCTCTGTTCTCTGTTAGTTAGCCAATCCTCTAGCCATGCTCATATATTACACCCAACCCCGTGAACTTTTATCTTGTGCAGTAACCTTTTATGTGGCACCTTGTCAAATGCCTTCTGGAAGTCCAAATACACTGCATCCACTGGTCCCCCTTTATCCACCCTGTTTGTTACATACTCAAAGAATTCTAGCAAATTTGTCAAACATGACTTCCCCTTCATAAATCCAAGCTGAATCCATCTGTCCAAATTTTGCTTTTCCAAATGTCCTGCTACTGCTTCTTTAATAATGGACTCCAACATTTTCCCAACTACAGATGTTAGGCTAACTGGTCAGTGCATTGTATCTGCAGTCCATTGTACTCCATTATGGTAAAAGTGCCATAAATTATTACTGGTGATACATGCTGGTATGAATATTTTATGTGTATTTTTGTTATGGAATAAGGAAAATCCAGTCATCATTTTTAATTAAAAAATTGCAACAGCAATTTCAAAAAATCAATGTTTTTGTTAATAAAAATTACCACCACCAGTTGGCACAGTAAATGCATTAAAATATGTTTGTTTTGCACAGGATACAATCAAGTGCACAAATCAATGTGACTCCCACTATTTTTTTAAAAGTCTGATTAGCACTTGGCAGTTCATGAACTCTGGAACTTGAGAGTCAGTGAGAATAAATTGTACATTGATATTATATGTAAAAATAGGTAGTATGTGTACATAAGGAGAGCTGAACATAGAAAACAGAAAAAGGGCAGTAGTCTTCATGCTTGAATACTTTTTGTTATGTCTCAAATAAAGCAATGTGACTGATTACTGTAGATTTGAGAAAGTGTGACCTTCATCTCTTTATTCTGACTCTAGAGTGCTGGCACAGCATGGGAGGCTTGCTTATATGCAGTGCTCCCAAGAGATGCTGGGATCCCTTGGGACTCCAACAGATGCGCCCTCTGGTGGTGGTAGAATGCTGGTTACAAGGTATTGCATACATAACATCACTCCCCCGCCCCCCCCAAAGTCAATAGTACACTTATTTACAAGGTGAGACGATCTGGGGCTTTCCGCTCCCTAGTCGATCATCTCGGTACAAACACAGGTGCAGGTGAGTTGGTTGAGCCTTCGCTGGGCTGCTGCGTTGCTGGCCTTGCTGGGGATGATGAGTTCAGCTTCGTGGTCAACCGTGATGTCAGTTGCCACTTGTGTGTGTATATCGGAGGGTCGAAGTTCATGGTGTCCTCTTCAGGTTGCTCGTGGCTGTCTGTGAATCGCAATTTGGTTTGGTCCAAATGCTTTCTGCAAGTTAATCCATTTGCAAGTTTGAACTCAAACACCCTTCTTTGGCTACGACAGTGCCAGCAAGCCATTTGGGACCATGTCCATAGTTGAGTACAAATACAGGGTCATTGACTTCAATATCGCGTAACAAATTTGTGCGATCATGCTACATGCTTTGTTGATGCCGCCTGCCATCGACATGATCATGGAGATCAGGGTGGACTAGAGAAAGCCTTGTTTTGAGTGCCCTTTTCATGAGCAGTTTGGCAGGGGGAACCCCGGTGAGCCAGTGGGGTCTTGTGCGGTAGCTGAGCAGGACTCGGGACAGGCGGGTCTGCAGGGAGCCTTCCGACATGCATTACAAGCTTTGCTTGATGGTTTGGACTGCCCGTTCTGCCTGGCTGTTAGATGCAGGCTTGAACGGGGCAGATGTGACGTGCTTGATCCCATTGCGGGTCATGAATTCCTTAAATTCAGCGCTGGTGAAGCACGGCCCATTGTTGCTGACAAGGACATCAGGCAGGCCGTAAGTGGGAAACATGGCTTGTAGGCTCTTGATGGTGGCAGTGGACGTGCTTACAGATATTATTACATACTCAATCCATTTTTAACAAGCATCCACAACAACCAAAAACATTTTGCCAAGAAATGGGCCAGCAAGGTCAATGTGGATCCAAGACCACAGTTTAGAGGGTCATGACCACAAACTTAGCGGTGCCTCCCTGGGTGCATTGCTTAGTTGAGAGCAAGTGTTGCATTGGCGCATGCAAGACTCCAAATCTGAGTCGATGCCAGGTCACCACACATGGGATCTGGCTATAGCTTTCATCATTACTATGCCTGGGTGGGTACTGTGTAGGTCACGTATGAACGTTTCCTTGACTTTCTTAGGCAAAACCACGCAATTACCCCATAAAAGACAGTCTGCCTGTATAGACATTTCGTCCTTGCGCCGCTGGAATGGCTTGATCTCTTCGTGCATCTCCGCTAGGATGCTGGACCAGCTCCCATGGAGGAAACAGTTTTTCACAAGGGACAGTAAAGGATGCTGGCTGGTCCAGGTCCTGATCTGGCGGGCCGTTACGGGTGACTTTTCGTTTTCAAGTGCATCCATCACTAAGAGTAAGTCTGCAGGCTGTGCCATTTCCACCCCGGTGGTGGGCAATGGTAGCCGACTGACAGCATCAGCGCAGTTCTCTGTGCCTGGCCTGTGGTGAATTACATAGTTATATGCAGACAGTGTGAGCGACCATCTTTGGATACGAGCAGAGGCATTGGTATTAATACCTTTGCTCTCTGAGAATAGCAATATGAGCGGCTTATGATCAGTTTCTAACTCGAACTTAAGCCCAAACAGATACTGGTGCATTTTTTTCACCCCGTAAACGCAAGACAGAGCTTCTTTTTCAATCATGCTGTAGGTCCTTTCGGCCTTGGACAAACTCCTGGACGCATAAGCGACCGGTTGCAATGTTCCCGATTCGTTTGCTTGTTGTAACACACACCCGACCCCGTACGAGGACACATCGCAAGCTAGCATTAAACGTTTACATGGATCATACAGAACAAGCAGTTTGTTGGAACATAACAGATTTCTCAAAAGCAGTTTCTTGTGATTTCCCCCATATCCAGTCATCTCCCTTGCGTCGCAACACATGTAGAGGTTCTAGCAAGGTGCTTAACCGGGTAGGAAATTACCAAAACAATTGAGGAGTCCCAGGAACGACCGCAGCTCCGTCATGTTCTGTGGTCTCGGCGCGTTCTTGATTGCCTCCGTCTTGGTGTCGGAGGGTCTGATGCCACCTGCCGCGATTCTTCTCCCGAAGAACTCGACCTCTGGCGCCAGGAAAACACACTTCGAGCATTTCAAGCTGAGTTCCACACGATCTAGCCGAATTAGAACTTCTTCCAGGTTCTGCAAGTGTTCGATGGTGTCCCGTGGATCAATATGTCGTCCTGGAAAACCACGGTGCACGGAACCGACTTTAGCAGACTCTCCATGTTCCTTTGAAAAACAGCCGTGGCCGATCGAATTCCAAATGGGCAGCTATTGTAGATGAACAGACCTTTGTGCGTGTTGATGCCTTTCGAAGATTTTGCCAGCTCCTGCGTCATGTAGGCCGAGGTCAGGTCCAACTTGGTGAACGTCTTCCCTCCTGCCAGCGTCGCAAATAGGTCGTCTGCCTTGGGTAGTGGGTACTGGTCCTGTAACGAAAAATGGTTAATCTTCACTTTATAGTCCCCACAAATTCTGACCGTGCCATCGCCCTTGAGAACTGGAACAATCGGACTGGCCCACTCGTTGAACTCAACCGGCGCAATGATGCCCTCTCATTGCAGCCTGTCCAGCTCGATCTTCACTTTCTCTCGCATCATGTATGGCACCACACGTGCCTTGTGGTGGATGGGTCGTGTACCGGGAACCAAGTGGATCTGCACCTTTGCCCCAGAGAAATTTCCGATGCCTGGCTCAAACAATGATGGGAACTTGCTCAAAACCTGGGCACATGAGGCGTCGTTGATGGACGAAAGCGCTCGGATGTCGCCTCAGTTCCAGCGGATTTTTCCCAGCCAGCTTCTGCCGAACAGTGTGGGGCCATCTCCTGGTACAATCCAGAGTGGTAGTTCGTGCACTGCTCCATCATAGGAGACTTTTACTGCTGCACTGCCAATTACAGGGATCAGCTCTTTAGTGTAAATTCTCAGCTTGGTATGAATAAGCCTCAGCTTGGGCCTTTGTGTCTTGTTGCACCACAGCCTCTCGAAGGCCTTTTTGCTCATGATAGACTGACTCGCACCCATGTCCAATCCCATGGAATTCCGTTCAGTTCAACTTTTAACATGATCGGGGTACATTTCGTGGTGAAGGTGTGTACCCTGTACACCTTTGCCTCCTCGGTTCGAGTCTCTCGTTCAGTTTGATCCACCATGTATTCGGTCTTCCTCTGCAACGTGGTGGTTTGCAGGGTTTGCAGCTTGTCTGCCTATTCACTGGAGGTGTCCCATTATTTCACAGCCTTTGCACGCATAGTGTTTGAAGTGGCATTGATGGGCTTGATGATCACCTCCGCAGCTTCAACAAAGTGTTAATTTCCTCGCATTCACACTTGATAGCGGACTCGGAGTCATCTGAGGTCGTGCAGCTGCAGGCGTGTACGTTCTGCCATATGCATTCCTGTCTGAAAACGATGTTGCTTTGTGTACAGTACTTGCCGATGCATCTTTATGCTGCAAAATATTTTTGGTGTTATCGCTGGTGGACACAAATGCCTGGGCTATCGTTATGGCTTTGCTCAGGTTCGGTGTTTCAACAGTCAATAGTTTGCGAAGGATAACCTCATGGCCAATGCCAAGCACAAAAAAGTCTCTTAGCATTTGCTCCAGGAATCCACCGAATTCGCAATGTCCTGCAGGCACCTTAGTCCGGCGACGTAGCTCGCCACTTCCTGACCTTCAGACCATTGACATGTGTAAAATCAGTACCTTGCCATCAGAACGCTCTCCTTCGGATTTAGCTCCTGGACTAGCATACACAGTTCTTCATACGATTTGGTTGGTTCACCGGAGCAAGAAGGTTCTTCATGAGGACAAAGGTTCTTGCCTCGCAGACAGAGGAGGATCGTCCTTCATTTGGCAGCGTTCGAATTCCCTTCCACTTCGTTGGCCATGAAGTATTGGTCGAGTCGCTCCATGAAGGCTTCCCAATTGTCACCTTCTGAGAAATTCTCCAGGATACCAACAGTTCTCTGCATTTTCGCATGATGGTTCGTTATCTATTATTCATCGCCAGTTGTTATGTCTCAAATAAAGCAACGTGACTGAGTACTGTAGACTTGAGTAAGTGTGACCTTAATTTCTTTATTCTGACTCCAGAGTGCTGGCACAGCATGGGAGGCCTGCTTATATGCAGTGCTCCCAAAGGATGCTGGGAACCCTTGAGACTCCAACAGATGTGCCCTCTGGTGGCGGTACAATGCTGGTTACAAGGTGTTGCATACATAACAATTTTCACATGGTATTCTCATTGATAGAAATGGGATCTCCATTTGTACGGACTCCCATTACTATCAATGAGAAAACCCTCCTAAAACAAGAAACACAGAATAATAAATTAAAAAAAAACCAGCTCACATATTTAAAATTAATTGAAAATAAATGTAATTAAATGTTTTAGTAAAAAAAATATTTGGGGGATTTTTGTGTGTTTTCATACGGTTAAAAATAAACTTACTTTAATTGACAGGGTTTTTAACATAAAAATGAATGATTAAATTTAATTTTTATACGTTTTAAAACTCATACGCTGACAAAAGTAACCTTTAGCATTATTGTTGCCAAATTAAATTAAGTTAATCTAGGAGTTAAGTCATGGCAAGAGAGCTCAGACACATGTTATGCTCCTCCTGTACTATATTGGAAGTCAGGGATGCTTCCAGTGTCCCTGACGACTACATATGCAGGAAGTGTATCCGGTTGCAGCTCCTGACAGACTGCATTGCAGCACTGGAGCTGCAGGTGGATTCATTCCAGAGCATCCACGATGCTGAGAATGACGTGAATAGTACATTTAGTGAGTTGGTCTTACCGCAGGTAAAGGTTACACAGCCAGATAGGGGATGGGTGACCAACAGGAAGAGCAATCGAAGGAAGGTAGTGCAGGGGTCTCCTGCGGTCATCCCCCTGCAAAACAGATACACCGCTTTGGGTACTGTTGAGGGGGATGATTCATCAGGGGAGGGCAGCAGCAGCCAAGTCCATGGTACCGTGGGTGGCTCTGTTGCACAGGAGGGCAGGAAAAAGAGTGGGAGAGCTATAGTTATTGGGGATTCTATTGTAAGGGGTATAGATAGACGCTTCTGCGGCCGCAAACGAGACTCCAAGATGGTATGTTGCCTCCCTGGAACAAGGGGCAGGGATGTCTCGAAGCGGGTGAAGGACATTTTGATGGGGGAGGGTAAACAGCCAGTTGTCGTGGTGCGTATAAGGTAAAAAATGGGATGTGGTCCTACAAGACGAATTTAGGGAGCTAGGAGCTAAATTAAAAAGTAGGACCTCAAAAGTAATAATCTCAGGGTTGCTACCAGTGCCACGTGCTAATCAGAGTAGGAATAGCAGGATAGTTCAGATGAATACGTGGCTTGAGGAGTGGTGCAGAAGGGAGGGATTCAAATTCCTGGGACATTGGAACCGGTTCTGGGGAAGTGGGACCAGTACAAACCGGACGGTCTGCACCTGGGCAGGACCAGAACCAATGTCCGAGCGGGAGTGTTTGCTAGTGCTGTTGGAGAGGGGTTAAACTAATATGGCAGGGGGATGGGAACCTATGCAGGAAGATAGAGGGAAGTAGAAGCAAAAGATAGAAAGAAGAAAAGTAAAAGTGGAGGGCAGAGAAACCCAAGGCAAAAAGCAAAAAGGGCCACATTACAGCAAAATCCTAAAGGGGCAAAGAGTGTTAAAAAGACAAGCCTGAAGGCTCTGTGCCTCAATGCGAGGAGTATTCGGAATAAGTTGGACGAATTAACTGCGCAGATAGCAGTTAACGGATATGATGTAATTGGCATCACGGAGACATGGCTCCAGGGTGACCAAGGCTGGGAACTCAACATTCAGGGGTATTCAACATTTAGGAAAGTTCGACAGAAAGGAAAAGGAGGTGGGGTGCGTTGCTGGTTAAGGAGGAAATTAATGCAATAGTAAAGAAGGACATTAGCTTGGATGATATGGAATCTGTATGGGTTGAGCTACAGAATACCAAAGGGCAGAAAACGCTAGTGGGAATTGTGTACAGACCATCAAACAGTATTAATGAGGATGGGGACAGCATCAAACAAGAAATTCGGGATGCGTGCAATAAAGGTACAGCAGTTATCATGGGTGACTTTAATCTACATATTGACTGGGCTAACCAAACTGGTAGCAATGCGGTGGAGGAGGATTTCCTGGAGTGTTTTAGGAATGGTTTTCTAGACCAATATGTCGAGGAACCAACTGGAGGGCTGGCCATCCTAGACTGGGTGATGTGTAATAAGAAAGGACTAATTAACAATCTTGCTGTGCGAGGCACCTTGTGGAAGAGCGACCATAATATAGTAGAATTCTTTATTAAGATGGAGAGTGACATCGTTAATTCAGAGACTAGGGTCCTGGACTTGGGGATAGGTAACTTCGATGGTATGAGACGTGACTTGGCTAGAATAGACTGGTGAGTGATACTTAAAGGGTTGATGGTGGATAGGCAATGGCAAACATTTATAGTCACATGGATGAGCTTCAACAATTGTACATCCCTGTCTGGAGTAAAAATAAAACGGGGAAGGTGGCTTAACCGTGGCTAACAAGGGAAATTAAGGATAGTGTTAAATCCAAGAGACATATAAATTGGCCAGAAAAAGCAGCAAACCTGAGGACTGGGAGAATTTTGTAATACAGCAGAGGAGGACAAAATGTTTAATTAGAAGGGGGGGGAAATAGAGTATGAGAGGAAGCTTGCTGGCAACATAAAAACTGACAGCAGAAGTTTCTATAGATATGAGAAGAGAAAAAGATTAGTGAAAACAAACATAGGTTCCTTGCAGTCAGATTCAGGTGAATTTATCATGGGGAACAAAGAAATGGTGGATCAATTAAACAAATACTTTGGCTCTGTTTTCACGAACGAAGACACAAATAACCTTCCGGAAAAACTAGGGGACCGAGGGTCGAGTGAGAAGGAGGAACTGAAGGATATCCTTATAGAGCGGGAAATTGTGTTAGGGAAATTGACGGGATTGAAGGTTCATAATAAATCCCCGGGGCCTGATAGTCTGCATCCCAGAGTACTTAAGGAAGTGGCCATGGAAATAATGGATGCATTGGTGATCGTTTTCCAACAGTCTGTCGACTGTGGATCAGTTCCTATGGACTGGAGGGTAGCTAATGTAACACCACTGTTTAAAAAAGGAGGGAGAGAAAACAGGTAATTATTGACCGGTTAGCCTGACATCAGTAGTGGGGAACATGTTGGAATCAATTATTAAAGATGAAATAGAAGCGCATTTGGAAAGCAGTGACAGGATTGGTCCAAGTCAGCATGGATTTATGAAAGGGAAATCATGCTTGACAAACGTTCTGGAATTTTTTGAGGATGTAACTAGTAGAGTGGACAAGGGAGAACCAGTGGATGTGGTGTATTTGGACTTTCAAAAGGCTTTTGACAAGGTCCCACACAAGAGATTAGTGTGCAAAATCAAAGCACATGTATTGGGGGTAATGTACTGACATGGATAGAGAACTGGTTGGCAGACAGGAAGCAGAGAGTTGGGATAAATGGGTCCTTTTCAGAATGGCAGGCAGTGACTAGTAGAGTACCGCAGGGCTCAGTGCTGGGACTCCAGCTCTTTACAATATACATTAATGATTTAGATGAAGGAATCGAGTGCAATAGCTCCAAGTTTGCAGACGACACTAAAGTGGTTGGCGGTGTGAGCTGTGAGGAGGACGCTGAAAGGCTGCAGGGTGACTTGGACAGGTTAGGTGAGTGGGCAAATGCATGGCAGATGCAGTATAATGTGGATAAATATGAGGTTATCCACTTTGGGGGCAAAAACACGAAGGCAGAATATTATCTGAATGGCGGCAGATTAGGAAAGGGGGAGGTGCAACGAGACCTGGGTGTCATGGTTCATCAGTCATTGAAAGTTGGCATGCAGGTACATCAGGCGGTGAAGAAGGCAAATGGTATGTTGGCCTTCATAGCTAGGGGTTTGAGTATAGGAGCAGGGAGGTCTTACTGCAGTTGTACAGGGCCTTGGTGAGGCCTCACCTGGAATATTGTGTTCAGTGTTGGTCTCCTAATCTGAGGAAGAACATTCTTGCTATTGAGAGAGTGCAGCGAAGGTTCACCAGAATGATTCCCGGGGTGGCGGGACTGACATATGAGGAGAGATTGGATCAACTGGGCCTTTATACACTGGAGTTTAGAAGGATGAGAGGGGATCTCATAGAAACTTACAGGATTCTGACGAGACTGGACAGGTTAGATGCGGGAAAAATGTTCCCGATGATGTGGAAGTCCAGAACCAGGGGACACAGTCCTAGGATAAGGGGTAGGCCATTTAGGACTCAGATGAGGAGAAATTTCTTCACTCAGAAAGTTGTTAACCTGTGGAATTCCCTACCACAGAGAGTTGTTGATGCCAGTTCATTGGATATATTCAAGAGGGAGTTAGATATGGCTTTTACGGCTAAAGGGATCAAGGGGTATGGAGAGAAAGCAGGAAAGGGGTACTGAGGGACTGATCAGCCATGATCTTATTGAATGGCGTTGCAGGCTCGAAGGGCCGAATGGCCTACTCCTGCACATATTTTTTACGTTTCTATATTTCTATGTGCCTGCTTTTACCAGGCGTAAAAGTTTGAAGGACATTCGCTGGGCAAAGAGCCAATCTCTCCTACGTGAATGTCCTTCTCCTAGGGATGTGGTGGATCTGTCAAGATCGGAAAAGCCGTTTTTGGCACATGCGCATTTCGCCCCAAGAACCGGATTTTGCGAGGCCTTGTGTGGTCCATGTGCACTTTGTATGGACCCGGCGAGGCCGAAATTTTTGGCCCATGGTTTCTTAATTTGAATTATTGACAACTGTGGGGCACACATGATGGGTTAGATTTTATCAGCCTCCACAGGTCCATGGTGGGTGACATTGGCAACGGGTCCCAGCCTTGCTGCTGGCTCCAGCCTGCTGTCCAAAATGATGTTCCCCTGATTGGGCTTGTTAAGCATGCCCAGCGCATTTATCAGCCAATTGAAGGAAGTGGGTCTGATGATGTCATTTGATGACACATCATCAGCCGGTTTCCTTAAAGGGAGCATGTGCAAATTAATTTTGACATTTGTGCTGTCAAGTGTTCTACAGCACTGTGGTGCTGCAAACACTGACAAGCACTGCACAAAGGTGCAGGGCTGCACCGAGGCTGTCCCATGACTCCCTCTATATGCTCAGCGTTGACAGACCCGACATTTGGGAAACGCTGTCAAAACAAACGTGTTCCCACCCGACCAGCCACCAATCCCTCCTGCTGACCCCATGAAAAATTCTGCTCGATGTCTCTGCATCTAGAACTAATACATTTATCACCAAACACGATGATCACAATCTAATTGATGCTGATGTAATTCATAGAATCATTGAATAGTTACAGCACAGAAGGAGGCCATTCAGCCCGTCAAGTCCGTGCTGGCTCTCTGCAAGAGCGTTTCAGCTCGTCCCACTCCCCAGCCCTATCCCCGTAGCCCTACAGTTTATTTTCCTTCAGGTAGTTATCCAATTCTCTATTGAAAGCCATGATTGAATCTGTCTCCACAACCCTCTCAGGCAGTACATTCCAGATCATAAGCACTCGCTGTGTAAAAAAGGTTTCCTTCATGCTGCCTTTGGTTCTTCTGCCAATCACCTTAAATCTGTGTCATCTGGTTTTTGACCCTTCCGCCAATGGGAACAGTTTCTCTCTATCTACTCTGTCTCGACCCCTTACGATTTGAAACATCTCTATCAAATCTCCTCTCAACCTTCTCTCCTTCAAGTAGAACAACCCCAGCTTCTCCAGTCTATCCATGTAACTGTAGTCCCTCAGCCCTGGAACCATTCTTGTAAATCTTTTCTGCACCTTCTCTAAGGCCTTCACATCCTTCCTAATGTGTGGTGTCCAGAATTGGACACAATACTCCAGTTGAGGTCAGACCAATGATTTATAAAGGCTCAACATAACTTCCTTGATTTTGTACTTTTATGCTTCTATTTATGAAGCCCTGAATCCCGTATGCTTTTTTAACCGCTATCTCAACCTCTCTGATTTGTGCACATTTCCTCCCAGGCCTCTCTGTTCATGCTCCCTCTTTAGAACTGTACCTCTTAGTTTATATTGCCTCTCCTCATTCTTCCTACCAAAATGTATCACTTCGCACTTTTCTGCGTTAAATTTCATCTGTCACGTGTCCGCCCATTCCTCCAACCTGTCTATGTCCCTTGAAGTCTATCACTTTCCTCCTCAATGTCCACTGTACTTTGTGTCATTTGCAAATTTTGAAATTGTGCTCTGTACACCCAATTCCAAGTCATTAATCTATATCAAGAAAAGCAGTGGTCCTTGTACCAACCCCTGGGGAACACCACTGTGTACCTTCCTCCAGTCCGATAAACAATCACCACTACTCTCCCTTTCTTGCCACTTAACCAATTTCATATCCATGATGCCACTATCCTTTTTATTCCATGGGCTTCAACTTTGCTGGCAAGCCTATTATGTGGCACTTTATCAAACGCCTTTTTGAAGTCCATGTACACCATATCAACTGCAATGCCCTCATCCCCGGGCCTGATAGTCTGCATCCCAGAGTACTTAAGGAAGTGGCCCTAGAAATAGTGGATGCATTGGTGATCATTTTCCAACAGTCCATTGAATCTGGATCAGTTCCTATGGACTGGAGGGTAGCTAATGTAACACCACTGTTTAAAAAAAGAGGGAGAGAAAACAGGTAATTATTGACCAGTTAGCCTGACATCAGTAGTGGGGAACATGTTGGAATCAATTATTAAAGATGAATCAGCAGTGCATTTGGAAAGCAGTGACAGGATGTGTCCAAGTCGTCATGGATTTATGAAAGGGAAATCATGCTTGACAAATCTTCTAGAATTTTTTGAGGATGTAACTAGTAGAGTGGACAAGGGAGAACCAGTGGATGTGGTGTATTTGGACTTTCAAAAGGCTTTTGACAAGGTCCCACACAAGAGATTAGTGTGCAAAATTAAAGCGCATGGTATTGGGGGTAATGTACTGACGTGGATAGAGAACTGGTTGGCAGACAGGAGGCAAAGAGTCGTGATGAATGGGTCCTTTTCAGAATGGCAGACAGTGATGAGTGGGGTGCCGCAGGGCTCAGTACTGGAACCCCAGCTATTTACAATATACATTATTGATTTAGATGAAGGAATTGAGTGTAATATCTCCAAGTTTGCAGATGACACTAAGCTGGGTGGCGGTGTGAGCTGTGAGGAGGACGCTAAGAGGCTGCAGGGTGACTTGGACATGTTAGGTGAGTAGGCAAACGCATGGCAGATGCAGTATAATGTGAATAAATGTGAGATTATCCACTTTGGTGGCAAAAATACGAAGGCAGATTATTATCTGAATGGCGACAGATTAGGAAAAGGGGAGGTGCAATGAGACCTGGGTGTCATGCTACATCAGTCATTGAAAGTTAGCATGCAGGTACAGCAGGCGGTGAAGAAGGCAAATGGTATGTTGGCCTTCATAACTAGGGGATTTGAGTATAGGAGCAGGGAGGTCTTACTGCAGTTGTACAGGGCCTTGGTAAGGCCTCATCTGGAATATTGTGTTCAATTTTGGTCTCCTAATCTGAGGAAGGACATTCTTGCTATTGAGGGAGTGCAGCGAAGGTTCACCAGACTGATTCCCGGGATGGCAGGACTGACATATGAGGAGAGACTGGATCGACTGGGCCTGCATTCACTGGAGTTTAGAAGGATGAGAGGGGATCTCATGGAAACATATAAAATTCTGACGGGATTGGACAGGTTAGATGCAGGAAGAATGTTCCCGATGTTGGGGAAGTCCAGAACCAGGGGACATAGTCTAAGGATAAGGGGTAAGCCATTTAGGACTGAGATGAGGAGAAACTTCTTCACTCAGAGTTGTTAACCTGTGGAATTCTCTACCGCAGAGAGTTGTTGATGCCAGTTCATTGGATATATTCAAGAGAGTGTTAGATATAGCCCTCATGTCTAAAGGGATCAAGGGGTATGGAGAGAAAGCAGGAAAGGGTGAGGTGAACGATCAGCCATGATCGTATTGAATGGTGGTGCAGGCTCAAAGGGCCGAATGGCCTACTCCTGTACCTATTTTCTATGTTTCTATCAAAAAACTCATTCAAGTTAGTTAAACACGATTTGTCTTTAACAAATTCATGATGTGAAACGGCAAAAAATGAATGCTGTGCATAATGCCATTTTTTAATAATAAAATACACAAGTTGTGGTCATATGCAATTCAATACTGGCTTTGATTTTTTTTGATGTTCCTGTTGTGTTTTGCTGTGTTATTTCCTTAAAATTTCTTAATCTGTACTAAAGGATTTTTCAATCAATGAATGACTCTGAATTAAGGTCAGTGGACTGTATACACAATTTTCCTTCACCTCTTTGGATGGAAAAGCCTAAATACATGAAAACCTAAAGCAGGAAATTCAAATGTTGAAGGCATAAGATTGGTGGTGCATTCCTAGGGCAGTCTGGAGTCATGCTACCCTAGAAAAATCTGATTTTTTTGCAGTAAAGTAATATATTCTGATTCATTTTAAGCACTTTTACACTTCATGATTAATTAACTCATAACCTTAAAAAAGGAAAAGCAAAACAACTGGGTTCTCAACTGACAACCATTTCTTTAAAATTACCTCAAAAGTCACTCTCACATTCAAACCTACCATCCCAGCTGAGACACTCCAACTACTCTGGATCCAGTTCACAGAGACACTGTACTCCATCCGTTTCCCCACCATTTCATAGCGATTCTCTGTCATTCTCCAAGCATCACAGTTCCTACTGGCATTCTTCTCCCCTTCCCCTCAATTTAACTGGCTCGTTCCTCCTCTCAATTAAATCTGGCATTCTTCTACAACCAAGTTCAACCTAATGGTCTTCTTCCAACTACCCAATTCTTCTTCCATTCTGCCATTTAAATGGCACTATTCTTCCCCTCGGTTCAAACTCACACTCTTTCCCCCCCGTAACCTCCTCAGTTCAAGCACACCCAATTAACGCTGGCACTCTCCCTGCCCCAATCTCAAGCATTACTCTCAGCTGTTTTCATTTTTCCCTTCTCTTTCCTCTTAATTTCCTACTTTCTTCTGCATGCCATTGCCATCCATTTACCATCCCCTTTATTGTTATACAATCTCCCCCTTCCATCACCCATCATTGTCATCCATTTCCCCTTCCTTTTTCTCATCATTGCGATCTACTTCCCCTTTATTTCTCCTCTTAATTGTTATCTCTCTCTCCCCATTAGTGAGCGAGCTGGTCGAGGCCTGTAGGACATAGCTGCCAGACTGGACCTATAGCAGGTGGTGAGAGAAACATCATGAGGGAAAAACCTACTTGAACTCGTCTTCACCAATCTACCTGTCGCAGATGCATCTAGCCATTTCAGCATTAGTAGCAGCAACCACTGCACAGTCATTGTGGAAATGAAGTCCTGTCTTCACACTAAGGACACCATCCATCATTTTGTTTGGCACTACCACCGTGCTAAATGGGATAGATTCAGAACAGATCTAGCAGCTCAAAAACTGGGCATCCATGAGATGCTGTGGGCCATCAGCAGCAGCAGAATTGTATTCCACCACAATCTGTAACCTCATGGCCCGGCATATCCCTCACTCTACCATTACCATTAAGCGAGGGGACCAATGAAGAGTGTAGAAGAGCATGCCAGGAGCAGCACCAGGCATACCTAAAAATGAGGTACCAACCTGGGGAAGCTGCAACACACGACTACATGCATGCTAAAAAGCAGAAGCAGCATGCTGTAGACAAGGCTAAGCGATCCCACAATCAACGGATCAGATTAAAGCTCTGTAGCCCTGCCACATCCAATCGTGAATGGTGGTGGACCATTAAATAACTAACAGGAGGAGGAAGCTCCAGGAATAACCCCATTCTCAATGATGGCGGAGCCTAGCATGCAAGTGCAAAATACAAGGCCGAAGCATTTACAACCATCTTCAGCCAGAAGTGCTGAGTGGATGATCCATATCGGCCTCTTCCTGAGGTTCCCACCATCACAGAAGCCAGTCTTCAGCCAACTCGATTCACTCCACATGCTATCAAGAAACGGCTGAGTACACTGGATAGAGCAAAGGCTATAGGCCCCGACAAATCCCGGCTGTTGTGCTGAAGACTTGTGCTCTAGAACTAGCCGTGCCTCTAATCAAGGTGTTCCAGTAACACTACAACACTGGCATCTATCCGACAATGTGGAAAACTGCCCAGGTATGTCCTGTTCACAAAAAGCAGAACAAATCCAATCGAGCCAATTACCGCCCTATCAGTCTACTCTCAATCATGAGCAAACTGATGGAAGGTATCGTCAACAATGCTAGCAAGCGGCACTTACTCACCAATAATCAGCTCACCGATGCCCAGCTTGGGTTCCACCAGGATGACTCAGCTCCAGACCTGATTACAGCTTTGGTTCAAACATGGACAAAAGAGCTGAATTCCACAGGAGAAGTGAGAGTGACTGCCCCTGACATCAAGGCAGCATTTGATTGCGTGTGGCACCAAGGAGCCATAGTAAAACGGAAGTCAATGGGAATCAGGGGGAAAACTCTCCACTGGCTGGAGTCATACCTAGCACAAAGGAAGATGGTTGTGGTGGTTGGAGGTCAATCATCACAGCTGCAGGACATCACTGCAGGAGTTCCTCAGGGCAGTGTACTGGGCACAACCATCTTCAGCTGCTTCATCAATGACCTTCCCTCCATCATAAGGTCAGAAGTGGGGATGCTCACTGATGATTGCAGAGTGTTCAGTGCCATTCGCAACTCCTCAGATAATGGAGCAGTCCATGCCCACATGCAGCAAGACAGGGACAACATTCAGGCTTGGGTTGATAAGTGGCAAATAACATTCGCGCCACACAAGTGCCAGGCAATGACTATCTCCCCAGCAAGAGTCTAACAACCGTCCTTTGACATTCAACGGCATTACCCTCACTGCATCACCTACCATCATCATCCTGGGGGTCATCATTGACAAGAAATTTAACTGGACCAACCACATAAATACTGTGGCAACAAGAGGCTGGGTATTCTGTAGCGAGTGTTTCACCTCCTGACTCCCCAAAGCCTTTCCACCATCTACAAGGCACAAGGCAGGAGTGTGATGGAATACTCTCCACTTGCCTGGATGAGTGCAGCTCCAACAACATTCAAGAAGCTTGACACCATCCAGAACAAAGAAGCCTGCTTGACTGGCACCCCATCCACCACCTTAAACATTCACTCCCGCCATCACTGGCGTACCATGGCTGCAGTATGTATCATCAGCAGCAACTCACCAATGCTTCTTCGGCAGCACCTTGCAAACTCACGACCTCCATCACCTAAAAGGACAAGGGCAGTAGGTGCATGGGAACACCACCAACTCCACGTTCCCCTCCAAGTCACACACCATCCTGACTTGGAAGTATATCGCCGTTCCTTCATCATCGCTAGGTCAAAATCCTGGAACTCACTCCTTAACAGCACTATGGGAGTATCTTCACCACAAGGACTGCAGCGGTTCAAGAAGGCAGCTCACCACCATCTTCACAAGGGCAATTAGGGATCGGCAATAAATGCTGGCCTTGCCAACAACACCCACATCCCAGGAAAAATTAAAATAAAAAATTAAATGGCGTAGCGGGCTCAAGGTGCCGTATGGCCTATTCCTGCTCATATATCTTATGTTCTTATTGGCTTCTCTTCCCACCCATGTATCTCTGGATTGGCCCAAGAATCTATCTTTATACCCCTCCTCTACCCCTTTACGAAATAATCAAAAGACTGGAGTTCAGGTTCCACATGGATGCTGACGACACCCAGCTCTACCTCTCCCTCTCCCCCTCCACAGCCTCTGTGTTGGCATACTGCTTGTTCAACATTCAGATTTAGTTAAGCTGCAATTTCCTTCAGTTAAACATCGGGAAGACCAAAGTCATTGGCTTCAGGCCCTGCCACAAACTCTGTACCCTTGCAACAATTCTATCCCCATCCACTGTCTCAGGTTCAATCAGACTGTTTGCAACTGTGGCATCCTAATTGATCTCGTAACATCGCCCACCTCTGCCTCTGCCACAGCCCCTTTCCTGCTGAAACCCGAGTGTTGAAATCTATAGCTTTATTGCCTCCAGACTTGACTACTCCAATTATCTTCTGGCCACTTCCCACCCTCCATAAACTTCAGCTCATCCAAACTCTCTGTATCTTATTCCACACCAAGTCCTGCTCACCCAACAGATCAGTGCTTGCTGATCTACATTGGGACCTGTTCCCACAATGAATCATAGAATCATGCTTTGAATTTAAAATCATTCTCGTGTTTAAATCCCTTTATGTCTTGACCCTTCCAATCTCTGTAACCTCCTTCAGACCTACAACTCTCCAAGAACTCGGTGTTCCTCTGATTCTGTCCTGTTCTGCATCTCCCATTCCCTTCACCGCATCATTGGCAAGTGCCTTTAGCCAAGCTCTGGAATTCCCACCAGGACTCTCTGCCTCTCTACATTGCAACAGTGACTACACTTCAAAAGTACTTCAATGACTGTAAAGTGTTTTTGAGATATCTGGTGGTCATGAAAGGCACTATGTAAATGCAAGTCTTTACCCAGTTCACTGACCAAGCTTTTAGTCACCTTTCCTAATAATTCATTTGGCTCAACATCCATTTTTGTCTGATTATGCTTTTGTGAAGCGCCTTGTGATATAAATGCATGTTGCTGTTGTTATTCCTACGTGGAATAACTGTTACTTAAATACAGACTATTAATGTGTTACTACAATTGTTACCTCCAATTGTGTTGCAAAACCTGTACTGTTTTTTGCTGCTTTTTGGTAAGAGTTTTCACATCACACATTTGTTATTTCTTAAGAAATAAAAGACTTCAATATTAAAACAAATGCATCAAGCGTTCATTAGCAGCAGGGATAGTGGATGCATTGGTTGTAATTTACCAAAATTCCATGGATTCTGGGGAGGTCCCAGCAAATTGGAAAACTGCAAATGAAACACCCCTATTTAAAAAATGAGGCAGACAAAAAGCAGGGAACGATAGACCAGTTATAGCCTGACATCTGTGGTTGGGAAAATGTTGGCGTCCATTATTAAAGAAGCAGTAGCAGGACATTTGGAAAAGCATAATTCAGTCAGGCAGAGTCAGCATGGATTTAAGAAGGGGACGTCATGTTTGACAAATTTGCTGGAATTCTTTGAGGATGTAACAAACAGGGTGGATAAAGGGGAACCAGTGGATGTGGTGTATCTGGTGTATTTGGACTTCCAGAAGGCATTTGACAAGGTGCCACATAAAAGGTTACTGCACAAGATAAAAGTTCACAGGGTTAGGGGTAATATATTAGTATGGATAGAGGATTGGCTAACTAACAGAAAACAGAGAGTCGGGATAAATGGTTCATTCTCGGGTTGGCAATCAGTAACTAGTGGGGTGCCGCAGGGACCAGTGCTGGAACCCCAACTATTTACAATATATATTAACAACTTGGATGAAGGGACCGAGTGTAACATGGTCAAGTGTGCTGGTGATACAAAGATGGGAGGAAAAGCAATGTGTGAGGACAAAAAACCTGCAAAAGGACATAGACAGGCTTAGTGAGTGGGCAAAAATTTGGCAGATGGAGTATAATGTTGGAAAGTGTGAGGTTATGCACTTTGGCAGCAAAACAAATCGAAGAGCAAGTCATTATTTAAATGGAGAAAAATTGCAAAGTGCTGTAGTACAGCGGGACCTGTGGATCCTGGTGCATGAAACACAAAAGGTTAGTATGCAGGTACAGCAAGTGATCAGGAAGGCCAATGGAATTTTGGTCTTTATTGCAAAGGGGATGGAGTATAAAATTAGGGAAGTCTTGCTACAGTTATATAGGGTATTGGTGAGGCCACACCTAGAATACTGCGTACAGTTTTGGTTTCCATATTTAAGAAAGGATATACTTGCTTTGGAGGCAGTTCAGAGAAGGTTCATTGGTTGATTCTGGAGATGAGGGGGTTGATTTATGAGGAAAGGTTGAGTAGGTTGGGCCTCTACTCATTGGAATTCAAAAGAATGAGAGGTGATCTGATCGAAATGTATAAGATTATGAGGGGGCTTGACAAGATGGATGCAGAGAGGATGTTTCCACTGACAGGGGAGACTAGAACTAGGGGGCATAATCTTAGAATAAGGGGCCGCCCATTTAAAACTGAGATGAGAAGGAATTTCTTCTTTCAGAGGGTTGCAAATCTGTGGAATTCGCTGCCTCAGAGAGCTGTGGAAGCTGGCTCATTGAATAAATTTAAGACAGAGATAGACGGTTTCTTAACCGATAAGGGAATAAGGGGTTATAGAAACTTTGGGCTCAAGTTTGGGCCTGAGTTGCTCCTATATTTTTGGAGCAACTAGTTTAGAATGGAGCGTCTTAGAAATTGCAATTCTCGGCATTAAGTTTGCTCCAGTTCTAGTGAGTTAGAATAGTTTCATTTAGAACAGATTTTTATATCAAAAGGGGGCGTGTCCAGCCACTTACGCCTGTTTTGCAAGTTTAGCCAGCGAATACTTACTCCAAACTAACTTAGAATGGAGTAAGTGTAGATTTTTGTATGCTCAGAAAAATCTTGCCGACACTTATAAATCAGGCGTAGGGAACGAGAGATGGGGGGGGGGGGGTTGGTGGGAGAAAGGGGGTTTACAAACATTAAACACTTCACTTTTACAAATAAAGAGCCATCATCAATAATAAATGATAAATAAAATCAATAAATCAATCAAAAAATTTTTTTTAAATAAATTTAAAAATCAATCATAAAAAAATTAAGTTTCTACTCACCTACTGCAACACCGGGAGCCCTCCAACAGCGTGCTGGGAAGGGGTCCCCCCAGTGTCTCTCTCTCTGTCAGTGTCTCTGTTTTTCTGACAGCGAGGGGTGGGGGAAGAGAGAGGGGGAGGGGGAGGGGGAGGGGGAGGGGGAGAGGAGAGAGGGAAGTGGAGGGAGGGAGAGGGGAGAGGGAGGGAGGGAGAGAGAGGAGGGAGGGAGGAATAGGAGGGGGAGGGAGGGAGAGGAGAAGAGAGGGTGGGGAGAGAGAGGAGTGGGGGAGAGAGGAGTGGGGTGGGGGAGAGAAGGAGGGAGGGGGGAGAGGAGGGGGGAGGGGGGAGAGGGGGGGGGGGAGGAAGAGGCTGAACGGGCCGGGCCGCCGTCGCCGGCAACACTTCGGGCGGGGCCCGCCCCCAGCAAGATGCCAGGCAGGAGGGTACCACCTCCGACGGGGAGTGGGGGAGTGTAAGAAGGTGGGAGGGTGGTGTAAGAAGAGGGGGGAGGGGGGAAGAGGGGGTAGGGGAGGGGGGAAGAGGGGGAAAAGCTGAACGGGAGGGATGGAGGGGAAGAACTGAACAGGAGGGAGCTGAACGGGAGGGAGGTTCGAGTCCCGATCTGTGCCCGGGGAGGCCATTCAGCCAGGGCTAGGGTCGGGTCCCTCCCACACAGCCTCGGGGGCAAGGAGCTACTGTACATGCGCGCACACTCCAGAGCGCATGTGCAGAGGTCTCGACACTGTTTTCAGCACCGGGACCTGGCTCCGCCCCGACCCCTTGTGCTGCGCCACACCGAGCATGAAGATGTCCTGAGGAGATCAGAGAATCACAAGGATGTTTTCGGCGCCCTTTTTATTCCAGAACGTTGTTGAGTCCAGTTCGTTGGATATATTCAAAAGTGAGTTAGATGTGGCCCTTACGGCTAAAGGGATCAGGGGGTATGGAGAGAAGGCAGGAGTGGGGTACCGAAGTTGCATGATCAGCTCATGGAGATGCGCCATTTTTCCAGAGGGCGGAAACTTGGGCCCATAGAAACATAGAAAATAGGTGCAGGAGTAGGCCATTTGGCTCTTCGAGCCTGCACCACCATTCAATATAATCACGGATGATCATGTAACTTTGGTACCCCACTCCTGCCTTCTCTCCATACCCCCTGATCCCTTTAGCCGTAAGGGCCACATCTAACTCCCTTTTGAATATATCCAACGAACTGGCCTCAACAACTTTCTGTGGTAGAGAATTCCATAGGTTCACAATTCTCTGGATGAAAAAGTTTCTCCTGATCGTCGACCTAGATGGCCCTTATCCTTAGACTGTGACCCTTGGTTCTGGACTTCCCAACATTGGGAACATTCTTCCTGCATCTAACCTGTCCACTCCCATCAGAATTTTATATGCTTCTATGAGATCCCCTGTCATTCTTCTAAATTCCACTGAATATAAGCCTAGTCGATCCAGTCTTTCTTCATATGTCAATCCTACCAACCCGTGAATCAGTCTGGTGAACCTTCGCTGCACTCCCTCAATAGTAAAAATGTCCTTCCTCAAATTAGGAAACCAAAACTGCACACAATACTCAAGGTGTGGTCTCGCCAAGGCCCTGTACAACTGCAGTAAGACCTCCCTGTTCCTATACTCAAATCCTCTCGTTATGAAGGCCAACATGCCATTTGCTTTCTTTACTGCCTGCTGTACCTGTTTGCCTACTTTCAATGACTGATGTACCATGACACCCAGGTCTCTTGCACCTCCCCTTTTACTAATCTGTCACCATTCAGATAATAATCTGCCTTCCTGTTTTTGCCACCAAAGTGGATAACCTCACATTTCTCCACATTATACTGCATTTGCCCACTCATCTAATGTGTCCAAGTCACCCTTCAGCCTCTAAGCATCCTCCTCACAGCTGACACTGCCACCCAGCATAGTGTAATCTGCAAACTATGGGGAGCCAGCAGGGAAGTGGACATGAGTCCATGATCAGATCAGCCATGATCGTATTAAATGATGGAGCAGGCTCGAGGGGCCGTATGGCCTACTCCTGTTCCTATTTCTTATATTCTTATTAATGATTTTGTTTTTCTTACCTGGTCAAACTGTGGGTCTTCTCCCCTTTGCAAGGATTTTGTCAATGGCTTTTCCTGTAACAAAAAACATTACAAGGTTCACCACAAATGCAGTAAGTAAATAATTATCAGGATAACACTGAAAGATAACATTCTTCCTGTGTACCTCTGCTCATTTGCACCAAAGTACAACATTCAAAACGGTTTTGGAATTTTCTGAAAATTTGTCAGCAAGGTGATGAGGACTATGCTGATGTTAAAAAGATCAGACTGATGCTGTTGAAATATGTTGCTATGTTGCAGTGTGCAGCAAAATTAATTGCTACTGTTATATTATAATTGATGGTGTTGTACCACCACTTGGTCAGGCTGCAAATGTGGTGCTCTGTGCCCACCTACAAACACCTACACAGGTAGGCATAGGTGATCAGGCATTGGTTTGCAGGTGATTAGTAAATGCAAAGGCTACTATTCACAAAGGAAGCCAGGCAGCAGACCTGATGACATCACTGGCTGTATTACTTCATTGGCTGTAAAGCACTTTGGGACATTCAGTGGACGTGCATGACAGGCACAAAAAATGCAAGTCTTCTTTCTTTCTTTGCAAAGACGTGTCAATGTATAACTAATTGTAATATTGTATTGTTCTTCAGAAGCACACCATGGACCGGATACTACTTTATTTAACCACCTTATTTCAGGCAGTTTTGAGGCAATACAACATTGGAGTAGGGAGGCTTACTGCCAAATCCCTGCCCCTAAATCTGCCCTACAAAATTTCATGCCTCCCCACTTGCAGGATTGTTGGCCAGCTGCCCTTAGACCTTCCTGCTACATTTAAATGATGGATCTGGGAACGGACCTTGGGCAACCAAACAATTTTCCTGCCTTCCTGCTGCAGTACCACTGACTCACAGCAAGGCGAGTACTGGGATGGTGGTACACAGAGTTTTACAGCACAGAAGAGATCATTTGGCATTCAGTGTCTGTGCTGGCTCTCTTCGAGAGCAATCCAAAATTAATGCCACTATGCTGCTCAATCCCCATAGCCCTGTATCTTCCTCTGCTTCAAATGTTTGTCCACTTTTCCCTTAAATGATAAATGATTCCATGCTTCAACAACCCTCTAAGGACATTTCTCCCAATGACTCTCCTCACTCGCTTGGAGACAATTTTAATTACTGACTCCCCAACCAGAGGAAATAGTCTTTCTCAGTTTATTCGGAATAAGCTCGAGAGGCTGAGTCGTCTACTCCTGTTCCTATGTTCCACAGGGAGTACAGGTCGTATCCCCCACTTTGACCTGTACTGCCTATGTATGTGGGTGGGTTGAAGAAATAATAGTAGCAGCAATGATTGACACAAAAATTGCATAATGAGCCCTGACAATGTCAGCTGATTATTATTTAAGTATTTTAATTAAGCCCCTACTCTGCTTTTCCTACAATGGCTTCCCCAGTAGCTTCAGAAGAGATGGTGGAAGAATGCTTTTGCTCATGTGGAGACTTTTGATATTCTTGTGGCCGGCAAGTCCTCAATGCTTGAGCCTCTGAGAGCCCAGTTGCAAACTGTAGAAATTCAGCTGCTGCCGGGGCAGTCTGGCCCAGTTGGCCTTCTCTGTTAAGCAAAAATTACCCAACCCCGACTAAGAGATGCATTTGCGCTTTAAATAGATCTCCGGCTGACCCACTGGATCTTGCGCTACCAATGTTGCGGGTTTACTGTTCTGTCAGGCAATTGGGTGGGAAATCCCCTTGTGAGATTATAATGAAGCTGATGAAAGTTTAAAATATAGCCCTGGTCCTGTTTTCTGTTGCAGCGAGTGAGTTTCTAACTTGTCCCGCCATCGGGGTAGAAATTTATCTCCACCCAAAATGGGGCACATCTTCTGTTTTTTGTAGTTTTTCTCCGCCGCATGGGTTGGATGCGGCGGTTGGGTCAGTACTTGGACGGGTTTGTTTTGTTGCTTGGGGCGGATGTAGTTGTGGCTGAGGGACAGAGGTGCCCTTGCAGCGGCTTGGTCGCCTCGATCACTCATCAGCGCCGTGCTTCAGTTAAAGGGAAGAGCTGCTGTGAGCTCTGCATATTTTTAAGCTCGGTCCACTGAGTCACCAGGAAAGGCTTCAGCTGAGCCAGCGGCCTGGCACCCAAGAGGGGGTACCAAGCTGCCTGTTGCCGACACAAAGAGCTGCCAGAGGTACCGTCTGGTGGCAGCGCCGCTCCTGCGTGGCAATTCCACAAAAGGGATATTTACCACGGGGCAATTTCTGGAAGTAGTCGCTGCTGGTCGGTAAGGGGTCAGTGCATACACGTCGTGCCGAGAAAATGAGCAGAGCCTTCCCGATGAAGAGCAATTTGCAAAATGGCAGCCCCTCCGCGGAAAGTCGGTGGCCATTCCGCGGCGTCCCGTGGCTGCTGCTTTCAGGTGGCCAGAGGCCTTATCGAGGGGGGCAATTTCGGCCCCTACATCTCTAAGCTTATGGGGCTGGATTTTTAGTTTTCGCGATTTCGGGGCATTAATCCTTCTTCGAGCTTGACACCGCCTGGCAATAGCATGGAGCATGATATGCTGCCAAACTAGTAATGCCCCCATTAAATTTTCTCACTTGCCTTGTCAAGGGCATTGTAATGGCAGATAAAAGTGAAGTTTGCAAGTCGGAGCTTCACGGACCATGATGTGCGCAACCGTTACATTCAATGTAACCTGCGATAGATATAGGATCCTCACCCTCCATTTAAAAATGCTGCCACTACCACCTGCTGCAATCTGGGAACGCCTGTTTTTTCAAGCGTTTCCTGGGGCGGACGTTAAATGAGGTGTTAGGGCCAAATTTTGCATCCGGGGCACTAGCAGAGCATTGCACAACGATTGACGTCATTATCTCAGTGAAACTGGAGGGCGGGGCGGTAAGTTTTTGCGCCACCACAAACCATGAGATGAATTTACCAACCGAGCGCTAAAACCTGGACACCGCTGTAAAGCCCAAAAACAGTATTTACCGCCCCACCGGGACGCAAACAGGCACAAAGGAGCCGAAAGTCCAGTCCATGGTATTTGTATTGCGAGACTAAGTAAAAGTAATGGGGTAATTTTGACTTTATGCGATAGTGTAAAATGGGTGATAGTGAACTGGCAGCACTTTTACATCTCTCCCAATTTTTAATTCCATTAAAGTCAATGGAAATAAAAATCGAGAGATGTGCAAAATGGGCTGTCGATTTCCTATCACCCGTTTTACTGTCGCGCAAAGTCAAAATTACCCCCAATAACTCTACACTGGCCCTTAAAAAAATCATGCTTGAGCAGCGTGAAAATATAGATGCGAGTATGAACAGCACTATTTTGCACATGCATCGACTTATGACTGTAGTAAACAAAGTTTTGTATATCCAGTGGTCCTGTGGTTATGTTTTTTCCCTTGCAGTTTAAGTTAGGCCCTGATACTTCCAAGCCTAGTAGTTTAGGCTGTTTCCTACATTTTTCTCGGTCTAAGTGGTTTTGTTCTGCATCACTGGCAATCTAATGGCAGGCATCCATGTTTTCGAGCAGAGTTGCGTGTGGATGGAGTAGTACCTGGGGACAGATTGATGAGTATCTATTCATAGCCCAGTGGATGAAAATGTGTTCTTTCATGGTCTACTAAGACTTATGCACAATAGCTAAAATATAGGGGTTCTGAAACCAACCAAAAAAAACAGTTTTCCTAACATCTCTTGTACTTGCCATTCTCCAAGTGTTTTGTTGTTTACACAAATTGCCGCATGTTAATCTAATGGGTATTAATGTTTGCAAATACTTGTACTTTGGAAATATCTACTACTGTGTTAATTAGTACTTTATTTTCAATAACGGATATTAAAGGTATTTTGTTTGATAAGATTTAAAACAAACTCAGTAGTAATAAATATGCAGAATTGAAGAGTAACCATAAATTCACATTTTTGAGCATAATGAAACAAGTAGATTAGTGTTCTGATGTACACAAAACATGATCCTTTTACAGTACACACAAATATCAACGATCACATCCTTTTGACGTAACATCCAAATGTTTCCAAAACAATTTATAATAACACAGCTGTCTTCTTATTGTAACTGCAAATTTTAATTTGCAAAACATTAACTTGTGCAAAAGACTTGAATTAAAAATCACTACAAGGAAAAATTTCCCCTATAAAAGTGAATCGAGGCTATCTTCCATCTAAATATCTTGGAACAATTTGATCAAGTTAGTATGTCATTTTATGCAATTGTAATTGCCACTTTTAATCAAATATATTGGCTGATCCTCAAATCAATCAACCTTGAGTGCTTGTCTTTTGACAGTCCATGGGCACAGACGATACTGGTTATTCCTTATAAATGTTCTTGTCAAAAGTTGGGCAAGTTGCCAATTTGTTTACATGTTAAGTCATTAAAGTATCAGCAATGGTGACCATGAAACTATTGGATTGTCATAAAATCTCATCTGGTTGACTAATGTCCTTTAGGGAAGGAAATCTACCGTCCATACCTGGTCTGGCCTATATGTGACTGCAGACCCACAGCAATGTGGTTGACTCGTAACTGCTCTCTGAAATGGCCTAGCAAGCCACTCAGTTGCAACAAAACTACTACGAGAAACAAGAATAAAACCAGACGGACCACCCGGCATCGACCTTGGCACTGGCTACAGACACGACAACGGCACACCCAGCCCAGTCAACCCTGCAAAGTCCTCCTCACCAACACTGGGGAGTTGTGCCAAACTTGGGAGAGCTGTCCCACAAACTAGTCAAGCAACAGCCTGACATACTCATACTCACAGAATCAAACCTTTCAGCCAATGTCCCAAACTTCCATCACCATCCCTGGGTATGTCCTACTGGCAGGACAGACCCACCAGGGATGGCAGCACAATGGTATACAGTCGGGAGGGAGTAGCCCTGGGAGTCCTTAACATTGACTATGCACCCGGTTAAGTCTCATGGTTTCAGGTCAAGCATGGGTAAGGAAACTTCCTGCTGATTACCAGTTATCGCCCTCTCTCAGCTGGTGAATCAGTACTCTTCCATGTTGAACACCACTTGGAAGAAGCACTGAGAGTAGGAAGGGCACAGAATGTACTCTGGGTGGGGGACTTCAATGCCCAACACCAAGAGTGGCTCTGTAGCACCACTACTGACCAAGCTGACCGAGTCCTGAAGGACATATTTGCCAGACTGGGCCTGCGGCAGATGGTGAGATTACCAACACAAGGGAAACACCTACTTGACCTCGTCCTTACCAATCTACCAGTTGCAGATGCATCTCTGCGTGATAGCAATGGTAGCAGTGACCACCGCATAGTCATTGTGGAAACAAAGTCCCGTCTTCACACTGAGGACACCCTCCATCGTGTTGTGTGGCATGACCAGCATACTAAATGGTATAGATTCAGAACAGATTGAGCAGCTCAAAACTGGGCATCCATGAGGCACTGGGTGCCATCAGCAGCAGCAGAATTGTATTCCACCACAATCTGTAACCTCATGGTCCGGCATATCCCTCACTCTACCATTACCATCAAGCCAGGGGACCGAACCTGGTTCAATAAAGAGTGTAGAAGAGCATTCCAGGAGCAGCATCAGGCATAACTAAAAATGAGGTGCCAACCTGGAGAAGTTGCAACACAGGACTACATGCATGCTAAAAAGCGGAAGCAGCATGCCACAGACAGGACTAAGTGATCCCTCAATCAACGGATCAGATCAAAGCTCTGCAGTCTTGCAGTCGTGAATGGTGGAGCATTAAATAATTAATGGGAGGAGGAGGCTCCATGAATAACCCCATCTTCAATTGTGGCAGCGCCTAGCACGTGAGTACCAACGACAAGGTTGAAACATTTGTAACCATCTTCAGCCACAAGTGACGAATGGATGATACATATCGTCTTCCTCCTAAGGTTCCCACCATCACAGAAGCCAGCCTTCAGCCAATTCAATTCACACCATGTGATATCAAGAAACAACTGAGCGCACTGGATACAGCAAAGGCTATGGGCCCCAACAACATCTGTCGTGCTGAAGACTTGTAATCCAGAACTAGCTGAGCTTCTAACCAAGCTGTTCCAGTATAGCTACAACACTGGCATCTATCCGGCAATGTGGAAAACTGCCCAGGTATGTCCTGTCTACAAAAACAGGACAAATTCAATTCGGCCAATTACCACCCCATCAGTCTACTCTCAATCATCAGCGAAGTGATGGAAGGTGTCGTCGACAGTGTTTTCAAGCGGCACTTACTCACCGATGCCGAGTTTGAGTTCCACCAGAACCACTTGGCTTCCAGGCCTCATTACAGCCTTGGTTCAAACATGAACAAAAGAACTGAATTCCAGAGGTGAGGGGAGAGTGACTGTCCTTGACATCAAGGAAGCATTTGATGAAGTGTGGCATCAAGAAGCCTCAGTAAAACTGAAGTCAATAGGAATCAGGGGGGAAATTCTCCACTGTCTGGCACAAAGGAAGATGGTTGTGATGGTTGGAGGTCAATCATCACAGCCCCAGGACATCACTGCAGGAGTTCCTCAGGACTGTGTCCTAGGCCCACCCAACTTCAGCTGCTTCATCAATAACCTTCCCTCTGCCATAAGGTCAGAAGTGGGGATGTTCGCTGATGACTGCAGTGTTCAGTGCCATTCACAACTCCTCAGATAATGGAGCAGTCGATGCCCACATGCAGCAAGACCTGGACGACATTCAGGCTTGGGTTGATAAGTGGCAAGTAACATTCGCGCCACACAAGTGCCAGACAATGACTATCTCCAACAAGTGAGAATCTAACCACCGCCCCTTGACATTCAACCGCATTACCATCACCGAATCACCCACCATCAACATCCTGGGGTGTCACCAATGACCAGAAACTTAACTGGACCAGCACATACAGACTGTAGCAACAAGAGGTCAGAGGCTTGGTATTCTATGGCGAGTGTCTCACCTCCTGACTCTCCAAAGCTTTCCACCATCTACAAGGCACAAGTCAGGAGTGTGATGGAATACTCTCCATTTGCCTGGATGAGTGCAGCTCCAACAACACTCAAGAAGCTCAACACCATCCAGGTAAAAGCAGCCCACTTGATTGGCACCCCATCCACTGCCTTAAACTTCTACTCCCTCTATCACCGGCGCACTGTGGCTGCAGTGTGTACCATCTGCAAGATAGACTGCAGCTACTTGCCAATGCTTCATCAGCAGCACCTCCCAAACCTGCGATCTCTACCAGCTAGAAGGACAAGGGCAGTGGGCGCATGGGAACACCATTATCTCCATGTGCCCCTCCAAATCACACACCATCCTGACTTGGAAATATATTGCCGTTCCTTCATTGTCGCTGCGTCAAAATCCTGGAACTCCCTCCCTAACTGCACTGTGGAAGTACCTTCACATGGACTGCAATGGTTCAAGGCGATGACTCACCACCATCTTCTCAAGGGCAATTAGGGATGAGCAATAAATGTTGGCCTTGCCAACGATGCTCGCATCCAATGAATGAATTTTAAAAAATTGAAGTTACATGCAGGTGATAATTAATAATGACTGATATTTAACATCCAGATTCATTTTTATATGAAATTGTTTCCTTTGCAAGCCTTTATTGGAAAGTTGCAAATGCCTTAGCCAACACATTCCACTCGTTGACATTAATGAACAGAGAATTGAAGGTAATGGATTTCAAATTTTCTAATAAGGCACCAACTTGTGCGAACCCCATCAGAGATGCAGGGCCTTAGAAATTTCTACACTTGGAGGGTAAAATTAGTCTTCAGTGGTAGCGCAAAACAAATGATAGTGAATTGGCAGGTGTTATTACAACTGGCCCGATTTTCTTTTCCACAATGGGATGCTGATTGGCAATGGAGCAAAATGGGGGAGAGCCAAAGACCAATTTCACTCCCTTGATGTTTGAGTGTAACAATCTCTCAGGCCTTTCTACATGACACACAGCAGTGGATTTTACAAATTTCATTTCCAGCTTGGAATTTCAGGTATCAAAAGGGGGAATTTGTAAAATCTCAAGTGGTATCAATTTATTCTCTTACAAATAAAAGTCTTGTTTTGCTTATAGTTAATGTAACACTGCTGGAGTTATTGCAAGTCTAACTGCTGGGAATAATAGCACTTACATGTAAGTTACATGTAATCATTACTGTATATACAATAGATAAAGGCAAAAGAAATCAGGATTGACCTACAAATATCTCTTCCTCCAAGATGTTTTCGAAAAACTCAGTTTTTTTTGACCCAGTTTGGGCTTAGTTCAGAACTGAATGTTCAAAATAATAAACAGTAATCCACTTGACACTCTCTTTGTTTTCTTTTCTAACCATCAACAAAGAAAATACAATCACAGGTGCTGCTGTTTATAGGTAGTACTGCGCACAGATGGTGTCTGTCTTAATAGTTCATAGTAGAAAACTACATTTGTTAATAAATTTACATCAATGCCAGACTTGTCAGAAATAAAGCTTTCATAATTCAATCTCCAGTTATTTTCAAAGTCTTTTGGAAACACAAAGAAGAAGGGACACAGCCTTTTACATTCTAGTATATGTTGATGCATAGCTTGAATGCTGGGAATTTCTGCAAACTGCACAAGCTTATAATCCACAGATGTGGTTAAAAGTTCTCTCCAACTGCTGTCAGCTTTTGAAAAAATTCGAAGCCTTGAAGTAAAAAACTTTTAATGGAGGTATTATTTTTACCTTCTCTTTCGGATTGATTTTATTTTCCCTTGCTGCCTTCCTTCCTAATTAAATTGACTCTTCATTTCCTTATTTTCCTGTTTTGCCAGTACATTAGCTCCAACACATTTAGGATCTCTCTTCAGAACATACCGTCCCAGGATCACCCATTTTGTATTGCCAAGCTCATTTACAGAGGAGCATTTCAACATGGAAAGTCAAACATATGTAATCTCCTGTTTTTTTACATTGTTTAAAACTTTATTTTAGAAATTAGAAATTTCAGTTACCGTGGGAAAAAGGCAGGTGACATTTTTTCCAAGATGGTTGTTGAGTAATTCAATTGGTTCATTAACAACCCGTAATGATTATGGAAATGTTAACATATTTAAGTATGGTTTTACTATTATAACTAGTTATACAGTGATTTTCAATGTTAAATGTTGACATAAAATATGTGACTTAAAATTATGACACAGAAAGTAAACTTTGTGGGCAGGACAGGTAATGGGAGTGAAAGCCAAGGAGCAAGAGCAATAAAGAAAAAAAATCCTCACTGCTCTTGGTCCTTGGGTTTCACTCCCACTATTCCTTGCTCCTCTGCTGCTTTGTTGCTATACTAGATCTGCTCATGTACATGGCTAACACCGGAGGTCTCTACGCACCTCTGCTGGACTCCTACCAACTGTCTCTTTAACCTCTCTCCTCCGCCCTCTCTACCCCCACCTCTAACAAGTGCAGGGAGCTCCGGACGTCTTTCCCACAAAGATTCAGACCATCCATTCAGCTGCATCTGCTGCTTCCCAGTTCCCATCAAGCCAAACCTTCCCCACGGCTCCCACCACCCTAGACCTGAAATTGTATCTTTCTCTAGTTAGTTCCCCCGATGCCCTCTCCAAGCTCAACTTGTCCATGAGATCCATCTTTTACTCCTTTGATTCCATTCCCAATAATGAGAAAATGGGCGCGTCTGAATTTCTAGGCCAACGTCTCTTTAACTTTTAATCCACCGTGATACGCAATTAAAATTTAATATGAATTTAACTAGGTCATATTAATAATGCAGAGTTGCTAACTCAGGCATGAGATAAAAGTGTGGCCCTATGAAACAATCTAACGCAACTAATTAACAAGATTCTGAGATCACATGAAGCGTGGGTTGATGGAGGAAGTATTAATTTCCTTATAAATTTATTTTTGAAGTATACTTGTGTTACATCACAGCAAACAGCTAATTTTCCCACTGGTAGACTTTGTCCAGCTAATGTAAAACCTGCGATCACAAGCAGACAGCCCTTTATGCCCGTTTCCCTGCACGATTTGTACTGAACAAGATCTTTTGATGTGCTGTAGCTTCACTAAAGGGCTGAAAGGTATAGGAATGTATTCAAATTACCCAGAGAAAAGATATCTCAAGTTTCTTGTTGGAATACTCTGTACAATGAGTCAGCCCATATAAAGTGGGATGGTATGTTCTGGCCTTTAAGAGGCAGATCTTAAAGATGTGTTGGAGCTAATGTACTGGTGAAACAGGTAAACAGGAAAATATAGAGTCAATTTAACGAGAAACAAAAGCAGCAAGAGAAAATAAAATCAATCACAGAGAAAGTAGAGAAGGTAGAAATAGATGAGGTTAATATACAAAATAAAAAATAATTTAACAAAAGGGATAGCAAACAGCAGGAGCAAAGGGATTGGAAGAGAAAAATCAAATTGATTAGTTATAAGCAGGGAAAAGACTTGAAGGAATAAGGACCTAGGAATTAAATTGCGCACAAAAATGGATGTGCAGAGGATAGGCATACCCTGCACATGCTTGTTAATGTCATCCCAGACAGCACATAATATTCATGCTGCATGCTCATTATCATGAGTCAGGCACGTAGCCATCACTATTCATTGGCTGCACAAATGTTTGGAGGGTGGGATGTCAGGTGTTTCTGATGCCAGTTAAAGGTAGTCACCACCTTTTAAAGAGGAGGTGCACTCTGACTGCAGATACCAGGGAAACACTTGAGAGAAATAGCTGTTAAACCAGTAGATTGTGTGCTCAGGTTTTCTAATGCTGCTTTGGAGGGTCTGGCCCAAATAGTGGACAGGAGGAGAGAGATGGAGGCAGAAAGCCCTCCAGGCAACAGCGCCCTTCCGGTGGGAAGACATCACAGAAGAGGTCAACCCCAGGAGCTTAGCTTCCAGGACATAGTTGAAATGCCAAAAGAAGTTTAATGACCTCACCAGAGTTGTCAAGGTAGCAATATTGCTCTCTTACCCTCTGCTCACACCTTCACCATAACAATACTCCCCTCTCTCGCTTCCCTGCATTCTTCTACAATCATTACACCACACTTCACTACACCTCCTTTGCCTCACACTCAAACACTCAGCACTTTTGCAACCCTCACTTCCTCATAGCTCACATCTGACACACTGCATACCAGCTCGTCCACCACAACAGGCATATTCTCTAGACACCTCACAAGACCGTAACCAACACATTCCCTTCTTTCTTGTGGGAGAAGGTCGCTCACAACTCCAGACAGCGCACTGCCTGCAGAGGAAGCTGAGTCCGCCTGTGTACCGTCATTCCCCTTGAAGAAAGTATGCTTGCCATCACAATCAGAGCTTAGTCATGTCCATATCAACTGACAATTTTAATCTCACTGGTGGGTTTTCCATCCGATTCGATGACCCGCCAGGAAACCTGCCCACTTCAAGAGCGCAATTTCCAGCAGGTCAGCCAGGAGGTGTAATTAAAGCAGGGATGCCCCTCTTAAAGCAAGGTTACACTCCCTTCTGCAAGACTTCACTGTTGGAGTGGTGCAACATGAAACTGAGTCAGCATGAGTTGCAGACAAGCTTTCCGGTTCTCCAAGGCCTTCCTGAAGATCCTGCTGGAAAAGGTCCAGAGGAGGAGAGATGTTCTCTTTCCAGTCAGTGCCAGAAGGATACCCAAAACCTAAGTCCATCCTGCATGGAGACAGATTGCTGAGGTACTCAGCTCCAGGAGCATCATCCATAGGATCTATATCCAGTGCAGGAAGCACTTCAATGACTTGCAAGTAAATCTGAGTAACAAGAGTACAGTTCATCATTTATCCAGCTCGCTCAACACATGGCAACAAATTTTCCCCCGACCCCCACCATTCTCAACAATTCCTTTCCCTCCATCAGATCCTTCACCATCCAGCACGCTATACCACTTCTCATTCCAAATACACACTCGCCTCTTTCTTGCTTCCTTCACAGCACCTACTCGCACTATTCTCCAAGGTTGCTAGCCTTTGCATAATCACCATCTTCTCTTGTGGCTCTTTCTTCACTGCACACTCCACAAACCTGCTTTAAATTCAACACCTACCCATCCTGATTGTCTCTAGCTTCTTTTCACTGTCAGCATCTGCATAACAAGCAGCAGCCCCACATATCTGCACTCTCCTTTGTACAAAACACTCACTAACTCTCACCCTCTCTCTCTCGCTCGGCAGCACAAGGCAGTGCACAACAACAGGGAGAGAAGCAAGACTACCCAACCTCATAGTGCAGTCGTACCTGAAGCAGCAAGTGCCCGAGATCAGTAACACTGCAAGAGCGTCAACACACTTTGAGGCTGGGAGCTTCTGTGAACAGGATCTCTGACTATTTCTTACATCCCTTCACGAGCCTCTGAGAAATTCACAAGCACACAGCTTGTCTACATCAACTTTCATTATGATACCTCTTATCTGCCACTGTCCAGTCTTTCAGTGTCATCCTAACTCCTGTCCCTTTCCTTGAGGTATTTCTAAAACAGCCAGCGGCCCCCCAAGTAATCATTTCAGAGGCGGAAGCACCTTCACGCACTCCATCACTCCCAAGCACCAGTGCAGAGACTCACACCTCAGCTGGGTTTGAGATTGAGATAGAGGGGTCTTCACATAGTGCAACACCTAGCACTTGTGAGCAGGGACAGCCCAGGAGACAGCTCGCTGGAGGGCAAGGTCCTCTCCCAGAGATGCGGACTTCAGGGCCTCAGTAATTAGAAGAAAACTGCTTCTTACAAGTGGTTATAGCAGCTATATTGGAAGGCAAGTGACTGAGGTACGAAGCCAAGTTCTAGCCAGGTCGACAGTTGTGCAAGGGCTGGGGAGACAATCTTTTATTAGTGCAGAGGTTGCGAGTGCTATGAATGCAGAGTGTGTCACATCCATCGGAACTACCAAAGGTCAAACTTTGTATGAATGTCAAATAGATGAGTAAAACTGGACAGTGTGGGGTGCTTCATGAGAGAAATTCAGAAGATGTTTCATCCCTGGGCCTGGGTGCTAAACCATTGGCTTTTATCTGCGAGTAGTACCAAAGAACATCACTAGTATCTTTTATCATAGCTGTAATAACATTTATGAATGGAACTACCCAGAACTCCATTTAAGAAGCTAGCTCTGGAAAATAACTGAGTTAACAAAAATCAATTTTACAGGACCAGACACTAAAAAAACCTTTGCACCCTAACTTACCAGCGGTTCTGCCATGATGATGCGAATCTTTCGTTCTGCCTGAGTAGTAAAGTTGGCAAATATGCTTTTTAAGACATATTCTCCTGACTTAATGTCAGGGTCAACATTGATGGGCATCATGGCTGGTGGACCTCTGTCACCTTGTATGCTGCTTGCAGGTGTTGCTGGTGGTTTGATGTATCCGTTGCCTACTGGAGAAGCTGGAGAAAAAGACCAAATAATCAATAAACTGCCTGAACAACACCGTCAGCATACAAACTTAAAAAAACATTTATTTTTTAGGTTTTCAAGGTTGCATTTCACTAATACAGTGGGGTAGATGGTGTCAACCATCACAGCATTTAAGCAGCAAAGAAAGAGATTTGCACAACAATTACTTCCCACACGTGTCCATTGATCCTTTTACTTTCTTTACTGGTGAAATATCTAAAAGTTTGATCACTGACATCTTCCAGAAACAAAAGTAGCAGAAGCATTAGAAGAGTTCCTCCTCCATACATTTTAGCACTTCTTCACTGAATGGAAAGATGCAGCTGGGCTCACTTGGTGAGGGTAACAGCATTGTTGTTGAAGAGATGTCACCAAGAGGATTTACAAGGGGCTCAAAAGGTGCTCAACTTTGACGTAGGGACACCTTGTCTTTTGGATTGCATGTGTTGCTCTGTGCCAAAGTTAATACACTGGCAGGCATCACAAAACAGCATGATAATTCTACCTGCCCGACAAGAATGGAGTCAGTGAGCAGTTAAAATTGGGGAATTCACTTACTGCCTCATACCCACTGTGAACTATTTGATCCTGATTTTTACGGACCAACTCATTGAGGTCAGAAATCACCTGCCAGAGACTGGTGTCTGATGAATATATTTAAATTCGGGTTCCATGATGTCATTGGGATCCCAATGCTATTTTAACTGGACAGGAAGGAAGTCACACACAGCAGCCAACCTGCTCATTAAAAGCTTGCGGGATTGGCCTCAGAAACTGACTGACACAACTGGAGCAATATTTAAAGGGGCAATTGCCTGCACTCTTTTAGATTAATACGATTTCTGCGCATTTCCACATTACTGCATTCAAAATTGATTTCAATGGAAATTAAAGTTGGGTATTTTCTGTGATGGGTGACCGAACGCTAATGCTACGTTTACATCCAGATAGCAATCTACCCCAATATATTATCAGGCCACTCTATTATGTTGATTAAATAAGTCAAATCTCAATTTTATTACAAAATAGTGAGAATATTAGTGACATTTTTGGGCTCAGATTCCATGATTATGTTCATAGTGTGTAAATTATTGGTTTTATTATATATTCATTTTAATAATGTAGTTATTTCTATCACTTTTTTTTAAAAAACAGCCCAGGATAGTGATGAAGATGATAGGGAAGATAAGTAGAAGGTAGATTGTAGGTACTATATGTAACATAGCAGGGGCAGGTGGTTTGGTAATGCTGAGTGAAGGGTCCTACAGTCAGAAAGTATGGCGTATCTTGCAAGAGCAGAAGTGTGTTGGTATTTTGATGCGTTAGGGAGGGAAATCATTGGGTGTGGGAATAGTGGGAAGGTCATTTTAGGGTAAGGTCTGGGATTTATTGGTAGTGTTTGAATGGATGAGGGTAGGAGCAGGTTGGGGGGTGGGGAGGGCTTAAAGGAGAATGCAGAATGAATGCTATAAGCCTTCATCAATTTCAACGCCACTGCAGAAGTGACACAGGGAAGCCACTGTATACAACATGCATAAAATCTCAGCCCCCCCCCCGGCCCACCCCCGACAGTAGGAAAGTCCAAAAGTTACGTTGATGACTGAGAACTGTGGGAAATCAGTGTTTGGATCAGGAAATTGGCAGTTACAATGGGAGAAAAAGCAGAGGAAAAGTTGGTTCCAATCAAGGCTAGGAATGCAGAGGGGGCAGGGGAAGGGGAAGGATAGTCGGAACAGGTGCCCGAGTGGTGGCAACAGGTTATAGAAGGAAATGGGAGAAGCCACCGTTATTTAAAGTACAAACAGATGGTACATTACAAATGGCAACATAAACATGCTTGGGGAAGCCCTTTTGAGAATCGCAGTTCTCTACTGTTGGAAAAGCCAGACTCATAATTGTGTCTGGGATCTGATTTACGTTGTCATGCACTTACTGTGCTTTTAAAAGTAGCTAAAAAAGGCACAGTGAGTGCTTTCATGACTGGAAACATGTTTTTCTGACAGGGCTTGAGATTTCACTGGGTCAGGTTGTGATGGCGTTGCCATGGTTAGATCAAGTTGGGAGTCTGGTCTGGGAATGGGCAGCAGTGAGCATAAGAACATAAGATCTCCGCAAGATCCTACAAATCCCCTGGGAGGACAGATGCACCAACATTAGAGTCCTCGATCAGGCCAACATCCTCAGCATCGAAGCATTGACCACACTTGATCAGCTTCACTGGGCAGGCCACAAAGTTTGCATGCCAGACACGAGACTCCCAAACCAAGTGTTCTACTTGGAACACCTTCACAGCAAACAAGCCAAAGGTGGACAGCAGAAACATTACAAGGACACCCTCAAATCCTCCCTGATAAAGTGGAACATCTCCACTGACACCTGGGAGTCCCTGGCCAAAGATCGCCCTAAGTGGAGGAAGCGCATCCGGGAAGGCGCTGAGCACCTCGAGTCCTGTCGCCGAGAGCATGCAGAAATCAAGCGCAGGCAGCGGAAAGACCGTGCAGCAAACCAGTCCCACCCACCCCTTCCCTCAACGACTATCTGCCCCTCCTGTGACAGAGACTGTGGTTCTCATATTGGACTGTACAGCCACCTAAGAACTCATGTTAAGAGTGGAAGCAAGTCTTCCTTGATTCCGAGGGACGGCCTAGTGAAGACAAATGTAGGTCCCTTGCAATCGGATTCAGGTGAATTTATAATGGGGAACAAAGAAATGGCAGACCAATTGAACAAATACTTCAGCTCTGTCTTCATGAAGGAAGACTCAAATAACCTTCCGAAAGTACTCGGGGACCGAGGGTCTAGTGAGAAGGAGGAACTGAAGGATATTTTTATTAGGCAGGAAATTGTGTTGGGGAAATTGATGGGATTGAAGGCCGATAAATCCCCGGGGCCTGTAGTCTGCATCCCAGAGTACTTAAGGAAGTGGCCCTACAAATAGTGGATGCATTGGTGATCATTTTCCAACAGTCTATCTACTCGGGATCAGTTCCTATGGACTGGAGGGTAGCTAATGTAACACCACTTTTTAAAAAAGGGAGGGAGAGAAAGCGGGTAATTATAGACCGGTTAGCCTGACATCAGTGGTAGGGAAAATGTTGGAATCAATTATTAAGGATGAAATAGCGGCGCATTTGGAAAGCAGTGACAGGATCGGTCCAAGTCAGCATGGATTTATGAAGGGGAAATCATGCTTGACAAACCTTCTGGAATTTTTTGAGGATGTAACGAGTAGAGTGGACAAGGGAGAACCAGTGGATGTGATGTATTTGGACTTTCAAAAGGCTTTTGACACGATCCCACAAGAGATTGGTGTGCAAAATCAAAGCGCATGGTATTGGGGGTTATATACTGACGTGGATAGAGAACTGGTTGGCAGTCAGAAAGCAGAGAGTTGGGATAAATGGGTCCTTTTCAGAATGGCAGGCAGTAACTAGTGGAGTGCCACAGGGCTCAGTACTGGGACCCCAGCTCTTTACAATATACATCAATGATTTGGATGAAGATATTGAGTGTAATATCTCCAAGTGTGCAGATGACACTAAACTGGGTGGTGGTGTGAGCTGTGAGGGGGACACTAAGAGGCTGCAGGGTGACTTGGACAGGTTAGGTGAGTGGGCAAATGCATGGCAGATGCAGTATAATGTGGATAAATGTGAGGTCATCCACTTTGGGGGCAAAAACACGAAGACAGATTATCTGAATGGTGGCAGATTAGGAAAAGGGGAGGTGCAACGAGACCTGGGTGTCATGGTTCATCAGTTACTGAAATTTGGCATACAGGTGCAGCAGGTGGTAAAGAAGGCAAATGGTATGTTGGCCTTCATAGTTGGTGGATTTGAGTATAGGAACAGGAAGGTCTTACTGCAGTTGTACAGGACCTTAGTGAGGCCTCACCTGGAATATTGTGTTCAATTTTGGTCTCCTAATCTGAGGAAGGACATTCTTGCTATTGAGGGAATGCAGCGAAGGTTCACCAGACTGATTCCCGGGATGGCCGGACTGATATATGAGGAGAGACTGGATCAACTGGGCCTTTATATATTGAGTTTAGAAGGATGAGAGGGGATCTCATAGAAACATACAAGATTCTGACGGGACTAGACAGGTTAGATGCGGATAGATTGTTCCCGATATTGGGGAAGTCCAGAACCAGGGGACAGAGTCTTATTGATAAGGGGTAGGCCATTTAGGACTGAGATGAGGCAAAACTTCTTCACTCAGAGAGTTGTTAACCTGTGGAATTCCCTGCCACAGAGAGTTGTTGATGCCAGTTCATTGGATATATTCAAGAGGGAGTTAGATATGGCCCTTACGGCTAAAGGGATCAAGGGGTATGGAGAGAAAGGAGGAAAGGGGTACTGAGGGAATGATCAGCCATGATCTCATTGAATGTTGGTGCAGGCTTGAAGGGCCGAATGGCCTACTCCTGGACCTATTTTCTATGTTTCTATGATGATGATAAGAAATAGGAGCAGGAGAAGGCCTTATGGCCCCTCGAGCCTGCTCTGCCATTTAATACAATCATGGCTGATCCGATCATGGACTCAGGTCCACTTCCCTGCCCGCTTCCCATACCCCTTATTCTCTTATCGGTTAAGAAACTGTCTATCTCTGTCTTAAATCTATTCAATGTTCTCTGAGCTCTCTGAGGCAGCAAATTCCATAGATTCACTACCCTCTGAGAGAAGAAATTCCTCCTCATCTCAGTTTTAAATGGGCAGCCACTTATTCTAAGATTATGCCCCCTAGTTCTAGTCTCCCCCATCAGTGGTAACATCCTCTCTGCATCCACCTTGTCAAGCCCCTTCATAATCTTATACATTAAGATCATCTCTCATTCTTCTGAATTCCAAGGAGTAGAGGCCCAACCTACAAAATTTTTCCTCATAAGTCAACCCCCTCATCTCCAGAATAAACCTAGTGAACCTTCTCTGAACTGCCTCCAAAGCAAGTATATCCTTCATAAATATGCAAACCAAAACTGCAGTATTCCAGGTGTGGCCTCACCAATATCCTGTATAACTGTAGCAAGACTTCCCTGCTTTTATCTTCCATCCCCTTTGCAATAAAGGCCAAGATTCCATTGGCCTTCCTCATCACTGGCTGTACCTGCATACTAACCTTTTGTGTTTCATGCACAAGTACCCCCAGGTCCCGCTGTACTGCAGCACTTTGCAATTGGAGAGGGCAACTTGGAGCTCGCAGCAGGAGGGTGTGGGGAGAGGCACGAAGCAGTAGGGACGAACTTAAGCAGCATGCACAATTTAATTTGGCAGCATAATGAAATACAAAACCACTGCAAATGCTGGAAATCTGAAAAAAAACTGAAAATGCTGGACGTGCACACTAAATCGATCAGCATCTGACAATGGGGAATTTTAACTTCCCATTAAAGCATTGTGGGCAGGCCAGCTGAAAGATGTGTCGACATTATGGTCACTTCTGGGTGGCCAGGGGTGTAAGGTACAGGACAGATAGGAGGCCAATATTAGGCCTTCTCCCTCCAATGTGGGATTGCATTCACTGCCCTAGAGCACACCTGGTGGTTTTCCTGGGGTCAGAGGAGACAGGTGGAAGGCAGGGAAATTGGGTGCACTGCCAGGCCCTGCCTTTCTGCTTTCATTAGGGTGGTAAATGGTAGCCAACGGTGGGGGTGGGGGGGGAAAGATACATTTAGATTGAAGCAGGTACGCAGTGAATGAACTCTGACTCATTTTCCAACGGTTTCCATGACTATTATACCTGATGTAGGATAGAAAGCGGAAGAAAATCCAAGCTGGTATGTTTTTCTCTGTGTGTCTATGTCCCTGTAGCAATGTTTGTCCGTTGCTCCTTGTTTCACAGCTGTCACTAATTAGAATGTTTACATTTTCTATCAACAAAATACAGGTGACGATAATCAGAACCTCTCCTGAGTGCCCGCACGCATGCACAAATGTACACACACACAGCCCACCATGACCAAATTTGAGGTTTCAAAATATTGACCTAGATTTCCCAATTGCCACCCACGGGCAGCAAATGTGGGACTGGACAATTGCTCAAGGACACAGAATGCTGTAGCCCTCTTCCTCCTGTGTCCTTCCTTCCGGCAGCAGAGGGTGCGCCCGCTTGTATAGTAAGGTTGCACAGAAATAGGGGACACTCTAAATTTCTCTGATTCTATATTATCCTTGGTGCATTTCCTGTTCTCAACGCTGAATGCAAGGGGTGCCTGTTCGGCTAAGGTGTGCAACATTCTCCTGACGGTGTTGGAGGCCCACATTTTTTTTGTGTCAGAGCCCGAGCATGAGTTCACAGAGCATTGCCTTCCACAGACCTGATATGCCACTGATTTATTTTCTTCCAATGATGTTTTGCAGATAACACAGAGAATGTCTGCATCTCCAAACTGAATTCTGCCACAGCAAAACTGTGCATCAATCTGGCAAAACTCCCCAAAAGGAGCTATAAGACCCTCCTCCAAAATACTAATGACTCGAACAAATGTTTATCAATCATAGGAAGGTGGAAGATTCTGGTCATCTGTCTACCATTTCTACATACATAATTTGGAACACTGTGTTGCACACCAGAAAGATAATTATTGGAAGCAGCCCGAGTTGCTCTCGGATATTTTAAATCCAATGCAAATATTCCAAAATGGTCACAATGTGAGGCCTACAACAACATTTTTTAATGCAAATTAAATTGAATCAGACAGTTGAATTCCTGTTTTCTTATAGCATTCTGCTCTTATTTGACATGTTCGTACAAGCATCACATGGGTAATTTGATATTGTCAGTCACTGGGTCCTTATTTAGAACAGCAGTGACTATCAACACTAAGGAAAATGAATTCATTTCATACAAGCTTGCCAGACCTGAATTCAATCTCCATGTATAAACAGGGTATTGGACTCCTTTTATTGCCGCATAAATTTGTGGAGAGTTAAAATATGCTCTTAAATATATGGCCTTTCTCTCAATATTGTAATTTTTGTCGCAGTTTCTATTCTGAAATTTTATATTAACTGCGGAACTATAACATTTTAATTCTTTTTTAATTAATTATAAATTAAACCTACTAGCAACTGCCAGGAATTATTAATGTTCAAGTATTAAAAACTACTGAAAAGTAGTGGAATAAAACCATTCTAATAAATAAATCAGACATAATCAATGAAAAGGCAGCCATTAAATAGTTTGCTTTAAATTTTGACAGATATGATTAAAAACTACAAATATATTTACTGTAGCATTCTAATAGCCACGGTGTATAGTTAATTTTCTAATTCAAAAGCAATAATATAGAATATTTGAGTTTTTAAAAATCAATTATTTTACAGTGCTTGGTTATTATATAGTTGCCTCTATTAGTAGGCATTCATTTTGTTGCTTTAGTGTTGCTACTTGCATTGCTAGATACCACTTTTTTAGAATTTTCTCTTGCCCATAGTTAACATGGCCTGTCTCACACAAACATTAAAAAGCCTATAGTGCAGAGTACCTACCAAGCCTTTTTATCAAGCTGATCACAGTGGACTTCCTCCAACAGGCTGCAGTAATCTCCATGAGCTCCAGTTTATCTGAGCAATTCAATTGCTAAAATTCTGAGCTAAAAAGATATGTATAAATATTTGTTCTACCATTTTGTCACCCATTTCCTGTGGTAAGTGACGTAGAATATGAAACTAGCCAGCATTCTTGGCAAATATATATATTTTTTTAATCAATTCTGAAGGGATGTTTTGTTGCAATGCAACCTATGCCCTTCTGCTCAGTAGTTGAGCTTTCCACAACTGAAGGTCAGAGAAAGGATAATTTTCAACTGAGGCACACGATGATGGACTACAACATGCATAGTGGCTGCATGTCTATATTTATCCAGTACTTACTAAGCTATGAATTGCTGAAATATCTAAAAGTGAGGTGGCACAACTACAGTTATCTATATAAAACTGTTAACACTCTCCAAAATGGCAGATTTGTAAATTCAATATACAGTTTAAATTTAAGAAATACCACTAAACACTAACAATTGTATATAATTATTATTGATATAACAGTAGTTAAAGTGTTAAAAATGTGCAGATGAATCAAACATATGTTGGCAACAAGCACAGATACCTCAGATTCCAGCAGAGAAAACCCCAGTATACACAGTGAGTGCCAGAAGACAGTTAAAACCACAAATTCTTCCAGAAGTATGCAGTAAACTGTTGCAGAAAAACCCTGGATGTCATTTTTGGACTTTGTAATCACAGAATGAGTTTCAAGAAAACCTTTTTTTAAAACTTATTGGAACTTTGTATGAGCAAGGATTTTTACTGGGTGAAATGAATTGCAATGTTACAACAACAACTTGCATTGATATAGCTCTTTTAATGTCGTTAAAAAGTCCCAAGGTGCTTCACAAGAGCAAACAAAATTTGACATCGCGCCATATAAGGAGATATGAGGGCAGGTGGCCAAAAGCTTGGTCAAAAAGGTAGCTTTTATGAGCGTCGTAAAGAAGGAGAGATAGGCAAAGAAGCGGAGAGGTTTACGGAGGGAATTTTGGAGTTTAGGGCCTAGGCAGCTGAAGGCACAGCCGCCTATGGCGAGGTGAAGGAAATTGGAGATATACAAGAGGTTATAATTAAAGGAACGCAGAGTTCTCAGAGAGTTGTAGCATGCTGCAGCATTTTGAAGTCACCTTTCAATTATTTTGGACATTTTTTAAACTTCCTTTTGAGAACTAGACACCAAACCTGAGGTTCAGCCTCAATAAATAAGTTCCGCCGGTTCTATCATCTCTGTGAAGCTTCAGCTCCAACGTTGTGGCAGATGAAAAGCTGTAATAGGACTGCAGAAGTGATAAATCCCAACAAATAAGCGCCAACAAAGAACTTTACATAGAGACTGAACAAGATTTGAAAAATAAGTAAGGCCGTATCAATGAGAATTGCACACAGTCATTCAACTAACCTCCGCATACAGATTATGCCATAGTGGAAAAATTGTGCTTGAGGTTTAGGGCAATTTTCATTTAGCTAGAGTCAGATTTTCAGGCAAAAGAGCTAAAATTCGGCAGAAGTCAGTTCTGCCAAATTCTTGCTCAGTTATGGCCACGTCAATATTCAAAGCAGGCTTGGGATGGGCATCTAAAGCTTCCACTGGAAACAGGCGGAAGTTTCATTACCAAATTGAAAAGGGGTGTGGAAGGGTTCCGTGACATTTTCAGCCCCTGGTGCGTGCATTTAATAAGTCCACACACTTTCAAAGTAAATGTATTATGCCTTTTAAAGGCCCTTCTTATAATATTTCTCCACTTCCAGCTGGCACTTAGGCTTTGATGAGCCTTAGTGCCAGGTGCAACTATTTATTTATTTCTGTTTTATTCATTGGCACAGAGGGTTTAGCATCAGGAATCGAGGTGATGTGTTTGGAGGAAAAGGATGTGCTGAGCCCTCCTGCCTACACCTGCACCCAAATCCCAACATCTGCAGAGAAAGATAGAAAATCCGACATTAGCAAACATTGTTGCTGGGGGCTCTTCTCCCTGATGATGGCTGTGCCAGCAGACCTCCCAGTGGCATCGCTATGAGATAAGAATGCCTGTTTATAGAATCTTACAGCACAGGAGGCATTCAGCCCATGCCGTGCCTGTGCCTGTGCCGGCTCTTTGAAAGAGCTGTCTAATTTAGTCCCACTCCCCAGCTTTTTTCCGCATAATCCTGCAAATTAGACCGCTTCAACTACATGTTCAATTGCCTTTTGAAAGTTCCTATGAAATCTGCTTTCACCACCATTTCAGATAACGCATTCCAGATCTTAACAACCCTCTATACCAAAAGATTTCTCCTTATTTATCCTTTAGTTCTTTTGCCAATTATTTTAAATCTATGACCAGTGGTTACTGATCCACTTGCCAGAGGAAACAGTTTCTTCCTATTTATTCTATCAAAACCCCTCATTATTTTGAATACCTCTATTCGATCTCACCTTAACTTTCTCTGCTCTAAGGAGAACAATCCCAGCTTCTTCAATCTATCCAAATAACTGAAATCCCTCATCCCTAGTATCATCCCGGTAAACCTCCTCTGTACCCTGTCCAAAGCCTTGACACCCTTCCTAAAGTGTGGTGCTCAGAATTGTACACAATACTCCAGCAGAGGCCTAACCAGTGACTTCCTTGTATTTGAATTCAATGCCCATAGTTACAAAGCAGAGTATCCTACATGCTTTCTTAACTACCTTATCAACTTGCCCTGCCACCTTCAAAGATTTGTGAATATGCACCTCCAGGTCCCTCTGCTCTTGCACCCGCTCAAAATAGTGCCATTTAGATTATACTGCCTTTCCATGTTGTTCCTTCCAAAGTGCATCACTTCACATTTATCCATATAAAATTGCATCTGTCATACATCAGTCTATGTTCTCCAAAAGTCTGCTACTATCCTCACTATTAACTACACTGCCAAGTTTTGCATCATCCACAAACTTGGAAATTGTACTCCCTATAGCCAAGTCCAGGACATTTATATAAAAGAAAAGCAATGGTCCTAATACTGACCCATGGGGGGCCCCACTGCATACCTCTCTTCAGACTGAAAAACATTTGTTCACCACTGGTCGCTGCCTCCTATCCCTTATCCAATTATGTACCCAAGTTACCACTGTCTCTTTAATCCCACGTGCTTCTGTTTTCCGAATAAGTCTGTTATGTGCTATTTTATCAAATTCCTTTTGGAAGTCCACGTATACATCTACTGCACTACCTTCATCGACCCTCTCTGTTACTTCATCAAGGAACTCAATCAGGTTACTCAGACACCATTTGCCTTTAATAAATCCATGCTGGCTGTTCCTTATAAACCCATGCTTCTCCCAGTGAGAATTAATTTTGTACTTGACAACATCTCTAGTAGTTTTCCCACCACTGTTGTGCTGGAAAGTCCTCCAGAAGCCTTCTAATCACAGCAAGCCATTCTTTACATGGTATTGCATGAAAGAAGGCATGCTAGGACGAATAGGAAAATGTCGCCTCTCTAGATGCAACAAATCATTTCCGTGAGCCCTGGGAAACTCACTTGGAAATGACTATGGTAAGCTGCCTTCTCAGGGTCTGGATTAGTAAAGTTACCAAGGTATGCCATCAGCTGTAAGGATACCAGCAGCTACCATGCTACATAGAACTTGCACATCTGCAGATGCAGCAATGGTCAGGTGCGGCCAGAAATTGAACTGCAACTTTTTGCAGGCATGCTGCAGTGTTTACCTATAGGATGGTGCTGCAGAGCAGCACTGAGGAACACCCTCTTCGCACCAATTTAACTTCAGCAACCATCGAAGAAGAGACAGAATGTTGGGCTGTACCGTCACATCTGCCAACTCATGCCTGCATCTATGGGTCCATTTCCTTTCATCCTAACCTGTCACTTCTTCATCCCATTCCCCTCAGCCAAGGCAAATGTTACTGATGGGTTAAGATGCTTTTAATGCTTTCAGAAGCTTTTAAAATTTTTATTTCCCTCTTTCTGACACTCCCCTTTAATTATCCCCATCCTTTTAAATTTGACTTGCATGCAATTTTTGTGTCCTACCAGTGGTAGAAAATGCCGAGTTTGCACTTGGAATTGTGAATCATTATGAATAGAAGGCTGGACACAAAAATTGCATGCAACTAGCAATTTGGATTCTGGTGAGTCATAAAGCAGTGCAAACTTGAATAGAAATATTTTATACCTAAAGATTAAAACCACTCCCCTTGTATTTACATAATGCATTTTCACATCATCAAAGCATTTGAAAGTGCGTCATACAATTACTTTGAGTGCAGTGACTGGTATGTAAGCAAAGACAGTAGCCATTCAGCAATATGCCACAAACTGCTAATCTCGGTTTTATTTGTTGGTATCAACTGAAGATGGAATACTGGCAAGGAGACATGGAGGCCACACATTGAGACAAATGGGTTTAGTATTTTCTCCTAGAATCAACAACAATTTGCATTTATGCAGCACCATTAAAACAGAAAAATGTCCCCAGGTACTTTACAGAGCTATAGACAGACTATAATGAGCGCTGAGCCAAAGAAGGAGATATTAGGAGGGGTGACCAAAACTGTTGTGTATGCAATAACTCAATAGACTGAATACTGTAAACGCTGAACAGGTACAAACCCTGGCTCTACTTTATTAGGACCCAAAGTGATTACATTACAAGATGCCTGGCCTTTTATACCTGGGCCACACACATGTGCGCACAGCCCAATGACCTCTGACAGTGGCGCCACCTGGTGGCTAGTAAACCCAAGCATACATACATGAAAATATCCCCCTTAAGATATTAGTAACGGTCTTTTTACAAATTAAGACGGTCCGGGGCTTTTTGCTCCCGAGTTGAACGTCTCAGTTCAACTCCAGCCTTGGGTGAGTGTTCTGAGTCTGTTATGACTGGGGGCTGGGTAGCCGATCTGATGGGAGTGGCAATGACCGCGTCAGGGATTGAAAGTCCAGATTCATTGACCATGTCAGTGATTGAAAGTCCAGATTCATTGATGACAGTGGAGTCCTCTGATGACTGAGGGTAGGTTGGTTGGTCACTGATTGTGTCTTCCTCAGACTGTTCCGGTTCATCCGTGTGCCGCAGCTTTATCTGATCAACATGTTTCCTGCATGTCTGCCCATTCTTGAGCTTAACGATAAACACTCTGTTACCCTCCTTGGCCGTAACAGTACTGGCAATCCATTTGGGACCTTGACCATAATTCAGTACATACACAGGATCATTGATAGAAATGTCGCGTGACACAATAGCGCGATCATGCTGACTTTGACATCTGTATTCGACACGATTATTCAAGTCAGGGAGAACGAGAGAGAGTCTGGTCTTGAGACCTCTCTTCATCAATCGTTCAGCAGGGAGACCCTGGTAAGCATATGGGGTCTTGTCCTGTAACTAAGCAATATGCATGACAAGTGAGTTTGCAGTGAGCCTTGAGTTACACGTTTCATACACTGCTTGATGGTTTGGACCGCACGTTCTGCTTGTCCATTGGATGCGGGTTTGAAGGGTGCTGACCTCACATGTTTGATAGCACTGAGTTTCATGAACTCTTGAAACTCCAGACTAGTGAAGCAAGATCCGTTGTCACTTACAATGATGTCAGGCAGACCATGCGTAGCAAACATGACACGAAGTCTCTCAATGGTAGCTGTGGATGTGCTAGATGACATGATTGTACACTCTATCCACTTCGAATAAGCATCCACCACAACTAAGAACATCTTTCCCAGGAAGGGACCTGCAAAGTCGATGTGGATCCTGGACCATGGTTTAGATGGACACGACCAGAAACTCAGCAGCGATTCTGCTGGTGCTTTACTAAGCTGCATGCAAGTGTTGCACTGATGCACACAGATTCCAGATCAGAGTCAATTCCAGGCCACCATACAGGAAACCTGGCAATGGCTTTCATCATGACAATACCGGGATATTGCACAAATTTCTCTCTGCTTTTCTTGGGCAGAACAACACGATTACCCCACAGTATACAACCTAATTGAATGGATAGTTCGTCTTTGTAACTGATGTAAGGTTTGGTCTCCTCACACATTTGCTTGGGTATGGCAGACCAATCACCACTAAGGATACAACATTTCACAACCGATAATATCGGGTCCTGGCTGATCCAGGTCTTAACTTGTTGGGCCGTGACAGGGGTTCCTTCACTTTCAAAAGCAATCATGACTAACAGTAGGTCTGCCATTTGTGGCATTTCCAACCCCAGTGTGGGCAACAGCAGATGGCTCAATGCATTGGCACAATTCTCACTGCCAGGTCTATGGCGAATGACATAATCATAGACAGATAATGTCAGTGCCCACCTTCGGATGCAAGTCGATGCATTGGTGTGGATACCTTTGTTTTCCGAAAACAATGAAATGAGTGGCTTGTGATCTGTTTCCAGTTCAAATCGAAGACCAAACAGGTACTGATGTATCTTTTTAACGCCATACACACAGGCTAGTGCTTCTTTCTCTACCAGGCTGTAGGCTTTTTCCGCTTTTGACAAACTTTTTGAAGCATATGCAACAGGTTGTAATTTGCCCGACTCATTAGTTTGTTGGAGCACGCAACCAACTCCATATGACGAAGCATCACAGGCCAATACTAAACAATTACACGGATCATAATGTACCAGCTGCTTGTAAGAGCAAAGCAAATTAGTAGCTTTCTCAAAAGCTCTATCTTGAGACGCACCCCAAATCCACTTGTCGCCTTTTCTTAGCAGCATGTGCAGTGGCTCTAATAAGGTGCTCAATCTAGGTAAGAAATTACTGAAGTAGTTGAGTAGACCAAGGAACAAACACAGCTCTCATATTCTGAGGCTTGGGTGCATTTTTGATGGCCTTGGTTTTCGAGTCTGTAGGCCTGATACCGTCAGCAGCAATTTTCCTCCCCAGGAATTCGACTTCCGGTGCCATGAAGATGCAGTTTGAGCGTTTCGCTCCGAGTCCCACTTTGTCCAGATGATGTAGAACCTCTTCCAGGTTGTTCAGATGTTCGGCGGAGTTATGACCTGTGACCAGTATGTCATCTTGGAACATGACGGTTCTGGGGACGGACTTTAATAGACTCTCCATGTTCCTCTGAAATATGGCTGCAGCCGAGTGAATTCCAAAAGGGCACCTGTTGTAGATAAACAGTCTTTTATGAGTGTTCATGCACATAAGTTTCTTCGACGTGTCGACCAGCTCCTGTGTCATGTAGACCGATGTCAGATCCAGTTTTGTGAATGACTTCCCCCCGGCTAGCGTTGCAAATCGGTCATCAGCCTTTGGTAACGGGTATTGATCCTCTTTCGAAACTCGGTTGATCATAACCTTGTATTCTCCACAAATCCTGACAGTACCATCACTTTTCAACATGGGAACAATGGGGCTGGCCCATTCGTTAAATTCGACCGGTGATATGATCCCTTCACGCTGGAGTCTGTCCAGTTCGATTTCGACCTTCTCCCTCATCATGTACTGCCCGAGCTTTATGATGGACGGGTCTTGCATCTGAGTCCATGTGGATCTGCACCTTGGCTCCCATGAAATTGCCGGTGCCTGGTTTAACAGCGAGGGGAACTTGCTCAGCACTTGAGCACATGGAGTATCCTCCTCCTCCGACAATGCTTTGATCTCGTTCCAGTTCCAGTTGATTTTTTCTAACCAGCTCCTGCCGAACAGCATTGGACCATTGCCTGGAACAATCCATAACGATAAATCATGAACCGCACCATCATACGATACCTTGATTACTGCACTGCCAATCACTGTTATGAGTTCTTTAGTGTACGTACGCAACTTGGCATTGACTGGACTCAGCTTAGGCCTCACAGCCTTCGTATCCCACAGCCCGTCGAATGTCGTCTGGCTCATTATTGATTGACTCGCATCTGTGTCCAATTCCATCGAGACTGGCACACCATTAAGTTTTACATTAATCATTATTGGTTGGCTCTTTGTTAGGAACGAATACAGTCCATACACTTCCTCCTCTGGTATCTCGGATTGCATATCCGGATCCGCGCTAGACTGGTCATCATCCTCCACGTGGTGTGTCACAGCACGCTTGCTCAGTTGCGGACATATGTGCTGGAGATGCCCCACTCTCGAACAGCCTTTACAAATATACTGTTTAAACCGACACTGTTGATGCCGATGATTTCCCCCACAACGCCAACACGGTGATACCGGATTCATTCCCGTTGGCAGACTTTGAGCAGCCATAGGTTTCGCGTACGCAGACGGCCCTGCCATATGCAGCTCTGCCAAACGACGATCCTGTCTTCTTTACAGTACTTGCCGAGTTCTGATTTTTCAGTGATATTTGCTTTAAGCTTTAGTCCGTCGTCATGCATGATTGGGCAATCGTGATGACCTTGCTTAAATCCAGCGTCTCCGCCGCCAGTAGCTTACGCAGGATCACCTCGTGGTTGATGCTGATTACAAAGAAGTCCCGCAGCATTTCTACCAATGCAGTTTCGAACTTACATGGTCCAGCTAGACGTCTTAGGTCGCCAACGAATTCTGATACATCCTGGCCCTCAGAACTAACGTGCGTATAGAATCGATATCTTGAGATGATGACGGCTTCATCTGGTTTGAGATGGTCATGTACCAGAGCACACAATGTTTCATAGTCCTTGTCCGTAGGACTTAAGGGCGAGAGGAGATTCTTTATGAGTCCATCGATTTTCGGACCGCAAACCGTGAGGAGGACCGCCCAGCGCCGAACCGCGTCTGCCTCTTTCTCCATTTTGTTGACCACGAAGTACTGGTTCAAGCGGGCTACAAAGTCTGCCCAATCTTCTCCCTCCCCGAATCGCTCCAGAATTCCAATTGTGCTCATTTTTGCATCTAAAGGTTCTTGTTACCTCATCGCCAAATGTTGTGTATGCAATAACTCAATAGACTGAATACTGTAAACTCCGAACAGGTGCAAACCTGGCTCTACTTTATTAGGACCCAAAGTGATTAGATTACAAGATGGCTGGCCTTTTATACCTGGGCCGCACACACGTGCGCACAGCCCAATGACGCATACATACATGACAAAAACCTTGGTCAAAAATGAGGGTTTTAAGGAGTGCCTTAAATGAGGATAGAGATGTAGGCAGGCAAATCACCAAAGGAATTAGCAGTGTTTTCATTAAGGCACTGAAATTATGCTGCAAGTGAGTGCATTAAGCGTGTATGCACTATTTTAAATGGGATAACACCATGGCTAAAATTATGCAGAAAATAATTTTGGACAACTACATTAAGCTTTCAAGTACTTTTATCCCACAGTGTAATTTCAAAGCAATGGATTTTTAGTAAAGTGCAAAGGTAGGAGTGTCTAATTTTGTGTAATGTCCACTTGCATAACTGTGTAATTATAGATGTTTTCTTCCAAACCAGGGGTTTGGAGTGGAACAGATGTGATTATAGGCCTGTCACTGGTACTAGTGATGCTGGGAAGAATTTGGGGTGATAAATTAAGAGTATCAGTTAAAAAAGTGGCACGATAAATAGGCTAGATTTGTGCCAATTCATAGTTAATGGGTAGAAAGTCGAGCCCGATGCATCTTCTCATGTTTTTATTGGCAATTCTCTATGTTGCCTTCTATAATACTGTATCAGAAATAAAATTACATTCACAGGAAATGTCACATAGAGTATTGAAAAATGATCTTCAGCATAGGTAGTCCCTTGAAATCGAGGAAGACTTGCTTCCAATCCAAAAGTGAGTTCTCAGAGGACTGAACAGTCCAATTTGGGAATTGCCAGACAGTTGTTGGAGGAAAGGGTGAGTGGGGAGTCTGGTTTGCCGCACGCTCCTTCCACTGCGTGTGCTTGTTTTCTGCATGCTCTTGGCGACGAGACTAGAGGTGCTCAGCGCCCTCCCGGATGCTCTTCCTCCACTTAGGGCGGTCTTTAGCCAGGGATTCCCAGGTGTCACTTTATCAGGGAGGCTTTGAGGGTGTCCTTGAAACGTTTCCTCTGCCCACCTGGGGCTCGCTTGCCGTGGAGGAGTTCCGAGTTGAGCACTTGCTTTGGGAGTCTTGTGTCCGGCATGCGGACAATGTGGCCCGTCCAACGGAGCTGATCGAGTGTGGTCAGTGCTTCGATGCTGGGGATGTTGGCCTGATCGAGAACACTGACGTTGGTGTGTCTGTCCTCCCAGGGGATTTGCAGGATCTTGCGCAGGCATCATTGGTGGTATTTCTTCAGCGATTTGAGGTGTCTACTCTATATGGTCCATGTCTCCGAGTCATACAGGAGGGTAGGTATCGCTACAGCCCTGTAGACAAGTTTGGTGCCAGATTTGAGGACCTGATCTTCGAACACTCTTTTCCTCAGGCGGCCGAAGGCTGTGCTGGCGCACTGGAGAGGGTGTTGAACCTCGTCGTCGATGCCTGCCCTTGCTGATAATAGGCTCCCGAGGTATGGAAAGTGGTCCACGTTGTCTAGGGCTGCGCCGTGGATCTTGACAACTGGGGGGCAGTGCTGTGTGACGGGGTCAGGTTGGTGGAGGACCTTTGTCTTACAGATATTTAATGTAATGCCCATACTTTCGTACGCCTCAGTGAAGATGTTGACGATGACTTGGAGTTCAGCCTCTGAATGCGCGCAGATGCATAATTAAGTAATTGAAGAAACAAGTCTCATTACTTATTCTTGGAATGGTTTTCACAGGTTATGGAAAACAAAATGGTGAAAGTGACCAACCTTTAAAGTAGAAAACAAGTCCAGATAGCACTGGAGTATAAAACGAGTATCAAAGGACCACTATGTCAGATTTGCTTTGAGATACCGTGAAATGTATGCGGGGACAGCTGTAACGCATCAGTAGATTGATGTGACAAGTGGAAAGATTTGTGTATTTTGCATCATACAATTTTGAAATAACTTAAAATTAAAATGATTGCCCTTCTAACCAAATTTCAAACTAGAAACTAGAGCCCAATTGAATGTAAAATTCGGGCCAGGTCTTCTGATCAGTAAATTAGTCAGGATACAGAGGGAGGAATCGTAATGGGTCAATTTTAACCCTACCCGCCTGGCATGAACCAGGCAGAAAGGCAGTTAAAATCGATCGGGTGACTTACCTGCTGTTGTCCCACCTGGATCCAAACATCTTCAATTTGAACCTGCTTTTCTGAGCAGGTGGCAAAGGCATCTGCCAGACACCAGCGGCATCCTTCTTTAAATATGCAGATTGGGGTCCAATTACTTCACTGGGCCCTGACTGTGATTTTGACTTCGACCTGAGCAGGGAAGCTGCTGCAATTTTCCTGCCAGGTAAAATCAACTAAGTGTATACGAAGTAGAAGAGGCCATTCATAGAAACATAGAAAATAGGTGCAGGAGTAGGCCATTTGGTCCTTCGAGCTTGCACCGCCATTCCATAAGATCATGGCTGATCATTCCCTCAGTACCCCTTTCCTGTTTTCTCTCCATACCCCTTGATCCCCTTAGCCATAAAGGGCCATATCTAACTCCCTCTTGAATATATCCAATGAACTGGCATCCACAACTCTCTGCGGCAGGGAATTCCACATGTTAACAACTCTCTGAGTGAAGAAGTTTCTCCTCATCTCAATCCTAAATGGCCTACCCCTTATCCTAAGACTACGTTCCCTGGTTCTGGACTTCCCCAACATTAGGAGCATTCTTCCCGCATCTAACCAGTCCAGTCCCGTCAGAATCTTATACGTTTCTAAGAGATCCCCTCTCATCCTTCTAAACTCCAGTGAATAAAGGCCCAGTTGATCCAGTCTCTCCTCATATGACAGTCCAGCCATCCCTGGAATTAGTCTGGTGAACCTTCGCTGCACTCCCTCAATAGCAAGAATGTCCTTCCTCAGATTAGGAGACCAAAACTGAACACAATATTCCAGGTGAGGCCTCACTAAGGCCTTGTACAACTGCAGTAAGACCTCCCTGCTCCTCTACTCAAATCCTCTAGCTATGAAGGCCAACATACCATTTGCCTTCTTCACCGCCTGCTGTTTCTGGGGTGCCAACCTTCAATGACTGATGAATCATGACATCTAAGTCTCGTTGCACCTCCCCTTTTCCTAATCTGCCGCCATTCAGATAATAATCTGCCTTCGTGTTTTTGCCCCCAAAATGGATAACCTCACATTTATCCACATTATACTGCATCTGCCATGCATGTGCCCACTACCCTAACCTGTTCAAGTCACCCTGCAGCCTCTTAGCATCCCCCTCACAGCTCACACCACTACCCAGTTTAGTGTCATCTACAAACTTGGAGATCTAACACTCAATTCCTTCATCCAAATCGTTAATGTATAGTGTAAAGAGCTGGGGTTCCAGCACTGAGCCCTGCAGCACTCCACTAGTCAGTGCCTGCCATTCTGAAAAGGACCCGTTTATCCCGACTCTCTGCTTCCTGACTGCCATCCAGTTCGCTATTCAGGTCAGTATATTACCCCCAATACCATGTGCTTTAATTTTACACACCAATCTCTTGTGCGGGACCTTGTCAAAAGCCTTTTGAAAGTCCAAATACACCACATCCACTGGTTCTCCCTTGTCCACTCTCTAGTTACATCCCCAAAAATTCCAGAAGATTCGTCAAGCATGATTTCCCTTTCATAAATCCATGGTGATTTGGACCGATCCTATCACTGCTTTCCAAATGCGCTGCTATTTCATCCTTAATGATTGATTCCCACATTTTCCCCACTACTGATATCAGGCGAACCGGTCGATAATTACCCGTTTTCTCGCTCCTTTTTAAAAAAGTGGTGTTACATTAGCTACCCTCCAGTCCATAGGAACTGATCTAGAGTCAATAGACTTTTGGAAAATTATCACCAATGCATCCACTATTTCTAGGGCCACTTCCTGAAGTACTCTGGGATGCAGACTATCAGGCCCCGGGGACTTATCGACCTTCAATCCCATCAATTTCCCTAACACAATTTCCCGCGTAATAAGGATATCCTTCAGTTCCATCTTCTCACTGGACCCACTGTCCCCTAGTACATTTGGAAGGTTATTTGTGTCTTCCTTCGTGAAGACAGAACCGAAGTACTTGTTCAATTGGTCTGCCATTTTTTTGTTCCCCATTATAAATTCACCTGAATCCGACTGCAAGGGACCTACATTTGTCTTCACTAATCTTTTTCTCTTCACATATTTATTGAAGCTTTTGCAGTCAGTTTTTATGTTCCCTGCAAGCTTCCTCTGGTAATCTATTTCCCCCCTCTTAATTAAACCCTTAGTCCTCCTCTGTTGAATTCTAAATTTCTCCCAGTCCTCAGGTTTGTTCCTTTTTCTAGCCGATTTATATGCCTCTTCCTTTGTTTTAACACTATCCTTAATCTCCCTTGTTAGCCACGGTTGAGCCACCTTCCCCGTTTTATTTTTACTCCAGACAGGGATGTACAATTGCTGAAGTTCATCCATGTGATCTTTCAATGTTTGCCATTGCTTATCCACCGTCAACCCTTTAAGTATCCTTTGCCCGTCTATTCTAGCCAATTCACGCCTCATACCGTCAAAGTTACCTTTCCTTAAGTTCAGGACCCTAGTTTCCGAGTTAACTGTGCCACTCTCCATCTTAATAAAGAATTCTACCATATTATGCTCACTCTTTGCCAAGGGGCCTCGCACAACAAGATTGCTAATTAGACCCTTCTCATTACACATCATCCAATGTAGGATGGTCATTTCTCTAGTTGGTTCCTTGACATATTGGTCTCGAAAACCATCCCTAATACACTCCAGGAAATCCTCCTCCACCGCATTGCTACCATTTTGGTTAGCCCAATCACTATGTAGATTAAAGTCACCCATGATAACTGCTGTACCTTTATTGCACACATCCCTTAATTCTTGTTTGATGCTGTCCCCAACCTCACTACTACTGTTTGGTGATCTGTACACAACTCCCACTCGCGTTTTCTGCCCTTTGGTATTCCGCAGCTCCACCCATACCGATTCCACATCATCCAAGATAATGTCCTTTCTTACTATTGCATTAATTCCCTCTTTAACCAGCAACGCCACCCCGCCGCCTTTTCCTCTCTGCCTATCCTTCCAAAATGTTGAAAACCCCTGGATGTGGAGTTCCCAGCCTTGGTCACCCTGGAGCCATGTATCCGTGATGCCAATTACATCATATCCATTAACTGCTGTCTGCGCAGTTAATTCGTCCATCTTATTCCGAATACTCCTCGCATTGAGGCACAGTGCCTTCAGGCTTGTCTTTTTAAACACACTTTGCCCCTTTAGAATTTTGCCTTGAGTTTCTCTGCCCTCCACTTTTACTATTCTCCTTTCTATCTTTTGCTTCTGCCTCCATTTTATTTCCCTCTGTCTCCCTGCATAGGTTCCCATCCCCCTGCCATGTTAGTTAACTCCTCCCCAACAGCACGAGCAAACATTCCCCCTAGGACATTGGTTCCGATCCTGCCCAGGTGCAGACCGTCCGGTTTGTACTGGTCCCACCTCCCCCAGAACCGGTTTCAATGTCCCAGGAATTTGGATCCCTCCCTTTTGCACCACTCCTCAAGCCACGTATTCATCTGAGCTATCCTGCGATTCCTCCTCTGATTAGCACGTGGCACTGGTAGCAATCCTGAGATTACTACTTTTTAAATTTAGCTCCTAGCTCCCTAAATTCGTCTCGTAGGACCTCATCCCGTTTCTTACCTATATCGTTGGTACCTATGTGCACCACAACAACTGGCTGTTCACCCTCCTTTTTCAGAATATCCTGCACCCGCTCCGAGACATCCTTGAGCCTTGCACCAGGAAGGCAACATACCATCCTGGAGTCTCGGTTGTGGCCGCAGAAACGCCTATCTATTCCCCTTACAATCTAATCCCCTATTATAGCTCTTTCACTCTTTTTCCTGCCCTCCTGTGCAGCAGAGCCACCCACGGTGTCATGAACTTGGCTGCTGCTGCCCTCCCCTGATGAGTCATTCTCCTCAACAGTACCCAAAGTGGTGTATCTATTTTGCAGGGGGATGACCGCAGGGGACCCCTGCACTACCTTCCTTGCACTGCTCTTCCTGTTGGTCACCCATTTACTATCTGGCTGTGTACCCTTTACCTGCGGTGAGACCAACTCACTAAACGTGCTATTCACGTCATTCACAGCATCGTGGATGCTCCAGAGTGAATCCACCCGCAGCTCCAGTGCCGCAATGTGATCAGTCAGGAGCTGGAGACGGATGCACTTCCCGTACACGTAGTCGTCAGGGACACCGAAAGCGTCCCTGACTTCCCAGATAGCACAGGAGGAGCATAACACTTGTCCGAGCTGTCCTGCCATGACTTAACCCTGAGATAAACTTAATTTGGCAACAACAATGCTAAATGTTACTTACTGATATAGAAAAGAAATAGAAAAACTACTTACCAATCATCAGCCAGTCACTTACCCCCTTGGCTGTTACGTCATCTTTCGATTTCTTTCGACTTCTTTTTTGGCTTCTCTCCCCGCTGCAGCTGCACAAGCTTGCCTTTATAAGCCACGCCACACACCTCGAACTCCCGCCTCTCCTCTGCCTCCGCCTCCCACTGCCGCTGGCCTTTATAGGCCTCTCCACACACCTCGAACTCCCGCCTCTCCTCTGCATCACTTTGTTCACAGTACTTGTAGCAGCACTTGTGTGCTGAGAGATTTGCTTCGTATTGTCACTGATGGCAATGAACGCCTGGGCTATCGCCTTGTTGGCGCTGCGGGGGTGATCATCATTTCCATTCATGCCGATTCAAAGAGTACGTTTGCAAAGGCTGTGGAACAATGGAACACCTCCAACGAGTGTGCAGGCGAGCTGCAAAGCCTGTTAAACCAGCAAACCACCATGTTGTCGAGGATCGATCCACAGAGGACATGAAGAACCAGAGCCTCGGATCGAGGAGGCAGAGGTACATGGGGTGCACACATTCACCACGAATTGTCCCCTGATAATGTTGAATGTTAAACTAAATGGACTCCCAGGTGTCAATGGAGCTGGACACAGGCGCGAGCCAGTCCATCATGGGCAAAAAGACTTTTGAACGGTTGTGGTGCAACAAGGCCTCCAGGCCAGTTTTAAGTCTAGTTTGCACGAAACTAAGAACTTACACAAAAGAACTGATGCCTGTAATCTACCGTAAAGGTCTTGTACGATGGAGCGGTGCACAAGCTACCACTCTGGGTGGTACCGGGCGATGGTCCCACTCTGCTCATCAGAAGCTGGCTGGGAAAGATACGCTGGAACTTGGATGACGTCCGAGCGCTATCGCCCGCTGACGACATGTCGCGTGCCCAGGTCTTATACAAATTTCCTTCACTGTTCGAACCAGGCATCGGGAAATTCCAAGAAGCAAAAGTGCAGATCCACCTAATTCCGGGGGCGCGACCCATCCATCACAAGATGAGAGCAGTACCGTATATGATGAGAGAAAGGGTAGCGATTGAGCTAGACCAGCTGCAACGAGGGGGCATCATTTCACCGATCGAGTTCAGTGAGTGGGCCAGTCCTATTGTCCCAGTCCTCAAAGGAGACAGCACCATTAGAATCTGTAGCAATTACAAAGTAACTATCAATTGTTTCTCCCTGCAGGACCAATACCCACTATCAAAGGCAGATGACCTCTTTGCAATGCTGGCAGGAGGAAAGACGTTCACGAAGCTGGATCTGACTTCAGCCTACATGATGCAGGAACTGGAGGAATCATCGAAGGCGTTCACCTGCATCAGCACGCACAAAGGTCTTTTTGTTTATAACTGATAACCGTTTGGAATCCGATCAGCGGCGACGATATTCCAGAGAAACATGGAAAGTTTACTGAAGTTGGTCCCGCACACCGTGGTCTTCCAGGACGACAGCTTGGTCACAGGTTGGAACGCAGTCGAGCACCTGCAGAACCTGGAGGAGGCTCTTAGTCGACTCAACCGCGTGGGGCTCAGGTTAAAACACTCAAAGTACGTTTTCCTGGCGCCAGAAGTGGAGTTCTTGGGAAGGAGGATTGCGGCTGACAGCATCAGGCCCACCAACGCGAAGACGGAGGCAATCGAGAACACACCGAGGCCACAGAACGTGATGGAGCTGTGGTCGTTTCTGGGACTCTTGAACTACTTTGGTAACTTCTTACCGGATCTCAGCACACTGCTAGAACCACTACATGTTTTACTATTAAAAGGGGGCAAATGGGTTTGGGGCAAAAACCAAGAAAATGCCTTTGTAAAAGTGAGAAAATTGTTATGCTCAAACAAATTGCTTGTGTTGTATGATCCATGTAAGCGTTTGGTACTAGCATGTGATGCGTCGTCATATGGCTTTGGGTGTGTATTGCAACAAGTTAATGATTTCAGGAAACTGCAACCGGTTGCTTATGCATTCAGGAGTCTGTCTAAGGCTGCGAGAGCCTACAGCATGATTGAAAAAGAAGCGTTAGCGTGTGTCTATGGGGTAAAGAAAATGCATCAATACCTGTTTGGGCTAAAATTCGAATTGGAAACTGACCATAAGCCACATATATCCCTGTTTATCGAGAGTAAAGGGATAAATACCAAAACATCGGCCCGCATCCAGAGATGGGCGCTCACGTTGTCCGCATACAACTATGCCATCTGCCACAGGCCAGGCACAGAAAATTGCGCCGATGCTCTCAGTAGGCTGCCATTGCCCACCGTGGGGGTGGAAATGGTGCAGCCCGCAGATCTAGCCATAGTTATGGAAGAATTTGAGAGTGAGCAATCACCCGTCGCTGCCCAGATCAAAACCTGGACAAGCCAGGACCCCTTATTATCTCTAGTCAAAAGCTGTGTGCTTCACGGGAGCTGGTCCAGTGTCCGTGGAAATGCAGGAAGAGATAAAGCCGTTCCAGCAGCGCAAAGATGAAATGTCTATACAGGCAGACTGCCTTCTGTGGGGCAATGGTGTAGTGGTCCCCAAGAAGGGCAGAGACACCTTCATCAATGACTTCCACAGTACCCACCTAGGCATCGTAATGATGAAAGCGATAGCCAGATCCCACGTGTGGTGGCCCGGTATCGATGCGGACTTAGAGTCCTGCGTTCACAGATGTAATACATGCTCGCAGTTAAGCAATGTACCCAGGGAGGCGCCGCTTAGTTTATGGTCTTGGCCCTCCAAACTGTGGTCTAGGGTACACGTCGACTATGCAGGCCCGCTCTTGGGTAAAATGTTCCTTGTGATTGTAGATGCATACTCCAAGTTAATTGAATGTGAGATAATGTGGGCTAGCATGTCCGCTGCCACTACTGAAAGCCTGCAGGCCATGTTTGCCACTCGGGCCATATTTCACCAGTGCCGAGTTTAAAGAATTCATGACCCGTAACGGGATCAAACATGTCACATCTGCCCTGTTTAAACCAGCGTCCAATGGTCAGGCAGAGAGAGCAGTGCAAACCATCAAGCAAGGCTTGAAGAGGGTAACTGAAGGCTCACTGCAGACTCGTCTATCCCGAGTCCTGCTTAGCTACCGCACTGAGACCCCACTCACTCACTGGTGTAATGTCTGTAAGCTTCTAATGTTTGTAGCTCCACACTGTAGATGTGGGCGTATTGTGTACTGCAAGTGCAGGGTTAATAATAAATAGAACCAGGCAGATTTCCGGAGGCTTCCGAGAGAACTGCCTGCCATGTTGGAAGCTGTGTGTGCTTGTGCTCTGTGAATATATCACATTTGGCGATTCAGATGGGATTTTTCGGATAAATTTTGTTGGTGAAGGATTCAGCCAGCTGACAGAGAAACTTTGGAAGTTTCTATCTTTCGAAAAAAGCTACAAAATCCGAGGTAAAATACAACACACGACGATGTGAACAGCAAGAGATTAAAATGGCAGGTGTAATCGGACATTTGGGGAATATAGACATGACCGGGAATGTTTTAAAGCGTATGTGGATCGGCTAGAAATGTATTTCACTGCAAATAACATAATCGAAGTTCCAGACAATGCAGTGCAGAACCGGGCTGTGTTGGAACGTAAGAAAGTGATCTTCTTATCGAAGGCGGGTCGGGCATTGTACGAAACCCTTGTAAATCTGCTTGTGCTTGATGAGCCAAAGGACACAACGCTTAAAGAGATTTTAACAAAGCTGGAGCAGCACTATAACCCCAAACTGTTAGAAATTGCTGAAAGCTATCGTTTCGGGATTTGGAATCAAAAGGCTGATGAAAGTATCAGTGGTTACATCATAGCATTAAAAAAGCTATCGATGCACTGTAATTTTGGAAACTTTCAAAACTGAGCATTACGGGATCGTTTTGTTTGTGGGGTGAAAAATGATGTGATCAGAAGGAAGTTATTGATGACGGATGACTTGACTTTTGAGATTGCTTGTCAGACAGCGAGGTCGATGGGCATGGCCGAACAATATTCCTGAGAATTAAATAATAATTACGGTCGTCAGTCAACCGAGGTAAATCACCTGCAGGTTCAACGTAAAAGACGGTGGGGGCCCAAAGTCTCAGAAACTGGAAATTCTAACAGAGCGTCGAAGTCATGCCATAGGTGCCTGGGATAACACATTGCTCAAAGTTGTCCATACGTGAAGGCAGAGTGCTTCTTCTGCAGAAAGACTGGGCATCTTGCGAAGGCTTGCCGACTGAAGGGTAAACCCGTTTTTAAAGCTATGAGTCCAGCGTTCAAAGCTATCAGTAGAAATCCCAAGAGACTACATAGCATGGAAGAACAACAACAGGACGAGATGTTGTTAGAGTTACACGTCATCAGGAGCACGAGGTTAACGGACAGCGATTCGGAAAGCATCAAAATCCACATAGATGTTGCGGGATTCAAGATACCAATGGAAATTGACACGGGTGCATCCGTGAGTGTAGTACCAGAGTCACTATACCTCGACAAATTGCGTGATTTCCAACTGGAGAAATCCAAGATAGAGCTGCGAGGCTACTCGGGAGAGAAAATTCCTGTGGTAGGTCGTATCACCGTATCGATGAAATATAAAGTTCAATTTGTTGGAACGGCTGGTTATCTCTTCTCTAACCGCCCTTCTTTTTCACTGGAATATATTTTTGTTGAGCACTATGAAAGAGCTCCTTAAAAGTCCTCGATTGTTCCTCAATTGTGCCACTGTTTAGTCTGTGTTTCCAGTCTACTTTAGCCAATTCTGCCCTCATTCCACTATAGTCCCCTTTGTTTAAGCATAGTATGCTTGTTTGAGACACTACTTCCTCACCCTCAATCTGTATTACAAATTCAACCATACTGTGATCGCTCATTCCGAGAGGATCTTTTACTAGGAGATCGTTTATTTTTCCTGTCCCATTACACAGGACCAGATTTAAGATAGCTTACTCCCTTGTAGGTTCTGTAACATACTGTTCTAAGAAACAATCCCGTATGCATTCTATGAATTCCTCCTCAAGGCTACCCCGTGCGATTTGATTTGACCAATCGAAATGTAGGTTAAAATCCCTCATGATTACTGCCGATCCTTTTTCACATGCCTCCATTATTCCCCTGATTATTGTCCGCTCCACCGTGAAGTTATTATTTGGGGGCCTATAAACTACACCCACCAGTGACTTTTTTCCCCTTACTATCTCTAATCTCCACCCAGAATGATTCAACATTTTGTTCATTAGAGCCAATATCGTCTCTCACAACTGCCCTGATATCATCCTTTATTAACAGAGCTACCCCACCTCCTTTCCCTTCTTGTCTATCTTTCCGAATTGTCAGATACCCCTGTATGTTTAACTCCCAGCCTTGGCCACCCTGCAACCACGTTTCTGTAATGGCCACCAAATCATACCCATTTGTAATGATTTGTATCGTCAACTCATTTACTTTGTTTCGAATGGTGCATGCGTTTAGGTAAAGTGTTTTAATACTAGTTTTTAAACCATGATTTTTAGTTTTGACCCCTCCTACAGCCCCTTTATATTCATACATATTGTCCCTTCCTATCACCTTGTGGTTTGCACTTGCTACTCTGCTCTGTTGCCTCCTGCCTTTTGCATTCTTTCTTGGGGTTCTGTTCATCTGAGCTCGCACCCACTCTAACTAGCTCAGAGCCCTCTCCTGGGTTCCCATCCCCCTGCCAAGCTAGTTTAAAGCCCTCCCAACCGTATTATCAAAACTCCGAGGATTGTGAATCTGTGGAATTCTCTGCCCAAGGAAGCAGTTGAGGCAAGCTCATTGAATGTATTCAAATCACAGATGGATAGATTTTTAACCAATAAGGGAATTAAGGGTTATGGGGAGCGGGCGGGTAAGTGGAGCTGAGTCCACGGCCAGATCAGCCATGATCTTGTTGAATGGCGGAGCAGGCTCGAGGGGTTAGATGGCCTACTCCTGTTCCTAATTGTTATGTTCTTATGTTCTTATAATTTCAGAACTTGCCTCCAATAGTAGTGAAAGGAGACAAGCCGGCCTTACGAGGAAGAAATTGGTTGAGCTCACTGAAGATGGATTGAAGTAAGATTTTGTGTGGAAGCGAGATTTGCATCAACGGATGAGGTTATCAAGAAGTATCCGAAGGTGTTCTGCGAAATGGGCAGTCTGATCCAAAGCTTCAAGGCGAGTGTCAGGGTACAGAAGGACGCTAGATCGGTTTACTACAAGCCACGTTCCGTACCATATGTACTCAAGGAGAAAGTTGAGCAAGAACTCAAAAGACTAGAGACTGAGAACATTATTTGTAAGATAGATCGATGTAATTGGGCTACACCCATTGTTGTTGTACCCAAGTCCAAGGTAAGATTGTGTGGTGATTATAAAGTAACCGTAAATCAGGTTCCAGAAGGTAATGTCCCCAATACATTGCCGAATATAGAAGATTTGTTCACAACACTGACAGGTGGTCAGATCTTCTCAAAACTGGATTTTACGAATGCCTACTTACAGCTTGAACTAGATGAGGAGTGCAAGTCATGTTATTAGAACATAATAACATAAGAATTAGGAACAGGAGTAGTCCATCTAGCCCCTCGAGCCTGCTCCGCCATTCAACAAGATCATGGCTGATCTGGCCGTGGACTCAGCTCCACTTACCCGCCCGCTCCCCATAACCCTTAATTCCCTTATTGGTTAAAAATCTATCTATCTGTGATTTGAATATATTAAATGAGCTAGCCTCAACTGCTTCCTTGGGCAGAGAATGCCACAGATTCACAACCGTCTGGGAGAAGAAATTCCTTCTCAATTCGGTTTTAAATTGGCTCCCCCATATTTTGAGGCTGTGCCCCCTAGTTCTAGTCTCCCCGACCAGTGGAAACAACCTCTCTGCCTCTATCCTGTCTATCCCTTTCATTATTTTCAATGTTTCTATAAGATCACCCCTCATCCTTCTGAACTCCAACGAGTAAAGACCCAGTCTACTCAATCTATCATCATAAGGTAACCCCCTCATCTCCGGAATCAACCTAGTGAATCGTCTCTGTACCCACTCCAACGCTAATATATCCTTCCTTAAGTAAGGTGACCAAAACTGCACGCAGTACTCCAGGTGCGGCCTCACCAATAGCTTATACAGTTGCAGCAAGACCTCCCTGCTTTTGTACTCCATCCCTCTCGCAATGAAGGCCAACATTCCATTTGCCTTCCTGATTACCTGCTGCACCTGCAAACTAACTTTTTGGGATTCATGCACAAGGACCCCCAGGTCCCTCTGCACCGCAGCATGTTGTAATTTCTCCCCATTCAAATAATATTCCCTTTTACTGTTTTTTTTTTCCAAGGTGGGTGACCTCACATTTTCCGACATTGTATTCCATCTGCCAAACCTTAACCCATTCACTTAACCTGACTCCACGTACCTTTATCTTCTGCAGTAACCTTTTGTGTGGCACTTTATCGAATGCCTTTTGGAAATCTAAATACACCACATCCATCGGTATGGAAATCTCTTTGCAGCTTCTCTGTGTCCTCCACACAACCCGCTTTCCCATTAATCTTTGTGTCATCTGCAAATTTTGTTACACTACACTCTGTCCCCTCTTCCAGGTCATGTATGTATATTGTAAACAGTTGTGGTCCCAGCACCGATCCCTGTGGCACACCACTAACCACCGATTTCCAACCCGAAAAGGACCCATTTATCCCGACTCTCTGCTTTCTGTTAGCTAGCCAATTCTCTATCCATGCTAATACATTTCCTCTGACTCCGCGTACCTTTATCTTCTGCAGTAACCTTTTGTGTGGCACCTTATCGAATGCCTTTTGGAAATCTAAATACACCACATCCATTGGTATACCTCTATCCACCATGCTTGACTATAAATACTCATCTTGGCCTATATCAATTTAATAGGCTACCGTTTGGACTGTCCTCCACCCCTGCCATATTCCAAGGGGTGATGAACCATATTTTGCAAGGTATTGAAGGGGTAGTATGTTATTTGGATGTGATACTAATTTCAGCACCAAAAAGGCAAATTCATAACAAAATATTGAATGAAGTCCTCAAATGGCTAGAGAAGCACAGAGTACGAGTGTCTGCTCGTAAGCGTGAGTTATTTAAAAATTCAGTGGAGTACTTAGGGTATAGAGTAGACAAAGATGGTTTACATCCAACCATGAAAAAATTGGATGCAATTAGAAATGCACCCACTCCCAGGAATGTCACTGAACTTCGTTCATTCTTGGGTCTTTTGAACTATTATGGGAAGTTTCTACCAAATTTGGCTGCAGTATTACATCCACTGAATGAAATTTTGAAAAAACAGGTCCATTGGAAGTGGTCAAAAGAATGCGATTCAGCATTCAAGGAGTGTAAAAGCAAATTGGTAGAGAGCACCATGTTAGTTCACTATGACATATCGAAGGAGATTAAGCGAGCATGTGATGCCTCTCCGTATGGAGTTGGGGCAGTAATCTCTCATGTATTAAGGAGTGGGGAGGAGAGACCAATTGCTTTTGCTTCATGCACTCTCAGTACCAGTGAGAGTAATTATGCGCAAATTGAAAGGGAAGCTTTGGCATTAATTTTTGGGGTCAAGAAGTTTCACAAATACTTGTATGGTTGTAAGTTTACCATCGTTACGGACCATAAGCCTCTAACAGCAATCCTCCATCCAAAGTCCCCAGTTCCAATATTAGCTGCAGCCCGAATGCAGAGATGGGCTTTGATTTTGTCAGCATATATATATGATATTGAATACAGATGATCAGCTGATCACAGTAATGCTGATGCAATGTCTAGATTGCCTTCCCCATCACAAGTTACACCCGATAGGGAAGAAGTCTTTTATTTTTCATACATTGATGAACTGCCAGTCACAGCTGAAGAGATTGGTAGAGCAACCAAACGTGACTCAGTGATGTCAAAGGTGTATGAGTATATTGCAAATGGATGGCCAAACCAGGTAACAGTCAAAGATACACATCCATTCTTCATTCGTAGGAATGAATTATCAGTCGATAAAGATTGTATCATGTGGGGTACAAGAGTGGTTATAACAAATAAATTCAGGTCCAAATTATTAGGAGACCTCCATGACCGGCACATGGGAATGTGCTTGACCAAGAGTTTTGCATGCAGTTATTTATGGTGGCCAGGTCTTGATAAAGATATAGAGTACGCCATGAGTCAGTGTACGACATGTCAATCGGTAAGCAAGCAACCACCACCAGTACCATTACAGCCATGGAAATGGCCTCTCAGGGTGTGGCAAAGGCTACATATTGATTTTGCTGAGTTAGCAGGACAACAATTGTTCATTGTGATTGATAACCATTTGAAATGGGTTGAGGTGTTCCCAATGTGGAAAACAACAACAAATAAAATATTGGACATTTTACGAAAATGATTTTCTTCATTTGGCCTCCCTGAAGAGGTTGTTTCGGATTATGGACCACAATTTCATTCAGAAGAATTTGCACAATTCACGAGCAAAAATGGTGAGAAACATACCAAGGTTCCACCATACCATCCTGCTTCGAATGGTGCAGCAGAGCGCACTGTACAAATTGTAAAATGTGCCCTTAGAAAACAAATGTTAGATCCAAATCCAAGGAAACGACAGTTGTCATTGGATCACAAATTGGCTAATTTTTTGATTACATATCAAAATACTCCTCTTACAACTACTGGTAGAACACCAGCAGAGTTGTTTCTCAAACGACAGCCACGAACCAGATTCTCATTGTTAAAACCAAATTTGGCACAGTCTGGAGAAGAGACACAATTAAGACAGAAAGAGAATCATGATAGAGGTAGAGTAAAAGAGGGAAGTGTGAAATTAAACCAGAAGAAGAGTGTGAAGAACCATCACCATAAATAGTTAAAGTGCTTACCAGGAAAAGTGGTGAAGGTATGTGGTCCTCGCACATATTTGGTAAAGATGTTTGATAATGGACAGGTTAGGTTTGTTCATATTGATCATATTTTACATACAGACATGGAAGGAGTTGAAGGTGGGAAGGATTCAATTATTTCTGACTCATCAGATAGTTTTGATACACCAGTATCAAATCCTAAATCCAATGTACTGGAAACAAATCCAGGAGAGAATCAGAATGAAAGTCTGAGTCCGAGTCAGGAAAACAAAGAGCCTGAAGTTAGAGTGAGTTCAAATGAAAATCAAGGAAATTTCGTGGAGGAAAATGTTCCTCAGGATGAGGCTCGAATGAGTTTAGATTTGACACCATGTTTGGAAGATTCTGTTCGAGAGCGAAGGTATCTTCTTCGAAACAGAAAACAAGTGGTAAAGTTACATTTGTAAATATGGAAAAAAAAGTTTATATCCTGTGTTATGTATAAACATGAAAGTTATGTATGATGTTTGTTATGATGGCTTCTTCATTAAGGAGGGAGAAGTGTAATGTCTGTAAGCTTGTAATGTTTGTAGCGCCACACTGTGGATGTGGACGTATTGTGTACTGCAAGTGCAGGGTTAATAATAAACAGAACCAGGCAGATTTCCGGAGGCTTCGCTGCCTGCCATGTTGGAAGCTGTGTGTGCTTGTGCTCTGTGAATATATCACAACTGGGATCCCACCTGCTGAACTGCTCATGAAAAGAGCACTTAAGACAAGGCTCTCGTTAGTTCACCCTGACCTACATGAACAGGTAGAGAGCAGGCGGCTTCAACAAAGTGCATACCATGATAGCGCAACTTTGTCACGCGAGATTGAAATCAATGATCCTGTATTTGTATTAAATTATGGACAAGGTCCCAAGTGGCTTCCCGGCACTATCGTGGCCAAAGAGGGGAGCAGGGTGTTTAGTGTCAAACTTTCAAATGGACTCATTCACCGGAAACACTTGAACCAAATCAAACTCAGATTCACGGACTATCCTGAGCAACCCACCTTGGACCCTACCTTTTTTGACCCTCCAACATACACACCAGTGGCAACCGGCACTATGGTTGACCACGAAGCAGAACCCATCGTTCACAGCAGCCCAGCAGGGCCCAACACACCAGACAGCCCAGCAAGGCCAGCTGCACAGCAGCCCAGCGAGGGCCGAACAAATGATTCAACAACACCAGCTTTCACATCGAGACGATCAACCAGGGCAAGAAGGGCCCCAGATCGACTCACATTGTAAATAGTTACACTATTGACTTTGTGGGGAATTGTTGTTATCTATGTGGACTTGTATTTACTCTGTACAGCCACCAGAGGGCTCTTCCCCTGGAGTCCCAAAGGATCCCATAATCCCTTGGGAGCACAGGTATTTAAGGAGGCTTCACAGGTTGGAGAGGTACTTTGGAGACCTGCAATAAAAGACTAAGGTCACACTTTACTTTGAGCTCACAGTGTTCAGTCTGACTCTTTTTCCATACACAACACCCACAATTACCTGAGTCCCAGTGGGTGACCAAGGGTGGGCTGAATTTTCGCACGCCAGCCACTGCTTCTCGGTTGTTAATGAAGCACAATAGTTGCCGTATTCTGCTGGATGCAGGTGTAAATCGAACTAAAAAAAACAGTGGTTTCAAACCCGCTGGCATTTAGTATCCACCCTCACCCCCCGCCACCCACCAGGTGATAATGCTTCAACCTAGTACAACTTAACAGGTCCTGATGACATATAAACACCTGCTGGACAGTCTTGTCATGCAATACTGTGCTCATTGTGCCACTGATCAATTGGGTCCTTGATCTCAGCTGGCTGACAGTTCTGTCCCCAGAGGTCTTCCCTCTGGAATATAGAAACATAGAAACATAGAAAATAGGTGCAGGAGTAGGCCATTCGGCCGTTCGAGCCTGCACAGCCATTCAATGAGTTCATGGCTGAACATGCAACTTCAGTACCCCACTCCTGCTTTCTCGCCATACTCCTTGATCCCCCCAGTAGTAAGGACTACTCCTTTTTGAATATATTTAGTGAATTGGCCTCAACAACTTTCTGTGGTAGAGAATTCCACAGGTTCACCATTCTCTGGGTGAAGAAGTTTCTCCTCATCTCGGTCCTAAATGGCTTACCCCTTATCCTTGGACAGTGACCCCTGGTTCTGGACTTTCCCAATATTGGGAACATTCTTCCTGCATCTAACCTGTCTAAACCCGTCAGAATTTTAAACGTTTCTATGAGATCCCCTCTCATTCTTCTGAACTCCAGTGAATATAAGCCCAGTTGATCCAGTCTTTCTTGATATGTCAGTCCTGCCATCCCGGGAATCAGTCTGGTGAACCTTCGCTGCACTCCCTCAATAGCAAGAATGTCCTTCCTCAAGTTATGAGACCAAAACTGCACACAATACTCCAGGTGTGGCCTCACCAAGGCCCTGTACAACTGTAGTAACACCTCCCTGCCCCTGTACTCAAATCCCCTCGCTATGATATATACTGGGGACTCCTCTAAATAGCTTTAGTTCTATCAAATAGTGAACTACATTCATTGCTTATTCGAATCATTGAACTATAACTTCGTACAGTAAAAATCTACGAAGGATTGTTTCATCTTTGTGGATTGAGTCCAACTTTATTGTTTTAAGTACAGTATTGCTATGTCTTACTGCTTCTTTTCATTTTCTTATAGTACTCATAAATAAACCTATTCATTTTAACTGATACTCATATGGTCTCTCAGTTTGCTATTTCACACCTTTCAGTGACTTTATAATATGAGGGGTGTTCTGTAACATCTCCAGTGGCTGATATCACAATGAAGTGGTAATTTTTAATCCTGGGCAGACTATCTCAGACATGATGGTCTGGAGTTTCTTCCATATTTGCGGCCACATACACACATAATCTGGGTACAAACAAATGATGTGACTTAAAAGATCGCAGAATATTGAGATGTTTTACTATGTTAAAGGTGCTATATAAATATAAGTTGTTGTGAGTTCGGCACATAATTACAATACACCCAATTTCGGCTGCACAATAAGAGGAAACTCTGGGGCAGCATGTATAAAGGTGCAGCTTTCAGTTCATTGAAGACTGAGTCTGGTTATAGAAACTATATTTTTCCCCATGAACACAAGATATAGCTGTTCAGCCACAAAAATCAAACCATAACAATAGAATATATATGTTGGGGGTAAAATTCCGGTCGGAGGCTTCCTTTGGACCAATGCCTCCGGCCCAAAATTTTTTAATGAAAATACCTGGTGGTCCCAGAGGCGCCTTCGACTCTGGTCGGAGGCCTACATTCCATGCGAAGGACTTCCTCGTACGTATGAAAAAGCTGGAGTCACGTGGGCCTGGACCACCAATCACTCTGCAGTATTCTCATTGACAATAATGGGAACTCCGTTTTTACGAGTTCCCATTATTATCAATGAGAATAAACCCCCAAAACAAGAAACAGAACATAATAAATTTAAAAAACACCTCACATATTTAAAATTAATTGAAATTAAAGTTAATTAAATGTTTTAGGAAAAAATATATTTTGGGGAATTTTTTTTAATGAGTTTTACTAGGCTTTAAAATAAACTTACCTTAATGGACAAGGTTTTACTATAAAAATGTGTATTTAAATTTAATTTTTATATGTCTTAAAACTCTTATGCTGGTAAAAGTGCAATTTATGAAGTTTAAATATGTACCATGTACGATTTAGCTACTAATGGCTAGAATATTGTTGCTAGCAGATTCTCTGCTTAACAAAAGAACCACACTCTAACTTAAGTACTCAGCTGTTATAATCAGTTCGCTGTCCTTCACTGTAGCAAAATTTGTGTCAAATTCCATTAAAACCATCGTAGGAAATATGTGCTATTCTGACAAAGTAAATTTCTGAAATGTGCTTGGCAAAGTCTTATACGAAGAAGATTTAATAGGTTTCAAAAAGGTGATGAGTACTATACTTTCCTACATAATGTTCAGTGTAAAATTTTTATTTCCTATAAAAGTCTGTACTTTCCTGCAAGCATAAACAAATATACAATTCTTATCGTTTTAAGTTACTTCTTGTACAGCAAGCATTTTGTTAACCACTCAAAAATGAAGATGCTATTGCACTGGCTGGAGTCATACCCAACACAAAGATGGTTGTGGTTGTTGGAGGCCAATCATCTCAGCCCCAGGATATCATTGCAGGAGGAGTTCCTCAGGACAGTGTTCTAGGCCCAACCATCTTCAGCTGCTTCATCAATGACCTTCTCTCCATCATAAGGTCAGAAGTGGGGATGCACGCTGATGATTGCAGAGTGTTCAGTTCCATTCGCAACTCCAGGAAATAAAGCAGTCCTTGCCTGCATGCAGCACGATCTGGACAACATTCACATTTGGACTGATAAGTGGCAAGTAACATTTACGCCACACAAGTGCCAGACAATGACCATCTCCAATAAGATAAGAGTCTAGCCATCTTTCTTTGACATTCAACGACATTACCATCACCGAATCCCCCACCATCAACATCCTGGGGGTTACCATTGAGCAGAAACTTAACTGGACCAGCCACGTAAATACTGTGGCTACAAGACCAGGGCAGAGGCTGGGTATTCTGTGGCAAGTGACTTATCTCCTGACTCCCCAAAGCCTTTCCACCATCTACAAGGCACAAGTCAGGAGTGTGATGGAATACTCTCCACTTGCCTGGATGAGTGCAGCTCCAGCAACACTCAAGAAGCTCAACACCATCCAGGACAAAGCAGTCCACTTGGTATCCCATTCGCCACCTTAAACATTCATTCCCTACACCACCGGTGCACAGTGGCTGCAGTATGTACCATCTACAAGATGCACTACAGCAACTCGCCAAGGCTTCTTTGACAGCACCTCCCAAACCCGCAACCTCTACAAACTAGAAAGACAAGGGCTGCAGGTGCATGGGAACACCATCACCTGCAAGTTCCCCTCCAGGTCACACACGATCCTGACTTGGAAAAATATCACTGTTCCTTTATCATCGCTGGGTCAAAATCCTGGAACTCCCTCCCTAGAAGCACTGTGGGAGTACCATCACCTCACAGACTGCAGCAGTTCAAGGCGGCGGCTCACCTTCTCAAGGGCATTTAGGGGTTGGCAATAAATGCTGGCCTTGCCAGCGATGCCCACATCCCATGAATTAAAAAAAAGAAAGCAACATCAAGGAAAAGTAGTTTTCAAGATCATTGTGTGTATAAACAGACAAGAGCACAATGATGATGCCTGCAATTTGATTATATTATCACATTACCAATCACATCTGCTGCTGTTTTAAAAATTAAACATGCAGTGCATTTTATCCCACTTGACCCAATTCTAAACCTGATTATTGCCATGACCAGACAACCAACTGCAGCTGCTTTCTATGCAATATTTTCTACCTTTGGTTCTCATGCTGTTTCTGTCAACACCATTTTGACTTGCAGCCTACCACAATCATTTTGAGTATGGTTAATCCTCACTGCATAACCAACCGATCCTAGGTTTTAGCTTTAAAATTTGCAGTGTATGGTACTGATAATTCCCAGGAACAATACCCATTTTCTTGATCATCCAATATCACATAACTTTTCATCGTGTGCAGTTTGCACTAGAGTGAGCACAAAAGCTCAACAGGGCTCATTTATTTTCCACAAGTCTGTCCTTGTATTTAAAGCGTCTTTCAGATAAGACATTAAACCGAGGCTCTTTCAGCTCTGTCAGGTGAACGTAATAGATCCTATAGCACTATTTAAAGAAGAGCAGGGGCGTTACCCCTGGTGTACTGGCCAATATTTATTCTTCAATGATCATCAATAAAACCTGATTATCTAGTCATTATCACATTGCTGTTTGTGGGAGCTTGCTGTGCATCAATTGGCTGCTGCGTTTCCTACAGTGACTACACTTCCAAAGTACCTCATTGGCTGTAAAGTCCTTTGGGGTGTCCTGAGGCAAGAAAGCTGCTAAATAAAAGAAAGTGTTTCTTTTATTCTTTTCAAAAGCTCAATACTTTGTTGTGAAGGGAAATCTCGATGTTCAGCTTAGGATAGAAATATTACTTCAGTCCTAGGTCCAATGAAGAATCGAGAGTAAACAGGAAACTTTTGTAAGACCAGTCCCTGAAAGACAGTAGTCAAGCCATGATCTACATCAGTTCGTATCCCTGGTGGAAAAATATCTGGAATCTCGAGGCCCAATGAAGCCTCCTCTTGCATCGATCACAAAACTACACAAACTGTTCTCTCATTGGACTCTTATCTAGCCCTGATACCAGAGAATGTTCGTCGTTGACCAGCACTCTTGCGATAAAGAATGCCAGTGATGGTAAATGAAACAATTTTCATTTCAGCCACTTGGTGTCAACATAAAACAACAATTTACATTTATATAATGTTTTTATTGTGTAAGAAATCCCAAAGCGCAATCAAACATACCCTGATCAAATATAAAACTGGCACAACCAGTGCAAAGCTCCTCCCACTCTGCCGTAACAAGGTGGCACTGCATTCAACTGAGAAAAGCATTCCTGACCGCTGTGACATTTCCATTTTATAAATCAGACATTCTTGTTATCTAGGTGGGACCGCCAATGCTGCATCAATATACATTGTACTAGGTACATTTTCAGCTGAAGATAGCACCAATTAGGAGATGGATTACAACTGCCAGGACCAATTTGAAAAAAAGACATGCACAGCTAGAGGAAAGGAGACACAAAACTTCTCAGATGGAGCTGATGGGTGTACCAATCAATTACACCATCCAGTTCCCCCTTTATTAAGTGTTGTTTTAAAGTTTTGAATGTTGGCTATTCATTATAGAATAAATAACTAAACCGGTATTTATAATGTTTTTAATAATGAAAAACTATAACTGGGAGAGAAAAAAATACAGTGCACTGATCAGGACAATGACATGTACTTTAAACTTAATATATTAGTTTGAATCAGGTATCGCAGGGTAATTGGAATGCAAGATGTAAACTTTTTCACTCCAGCTAAAATATATAGTTCAAAATTAACTCTCCGGACACAACCCAAATGACAGAAATAAATTCTAAAATGTTACCACCGGATGCTTCTCACAATTTGGGAGGCCAGGTTTCATTTAAATTCATTTTTGCAATCTTTATAGACTCTGAAGTTGAGCTTTGAGTAAGCCTGGTATGCGTTGAAACCATGAGTAGATAGGTGGTGCTGAAACAACGGTCACTGGTGTCCTACATCAGAGCAACTCTAAATAAATTTCAAAATTGGAATTAGCTTGAATCAGTGGCTGAATTGTTGGAAAGCTAGGTAAAAATAATCATAATATTGATTAAAATCAAGCTAGCTGAAAATAGGACCATAAATATGGCGGATTGAAAGACAACAACAGCACCAATGGGTACCCCGTTAATATTAAAAATTGGTGAACATCGACTACAACAACAGTGACATGCTTCAAGAAAAGATAGAAGCAAATGGAAACTTTGGATTTTTCCAGAAAACTGATCATAACATTTTATTTCCATGTGCTGATTGAATGAATGATGTAGTATCATATATATACACATATACAGGCAAGACTTCCTTGATAAATGTATATAAGTTCATGGCGCCGTGGCTGGCTCTGCTGCACAGGAGTGCAGGAAAAAGAGTGGGAGAGCGATAGTGATAGGGGATTCAATTTTTGTAAGGGGAATAGATAGGCGTTTCTGTGGCCGCAACCGAGACTCCAGGATGGTATGTTGCCTCCCTGGTGCAAGGGTCAAGGATATCTCGGAGTGGGTGCAGGACATTCTGAAAAGGGAGGGTGAACAGCCAGTTGTTGTGATGCATATAGGCACCAACGATATAGGTAAAAAACGGGATAAATACGAGACGAATTTAGGGAGCTAGGAGTTAAATTAAAAAGTAGGACCTCAAAAGTAGTAATCTCAGGATTGCTACCAGTGCCACGTGCTAGTCAGAGTAGGAATCGCAGGATAGCTCAGATGAATACGTGGCTTGAGAAATGGTGCAGAAGGGAGGGATTCAAATTCCTGGGACATTGGAACCGGTTCTGGGGGAGGTGGGACCAGTACAAACCGGACGGTCTGCACCTGGGCAGGACTGGAACCAATGTCTGAGAGGGAGAGTTTGCTAGTGCTGTTGGGGAGGAGTTAAACTAATATGGCAGGGGGATGGGAATCTATGCAGGGAGACAGAGGGAAATAGAAGGGGGGCAGAAGCAAAAGATAGAAAGGAGAATAGTAAAAGTGGAGAGCAGAGAAACGCAAGGCAAAAAGCAAAAAGGGCCACATTACAGCAAAATTCAAAAGGGGCAAAGTGTGTTAAAAAGACAAGCCTTAAGGCTCTGTGCCTCAATGCGAGGAGTATTCAGAATAAGGTGGATGAATTAACTGCGCAGATAGCAGTTAACAGATACGATGTGATTGGCATCATGGAGACATGGTTCCAGGGTAACCAAGGCTGGGAACTCAACATCCAAGGGTATTCAGCATTTAGGAAGAATAGACAGAAAGGAAAAGGAGGCGGGGTGGCGTTGCTGGTTAAAGAGGAAATCAATGCAACTGTAAGGAAGGACATTAGCCTGGATGATGTGGAATCGGGTATGGGTGGAGCTACGGAATTCAAAAGGGCAGAAAACGCTAGAGGGTATTGTGTATAGACCACCAAACAGTAGTAGTGAGGTTGGGGACAGCACCAAACAAGAAATAAGGGATGTGTGCAATAAAGGTACAGCAGTTATCATGGACGACTTTAATCTACATATAGATTGGGCTAACCTAACTGGTAGCAATGCGGTGGAGGAGGATTTCCTGGAATATATTCGGGATGGTTTTCTAGACCAATATGTCGAGGAACCAACTAGAGAGCTGGCCATCCTAGATTGGGTGATGTGTAATGAGAAGGGACTAATTAGCAATCTTGTTGTGTGAGGCCCCTTGGGGAAGAGTGACCATAGTATGGTAAAATTCTTTATTAAGACGGAGAGTGACACAGTTAATTCGGAAGCTAGGGTTCTGAACTTAAGGAAAGGTAACTTCGACGGTATGAGGCGTGAATTGGCTAGAATAGACTGGCAAAGGATACTTAAAGGGTTGGCGGTGGATAAACAATGGCAAACATTTAAAGATCACATGGATGAACTTCAGCAATTGTACATCCCTGTCTGGAGTAAAAATAAAAACCTGGGAAGGTGACTCAACCGTGGCTAACAAGGGAAATTAAGGATAGTGTTAAAACCAAGGAAGAGGTATATAAATTGGCTAGGGGATTTGAATATAGGAACAGGGAGGTCTTACTGCAGTTGTACAGGGCCTTAGTGAGGCCTCACCTGGAATATTGTGTTCAGTTTTGGTCTCCTAGTCTGAGGAAGGACGTTCTTGCTATTGAGGGAGTGCAGCGAAGGTTCACCAGACTGATTTCAGGGATGGCTGGGCTGTCATATGAGCAGAGACTGGATCAACTGGGCCTTTATTCACTGGCGTTTAGAAGGATGAGAGGGGATCTCATAGAAACATATAAGATTCTGACGGGACTGGACAGGTTCGATGCGGGAAGAATGTTCTCAGTGTTGGGGAAGTTCAGAACCAGGGGACATAGTCTTAGGATAAGGGGTCGGCCATTTAGGACTGAGATGAGGAGGAACTTCTTCACTGAGAGAGTTGTTGACCTATGAAATTCCCTGCCGCAGAGAGTTGTTGATGCCAGTTCATTGGATATATTCAAGAGGGAGTTAGATATGGCCCTTACGGTTAAGGGGATCAAGAGGTATGGAGAGAAAGCAGGAAAGGGGTCCTGAAGGAATGATCAGCCATGATCTTATTGAATGGCGGTGCAGGCTCGAAGGGCCGAATGGCCTACTCCTGCATCCATTTTCTAAGTTTCTATAATAGTTTTTTTGTAATTTTCAACTAAATCAAATGTCACTTTTTTGTATGGCATGAATCCCTCTATTTTCTCCTGAGTTGCATTTGATGCAAATCCTGCCAGTTGCTAGGAGATACACAATAGTAGAATAGTGATGATTCTCTTTCTCTTCCTTTCCATAAGGAGATACCTGGCTTCTGCACAGTACCTCCTCACAGGAACACTGCTGAAATCTGGAAGTTAACACAGGAGGTGATTGAAACTGTACATAACCATCCTATACACTAAAATATTGCATTACCATGCCACATAATTTTCTATACATACTTCAACAAGCGAATACTGAAAATTATGCATTTGAGATCGCATAACATAAGCATGATTGTAAATTTCTATGTTTAAATTTACAGCGCAGGAGGCCATTTCGGCCCAGTGTGTCTGCGCCGGCCGACAAAGAGCCACACAGCCCTCGGCCTGCAGCCCTGAAGGTTACATATAAACCTGTGAACAATGAACAATGGTGGAAAGATAAAGTGCCCCCAGCCCAACCAGTCCACCCCACACATCTGCAACACCCCTTGCACTGAAACATTTTACACTCCACCCCAACTGGAGCAGGTCATCATCATCATAGGCAGTCCCTCGGAATCGAGGAAGACTTGATTCCAATCTAAAAATGAGTCCTTAGGTGGCTGAAATGTCCAATACGAGAACACAGTCACTGTCACAGGTGGGACAGACAGTCGTTGAGGGAAAGGGTGAGTGTGACTGGTTTGCCGCACGCTCTTTTCGCTGCCTGCGCTTGATTTCTGCATGCTCTCGCCGATGAGACTCAAGGTGCTCAGCGCCCTCCTGGATGCACTTTCTCCACTTAGGGCGGTCTTTGGCCAGGGACTCCCAGACGTCAGTGGGGATGTTGCACTTTATCAGGGAGGCTTTGAGGGTGTCCTTGTAACGTTTCCTCTGCACATCTTTGGCTCATTTGCCATGAAGGAGTTCCGAGTAGAGTGCTTGCTTTGGGAGTCTTGTGTCTGACATGTGAACAATGTGACCTGCCCAGCGAAGCTGATCAAGTGTGGTAATGCTGGGGATGTTGGCCTGGTCGAGGACGCTAACATTGGTGCGTCTGTCCTCCCAGGGGATTTGCAGGATCTTGCGGAGACATCGTTGGTGGTATTTCTCCAGTGACTTGAAGCGTCTACTGTACATGATCCATGTCTCTGAGCCGTACAGGATGGTGGGTATTACTATAGCCATGTGATCTCCTGGGAGAGGCAAAAACCAGATAAAAACCCAGGCCAATTGGGGGCAAAAAAATCTGGGAAAATTCCTCTCCGACCAATCCAGGCGATCAAAACTAGTCCAGGAGATCACCCTGGCCGTATTCGATTCCCTGCAGTACTTACCATCGTATCTGCGCCAGCCAGCAAGAGGTTATCCAGTCTAATCCCACTTACCAGCTCTAGGTCCGTAACCCTGCAGGTTACGGCACTTTAAGTGCCCATCCAAGCACCTTTTAAATGTGGTGAGGGTTTCTGTTTCTACCATCCTTCCAGGCAGCGAGTTCCAATCCTCACATCCCTCTGCGTAAAGAAGCCCCACCTCAAATCCCCTCTAAACCTTCCACCAACCACCTTAAAACTATGCCTCCTTGTAATTGACCCCTACACCAGGGGAAATAGGCTCTTGCTATCCACTATATCCAGGTCCCTCAAAATTTTGTACACCTCAATGAGGTCTCCTCTCAACCTCCTCTGTTCCAATGAGAACAAACCCAGCCTATCCAATCTGTCCTTATAGCTAAAATTCTCCATTCCAGGCAGCATCCTGCATCTACATCTTCTGCCAAACTTGTTGAAAACCTTTCAACCAGCAATAGCTCTGCTGAAATTATGCCTTCATAGCTAAGTGTTTACATAAGTTTAATTAGCCATATAACAGGTTAATATCTTGTCTCTCAAATAGCCTATCAAGAAAATTTATAATTCCTCACTATTGTAATTCTATAGAAATTCAAAATCATAATCCTGTTAAATCCTAGGGAATTCACCCATTTTCTTCAATTTTTGTTCTAATATTCATAAGAATCCTGTGGATATTCTACAACGTTTTTCATTGAGTACCTCACACTTTGAATGTACAGTCTATGCTTAAAAATTCAAAGCTCTTTTCTTTTCAAATCATCCAAATATTCATATTAAATAACTCAATTAAAGTAGCACTTACCTTTTCTCCTACTCAAGGCATTCATATCAACAATTTTGAATAGAAAGGAATAAACTGTAATGCTGGATTTTTAGAGGACTACTTCTTGAAATGACAAAATGCCTTTTAATTGTTATGTTATTGTTTCATGGCTACGTATGATGTCAACAGTCTGCAAGTTAAAGATGCAAAATCAAAGATGGTCGGTGATATGAATACAGTTCTGTCATGACCTTAAAATAAAAGGTTTTATACAAAGACTCTACTTTAAAATTTTCTAAAAATATAGTTACAGGTATTGCAAAAGTTTACTAGCACAGTAACATCAATATCTTTAACTTCTGATCTTGTATAGTATCAGTTTAGGCTGTTCTAAACTGTTATCACAGTAGCTCTCAATTGCGCAACACATTAAAAACATTTTGAAGGACACAAACATCAAAGAGGTCTGATAGAATGTAAACAATTCTAAAACCAGGGTCCAGAGGTAGAATATACTAACACCGAATAATGCTTACTAATGTTAATTCTCAAATTCACATTTTTTTAAAATAATTTCGTGTGCTACAATATATAACACGCCTGTCGTTACCTGATTATTCTGTGGCAAATTACGTGTGGCCTATCTAAAACCTCCACCTTTATTTTACTAAATCAATGAAATGCTAAAAATCAGATGTATTATACATGAATGTTTTAGAACTAATTTATATATTCAAAATAAACAAATATTCAAGGTAAAAGCTTTGCGTCTACTGCACAAATGTATAATCCTACCTAAATTTTTTATTTTTTAAATGACAAAAAAATCCAAGACACTTGAAAACGATTCGGTTGCCTGTTATTTTATAGTCAATGTGGTGTTTAATATACATTATTGTTGTATGTAACTATTGCCTGGCAGAACTACGCAGTTCTAAAAGGCAATTATAAAAACAACTAGCATGGAGTCGTACCACCCTCCTGCTTGTTTTTTTTAACTGCACGGGAATTTTTTCATTATTAAGACTAAACAAAATTAAACATAGGCAGGAAATGCTACTCTGGAATGCACTGCAATTGTAGGCCTAAAAGCAGCTTGATGAGGGAATGCAATCAAGGCAAATGTTGCTTAATTCCTTTACAGCCTCTGCACGTAATCAGAACTATTTAAATCCGTGACAGTTTGATTTCAAGTGGCAGCTGGGAACAAAACAAAAACCACACTGTGATGTGCAACGATGGCAAATATAAACCAAAATCATTATTCATTAAAGAAAGTACTGTACCCAACAGAGCACACTATGGTCGGTGTTTACTTACTATTGCTCCAGGATTTCAGCAATGACTTGATGCTGATCTCAAAGAAGCCTGAATCTTGCTGGCTGGCCATATCGGCAGTATACAAAGAAGCTACTGTGAGCCTAAACAGCAATGGCAGGTACTGTGCACAATCAGTAATGAAAACAGCAGGTTAGGAGAGACAAGAGATCTCTATACAGACTCTTATTCTTGTCCTCAGCAGTCCTTTTAAAACAGCATCAGATGTCTTTAATTGGTCTCTTGGTGCCTTGTGTAGCTTCTATCTTCTCGGTATTCTGTCTGCCAATGGCTGGCATTTATCGGTGGACTGAGATGATGTTGAGGTCTGCTGTCTTTCAACATGCATTCTTTGTATGTTTGCTCAAAGCAATTGCTAGACAAATACTATTAGAATGGGTCCTTCAATAGTGTTTGAGGTGCCCTGTTCATTGCTTTTCTGTCTGACACTTAAATCTATGCAAAAAAGGGAACAGCGCTGCGCTGATCCATTGAATGCATGCGCCTCCACAGCAAACACAGCACCGACTTGGAACCACACTGAGAAGGCGGTGAAAGCTTTTCTGTAAGTCACGGGAATTTAACCGGTTCTAATATCCCTTCTTTGCTTAAAAAAAACTCTTAGTAAACACTCAGCATGTGCAGTCGTCTGATCTTTTCTTCAAGCAGAGTGCACTGAAATATATTCAGCCGCATCATGCTGCAGTAAAGCAGAACTACACCCATATATCTGGTTGCAGTGACGTTAAAAAGCCCATCAGTCAGCCCAATCCCGGGGGAGAGTGCGTGTGAATCAGCAGCAGCACGGCGTTAAGCTTGGCTTTTTTTTGTTATTCTGCCTCTACGGTAACTATCTTTGGTTCATTAAAAAAACCCTGCCAGTCAACGCACCATCCTATCATTGGATGCAGTAAGCGATCACAAAATTAAAAAAAAAACAGGTGGGATAATCTTACTCCTTTTAATTATCATACAACATGACTCAATTTAAAGGGAATAATAATATCGTGTTTTACATTAATAAATGATCTTAGTGGTCACACAGCCAATTAAATTACAGCGCTTACTACAGTCACAGAAAGACTGCGACAGCATCAATGTCCCTGTATACAATACTGCTCCTCTCAGAACGCATGATATATTTCCAGGTTATTGCACTTCCTCCTTCTATAAATGATAATACTTGCTAATGTACACACCACCCCAGAATACGATGGGCCAGATTTTGCTATTAAAATAACAAAATGGTGCTCGCCATTATTTAGGCGTAAATGGTACAGCAACTTCAGGTGACGGGTAGATGCGCTGTTAAACGCAAATATCCCAAAATTGCTGTTTGAGTTGTGCCGCTCTGCTGTTAATGGTGCAAAAACGGCATTTCGCTGTCTGCCTCACCATTGACATGCATTGAATGTTGTGAAGTTGCTGAATTTGCAGGGTTGATACAAATTAAACTCACGGCAGTTATTTAGGGCTAGTAATTACAGCATAAGTACCTTTTAAAAATGTGACTGCAAATCAACCTCTTTGGCACCAAAATTAACTATTATACGTGTGGAGTCTCATTCCTTCAGGTTGTGAATTTCTTTAGATTTTAAAAATATCTCATTTATAATAAAAATGTAATTTTCCTTTCTGTCTCTCTGTTCCTTTTTTTCAATCAATCCAATCTTTCCCTCTCTTTCATTTTCTTTCTGTGCTTGATTTGACATTGAATTCACCTTTAAGTCACCCTCCTTCTCAGTCCTTCTGCTGTTTATTTACCAATCCTTAAATCTCATTGCTTAGGATAACCTGTTGGACGTCCTGTTCATAAAGCGCCCAGATGTCCTGTTTCCCTCGCTGCACTGTTATCAGTTCACACTTTCAGCAACTTAGTATGCAAAAAAATTTGAGCTGAAGAGCGCAGGGGCAAGTCTAACGGCAGACACCGCGAGAAGCCCTACAACACCAAAATCTAGGCCATTGTATTTCTTGAGAAGAGCCCCTTTAATTGTTTACTACTATCCACGCCTATTTCCACCTCCATAACATCATCGGATTCCGCTCCTGCCTCAACTCATAAGCTGCTGAAACACTCATCCATCCCTCTGTTACCTCTAGACTTGACTATTCCAATGCACTCCTGGCCGGCTTCCCACATTCTACCCTCCGTAAACTTGAGGTTATCCAAAACTCTGCTGCCCATGTCCTCACTCGCACCAAGTTCCATTCAACCATCATCCCTGTGCTCATTGGGTCCTTGTTAAGCAATGCTTCAATTTTAAAATTCTTATTCTTGTTTTCAAATCCCTCCATGGCCTCGCTCCTCCTCATCTCTGTAATCTCCTCCAGCCCTATAGCCCTCCACGATATCTGCGCTGCTTCAATTCTGGCCTCTTAAACATCCCCAATTTTAATCGCTCCACCATTGACAACCATGCCTTCAGCTGCCAAGACTCTAAGCTCTGCAATTCCTTCCCTAAACCTCACTATCTCTATTTCCTCCTTTACGATGCTCCTTAAAACCTACCCTTTTGCCCTCATGTGGCTCAATGTCAAATTTTTTTTGATAACGCTCCTGTGAAGAGCCTTGGGGTGTTTTACTACATTAAAGGCGCTATATAAATTTAAGTTGTTGTTGAGACAAAAAGCATTCCATACAATGAAACTTTCTTCAAATTCAAAGCAACAATCATTGCTGTATAGGCTGTCCCTTGTGACATCAAGCATTCTGCAACACATTTCAACACTCCTTGGCACAATAGCAATATTTTTTCTAACATCAGTACGAGAAATCTGACCTTTGCAAACATACTATTTACCAAACCCCTTAAACAAATACCTCAAATTTTCTACAAATACATTTATATTTAGAATATGGAATATGTAACAAATAGAAAATAAATTTGGGAGCTGAGAAAATACTATTTCTCGACCTTGTCAGGTCATCAGCTAACATACTGCTATTATTTTACCACAAGGTAGGACTTTGCAATAATTAAAGATTCATACGACTTTTTACTTTGGTGCTTTATTACATTAATTTACAGCTTGTGCACATGTCTGTAGCAATGGCCTGGAGCTGCCTATGTATCTGCACCCAGAGTAATGCATAATCTGGGCACAAACCAATAACGTGGCTTAAAAGATCACACAATTTTGGGTGTAAGTTAGTTACGATTGTAACTACAATATGCCCAGGTGTCCTCTAATTTTTAATGACGACCCCTCAAACCCACTGCCATAACGAATCTCCATCCACAAAACTGGTCATGCAGCCAACTATCAAATGAGAATATCTTCCAATTGCGCCTGTTCGAAGGATCTCTTTATATTGTGACCTGATTTTAAGGCGCAACAGGAAAGAAAGTCAATCTCTGGTATTTTCATGAAATTTTTGGAGTGTTTTTTAACAAAAAAATCCTCACTGAAACCTGCTCTATATTTTCTGTTTCTTTGAATCGATCTTTATGGCATAAGTATAAGTTACATTAAAAATTAAATAGCTTCCCCAATTGCAGATTCTTAAACATTGTGTGCCTGATGTACATGAATGATGGTTAAATGAATTGAAACTTAAATATTCATATTTAAAGAAGAAATATATGGTGTGGTTTCAGTGCTTTCTCTGGACCCCATTGTTTACACTAATTTCAGCCCATTTTAAGTTCAGGCATATTATTGTGAATCATTGTTAGGTTAGTGCTAGTAAACCTGTTTTAATTTAAAGCTTTTCATTTTCTCCATGCTGCATGATCCCTACCGGGTTACATCTTCACCCCTGTCCCCAAATTTTAGTGGGTTTTTTTGGTTGCAGTTTTTTCATTCTGTTCAAATGTAGTAAGTACCGACTTGTATACACTTAGGAGTTATTCCTCAAACATTTGTCACTTTGAAAGCACTTTCTCAACCTGTTCAACTCCGCAATCAACTTTCCTTCATTTGATTTTTGCATTTCTTCTTGTCCCTTCTTCTTGTGCGGTATACATGTACTTTCATTAGTCTATAGATGTTTCCATTTTTGAATATTTTTATATATATCTTTGTAGCAACAAAATAGATAATAGTCCAGGTACTGTATTTACACTATAGTATTCATCTTAAAGATTGACTTCTAATTACAATGTGATGAATACTTAAATGGTAGGCTGTAGTGAAGCAGAAACAAAATGGTTGCTCACCACTGGGAGCAAGGCTTAAATACTGAAAGCCACAATGAACTGCCACTCCTCAAATGCACACAATTCTCAAGATAACTCAGCTAAATAAGCTGAACATGGCTATGTATGCACTGCACAGCAATGATGTGTGTGAAACTGCTGAAGAGACAGTACATGGCGATGAGAAATTAAAATAACAACAGCAGCCAGATGCTCCACTTCTCAATAACACAAATGCCATTAATTTCTGACGAAGGGTCACAGACCCAGAACGTTAACTCTGTTTCTCTCCACAGATGCTGCCTGACCTGCTGAGATTTCTAGCATTTTCTGTTTTTATTTCAGATTCCAGCATCCATAATATTTTGCTTTTGTAAATTAATGCTGGGCTCAGTTTCAAAACAGCCATGAAGCCTATGCAGTCAGCAGCATCAGAGCCAGCTATAAGCATGTGATCATTACCCAGCCATTTTTTAATTGGTTTAAAGGATGCTAACAAGGTACAATTGCCAGTATCCTCCCTAATATTACATTCCTTGGTATAATTCTTTTAGACCAGAATGTAATATTAGGGAGGATACTGCAGCTTCTGCACATTGGGAGTGGCAAGAAGACCACACAATGTCGCAAGGAATACTGGGTGCAAACTTTGACTTACTCGATGGTAATTTTTCACAGGGGTTAGCGGGCGTGTTTGGTGGCGGGTTGGGAGGGGAAAAAAATTCAGGAACCCGCTGTCAACCCGCCACCACACTACTTTCCCAGATGTCAGATGTGTCAGAGTTGAACAGACCTGACACGCAGCGGCGGGGGAGGCTACTTAGGTCATTATGATCTTGTGAACAGCTCTTTAAACAGTATTTTTAGCTCACCTTACCATTTTACCAGGTTGTCCACAGGGTTTATGCTGGTCGGGGATCACATCAGGTAAGAATGTCGGGTGTTGTGTGACCATGAATTCATTTCTTTACTTGACAGCTGCAAATGTGCTATAAAAGCTCCTATCTCACAGCTGTTCAATTTTCAAGATCAAAAGCTGTTGCTTACTGCACTTGGAAGGCAGATTGGGCTTTATGCAGGTTGCAAGTGTTTGGAGCAAACTCTTTGTAGTATCACCTCATTGGAACAACCTCTCTCGCTATTGACAGATCGCTTTTGTCATTTCAAGTTCACCTGCCATCTATTACATTAGCAATGGTGCCCTTGAAACTATCTCACCTTGGTCCTCAGAATCCCACAATAATCAGCCCCAACACCAGTAGCACCACGCAAACCAGCAGTACCAACAACAACACCAATCTTCTTCGCAATCAACTGATGCTGCACAGGACACACGGCATCAGCACACAACCACATTACTGCCCGGGAGGCCAGGGATGGCCCCACCATGGCCAGATTTATTTCACTTGATGCTGTGCACCCTGGCTGCCACATGATGTGCCAAATAGGCACCACCCTGCACCAACACCATAAAGCATCCCTACAATGCACAAGCCATTCCTTTCACACTCATCACCATCGCGGAGGGTGTCTCACCATTCACTGAAACTCATTAAGCCACTTCCAAAGGTGCATACAAATCTGTCCAAGAATGCAAGGTGTTGAAAATAAAGATTTCACATTGACAGCACATTAACAGAAACTTTACATGAACATTGGCTAAAACATCCAAGTGGCTACCCTTGCGTGTTGTTAGTTGGTATTATTAGACTAGGATGAGGGTGAGTGTGAGGGGTGGCTAGTGAGATGGAAAAGTGAGAATGTAGATAGAGAGGAATGGGTGGTGCAAGGTAATTTGGTGTGAGTAAAGGTGTGTATGAGTAGGGTAGGGAAGGCAGAGTGATGGGGATGTGATGAGAGGCACAGCAGGTTGACATTGAGTGTGGCTTTGGAATAATGTTTTGTGATCCACTGAGATCATTGAAAGGTTTGCTCCACTGCAGCCTGGTCCTCCTGATGGCATCCTTCTATGCAATGTGCAACCAGGCTGCATGGATCTCCTGGGGAAGTCTCTTCCGCCCATGGGAAGGGAAGAGAACCTCCCTGCGTGCTGTGGCATATGGAGAGAAGATAATGTGCTGAGGGAGAGTCACGGCTGTGTCCCTTATTAGTTCTATCTTGCCCCATACAGTGTCTAGTGAGAAGGAGGAACTGAAGGAAATCCTTGTTATGTTGATTGAGGGATAAATATTGACCAGGACACCGGAGATGGCAGACGGGGTCACGATTTAACGTCTCATCCGAAAGACGGCGCCTCGAACAGTGCAGTGCTCCCTCAGCACTGCACTGGAGTGTCAACCTAGATTTTTTTTATGTGCTCAAGTTCCTGGAGTGGGGCTTGAACCCACAACCTTCTGACTCGAAAGCGAGTGTACTACCAACTGAGCCACAGCTGACACTGATGGAACAGAGTTGTTTGATAAATTTGATTTTTTTTTTGTTTTGGTTGTGGTATTGGTGTTTCTATTTGTACTGAAGTGAGGGCAAGACTCATAAGGCTAGACTGAAGGAAGCCAATTGGATAGTGGTGGTAAGCATTGTGGGACTACTGGTGCCTTGGGGATGGGAGAAATTATTTAGGTGAAGCATTCTTGGATAAGCTGCTCTCAGAGCTCTGGCAGCTAGGAGCACTGGTGGCCGATGCTTCTTCTTCATGCTCCTTCTCTTCCTGCTGCACTTCTTGCTGCCCAAGTGGTGGTAAGGGCTGGTCCCTCACGATGGCAAAGTTATGGAGCATGCAACAGCTGACCACAAATCTGGATATCCTCTCAGGGGTGTACTGCAAAGCTCCTCCATAACGATCCAGACAGCGGAAATGTTGCATTGTTTGTTTGATAGCTTTTCTTGTGGCTGCATTGCTCATTGTAGGCCAGCTCTGTAGCTGTTCCTGACAGGAGACATGAGCCATGTTTTGAGAGGATAGTCCTTGCTGCCCAGTAACAAGCCTGTAACTTGAAGGTTTGGCTGGAATAAAGGCGGCACAGAGAACTGGTGCAGGATGAATGAGTTATGACTGCTGCCAGGATACTGATCTACATGATGAGTTGCCTGTGGTCGCAAACCAGCTGTACAATGAGAGCGTGGAATCCCTTTTCATTTATAAAGGTGCCAGGCTGGTGATGGGGAGCATGTCTATGACAATGTGGGTGAAGCCTATGACAATTTGCACCCTGGGGAAACATGCCATGCAGGAAAAACCTAGTGCTCTCTTGACCTGCTTTGCTGTTTATGTGGAACATGATGTACAGCATAGAAGCAGGCCATTTGATCCAACGAGCCTGTGCTGGTGTTTACACTCCACATGAGTCTCCTCCCATTCCACCTACCTCATCTCAGCCTTTCAGCATGCCTTTCTATTCCCTTTTCTCTCATGTGCTCATCTAGTTTCCTTTTGAAGCATCTAAACTATTTTCCTCAACCACTTTCTGTGGTAGCAAGTTCCACATGTAGGTGATCTTCCTGGTGTAGATAGTCTCAGTGACCTCAGAGTGAATTACAGCAGTGGACTGCATACTGTAATACCCTGTATGTCCCTGATGATACCTGCTGCAGTCTCAAAGGAGCCCTTGGCATAAAAGTTAAGGGTCACGGTGATCTTAACAGCCACAGGCAGTGCTGTCCATGCCCTGATGCGAGGCTGGAGTAGTGGCTGCAGCAGCTGAAATACCTCGGTGACAGGCTCCATGGTGAAGGGAAAATATTGTTCCTCTGCAAAGTTAATGTAGGAGAAGTGCTCCCTGAATAGCTACAGTGGGTACGGCCTCCTGCACAATGTTCTCCTCTCTTTGGCAGCTGCTCCTCCCCCTTGTCCTCCAGCCCTGAAGGCAGTCATATAAAACCACCCATGACTACAGTAAAACTATCTATGAGGTAGCCAACAACAATGCAACACCAGCAAAATCTTGATAAACCATACCAAGAAACAGGTTGGCTTCCCTCACGAAAACCTAACTCAGTTGCTCTCTCTTGAGCAACCCCTCCTAATCGCCTTCCTCTCCCGATTAGTACCCTCTCCTGATCATCTTCCTTGCCCGATCAGTCCCCTCTCCCGATCATCAACCTTTCTGATCACTTCCCTTTCCCGGTCACCCGATAGTTAGGGTAGCACACAGGCATTTCTGTGGTCGCAGACATGACTCCAGGATGGTATGTTGCCTCAATGGTGCCAGAGGTAAGGATGTTTCATAGTGGCTCCAGAACATTCTAGGGGGAGAGGATGAACAACCAGTGGTCGTGGTCCATATTGGTACCAACAACATGGGTAGAAAGAGTGATCAGGTTCTGCAGGCAGATTTTAGGGAGCTAGAAAAGAGATGAAAAAGCAGGTAGTAATCTTTAAAATTTAGACAGGTTAGATGCAGGAAGAATGTTCCCAATGTTGGGGAAGTCCAGAACCAGGGGTCACAATCTAAGGATAAGGGGTAAGCCATTTAGGACCGAGATGAGGAGAAACTTCTTCACCCAGAGAGTGGTGAACCTGTGGAATTCTCTACCACAGAAAGTTGTTGAGGTCAATTCACTAAATATATTCTAAAAGGAGTTAGATGTAGTCCTTACTACTAGGGGGATCAAGGGGTATGGCGAGAAAGCAGGAATGAGGTACTGAAGTTACATGTTCAGCCATGAACCCATTGAATGGCGATGCAGGCTCGAAGGGCCGAATGGCCTACTCTTGCACCTATTTTCTATGTTTCTATGTTTCTCCAGATTACTCCCAGTGCCACACGCGAGTGAGTATAGAAATAGGAGGATAGAGCAGATGAATGCGTGGCTGGAGAGGTGATACAGGAGGGCTTCAGGTTCCTGGGGCATTGGGACTGGTTGCACCTCAACAGGGCTGGAACCAATATCCTCGTGGGGAGGTTTCTTGGTGCTGTTGGGAAGGGTTTAAACTAATTTGTCAGGGGGTTGGGCACCAGAATGTAACATTAAAAAGGGGAAATAAAGTGCTCAAAGGATTGGGAGAGGCAGAAAGCACTTAAGTAAGAAATAGTAAGGTATTAGGTGGGGATAAACTAATAGAGAATATAGGATAGTTTAAGATGGGCTTACAGTGTGAACACACAAAGCGTAGTTAACAAGTGAGCTGCAGGCACAAATAGCCACACGGAAATATGATGTTATGACAATAACTGAGACTTGGCTCAAAAAAGGGCAGGATTGGGTATTAAATAATCCAGGTTAGGGCTCAATTTTCCCCAGTGATTTGCGCCACTTTTTTGGCGCGCGCTGCTTTTTTTGGCCTAAATTTAAAAATCCAAATTTCCCCAGGTTTTTTTAGGTTAGTTTTTAGGTTAGTCATAGGAGGCGTAACCTGATGTCTGCACCAGTTTTTCACAATTATGGAAGTTTGGCCAATTAAAATTTCTCCTAGGACGGCGTATGTGACCACTCCCGAAAAACCTCTGGGCACTTAAGAGAAACCAGCCCACATTAAAAATTCGACGCAGAAAGACGCCATTGTTTTTATGCAAAGTTTTGGAGGGAGTCAAGAACACATAAATATCCATAATCAAGCTCAAATTTTTAAAACTTAAAATGCAGGAAATGGAAGTTTAATGGAATTCTTTAAGTTTTCATTGTTTTAAAACTGACACGCCACCACCGAACGTCTCCAAGCCGGGCTCGAGGATCAGAGCGTCGGCCGGCAGAATCGGTCCCTCACCCGGACACAGGGGCTCGGCTTGAAAAGAAGCCTGTGGTGCAGGGCTGTGGAAGGCGAATGGAAGGCAGGAGAAGCCTACACTACGCTTCAAATGAAGCCCCGGGGCGGGGTGGGGGGGGCGGTTCCTGATCATTATGCTTGCTCAGACCTGGGTGTGGTCCATACTAGGGCGTCGACCTTGGGGAGAGTGAACAAAGAACCTTATACTGCCTGCCATTTTGAGCTTCTTGCAAAGGTACAATTTAATCATGGGGGTAATACTGACAATGCCGTACCTCGTGCAAGCCTTCTGCATCATGGTGCTGCAGAGGAGAGAATTGGTTTGATGTCATTGCATAAGGAACCTCACGTAGGGTGATGGGCAGGAGGCCTTACCCACATCTGGTATATCGAGACAGACATATGCAGACCGATGCAGACCGTGTCAGAAGGCTGCGTTTCCATAAAGAAGTTGTAACAGATCTGTGTGTTAGTAAAAGCAGACCTGCAACCTAGAAGCGTCAGGGGGTGGGGGCAGGCGGTAATATGGTGGGCTCAGCTTGGGCCTCTTCAGAGGCTGGTCTGGGGATTGGAGTGGGATTGGCAGTTGACTCTGTCAATGGGCGCGGGGTCTGGGCGTGTTCCCTTATTGCACATTCCCTCCCTCATGCTCACTGACAGTGTTTGAACTATCAGAAACATTCCCTCCCTCATGTTCACTGACAGCGCATCAGCTACCTGTGACATTCCCTCTCTTATTTGCACCAACATAGTTTTGGATGACTGAGACATTCCCTCACTCATGTTCCCGGACAGTGTTCCCATTTCTCGTGAGAGTGTTGTTACTTCTCCCAACAGTCCCAAAACCTCATCACCCACCCCACTCTTAGTGTCCAGGAGTGATTGTGTAAGGTCAATGCTTTCCGCACTCATTGCCATCATCTGAACCCCATCTGTGAGATCCTGCACTTCAGGAGAGCGCTGTTGAGCTCTCCTTCCCCTCCTCTTTAACGTGCATGTGCAGAAGGGGCGGCATCGTTTTTTCGGCGCAGATATTAGGCTCCACCCCCGAGGCTACGGGACAAGGTGCTTGGCGCCAATTTCGAAAAATAGACGACAAAACTTGCTACTTTTTTTTGGAGTAGTTGGATCCAAGAACTCTGGCAATTCTCAAAAAAAAACGGCATTGAGGAAAATTGAGCCCAACGTGTGCAGGAAAGATAAGGAAGGAAAGATAGGATGTGGTACGGCAGTATTGATTAAGGAGAATGTTAAAGTGCTGGAGAGGGTGGATGTCCTGGAAGGGTCAAGGACAGAATCTATATGGCTAGAGTTAAGACATTATAGAGGTACCATTACACTGCTCGGTGTATTCTATAGACCACCAAATAGTGGGAAAGATATGGAAGAGCAACTTTGCAGAGAAATTACAGAGAGGTGCAAGAACTATCATCATCATCATAGGCAGTCCCTCGGAATCGAGGAAGACTTGCTTCCACTCTTAAAATAAGTTCATAGGTGGCTGAACAATCCAATACGAGAACCACAGTCTTTGTCACAGGTGGGACAGATAGTCGTTGAGGGAAGGGGTGGGTGGGATTGGTTTGCTGCACGCTCTTTCCGCTGCCTGCGCTTGATTTCTGCATGCTCTTGGCGATGAGACTCGAGGTGCTCAGCGCCCTCCCGGATGCACTTCCTCCACTTAGGGCAGTCTTTGGCCTGGGACTCCCAGGTGTCAGTGGGGATGTTGCACTTTATCAGGGAGGCTTTGAGGGTGTCCTTGTAATGTTTCCTCTGCCTGCCTTTGGCTCATTTGCCGTGAAGGACTGTAGAGTAGCAATAATGGGGGACTTCAACTATCCTACTGTAGACTGGGATCGCAATAGTGTAAAGGGCAGAGAAGGGGACGAATTTCTGAAGTGTGTTCAGGAAAACTTTCTAGATCAGTATGTTCCCGGCCTGACAAGGGTAGAGACATTGCTTGATCTGGTTCTGGGAAATGAGGTAGGTCAAGTGGAGCAAGTGTCAGTAGGTGAACATTAAGGGAAGAGTGATCATAGTATCATAAGGTTTAGATTAGCTATGGAAAAGAACAGGAAGCAATCTAGAGTAAAAATGTTTAACTGGGGGAAGGCCAATTTTAGTGGAATGTGAACGGATCTGGCCTGGATAAACTGGATTCAAAATTGGCGGGCAAAACTGTAATGGGTCAGTGGGTTGCCTTAAAAGAGGAAATAGTTCAGGTACAGTTGAGACACATTCCCACTAGGGGGAAAGGCAGGGCAACTAAGTCAGGGCTCCCTGGATGATGAAAGAGATAGAGAATATGATGAAGCAGAAAAAGGGTGCATATGAAAGATGTGAGATTGCAAATACATTTGAGAAACATAGAAACATAAAAACATAGAAAATAGGTGCAGGAGTAGGCCATTCGGCCCTTCGAGCCTGCACCGCCATTCAATAAGATCATGGCTATATATAGAAAGGTCCGAGGCGAAGTGAAAAAAAAATAAGAGGGGCAAAGAGAGGGTATGAGAATAGAATATCAGCCAACATAAAAGGTAATTCAAAAGTCTTCTATAGGCATATAAATAGTAAAAGGATAGTAAGAAGAAGGGTAAGGCTGATTAGGGACCAACATGGAAACCTATGCATGGAGGCAGAGGGTATGGTTGAGGTACTAAATAAGTACTTTGCATTTGTCTTCACCAAAGCAAATTGTGTTTAACCAACTTGATCGAGTTTTTTGATGCGGTAACAGAGAGGGTTGATGAGGATAATGTGGTTGACATAGTGAACATGGCTTTCCAAAAGGTGTTTGACAAAGTGCCACATAATAGACTTTCCAGCAAAGTTGAAGCCCATGGAATAAAAGGGACAGTGGTAGCATAGATACGGAATTGGCTAAGTGGTATGAAACAGAGAGTAGTGGTAAACAGTTATTTTTTTGTTTGGAGGAAGGTGTATAGTAGTGTTCCCCAGGGGTCGGTTCTAGGACCACTGCTTTTTTTGATATATATTAATACTTGGATGTGTGTGTACAGGGCAAAATTAAAAAATTTGCAGATGACACAAAACTTGGAAGTATAGTGACCAGTGAGGTGGAGAGTGATAGACTTCAGGAAGACATAGACGGGCTGGTGAAATGGGCGGACACATGGCAGATGAAATTTAACGCAGAAAAGTGTAAAGTGATACATTTTGGTAGAAAGAATGAGGAGAATATGTATAAACTAAATGGTACAATTCTAAAGAGGGCACACAAACAGAGAGACCTGGGGGTATGTGTGCACAAATCCTTGATGATGGCAGGACAGGTTGCGAAAGCAATTAAAAAGGCTTACGGGATCCTGGGCTTCATAAATAGAGGTATAGAATACAAGAGTCAGGAAATTACGAAGAACCTGTATAAAACACTGGTTTGGTATCAACTGGAGCACAATGTCCAATTCTGGGCACAACATCTTAGGAAGGATGTGAAGGCCTTAGAGAAGGTGCAGAAAAGATTTATGAGAATGATTCCAGGAATGAGGAACTTCAGTTACGTGGATAGACTGGAGAAGCTGGGATTGTTCTCCTTGGAGCAGAGAAGATTGAGAGGAGATTTGATAGAGGTGTTCAAAATCATGAGAGGTCTGGATAGAGTAGATAGAGAGAAACTGTTCCCATTGGCAGAAGGATTCAGAACCCGAGGACACAGATTAAAGGTTAATTGGCAAAAAAAAAGGTGATGTAAGAAAAATCTTTTTTACGCAGCTAGTGGTTAAGATCTGGAATGCACTGCCTGACTTAATCTTATTTTTCAAAAGGGAGTTGGATTAGTATCGGAAGGAAAAACAATTGCAGGCCTACAGGAACAGGGCAAGGGAGTGGGACTGGCTGAGAGTTGGCACGGCTCGACGGGCCGAATGGCCTTCTTTTGCGCTGTAACCATTCTATGATTCTATGATTCTATTCTATGATTCACCCTCCTCTTGGTTGCTCCCCCCGCCTGGTCGCTTCTCCTTCTCCTCAGAACTACCTGGCAACGCAGTGGCCCTAAATTCAAACATTCTTCATCAGTGAGCTGTCTGGAGATGCCATCCAGGTATTTACAACTTGACTGTCTGATGAAAATAAGGCCCGAAGCCCAATATCCAGTGTGCCTTGGGCTTAACTGTTCCTTGCAGGACGGTGTGCACCAAGTTCTAAGTTTTTATTTCTGTTCTGTGAGGGAAGAGGACTCAAGTTTTCTGGAGAGCATTGGATTTGTCAGTCATTGGCACTAGTCCAGAGGAACTCTTTGGACCATGATTGATTGCAGATGAAAAAGCAATTTAGGAGAACTTTTGTGACTGACCTAAATGCACTGATCTTGTTTCATCTTCCTGATTGCTCTGAGGAGGCTTGAAGTACTGGTTTAAAGGCCTTCTGCTTTTGCTCAATTTCACTCACTTATCTTTGCAGTTGCCCTAATATAACCTTGCTTAACGATGACTGGCTAGTAGTTACTAGCTTTCATGGGGCCGAAATTCAGCCTCCCGAAAATGGCTTTTATTGTTGGATAGCGGCGGCCACGCGACGGAGTCGAATGGCCACTGATTTGGGGTCAAATGGCTGCCGCTGGTGAAATACTTCTAGGGGGTTTTCTGGTGGTCCCCACCTCTGCCCCACTGCTGCCGACCCCTCCTAAGTGCATCATCAATGCACGCACCGCCGATCTCCCGCACCTCCATCAAAATTCAGGGCAAAAAATGTTCGGGCTGCCGAGCAGTGTCTCTGACAGCTTTTTCTGTCGGTGCACTGTGTTGGAAGTGTGCGCGTCATGGCTGTGCAATGTTATTCAAGGGGAGGGCGTACTGCCGCAGACTCCATTTTATTTTTTTTGTCGGTCGACTGCCAGGTAAAAACCCGTCTGGTTCACGAATGTCCTTTAAGGAAGGAAATCTGCCATCCATACCTGATCTAGCCTATATGTGACTCCAGACCCATAGCAATCTGGGTGACTCTTAAGTGTCCTCTGAAATGGCCTAGCAAGCTACTCAGTTGTAACAAACCTCTACGAGAAACAATAATAAGAATAAAACTGGCTGGACCACCCAGCATCGATTTAGACACTGGCTTCAGACAAGACAACTGTATACCCAGCGCAGTCGACCTTGCAAAGACCTCCTCACTAACATCCGGGGACTTGTGCCAAAATTGAGAGAGCTGACCCACGGACTAGTCAAACAACAGCCTGACATAATCATACTCACAGAATCATACCTTTCAGCCAATGTACCAGACTCCTTCATCATCATCCCTTCGTATGTTCTGTCTCTTCAACAGGTCAGACCCACCAGAAGTGGCGGCATACTGATGTACAGTCAGAAGAGAGTGGTCCTGGGAATCCTCAACATTGACTTCAGGTACAGCATGGGAAAGGAAACCTCCTGCTGATTACCTCCTACCACCCTCCCTCAGCTGATGAATCAGTACTCCTCCTTGTTGAACACCACTTGGAAGAAGCACTGAGAGTAGCAAGTGCACAGAATGTACTCTGCGTGGGGAACTTCAATATCCATCACCAAGAATGGCTCAGTAGCAGCACTACCGACCAAGCTGGCCAAGTCCTGAAGGACATAGCTACCAGACTGGGCCGGCGGCAGCTGGTGAGAGAACCAACACAAAACAAAAACCTACTTGACCTCATCCTCACCAATCTACCTGTTGCAGATGCATCTGTCCATGACAGCATTGGTAGCAGTGACCATCACATAGTCGTTGGGGAGACGAAGTCCCATCTTCACACTGAGGACACCCTCCATCGTGTTGTGTGGCACTACCACCGTGCTAAATAGGATAGATTCAGAACAGATCTAGCAGTTCAAAACTGGGTATCCATGAGGTGCTATGGGTCATCAGCAGTAGCAGAATTATATTCCACCACAATCTGTAACCTCATGGCCCAGCAAATCCCTCACTCTACCATTACCATCAAGCCAGGGGACCAAACCTGGTTCAATGAAGAGTGCAGAAGACTATGCCAGGAGCAGCAGCAAGCATACTAAAAATGAGGTACCAACCTGGGGAAGCCAGAACACAGGACTACATGCATGCTAAATTGTGGAAGCAGCATGATAAAGACAGAGCTAAGCGATCCCACAATCAATGGATCAAATCAAATCTCTGCTGTGCTACCACAACCAGTCGTGAATCGTGGTGGACAATTAAACAACTAACAGGAAGAGGAGGCTCCATGAATATCCTCATCCTCAAATGATGGCGGAGCCCAGCACGCGAGTGCAAAAGACAAGGCTGAAGCGTTTGCAACCAACTTCAGCCAAAAGTAGTGAGAAGATGATCTATCTCGGCCTCCTCCTGAAGTCCCCATCATCACAGAAGACAGTCTACAGCCAATTCGATTCACTCCACATGATATCAATAAACAGTTGAGCACATTGGATACAGCAAAGGCTATGGGCCCCGACAACATCCCGACTATTGTGCTGAAGCCTTGTGCTCCAGAATTAGCAGTGTCTTTAGCCAAGCTGTTCCAGTACAACTACAACACTGGCATCTAGCTGACAATGTGGAAAACTGCCTCGGTATGTCCTGTCCACAAAAAGCAGGACAAATTCAATCTGGTCAAATATTGCCCAACCAGTCTACTCTCAACCATCAGCAAAGTGATGGAAGGTGCCGTAGACAGTGCTATCAGGCAGCACCTACTCACCAATAACCTGCTCAACGATGTCCAGTTTGGGTTCCTCCAAGACCTCAGTTCCAGACCTCATTATAGCCTTGGTCCGAACATGGACAAAAGAGCTAAATTCTAGATTTGAGGTGAGAGTGACTGCCCTTGACATCAAGGCAGCATTTGACCGAGTGTGGCATCAAGGGGCCCTAGTAAAATTGAAGTAATTGAGAATCAGGGGGAAAACTCTCCACTGATTAGACTCATACCTAGCACAAAGGAAGATGGTTATGGTCAGCCCCAGGATTTTGCCGCAGGAGTTGCTCAGGGCAGTGCCCTAGGCCCAACCGTCTTCAGCTGCTTCATCAATGACTTTCCCTCCTTCATCAGGTCAGAAGTGGAGATGTTCGCTGATGATTGCACAGTGTTCAGTTCCATTCACAACTCCTCAGATAATGAAGCATTAATTCCAGCTGGTCGGTAACTGTAGCATCTTGTGAAATCTAATGCCGTTTACCGCAAAATTAGGTTTCAGCGCCCCAAGAGAGAAATGGATCGATAAATTATTAGTTGCACAATTCTCTTAGAGCGGTGAAGACGAAAATCGTAGCGATAAATTCCCAGAACGAATGTGGATGAGGCAATACTCGTTAGATATTCCAGCGCCAGTTGCTTCTTAAAGGAGATGCAAGATGACTGCGCAGGCGCAGTTTCTTCATCTCAGTCTGCTTAGAGTGGCAACATGGCTGAGACAGTAGGTCGACAGCGTTCCCACCGGTTTTCCAACACAGCCCTGGAGGCTTTGATGAAGGCTGTTGAGAGACGGTCAGATGTCCTATAACCTGAGAGTGCCAGGAGGCCACCGCCAAGAGTTTTTCGGCATTTGTGGAGGAAGATGTCTGCGTGAAGTACGGTGCCCAGAACTGTGACACAATGTTGGAAGAAGTTGAACAACCTCACATACCCTACCCTGAAACCACATGACTTGGCCACTTTACATATAAATGTCCTATGTCACCTCTTTCTTCCTATCCTGTCCTCTCCCCTGCTACTAACCACACTTCTGTCGCTTTGTACTTACAGACAATGAGCCCAGAAGTGCAACAGCCTGTTTGTGAGGCATCCACCTCCAATGATGGGGGAGACGAGGAGGAAGGGGATGACAGTTCTGTGCCACTCCTGCATGATCCATCTGCTCCAGACAGTGGGGACACCACCTCGGTGGACGAGGGGTTTGACGAGCCTGAGGCTCCTTGGCCCAGTGACCTGCAGCAACGCCGAGCATGAGGGGAAGCTCGCAGGCTATCTCCGCGGAGGGTGAGTTGGTGCCCGAGTCCTGCTGAGCCTGACTCAGATGTGGATCTGGATTTGGAAGGTATCGCGAGAGAGTGTCAGGGGATGCACCGCGACCTTATGTGTGCATTGACAAGGGTCCCACAGAGCATGGATGCATTTGCTGTGAGGTTGGGGAAGGGCGCCTCAAGCATTGCCTCTGCCTCTGAGCATCCCATCGAGCCCATCCTTGGAAAGTACCAGAATGTTGGAGTCGACAATCGTCCATGGGGACCCAGAGATAGTGCGCTCTCCATGACTGACGTGGCAGCAGCACAGGCCGAAGCTACGCCTTAGTAGCTAACTAAGGAAATAAGGGATGGTATCAAATTGAAAATAGGGGCATTCAATGTGGCCAAGACTAGTGGAAGGCCAGAGGATTGGGAAACTTTTACAAGCCAGCAAAGAACAACTAAACAAATGATAAAGAGAGGGAAGATAGATTATGAAAGTAAACTAGCACGAAATATAAAAACAGATAGTAAGAGTTTCTACAGGTACATAAACAGGAAAAGAGTGGCTAAAGTAAATGTTGGTCCCGTAGAGGATGAGACTGGGGAATTAATAATGGAGAACAGGGAAATGGCAGAGATGTTGAACAAATATTTTTCATCGGTCTTCACAGTAGAAGACACTAAAAACATTCTAATAGTGGATAATCAAGGGGCTATAGGGAGGGAGGAACTTAATACAATCACTATCACTAATGAAGTAGTACTAAGTAACATAATGGGACTAAAGGCGGACAAGTCCCCTGGACCTGATGGCATACATCCTACGATCTTAAAGAAGTGGCTGCAGAAATAGTGGATGCATTGGTTGTAATCTACCAAAATTCCCTGGATTCTGGGACGATCCCAGTGGATTGGAAAACTGTTTAAAAAGGAGGCAGATAAAAAGCACGAAACTATAGACCAGTTAGCCTAACATCTGTGGTTGGGAAAATGTTGGAATCCATTATTAAAGAAGCAGTAGCAGGACATTTGGAAAAACATAATTCAGTCAGGCAGAGTCAGCATGGATTTATGAAAGGGAAGTCATGTTTGACAACTTTGCTGGAATCATCCCTTTAATCATCCCTTTAATTATCCTACCCGTATCACCCAAAGAAACTGGGACTGCCTGATTTTTCTGGCGTGTTCAGCATCTGTTGGTAAGTGAGACGCACAAACCCAAGTTCGTGTAAGTGGCGCTAGCGGGATGTTGCACGTGTACTGACTGTCGTTAGACTGTGAGGCAATAAATATTAGCGCCGCCGGTAGAAGTCAACCAAAGTTTCTGGGTGCCACTAAAATCTCTGCAGTTGGCCGTTAAGCCATTAGCGATGCTTTACTGCCTCTCTGGGGCGCAAAATAGAGGTGATAGCTAACCGAATTTCTAGTCCAATATCTTTTTCTGGTTTTAGTTTTCTCCTCAATGAAGAGGCATCTAGCTTTGGTTCCTCCTACAACAGCGCAACTGAGATTAGGCAGTCACGGGAATTGAATCTGCATTTCAGCACATCACAGAACTGGATGTTGGATTACCTGTGAGCTGTGCTACAGTATAAGTGTTCACATCAGATTACATAGGATATATGGCACAGAAACAGGCCATTCGGCCCAACCAGTCCATGCCGACATTTATGCTCCACTCGAGTCTCATCTCGTCTTTTCTCATCTAAATCTATCAGCATAACCCTCTATTCCCTTCTCCCTCATATGCTTGTCTCGCCTCCCCTTAAATGCATCTACACTATTCCCACAGCCACTCCCTGTGGTAGCAAGTTTCACATTCTCACCACTCTTTGGGTAAAGAAGTTTCTTCTGAATTACCGAATAAATTTCTTGGTGATCATCTTATATTGATGGCCTCTCGTTATGCTCTTACCCATAAGTGGAAACATTCTCTCTGTATCCACTTTATCAAAACCTCTCATAATGTTAAAGACCTCTATTAGGTCACCCCTAAGCCTTCTTTTTTCATGAGAAAAGAGACCCAGCCTGTTCATCCTTTCCTGATATGTATACCCTCGCATTTCTGGTATCATGTTTGTAAATCTTCTCTGCACCCTCTCTAGTGCCACTATATCCTTTTTATAACATGACGACCAGAACTGTATGCAGTACTCTAAGTGTGGTCTAAGTGTGGTCTACAGGTTCGATACAGCTTTAGCATAACTTCCCTACATGTTTGAAGTGCTTGAATACCTTTAACTATGATATCTAGATTGTTCCATAGTTTTGTTTCAAAGCATTAAATAGTCTGCTAGGTGTGGATGGTCAGCTTGTCAATTTCTGGTGAGCTGTGCTAAAATGTCATATTTTGAAAGATTCAAATTCTCCTGTCAATATTTTTTTTACATTAAACTGATTTATATATACTGTAGATGAGTCTACTTTAAACCTACTAGACCTGAACTGCATAGGTTCTTAGACTAAAAAGTCTACTGGATCTCTCGATACTTTCCAGTTAACTGTAGCTGCACACTTAAAGATTTCAAAATGTTAAAGGAAATATCAAATAGAATGATCCCAAATAGGAAGGCAACAATCAAGTGTAAACCAGAAAATAGTGCTACCATACAAGTTAAAGTTTTCAGAAGAATGTCCATTCCCAGTTAAAACAAGCAATAATAATATTAGCGACTGGTGGATAGATATTTCACTGATGTCTTGTCACATTCTGGTATATTAAATTTATCATACTACAATTGAAGTTACATGAAGTGGATACCTGTGACCTATTGGATAATATTCCTATCTGAATTACATGCAACCAATACCTGTGAACTGTTGGATGATATATTTATTTGAGTTATAATGTCAAATCCACTCTTTTCATGGCTACAACATATTTCTATTTATATCAAATATATAAATCTATCTATCTTTAATTATATATTAAAAAGGCATTTAATAAGGTGCCAAAGGACTATTACACAAGATAAGGGCTCATGGGGTTGGAAGTAATGTATTAGCATGGATAGAGGATTGGTTAATGGACGGAAAACAGAGTAGGAGGATAAACGGGTCTTTTTCAGGTTGGCAGGCTATAATTAGTGGGGTGCTGCAAAGATCAGTGCTGGGTTCTCAGCTATATTAATGACCTAGATGAAGGGACCTAGATGAAATGTATCCAAGTTTGCTGATGATACAAAGCTAGGTGGGACAGTAAGCTGTGAGGTGAACACAAAGCATCTGCAAAGGGATAGAGATAGACTAAGTGAGTGGGCAGGAAGGTGGCATACGGAGTAAAATGTAAGGAAATGTGAGGTTATTCACTTTGGTAGAAAGAGTAGAAAAACAATATTTTTTAAATGTTGAGAAACTTTTAAATGTTGATGTTCAGAGAGATTTGGGTATCCTTATGCAAGAAACACAGAAAGCTAGCATGCAGGTACAGTAAGCAATTAGGAAGGCAAATTATATTTTGGCCTTTATTGCAAGGAAGTCTTACTACAATTGTACAGGGCTTTGGTGAGACCACACCTGGAGTACTGTGCACAGTTTTGGTCTCCTTATCTAAGGAAGGATATACTTGCCTTGGAGGCGGTACAATTCACTAGATTGATTCCTGGCATGTGAGGGCTGCCATATGATGAGAGATTGTGTAGAATTGGCCTATACTCTCTGGAGTTTAGAAGAATGAGAGGTGATCTTATTGAAACATACACGATTCTGAAGGGGATTGACAGGGCAGATGCTGAGAGGTTGTTTCCCCTGGCTGGAGTGTCTAGAACTAGGGGGCACAGTCTCAAGATAAGTGGTAGGCCATTTCAGATAGAGATGAGGAGGAATTTCTTCACTCAGAGGGTTGTGAATCTTTGGAATTCTCTGCCCCAGAGGGCTGTGGATGCTGAGTCTCTGAATATATTCAAGGCTGAGATAGATAGATTTTTGGAGACTAGGGGAACCTCGGGATATGGAGATCGGGCAGTAAAGTGGAGTTGAGGTCAATGATCAGCCATGATCTTATTGAATGGTGGAGCAGGCTCGAGGGGTCATATGACCTACTCCTGCTCCTATTTCTTATGTTCTTATGTTCTTATGCTGAGTGAGTCACAATATTCCATTTCAAAATGCATTGAAAACTCTTATGTCAAGCTCTGTGTATGGCAAAATCTATTTTAAAAGTGTCAACATCTATCTGCAGTATATTATGTCTGAAGGTGCCACTGTGAAAGACAACAACAACGACAACAACTTACATTTATATAGCACATTTAACATAGCAAAATGTCCCATGGCAATTAACAAGAGCAAAATCAATGAAAACATTTTTGACACTGAGCCACAGAAGGAGATATCAGGGCAGATGACCAAGAGCTTGGTCAAAAAGGTAGGTTTTAAGGAGCATCTTAAAGGAGAGGGAGGTAGAGAGGAGGAGAAGTTTAGAGCTTAGAGACAGAGAATTCCAGAGCTTAAGGCCAAGGCAACTGAAAGCACGACTGCCAATGGTGGAGCGATTAAAATGGGAGATGCGCAAGAGTCCAGAATTGGAGGAGCACAGAGATCTTGAAGGCTTGTAGGGCTGGAGGAGGTTACAGAGATAGGGAGGGATGAGAATATGGAGGGATTTGAAAACAAGGATGAGAATTTTCAAATTGAGGTGTTGTCGGTCCGGGAGCCAATGTAGGTCAGTAAGCACAGGGGTGATGAGTGAATGAGGCTCGGAGCCAGTTACAATACGAGCAGCAGAGTTTTAGATGAGCACAAGATTATGAAGGGTGGAAGATGGGAGGCCGGCTACGATAGTCAAGTCTAGCGGTAACAAAGACATGAATGAGGGTTTCAGCAGCAGATGAGCTGAGGCATGGTCAGAGTCAGGCAATGTTACGGAGAGGTGGAAAAAGGCTGTCTTGGTGATGGAGCGGCTATGTGGTCGGAAGTCATCTCGGGGTCAAACACAGTTTCGTCATTGGAACCATGTCCTGGATACTAAGCTTCAAACAGTTGTCAGGGGTGGAAACGGTGACCAGGGAACAGAGTTTGTGGCGGGGACCCACAAATGTAATGCCCCTATTTCAGAAAGGGGGGAGATAGAAAGCAGGAAACAATAGACCAGTTAGCCTAACATCTGTCATTGGGAAAATGCTGGAGTCCCCATTATTAAGGAAGTAATAGCAGGACATTTAGAAAATCATAATACAGTCAAGCAGAGTCACCATAGTTTTATGAAAGGGAAATCATGTCTGACAAATTTGCTGGCGTTCTTTGAGGATATAACGAGCAGGGTGGATAAAGGGGAACCGGTAGGTGTAGTGTATTTGGATTTCCAGAATGCATTCGATAAGGTGCTACATAAAAGGTTACTGCACAAGATAAGAGCTCACGGGGTTGGGGGTAATATATTAGCATGGATAGAGGATTGGCTAGCTAACAGAAAAGAGCGAGTTAAGATAAATGGGTTATTTTCAGGTTGACAAACTGTAACTAGTGGGGTGCCACAGGAATCAGTGCTGGGGCTCAACAATTTACAATCTATATTAATGAGTGTAATGTAGCCAAATTTGCTGATGATACAAAGATAGGTGGGAAAGCAAGTTGTGAGGAGGACATAAAGAATCTGCAAAGGGATATAGATAGGCTAAGTGAGTGGGTAAAAATTTGGCAGATGGAGTATAAAGTGGGAAAATGTGAAGTTATCCACTTTGGTCAGAAAATTAAAAAAGTAAATTATTATTTAAATGGAGAGAGATTACAAAATGCTGAGGTACAGAGGGACTGGGGGTCCTTGTACATGAAACACAAAAAGTTAGCATGCAGGTACAGCAAGTAATTCGGAAGGCAAATGGAATGTTGGCCTTTATTGCAAGGGGGATGGAGTATAAAAGTAGGGAAGTCCTACTCCAACTGTACAGGGCATTGTTGAGGCCACACCTGGAATATTGCGTACAGTTTTGGTCTCCTTATTTAAGGAAGGATATACTTGCATTGGAGGCAGTTCAGAAAAGGTTCACGAAGTTGATTCCTGAGATGAAGAGGTTGTCTTATGAAGAAAGGTTGAGCAGGTTGAGCCTTTACTCATTGGAGTTTAGAAGAATGAGAGGTGATCTTAATGAAATGTATCAGATTCTCAGGAGGCTTGACAGGGTAGATACAGAGAGGATGTTTCCCCTCGTGGGGGAATCTAGAACTAGGGTCCATAGTTTCAGAATAAGGGGATGCCCATTTAAAACGGAAATGAGGAGGAATTACTTCTCTCAGAGGGTCATGAATCTTTGGAATTCACTACATAGAAACATAGAAACATAGAAAATAGGTGCAGGAGTAGGCCATTTGGCCCTTCGTGCCTGCACTGCCATTCAATGAGTTCATGGCTGAACATGCAACTTCAGTACCCCATTCCTGCTTTCTCGCCATACCCCTTGATCCCCCTAGTAGTAAGGACTACATCTAACTCCTTTTTGAATATATTTAGTGAATTGGCCTCAACAACATTCTGTGGTAGAGAATTCCACAAGTTCACCACTCTCTGGGTGAAGAAGTTTCTCCTCATCTCGGTCCTAAATGGCTTACCCCTTATCCTTAGACTATGACCCCTGATTCTGGACTTCCCCAACATTGGGAGCATTCTTCCTGCACCTAACCTGTCTAAACCCGTCAGAATTTTAAACGTTTCTACGAGATCCCTTCTCATTCTTCTGAACTCCAGTGAATACAAGCCCAGTTGATCCAGTCTTTCTTGATATGTCAGTTCCGCCATCCCGGGAATCAGTCTGGTGAACCTTTGCTGCACTCCCTCAATAGCAAGAATGTCCTTCCTCAAGTTAGGAGACCAAAACTGTACACAATACTCCAGGTGTGGCCTCACCAGGGCCCCGTACAACTGTAGTAACACCTCCCTGCCCCTGTACTCAAATCCCCTCGCTATGAAGGCCAACATGCCATTTGCTTTCTTAACCGCCTGCTGTACCTGCATGCCAATCTTCAGTGACTGATGTACCATGACACCCAGGTATCATTGCACCTCCCCTTTTCCTAATCTGTCACCATTTAGATAATAGTCTGTCTCTCTGTTTTTACAACCAAAATGGATAACCTCACATTTATCCACATTATACTTCATCTGCCATGCATTTGCCCACTCACGTAACCTGTCCAAGTCACTCTGCAGCCTCATAGCATCTTCCTCACAGCTCACACTGCCACCCAACTTAGTGTCATCCGCAAATTTGGAGATACTACATTTAATCCCCTCGTCTAAATCATTAATGTACAATGTAAACAGCTGGGGCCCCAGCACAGAACAGAGAGTGGTGGAGGCTGGGTCATTGAATATATTTAAGGTGGAGATAGACAGATTTTTGAATGATAATGGAGTCAAGAGTAATGGGGAGCGGGCAGGGAAGTGAAGTTGAGGCCAATATCAGATCAGCCATGTTCTTATTGAATGGTGGAGCAGGCTCAAGGGGCAAAATGGCCTACTCCTGCTCCTATTTCTTATGTTCTTATGTTCTTATGTCCCAATTGGAGGAAATTTCTGCTGATTCAATATTGGATGTTGGACATGCGGTGTGACAAATCAGAGGTTAGGAGGTACTATGATAGAAATTTCAATGTTAGAGGTGTCACACCTTGCCAATCATGTATAACCCACTGTTTTAGTGAATGTTCTGCAGAGTATTCTTTTCTCTACAAGCTACTCAAAATGTTTTCTAGAAGAAACATCCTGCCATTTTTTTCTCAGTAACTGAATTTTTTATCGTACAAAATTTTTTTTAATGACATAGTTCACAAAAAGATGATAAATTTATACACTGAGTTGTCTTTTTTGTCTTTTAATGTCTTCATATGGTTTTTAGTTGAAGACCTCAACCTCTCTCAAGCCTGGCTTGTACTTGATAGGACTGATCTTCCTCGTCTGGCGCTGTCTTGGAGCAACAAGTGTGCAACACACCAGAAGTGCACTCTATTATGGCAACATCTTCGGCATCCAAGCAACCTCTGGGGCCTCATTACAATGAAGTAGATACACACTGGGAGTACACTTGGGCACACTTTTGGGCACAGGGCCAGACAAAAGAGGATTTCTGGGTGCTTTAAAAGCACCAGCATAATTAAATGGGAAAGCCAGAATGAATTTGATTTTTTTCAGGTAATGTGGATGGATTTTGATCCAATAAAGAGTTATGGGGTAGAAATTCACTCACTTAGCGCCCCTGGAAAGGGTTGGAACAGGGGCGCTAAAGGGGTCGGAGCTGCAAGTGCTGGCAATCGTGCTGCTCGGCACATTCAGTGTGTCGGTGCCGGCAACACTGACCAGTACTGCCCGGGAGTGTCTAGCCGATGTGCAACGACCCTGGTTTCGATAGGGCGATGATTTTTGTTTCGCGCTAACCTTGTAGCGCCCCGTAGCGCGCTCTAGTGGGACTGCCTGGGAAAGCGGGTGGTTCGAGTTGTTCTGGCGGTGGTGAGGGAAGGAATGACTAAATGAAGTAAGTGTGATTGTTTTTTAAAAAATTTGGTATTTATCTTGATGTGGGGTGAGCAAGGTATTGGGAATATTTTTTGCGTTTTTTTTCCCAGGGAAGCCTCTCTTCGGGCACTCCGAGGCCGGCTCTTTAGCAAAGGATTTTCAGTTGCTCAGCCGGCCTAGCTCCCTAAGAGAGATGTGAAACACCTCCCTTAGCGTTGTTCCCCACACTCAGGGCCCAGCTGCTGAATTTTGTGGCTACAGACGCAAACCATTTCCTAACACAAAATTTACTGCCCTGCCGCCATTAGCACCCTAATTAGCCTCCAACCAAATTTCCACCCCTATATGTTTATTACTTTACATATAAGAAATAATGCATTCATGACCTCAGAATGTCCCAAAGTGCTTTACAGCCAATGAAGAAGTGTAATCACCACAACAGTGTAAGAAATGCAGCAGTCAATTTGCGCTCAGCAAGCTCCCACAAACAGCAATGAGATGAATACCAGATAATCATCTTCATCCTCCTCAACTTCGGCCAAGTAGCACGTGTACAAAGGTATGCCAAATGGGATCCCCAAATTGCTTTTGCCCACAATTCACCTTTATTGCAACAGACAACCTTTTAATTGTTGTCACCTCAATGGCTAAAGAGCAATTCATGAAATAATTCTTACTTTGTTGCTGTCTTTCCCTTCAACAGGATTTCAAATATCATATTAGGAAACTGACTGCCTGGTTAACATGGGGGCAGTCTGCAAATGACTTGTGATCAGCTAAATGGCCATGCTAAATTCAATGGCATTACAGTCAGGTCTGGTAAATAAAATTTACATCGCAGTTCCTATTTCACCTATGCAACAGAGTAGCCTTTGTCTAACCTGTGATTGGTCATGCATGTGACATGTAATGGGAATGGAGTTCCAGCAAAATGGTCTCTATCATTCTCCCCTCCTACAATCTTCCTAGCACTCCTTCAATCTCAATCAAGCTGTAACTCTTCTCCCTCCCCCCTCAATTGATCCTGGCCCCTTCTTCTCTCCTACGCAGTTAAGTCTGGTATTCTTTTATCAACCCCATTCACGCTGCCACTACTCTCCCCCCATCCCTCCCTTGAAAGCTGACATTTTTTCTCTCTTCCTCTGTTCAAGCACTCACCCATCACCCCAGTTTAAGGTAGCACAGTGGTTATGTTAGTGGACTGGTAATCCAGAAGGCCTGGACTAATGATCCAGAGAAATGAGTTCCATTCCCACCACGGCAGCTGGGAAACTTAAAGTCAGTTAATTAAAAATATCTGGAATACAAAGCTAGCATCAGTAACAGGGACCATGAAATGACTGGATTGTTGTTAAAAACCCATCTGGTTCACTAATGTCCTTTAGGAAATCTGTCATCCTTACCCGGTCTAGCCTATATATATGACTCTAGAACCACAGCAATGTGGTTGACTCTTAACTGCCCTCTGAAATGGCCCAGCAAGTCATTCAGTTATATAAGGTGGAAATGGGGATGTTAAGAGTCAATCACCACCTTCTCTATGGCAATTAGAGTTGGACAATAAATGATGGCCTTGCCAGTGATGCCCACATTTCATGAATGAAAAAAAACTGTCACTTGTCTAGTTCAAGATGGCACTCCTTACCCCCTCCCCCAAACCCAGCTCAAATTAATACTCTTCCGCCCCTCCCCCAGCTCAAACTGTCACTTTTTCCCTTCCCCTTCATTTCAAGCTAAAACTCTTTAACCCAATTCTGGCTGGCATTCTTTACTCCGTTCTTCAGTTAAAACTGGTGTGGTTCTTCCCCACTCTCTCTGTTATGTTAGTAATCTCCTTCCTTCCCCCTCCAAAAGTGCTGTTCTCAGCTTCTCCCATCTTTCTCCCAAAGCACCAATACCAGCTTCTGCTCCCCTTCATTTGTCCCCTTATGATGCCTCTTCATTACCTTCCTTTTCCCTTTCACTTCCCCTTTACTCCCCATTTAACATCACCCATTTCTCCATATCCTTTCCCCTTCATTGCCATCCATTCCCCTTTCCTCTCCCCGTTATTGCCACCCATTTCTCCCCCTCCCTCGCTGCACTCTTTCAGTGTTGTTTCTACTCAAGCCCAGTTGCCAACGAAGGTAATTCTGGCCATTGCATACCATGGGCAGACATTCCTGTTCTTGCAAGAATTTCCACTTACAACAAGCAGAGGCTGGACCTACTCCAATTGGCAACAGGACTTGGTTTAGAACAGCACTGAGGGGAGAGGAACTACATCCCACTGATTCTTGTCAACAAATGTTGACACTCAAACTGTTTCTGGTCTTTACTGAGTTTTGCAGTCCCCAATGTTGATGATATGCGTGAGCTGCTAGATTTTGACTCTCATTTTAATAAAGATAATGCATTTTGCTCATCATTTTCATAATACCTAAGTCAAATCAAACTGGTTAGCTCCAGAAATCTCTCAATCTAAAACATTATTTAGCACTATTTGTGACACACCTAAAACACAGATTGAAAATATTAGATATTTCACTTTCAGCATCAATGACTAAAAACCTAATCCCAGCTTTTGTTTGCTCTTTAAATCATTTGAAGGGACTAGTCTTCCTCCCCCTCCCCCTGATATCATAGTGAGGGATGTCTGGGAGAGTTCCCAGGCTACTTCAAGAATTCCTCCACATAACATCCCTATTTGGCTCAATGGACTCTAGCCAGTTGAGAGCTGGCAAGAGTTCAATTCAGAGCATAGCAAATGCCAAAAGGTTCTGTAGAAAAAGTTAGTCAATCCCAGTGGAGATTAATTACCTTTCCAACAGTAGCACCCTAAGAAGCATTTTTTAAATTTAGCAACTTTCAGCTGTGGCTCAGTTGGCAGCACTCTTATCTCTGAATCAGAAAATTGTAGGTTCAAGTTCCACTCCAGGAACTTGAGCACAAACATCTAGGCTGACACTCCAGAGCAGTACTGAGGGAGTGCTGCACTGTTGGATGTGTGGTCTTTCAGATGAGACGTTAAACTGAGGCACTGTCTGCCCTCTCAGGTGAATATAAAATATCCTATGACACTCTTTCAAATAACAGCAGGGGAGTTAATCACAGTATCCTGGACAATATTTATCCCTCAATCAACATCACTAAAACAGGTTATCTAGTCATTATCACATTGCTTTTGTGAGAGCTTGTTGTGCACAAATTGGCTGCTGCATTTCCTACTTACAACAGTGACTACACTTCAAAAAGTACTTAATTGGCTGTAAAGCACTTTGGGATGTCCCGTGGTCATGAAAGGCACTATATAAATGCAAGTCTTTTTTTTTCCCTTCCGGAGTCTCTGATCCACCATTAGATTTGCATGGCGCCACTCCAATTTTCCTGGTTGCTATTTGAGTTGGTGCCTCTCATACACTTTTACATCGATAGCCGTCCACCCCAAATATTTAAATTACCCTGTTTGGGACAGCGTCTGTGCTGGAATTCAAGGGTGTACAAGAGTTCTACTCTGCACTTCCACAAGCGGACCAAGACTCTCGGGGGCCGAAATTGCCCCTTTCCTTAAAGCCTCTTGACAGCAGAAAACAGTGGCCACGCTGCAGAGTGCAATGGCCGCCGACTTTTCGTGTAATGGCCACCATTATCCAAATTCCGCTCCCGTGTTATCCCGGTGGTACCCCGCTCCCCCCCTACCACTCCGCTGCTGTCGACCCGTGTTAAGTGCGTCATCACAGTGCACACTGCTGATCTATCTCCCCGACGGCGAAATTCCGCTGTGAAAATCTTCGGCCCGCCTGGCAGTGACAAAACAGGCTTTTTCGCAGTGGTCCAGTGAGGCTGAGGCCTTCTGCAATGGCAGTGTGGCTCCCCTTAAAGAGGAGGACTTACTGCTGCTGCCACCATGATTTTTTTGTCGGCCGACTGTCATGTCAGCCCGACAATTGCGCCCTTGGGTTCAGCTGGGCTGCCAACAGGCAGCCTGGCACCCCTCTCTTGGGTGCCAGGCTGCTGGCCTGGCTGGAACCCTCCTTGGTGGCTCAGTGGACCTAAATTTAAAGATCGTGCAGGCTCTCCCCTTTAAGTAAAAGGGAGAGCCATGGTGACGTGGCGCCATGATGATGTCATTGCAGCGTCGACTCCTCACCCTCCCAACTTCCGCCCCTCTAATGTTGCCACTGCCGCATATCCGCCCCCATTAAAAGTAACTTCTGGATCCGAGTGAAAAAAAAACAAAGAACGGAATTTCGTTCAAGAGGCGACCTCAACCACTCAAAACAGGTTGCGTTCGCATCATTTCGGGCAGGAGTCAATTTCGGCCCCTAGAATTTTGGTCCCAGAAAGACATAGGAGGAGAAAAGCAAGAGGGCATAGAAGCATAAAAGAACAGAATGACAAATGGAGATAGAGAACAAGCAACACAAAGCTACTGCTTTCTTACCATGAACAATACCACAACAAACCTACTATTTTATTTTAGTCCACCTCCCATGTTAAATCCTTTCCTTCGCCAACAAAACCTCAAATCCTACCTTTCCCAATCTATCGCACCTTCAATTCTGGCCCACCCAACCCTCTGACTTACAGTGAGGAATACTGCAGGGGCAACAAACAGTCATCTTTTTATGTAAATATGGCACACACCTTAAGTGACAGTTGTGGCTCAGTTGGTAGCTGAGTCAGAAGGGTGTGAGTTCAAGTCCCCACCAGGGACTTGAGCATAAAAATCTGGGCTGACATCCCAGTGCAGTACTGAGGGAGTGCTGCACTGTTGGAGGTGCCTCCTTTTAGATGATACATTAAACTGAGGCACTGTCTGCCCCCTCAGGTGACTATAAAAGATCCTATGGCATTCTTTCAAATAACAGCAGGGGAGTTAACCTCGGTATCCTAGCTAATATTTATCCTTCAATCAACATCACTAAAACAGGTTACCTGGTCATTATCACATTTCTGTTTGTAGGAGCTTGCTGTATGCAAATTGGCTGGCGCATTTCCTACATTACAACAGTGACTACACTTCAAAAAGTACCTCATTGGCTTTAAAGCACTTTGGGACGATTGGTGGTCGTTAAAGGCGCTATATAAATGCATGTCTTTTTTCTTTTTTATAAAAAACACTTAACAATTGCCCTAAATTTTATACTCTTATAATGCGTCACAATAATTTAAAAGTATACATTTAGCAACATTCTCACAATAATCATGTAGTGATATGGTTGAAATAACCACTCATATCAACAATCTTCAAGCTCTGCTGAAGGAGAGGAATGCAAAGCATAACTTTAGATAATTACCAATTGCTAGCTGTGCAACCATCAGTTCCACTTAGTCGTAAACAGACTCTTGCCACGGGCACTTTTTAAACTCCTTTATATGAAACACTACTTGTGGCGCACCGTGCTGTTAAAACCGGCAGCACATGCTAGCATGTTAATTTGACTAATATTTCTCGACTCATGCTTTTTCTGGTTAAACTGGTACATATGAATGTCATTTTAAAAAGAAATATATCCTGAAATCTGCATATTTTAAAAACTGTTCGATAATCATCAGTCACAATCAACATACATCATAGAAACATCTCCTACCTTGAAAAATAGAAGGTCTTTTCTTAGGGCGCCTCAAGTGTATTTGCTCTACATTTCTGTAGTTTCTATCACCCTTTTCATAATTAGCAATCTCCATCAAGAATTCTGATGGAAGGCTGACCCTCCGCCTTGAATTTAATTCATTCTGGAATAAATCTGCAGTATTTTTGATCACAGAGTTCAAATTATTATCGTCAAATGCCATTGTCTTGTCAACGAAGCCAACAGGAACTAAGTCCAGCTTCGCATGGGAAGATTTCTTGAAGGATCTTGTTCCTCAAACATATGTAAGCTCAGCTATCTGATTGCCTATGGTTTACCTCACATTCCTAGCTGCTGCACTTGTTAGGGCAGTCCAGCGAGTTAATGGGCGAGGTTTCACGCAGGTGTAGAATTACAAAATCGTCTCCCTAGCAGTAGTGGATAGCTTCAGAACAAGGTTAAGAAAAATATATTAAACAATTAAGATAACATTCCTTAAAACTGCTAAAAAGATGTAGAAATAATTCTAATATTTTAAATAATTTCAGGAACATTCTCAGAAAACTGTGACGATATATTCTTTATGTGCAAACATTCCAACTTCTTCATACTCCCTCAGAATTAGATGGTATAGTCTACTGTTGAAACTTTACTTCATCTACTTTAGGCAATTTCTGACTACTTCAGACAATATATTTTTGTAAAGTTCTAAACACTGGTAAGCTGCTAAGGTATTATGGCACAAGCAATCTAGCAAATCCCTACAATCATTAGCAACCTTTTTACGAAATACAAAATTGCCTGTATGATTAATTATATATTAGTTGCTACCTTAAAGCAGCTGTCATCTGAAATTGTTCATGGAAAACAATTAATGTTAAACAGTCTGGGTTGTTCATGATGTCATCTACCTATCCATCAGTTGGCTGAATATCAAACGTCTTTAGGTTTTCCTATATCTGCCTGTTAATCATACAGCTAATGTAAATGAAAATCAGGTGGTTCTCCAAACCGCACTTGCTCATTTCCCACGGCTAAAGTACTTTCACCTGCAGGAATTTCTAGGCTATATGCTTTTAAACACAAAACAAAAGAGATAAGATTATGGGGCCGAAATTGCCCCCCCTTTTTTTAAGGCCCATTATTACCACTGGGGTAGGCAGAGGATGTGACCTGTCCGCAATTGTCCCCGGGTCAGAGGCAGCGGAAACGGGTTTCCGTCATGCCTCGTCTTTCCCGCCCCGCCCGGTGTGCCAACCTCATTTGCGGCCCACGGGGAGAATTGCCCCGCAGGAGCGCAGTCACCGCTGCGAATCTGCCGATGGCTGGGTGCTGCGGCCACCCTTAAAGGGGAGGGCGTACCGCCGTGGCTGCCATTTTGTCTGAGTTGGCTAGACAATGGTGGCCGCTGGTTCGGCCGGGCCGCAAACAGGCAGCCTCTTGGGTGCCGAACCCCTCCCTGGTGGCCCAGTGGGCACCACAGAGGCCTCACTAGGCCTCGCAGCATAATGGATGGTTTTCTAGACCAATATGTCGAGGAACCAAGTAGAGAGCAGGCCATCCGAGACTGAGTCTTGTGTAACGAGAGAGGATTAATTAGCAATCTGGTCGTGCAGGGCCCCTTGGGGAAGAGTGACCATACCATGGTAGAATTCTTCATTAAGGTGGAGAGTGACACAGTTAATTCAGAGACGAGGGTCCTGAACTTGAGGAAAGGTAACTTCGATGGTATGAGACGTGAATTGGCTAGAATAGACTGGAGAATGATACTTAAAGGGTTGACGGTGGATAGGCAATGGCAGACATTTAAATATCACATGGATGAACTACAACAATTGTACATCCTTGTGTGGCGTAAGAATAAAAAAGGGAAGGTGGCTCAACCGTGGCTAACAAGGGAAATTAGGGAAAGTGTTAAATCCAAGGAAGAGGCATATAAATTGGCCAGAAAAAGCAGCAAACCTGAGGACTGGGAGAAATTTAGAATTCAGCAGAAGAGGACTAAGGGTTTAATTAAGAGGGGGAAAATAGAGTATCAGAGTAAGCTTGCAGGGAACATAAAAACTGACTGCAAAAGCTTCTATAGATATGTGAAGAGAAAAATGTCATGTATTCAACCAGCATTGTAACCCGTGTATAATCTGACCTAAGTTGTACACTGTGAGGACAATGACCACTAGGTGGGAGATACTCCTAACCTGGACCTTCAGGTATAAAAAGGAAGCTCCACCCATCTTCATCACTTGAGTGCGAAGGAATAAAGGACAGGTCACAGACTGACCTTCTCTCAAGCATGGGCCTCGTGTGCATTTATACTGTATAGTAAGGACATATCAATGGCGACGAGAAATTGGGATTTAAACCACGCGAGCATGGCCACTAGCAGAACAGACGAGAGGTACTGTGTTAAGGAATGGTTGGGACAGAGATTCAACATTGTTAAAGCAGCAAACAGTTCTCCAGGCAGACAAGGGCAGTCGGGCATGCCCCAACATGTAGTCAAACCCAGAGGGGGAGTTCGACAGAGACAATGGCAAGTTGAACGGCGATTCACACCATTGCAAGGGACAATGCGGCCAGTAATGGGGCCATCAACACCAGTTAATGGCGCACTCAAGGACAGTCACAGGGGCAGTCAGGGACGATCGACTGGCAAGGGACCTTTTGTTTCCAACAGCAGCTCACGTTGGAAGCGTGAAGGCATACACTCAGCCGGAGTTTGCAGAGATGAGCAAAATACCTGCAGGAATTGCAGAAATGAACGCTGGGGGAAATCGCTGGAAGCTGAAGTTCAGCGAGTTCATGTGGAGCACGTATACAGTTCATACACCAGGACGCCACCGATAATGATGAAAGTGCTCCTCAATGGCATCCCAGTATCAATGGAGCTAGACACAGGGGCCAGCCAGTCCCTGATGGGTATCAAACAGTTCAAAAAGTTGTGGGCGTCCAAGGCCAGGAGGCCAAAATTATCGCCGATTGACACACAGCTACGGACTTACACAAAGCAGATCATTCCGGTGCTAGGCAGCACCACAGTAGTCGTGACCCACAAAGATTCGGAGAACAGGTTGCCACTCTGGATTGTCCCAGGGGACGGTCCTGCACTACTGGGGAGGAGTTGGCTTGCTGTCATGAACTGGAAATGGGGCGATGTCAATGCAATTTCCTCTGTGGAACGAGTAACATGCTCACAGATCCTGGACAAATTTGACTCATTATTTCAACCCGGCATCGGCACTTTCATGGGGTCCAAGGTAGTGATTCACATAAATATGCTCGCCAGGCCAGTACGCCACAAGGCCAGAGCGGTGCCGTACATGATGCGGGAAAAGATAGAAGGCGAATTGGACCGCCTGCTGAGGGAAGGCATCATCTCGCCAGTCGAATTCAGTGACTGGGCGAGCCCGATTGTGCCGGTGCTCAAGGCGGATGGGTCGGTCAGGATATGTGGTGATTACAAGGCCACCATCAATCACTCCAAGACCAGTACCCGCTACCGAGAGAAGAGGACCTCTTTGCGACGCTATCCGGTGGAAAACTTTTCTCAAAATTGGACCTGACCTCAGCTTACATGACCCAGGAGCTGGCGAGTGAGTCGAAGAAGCTGACCACCGTAACGATACACAAGGGGTTGTTTGAGTACAACAGATGTCCGTTCGGGATTCGCTCGGCAGCAAAATATGGAAAGCCTCCTCAAGTCGATTCCAGGGACGGTGGTTTTTCAGGACGACATCCTCATCACGGGTTACGATACTGAAGAACACCTCCACAACCTGGAGAGGGTGCTACGCAGACTGGACTGGGTAGGGCTGCGACTGAAAAAGGCGAAGTGCGTCTTCCTAGCTCCAGAGGTAGAATTCCTGGAGATGAAGGTTACAGCAGAT